>NC_086447.1:823413745-824613745 GCF_028390025.1 Pseudophryne corroboree
AAATACCAAACTTTTGTGCAAATTTACTTGGCGCAGGCGCACTGCGAACATTGCGCATGCGCAGTTTGCGACTAATCGCTCCGTAGCGGAAAAAAATAACGAGCGAACAACTCGGAATGACCCCCTCTATGAAGCTACTACAAAACGGTTGCAACTAAGCAGATCTTTGTAGGGGTCCAGCCACACACTTCATAGATCTGCTCAGTCACTCCCAATGCTGATTATTTCTCTGACAATTAATTAGCAAGTGTAATACACAGGATTAGAACCCACAACCTTTTACACTGGAAGCATGCACCTCACTGATGGAGATATCTGCTCTTGCATAGGTAGTAGAATTCTAACTATATGAAGTTGTAATTGTCAGAGAAATAACTGCACATAGGGGGTAATTCCGAGTTGATCGCAGCAGCAAATTTGTTAGCAGTTGGGCAAAACCATTTGCACTGTAGGTGTGGCAGTTATAACATTTGCAGAGAGAGTTAGATTCGGGTGGGGTGTGTTCAAACTGAAATCTACATAAATTGCAGTGTAAAAATAAAGCAGCCAGTATTTACCCTGCACAGAAACAAAATAACCCACCCAAATCTAACTCTCTCTGCAAATGTTATATCTACTTCCAGTGTATCTATAATAAAGAGGGTATGATTTGTAAGGTGTAGTGACTAGTGGGGAAGTGAGCTACGGAAGAGATACCGGCTGCTGTCAAAAAACTTAATTGATTAATGTCACTGAACACACGGAACAGGAGGATAGGTGCCTCCCTTCAAAGCAGGAGCCCGGCGGCAGCTGACTCTGTTGCCTCCCAGAGTTCTGCCTCTGGGAAACACAGCACTGGCAGTCAGGCGGTTCCACAGAATAGGATTTGCCCCAGCGATCCCAGGAACAGCAAGGCTCTATCTGTAATGGCTGCTGACCGGGAATGAGGGAGAAGGAAGCAGCTCCAGGGCGGGAACATTGCATAAATGGCGCCCTGGGGCTGGGGGAAGGGGCCTCAGGTCCGGCCTGCTCACCCTGCTGGCATCCCCACTGGGCGTGCGGGCAGTTAAGAAAACAGGGGGAGGGGTGCAACGTCCCCCCTGACCTGTGCCCATAAAGAATCACCCTGGTGGCTAGTGGAACATCAGCCCAGTAATCCGTGTCCACGCCAGCGCGCGTGCGGCCCGCTTCCTACGGCCGCGCTGGATTGCGGTGCAAAGTGCAGCACAGAAGCCCTTACCTCCCCCTTGTTAGCGGCCCCGCGATCCGGGAGACGGCGGCGTGTGTGTGACTCGCGTGAAGAAAGCAGAAGCCGGCGCCTCCGCTGCAGTGACCCGGCATTCGCGGCGCGGGAGTATACAGCGCCGCTGGGGGTGATGGAGCTGCAGCAGAGACGTCTATCAGACATAAGGGTATATTCAATTGCAGTCGAAAACTGCCGTCTGTCGAAAAGACGGCAGTTTTCGACTTTTTAAGGTCGAATCATGATTCGACCTATTCAGAGCTTTTCGACAAGTTGAAATGATCAAAATGATGTCGGAATGAGATGGACCCGGAGGAGGCGAGGGGGGATGGAGCCTAAGGGAGACGGGGGGGGGGACAGCCGGCGGGCATACAGGAGACATCAGCGCTACGATCAGCGCTGCAGCTGGATGTCACTCACCCGCCCGACCTCACGGCAGCTTCCACCCGGCTCCAGCACGCTGCTGGAAGTCCGGCGGGTGAGTGACATCCTGCTGCAGCGCTACAGTAGCGCTGATCGTAGCGCTGATGTCTCCTGTATGCCCGCTGGCTGTCCCCCCGCGGCTCCCCCCCCCCCTCTCCTCCTCTGCGTCCCATCTTAATTCAACTTGAAAAAGTCATATTAAGATGGGTATTGAATAGAGGTTGTTGGATCCATTCCGACAAATACATGTCGGAATGGATCCGACTTTAATTGAATATACCCCATAGCCTGCTGCAGCCCTTGTAGATTTTTCTTCTTTTCTGTCAAATTTAAAGCTAAGAATAGGCTGCCTGAGGCAGCCCCCTGTTAAGTGACCTGCTACTGCAGGCGCAAACTACAAACTGGGCTCACTGACATGGAGGCGGGGTTAGAGAGGAGGCGGCGCTGTGCATCATGGGAACAGTCTAAAGCTTTGAGCCTGTTGGTGCCTCGGATCAAGATCCTACTCTACACCCCGATGTTAATCCTTGTGGAGCCCAGTGTACCCCGCAGTAGAAATCAGCTTTGCTGATACTAAAGCATGCGTAACACACTCTAATTTGAACGCTAAATTAATAAGTTTAGTATTTGCACTGCCGCTTAAATGTGTATAACCACGTCCCTATTTATTAAGGCATACTAACATCACCAGAGTTGGCCTTAACCAATAAGATGCCCTTGGCAAGATTTTGGCTGGTGCCCCCTAGCACCACTGCTAGTTCCTCCCTCTGACCCTGTATCTCTTTCCCAGCACCATCACCCATAGCAGTCCTCATTTTGACGCTCCCACCCCCTATATTTGAAATAGGAACAGTGCGCACATTCGGCGCACAGCCCAAAAAGGGGCTTGTTCTTGCTGGGAAGGGGCATGGCCACACATTAGTACTCCCAATTCAGATTGCGCCACATATGAAATGCTACATTACAGTGATTTCCAGGAATACACTGTATTGTAGCATTTTATATGCAGATACAGCCGCTTTTACACAAAGAATATAGACATGCTGCATATAATTTTAATCAGCATAAACTGCGTGTGCCCCTAGACATTTCAAATGCCCTAGGCATTCGCCTAGTTTCCCTATGCCTAGGGCCATCTCTGAACATCACTCTGGTCAACAAAGGACTTTTTTTTTTTTATCACAATTGGGCATATTTATTAGTCTCTTTGTGGTCAGTTCTACAAAAAAATGTCTGTTCTTAGAGTATTGCTGCAATATTTAAGTATGGGCGCTATTTAAGTATACCTGTATACCAACTGTATTATATGTCCACAAATACAATGCGTCAAGCCTTAAGTCCAAAAATGTTATGCTATGAAAAACTGTCTCCCTATGGACTGCTGCAAGTCTTTCTACTTGACACTGACAGAAGTGTGCATTGCAGGCACAGATATAGCTGTAATTCCTTCTGCAAGATGTAAGTCACTGATTGCCAGCTAGGCCTTTGCAGAAATGAGCTGTGCGCATTGGTTAATTCCTACACAAGAGCAGATGCAATAGCTTCCAGTCAATCCCATCCTTTTGACTTCTGTCCGCTCCCATCACAACACCATCCTAGAATGTGGGAACCCATTCATATTTGAATGATCAGTTTTGTAGTGTAGTGGCCTACAGTATACAAGTTGTTTTTCTTTTCTGAAACGTTTTGATAGAAAATCTTTAATACCCCTTTCCCATTTTGCAACAGTATCATCTTGCAGTTTATTGACAGTGATTGATATGGTCTTATGTACAGTAGCCCACAGCAAATATATTGTAGTGTATTGGTTTCTTTCCTCAAGGTGTGTGACACAACACGAAGCACAACTTTAACAAAGTAATGGCGTTACAGTGACTGTATGTACAGGGATGTCCGCAAGATGCAGGAATTGTTTGCCCCGGAAATCTCTGTTTGTAGCAGCTAAGCAATCCCATCCTATTTATAATATGTTCCCAGTATTGTTGTGATGCTTTCCCTTCAGGCTTAATGGCTTTTTACTATTAAACGAATTGCTTTGCTTTTTAATTTCACATGATCACAATTACGATTTTCAAGCAAGCAAACACACGGTGTAAAATAACAGGCTGGAAAGAGATAGTTGACCCAGTTTGTGATATTTGGATGTCGCTCTGTAGCTTTTTAATTGACATTAATTTCAGGGAATTACTGATGCCTGGGTAGTCTCTTGTTATGCCACCTGCTTCTTGTCACTGAGCTGCAAGGAGAAAATCTGCAATTTTCTAATCATCGTTCCTGATCCATTTCAAGTGCAAGTGATTGACAATTGTATTGACTTCAGCATCTAATTTCAGCACTTGCAATGTATTATTTACTAAAGTAATTCACAGGGAAAATATCCGTATTATGTGATGCATTTAAGGTGAAATGAGGTTCTCCTTCCATTTATACAGTGAAGTGAAAGTTATTAATTGAAGAACTTCAAACAAACTTAAATGTAGTTTACATAATGTTCCGCGGACTTCCGTAAAACTGCATTTTTATTACCTGAACTTTTCCTGATCGCTTTGGGTACCTGTATCCATCACCAATCCTATGCCCCAGTGTTACCTGATTCGGCAATGCTGGAACATTAATATTTTATCTCATTTTACTTACTGTTGATACAGATGTGTCCTCATTCATCTACTTTCAATATGCCACGCAGCTGGAGATGCCTGGCGTGAGTGAGCCACCAGGTCCCGTGCAACTCTGCTAGCGTTGAGCGTCTTTTCTTTATGCAAATGTGTGTTAGTCGTATCGTGGTGTGTCTAGGATGCATCAGGAGACACGGCTGGTTAATTTGCTATATGACACTTGCATATTGTGTGTGACTGTATACAGAGCACAACGGAACTTGTATTGGAAAAAAGCTGCGGCAGCTACATTGTAGCACTTCCCATACAGATTCAGAGACTCTGTCACACACCAGATATACAAGTGTTGCACATCAAATTAATCAGGATAGTCTTCAGGAGTGCCCTAGCTGCATCGAGTTGTGACTTATACCCCTTTTACACCACCTGAAATATCCCGGGATTTTGCACGGGAGCGCGCAAAATCCCGGGACTGCAGGTGGTGTAAAAGGGTCACCCCGGGTCCACTTTCCCGAGAATCCCACCCGGCACATACGCAGGGTTGGACACGGGTAAGACCCAGGAAGGAGGCGGTGTAAATGGGTATGCCGGGTCAGCCGACCCAACACCCATTTACAGCATGGCAAACCTCCCGTACCGCAGTGTCCGGCGGGCGGTCGGGAGGCTGGGGGTCACGGCACACGCTGTCTATGCGTTACGTGTCATTGCTACAGGGGGCGTTACGTGTCACTGCTACAGGGGGATTTACGTGTCACTGGTACAGGGGGCGTTACGTGTGTAAGCGTCACTGCTACAGGGTGAATTATATGTGCTGTCCCTTTGTACAGTGTTGGAGGGTGCAAATTTATAGTTTGCAGGGGGGCGCCGAACACCCTAGTACCGGCCCTGCTTACGATCAGGATTCCAGCGCCGGCATTGTGATTTATGTTGGGATCCTGGAGTCTGTCTTCTGACCATATGCTAATTGGATCCCCTTACAGCGCATACTTTGTAGTCTAGTGTATTATTCAGGAGACTGTATTAAACAAGAATGAAGACACTGTATTGATTTCATTGTCATCAGTATTGGTTTAGACCACAAGATGGCTTCCTCCACAACCTATAGACAACAATTACATTTGGTAAGCCAATTTGGCGGAAACGTGTTCATTTTTTTGCTGACTTAACACAGAATATTTTCCCAATGCAGGCGAACGGACACAGTGAGGGAGTGTCTTCTACTAGCTAACAAAGCCTAATTTGCGGTGGACCATTGCTTGTTTACAGCACTCCTGACCATGGTCTTTTGCTCTCATTCATTTTCTACTGAATGATCTGGTGTCACACAGCTAGTCCTTGATAGTAATGCCTTCTCATCATCTTACCTAGCCAACCACAGACTCCTCTGTTATGCCTGTTCCCTTATTTCTACATGAACACCTCAAGCTGTGTTTCTCTAACGTCCTAGAGGATGCTGGGACTCCGTAAGGACCATGGGGATAGATGGGCTCCGCAGGAGACATGGGAAAGACTTTGACTCTGGGTGTGCACTGACTCCTCCCTCTATGCCCCTCCTCCAGACCTCAGTTTGATACCGTGCCCAGTGGACACTGGGTGCATTTCAGGAGCTCTCCTGAGTTTCCTGTAAAGAAAGCATTTTAGTTAGGTTTTTTATGTTCAGGGAGCCTGCTGGCAACAGACTCCCTGCATCGAGGGACTGAGGAGAGAGAAACAGACCCACTTCTCGGAGTTTCAGGGCTCTGTTTCTTAGGCTACTGGACACCATTAGCTCCAGAGGGATCGGTACGCAGGTCTCACCCTAGCCGTCCGTCCCAGAGCCGCGCCGCCGTCCTCCTCACAGAGCCGGAAGATAGAAGTCGGGTGAGTATTGAGGAAAAGACATCAGAAGTGGCAGAAGACACCTTGATCTTCATAGAGGTAACGCACAGCACTACAGCTGTGCGCCATTGCTCCCATTCACCTCACACACCTCGGTCACTGTAAGGGTGCAGGGGGGGGGCACCCTGGGCAGCAATATAAACCTCTCCTGTGGCATATGTACATATATATATACATGTACAGCTGAGATTTTAAACTAGGAGCCTGGGGGAGGGTTTAGCTAGAAACTACGGGTCATGCAGTGAGAATAGTGGGGATGGCGGTAGTAAACGAAATGGGGGAGAAATTGGGGGGAGGATAAGAGCAGGCGGTAAGGTAACTAACATGGGTACTAAAAGAGATTTTACCAAAGCACTAACCAATGACGATTACAGGTCATCATTGCTACATAAGGTGAAAGATGTCCCTAACGCAAGGGAAAATACTTATCTTAGTTGTATGTATGTAAACGCCAGAAGCATTACTGGTAAAAAGGGTGAACTAGAAATACTTGCAGCAAGCAAACAGTATGATATTATAGGCATTACTGAAACTTGGTGGGACGAATCTCATGATTGGACAGTCAATCTAGAGGGCTATACACTGTTTAGGAGAGACAGACTAAATAAAAAGGGTGGAGGGGTGTGTCTTTACGTAAAGCCGTTTTTAAAACCTGATATACGGGAAGATATTCAGGAGGGGACTGTAGACACTGTCGAGACATTATGGGTAGAAATTGCATGCGGGGAAAAAGGAATAAAAAAGTTAGTATTGGGTGTATGCTATAGGCCGCCTGGTATCAACGCATCTGATGAGGAATTGTTACTAAAGCAAATTGAAAGAGCAGCAGGAGTAGGAGACATAGTAGTGATGGGAGATTTTAACTATCCAGAGATAAACTGGAAAAACGATTCATGTGATACTGCTAGGGGCAATATGTTTTTAAACACACTTAATGATAACTACTTAGTTCAACTAATTGAGGAACCAACTAGGTACAATGCAGTCTTAGACCTGGTATTAACAAACAATGGGGATTTGGTATCAGGTATTATAGTAGGGGAACCCATAGGAAACAGCGACCACAATATAATCACATTCAATATCAGTTTCCATAAACAGCCCTATACTGGCTCAACCAGGACTCTAAACTTTAGCAAAGCAAATTTTGATAAGATGAGGGTATTGTTCAGGGATATTGAATGGGAAGGTTTGTTTTTAGGAAAAAATACTACGGAGAAATGGGAGGTACTAAAATTTCTGCTAGCTAAAAATACACTCAAATTTATTCCTACGAGCAGCAAAAAAAGGAATAAAAATCATAAACCGATGTGGCTTAGCAAAAAGATTAAGGAATTTATGGGCAAGAAAAGGCGAGCATTTAAAAAATACAAATCTGACGGGGAAGCAGAGTCATTTCAGCACTATAAGGAATGTAACAAAATGTGCAAAAAGGAAGTAAGAGCGGCTAAAGTAGAAACTGAAAAACTAGTAGCAAAGGAAAGCAAAGCGAATCCCAAAAAATTCTTTAAATACAAAAATAGCAAGAGATTAAAGAAGGAGAGTATATGCCCTTTAAAAGACAAGTTGGGAGTCTTAAGCAAAAATGATAATGACATAGCGGACACACTAAATTAGTTTTTTTCAACATTATTTACTAGAGAGGACCCAATTCAGGGACTAACATATAATCTCAATAATGAGAATATCCCACTGATAGGTACTTATTTAAGCGAGGAAGTAGTCTGTGACCGATTAAAACATTTAAAGATTAATAAGTCACCAGGTCTCGATGGTATTCACCCAAGGGTTCTAATGGAGCTTCATTCTGAACTTGCAAAACCGCTATTTTTTATCTTTAAGGATTCAGTAATATCAGGTATGGTTCCCAAAGACTGGCGTATAGCGGAAGTAGTGCCTATATTCAAAAAGGGAAGTAAAGCTGAACCAGGTAATTATAGACCAGTTAGTCTTACATCTATAGTGGGGAAAGTATTGGAAGGTATTCTAAGAGATAGTATTCAGAAGTTCCTTGAAGTCAATAAGGTCATTAAAAGGAATCAACATGGGTTTATGAAGGACAGATCCTGTCAAACCAACTTACTTGGCTTTTATGAAACAGTAAGCGCAAACCTAGATCAGGGTAAAGAGGTGGATGTAATCTTTTTAGATTTTGCCAAAGCGTTAGATACTGTACCACACATGAGACTTATCTACAAGCTACAAGAATCAGGGCTAGGAAGCACAATATGCACTTGGGTCAAAAACTGGTTAGATAATAGGGAGCAGCGCGTTGTGGTTAATGGAACTTTTTCAACTTGGACTGAAGTGCTAAGTGGTGTGCCGCAAGGCTCAGTATTAGGACTGCTATTGTTCAATATTTTCATTAACGACCTAACAGAATGTCTAGAGAGCATGGTGTCAATTTTTGCAGATGATAGCAAATTGTGTAAAGTTATAAATGCGGAGGGGGATGCTGAGTCGCTTCAGAATGACTTAGTTAAATTAGAAGCTTGGGCAGTGAAATGGAGAATGCGCTTCAATACAGACAAGTGTAAGGTAATGCACTGTGGTAACAAGAACAAAAATAAAACCTACCTACTAAATGGGGTAAAATTAGGGGATTCTGTACTGGAAAAGGACTTAGGTGTCCTCATAGATAGCAAACTAAGCAGTAGTACCCAAAGTAGGACTGCAACAAAGAAGGCTAATAAAATATTAGCATGCATAAAATGGGGAATTGATGCTAGGGACGAGAGTATTATACTCCCGTTATATAATTCACTTGTGAGGCCACACCTTGAATACTGTGTACAATTCTGGGCACCTTACTACAAAAAGGATATCCTGGAGCTAGAAAAGGTTCAAAGGCGGGCGACCAAACTAATTAAGTGTATGGAGACGCTGGAATACGAGGAAAGGCCTGCAAGACTAGGCATGTTTACACTGGAAAAGAGGAGATTAAGAGGGGATATGATCAACATTTACAAATATATAAGGGGACAATATACAGATCTTGCGCAGGACCTGTTTTTGATTAGATCAACACAGAGAACTCGTGGACACTCGCTCAGGTTAGAGGAGAGGAGATTCCACACAATACGGCGTAAAGGCTTTTTTACGGTAAGGACGATACGTGTTTGGAATTCCCTGCCTGAGGGAGTTGTAATGGCCAACTCAGTCAACACCTTTAAGAATGGGTTAGATAAATTCCTAATGGATAAGGATATCCAGGGTTACAAGGCATAGTCACGCACTGTGGTTATTATAAAAAAGAGGGGTTAATCGGAACGGCAGTCAGCAACTTCAGTCAAAATTTTATACAAAATAATCGTGCATAGGAGACCACAAATAGGTTGAACCCGATGGACAATTGTCTTTTTTCAACCTTAGATACTATGTTACTATGTTACTATGTAAAGAGCCCCCGCCATGTTATTGAGAAATTTGAGCGGGACAGAAGCCCGCCGCCGAGGGGGCGGGGCTTCTCCCTCAGCACTCACCAGCGCCATTTTTCTCCACAGCACCGCTGAGAGGAAGCTCCCCGGACTCTCCCCTGCTTAACACACGGTGAAAGAAGGGTTTTAAAGTAGAGGGGGGGCACATAATTGGCGCATATACATAACAGCGCTGCTGGGTAAACGTACTGTGTTTTTTCCTGGGTCATATAGCGCTGGGGTGTGTGCTGGCATACGCTCTCTCTGTCTCTCCAAAGGGCCTGGTGGGGAACCTGTCTTCAGAAAAGAGCTTCCCTGTGTGTGTGTGTGTGGTGTGTTGGTACGCGTGTGTCGACATGTCTGAGATTGAAGGCTCACCTAAGGAGGAGGGGGAGTGTATGAATGTTAGGTCTCCGTCGGCAGTGCCGACACCTGACTGGGTGGATATGTGGAATGTTTTAAGTGCTAATGTTAATTTATTGCACAAAAGATTAGACAAAGCTGAAGCTGGGGTACAGTCAGGGAGTCAACCCATGCCTGTCCCAATGTCGCCTGGACCTTCGGGGTCTCAGAAGCGCCCACTATCCCAAATAGTTGACACAGATACCGACACGGATTCAGACTCCAGTGTCGACTACGAGGATGCAAAATTACAGCCAAAGGTGGCTAAATGTATTCGATATATGATTATCGCAATAAAAGATGTTTTGCAGACTTCCGGTTCCGGCTCCCATGTGATCGGGAGCCTGGCGTGAGAGCTCCGTTGCTACCCCGGTCAGCACAGCAAGCAGCGCCGCGCTCGCGGACGCAAACCCGGCGGTTCCCACAGCCTCAGTGAGGGGAAGGTCTCCTCCACCATATGGAGAAGTTTCTCACCTCTTCCATGCCGGCAAAGCAGCAAAGATCCCGCTCTGAGCGGCGCCGGGCAGAATCCAATATGGCCGCCGCACCGGACACACAGGATGGTTTGCAGCTGGAAGATGGGTCTCGGCCTGCCTCTCCTGACCCTGCAGCCCCAGTCTCATATGAGGATGTCGTGAAAGCTATCAAGGTAACGATGGGGCCCCTCATGGACACACACGCTGCTAAGTTAACGCAAGTGGCACAGGACATTAAGTCTCAGATGAAACAGCTGTCCCAGAGGGTATTAGTCACGGAGCAGAGATTGGGGGAAGTGTTCCAAGATGTAGCAGAATTGAAAACAAATGCTGACACTATGCAGAAATCTTATTACCAAGTTATGAATAAATTAGACGACCTGGAGAACAGATCGAGGAGGAATAACCTCAGGGTCATGGGCCTAGCAGAATCTCTTAAAGGGCCAGACCTATACCGTTTTCTACAGGAGTCTCTTCCGGAGTTGCTGGATATTAAGGATACATGTGCAGACATGGTAGTGGAGAGGTCCCATCGTCTCGGACCGCCCAGGACGGGTCAGAACGCGAGGCCACGTGTGGTTATTTTTCGCTGTTAAACTTTCTGCATAAAGAGGCTATTTGGTCTGCTTCCAGGAGACACAGAGCTCTGGCATGGGATGGTAGGGACATTCGTCTCTTCCAGGATTACTCTGCAGAAGTCTCCCGAGCCCGCAAAGATTTTTCCCAGATTTGTTCCCGTCTGGTCCAGGAGGGCAAGAAATTTGCACTGTTGTACCCTGCACGATTACGGCTCTTTGAAGGGGACTCATTTTGTGATTTTTCTAATGTGGCTGACGCAGATGGCTACCTGTCTGAAGGAAGAAAGTCGGGACACTCATCCTCTCCTGCTGCTCCACGTTCCACATCATAGGCCCTATGCTGAGAGACTCACGCGTTACTTGATGGAAGGCCTGGAGGTTCCGGATGGGACTGCTTGCATGCCTGCTATTTGTATGGTATCCATATGCGGGGGAAAAACTGCTTAAGTGATTCTCATCCAGTTTACAAGTACTAAACACCCTCTTTTCCTTAATCTCAGTTTAGTTTGCTCAGTTGGGCTGGGGGGAAGCTGGGATTTTCATTTGTTCATTTGTTCATTGAAAGTAGCTATTGACCGGGGTGTGCTAGGGGTAAGCACGCCATGTTTGAAGTTAACATTTCGGATTTCTAAATGGCTGGAAGTCCTTATTTCTTGGATGATGGAGGCGAGTTACAGCCTTCTGTCCTGTTCTGCTTTTTTGTTTCTATATGTTGTTACCCTCTTTGTGTCTTGTCTAGTCCCCCCTGTATGTTTGCTCAAGTAGCGTGGTGGGTGGAGCAGCGGTGGCTGGACCACCATTGCATTTATGTGCTCGTCATTACTTCACTGGGTTTATTTAGATTGGCTGCATGTCGTCTTTAACGATTAGCACATGGAATGTGGGGGGTATTAACTCCCCGGCTAAGAGGAAAAAAATTCTTATGTATCTGAACAAGCTCAGTATGGATATAGCTTTCCTGCAGGAAACGCGCCTCCTTCCTCTAGAGATGGCCAAACTTAACACACTTCGGTGGTCAGTGTTGGCCTCGGCCCCATACTCCTCTAAGGCACGGGGGGTAGCCATATTGATTAGACAGTCTCTTTCTTATACTATTCATTCTGTAAAGGTGGACCCTCAGGGTCGGTATATTATTGCAGACGTCACAGTAGACTGCACACGCCTATTGCTATGTAACATATATGCTCTGAATAATCGCCCCAAAGTGTTTTTTCTAGAAATGCTGAACAAACTGTATGGTCATATAGATTCCAACATTGTGATAGGAGGGGATTTCAATGTGGTTTCGTCTCATGTTATGGATAGGAATGTGGCTTCCAGTCGGGGGTATAGGGACCCTAAAGTGGGTGTTAAATATATAACCCGCCAGCTGCAGGTGGTGGATGTGTGGACGGCGTGCTATCCGCTAGAACGGGATTATACTTGCCTGTCAGCTGCATATGGTACGCTCTCCCGCATTGATTACTTGCTGTTGTCAGAACATATGTTCCCTAAGGTTATGGATGCTGGGATCGAAGCTATAAGTATTTCTGATCATGCCTTATGTTGGATTAAGCTGGCGGTGCAGGTGGGTAAGGGTCCGGTGCGGCAGTGGCGGTTCCCGGCACATCTGGCTAATTCATTGAAATTTCGTAACATGTTGGAGGCGGCGTGGCTAGATTATAAGAGCAATAACGCCAACTATGAGTCCGAGAAGCCTCTGACATTCTGGCAGGCATCTAAACCCGTCATGAGAGGGGTAATTATGTCTTACTGTGCACACAGGGATAGGCAATTAGACGGCTCATACTTGGAAGCCCAGGCAAACTTAACGACTTCCTTTCAGAGGTTTAAGCATGCATCTACTCCAATTAATAGGGCTGATTATAATAACAAAAAGGCCATTTTTGATAATATTCTGAATCACTTAGAAGCCAAGCACACTTTCTATAGGACTGCTTCTTTTCACAGATATGGTAATAAACCGGGTAAATTAATGTCCTTCTTACTGAAAGGGCGCCATTCTTCCTCAGTAATTAAATCCCTCGGCACTAGTGACGGTACTAGGGTCAGGTCTAATGCCAAAATAACGGAGGTGCTGAGCTCTTTTTATGCCCAACTGTACTCTCAGCCTCCTAGCACTCTGCCCAATAAAGAGGCCTTTTGGGCTAATATGAGTTTACCTCAGATGTCTGACAGCCAGGCCTCATCTCTTATGACACCCATCTCGGGGGAGGAGGTGGAGAGGGTGATTAAGGTACTGAAAACTGGGAAGGCGCCGGGACCGGACGGCCTCTCCAATGATTAATATAAAATTCTAATGCCCCATATCCGGGACACATTACAGGTATCTTTTAATGAATTACTCTCCAGTCGGGCCCTGCCTGGTTTCTTTAACTCAGTGTTCCTCAGGGTGTTGCCGAAACCTGGCAGGGATCAGGAACTCCCGGAATCTTATAGGCCTATTTCCCTGCTTAATACGGACTATAAGCTGTTTACCAAGATATTAGCTGACAGATTAAAACTTGTACTGCCCTCCATTGTCCACCCAGATCAGTCGGGATTCATTTGGGGTCGCCAGGCGGTGGTTAATATAAGAAAAGTCTCAACAGTAATGCAGAGGTTACAGGATTCCTCAGATACGGGCACCAATGTAATCTTATCACTTGACGCCGAAAAGGCATTTGATATGGTCACTTGGGACCATTTATTTGATACCCTACATAGGTTTGGGGCCCCGTCAGCCTTTGTAGAAATGTTGGTCCGCCTATACACAGACCCGGCCACGCAAGTATTGGGCAATGGCTATATTTCTTCCCCCTTCTACATCCAGAGAGGCACCCGTCAGGGCTGCCCTCTATCCCCTCTGCTATTCGCCCTGGCGCCACTGGCGATAGCCCTCCGTGACGCGTCTTCCTTTAGAGGCATTTTGGTGGGCAGGCTGGAGGTTAAGATAGCGTTGTTTGCTGCTGATATGTTGCTATTTATCGCTGACCCCAGCAGGTCGATAGGACCTATAGTCTCCATTATTGATGGCTTTGGATCCTTTGCGGGTTACAAGGTTAATCTTTCCAAATCGGAACTCATGCCTCTATCGGGAGATACGTCCTTCTTTGATAGGCACCCGATTTTGTCCCAGTTCCCTAGGACCCAGAGGGCTCTTAAGTATTTGGGGATAATGATACCCACATCACTGGAACTGTTGTATACAGTTAACGTTGCCCCGGTCCTGACGGCTGTCCGGGCTCTCCTAGACGGGTGGGTTAATTTGCCCTTGTCCTTGCTGGGAAGGGCCACGGTCCTTAAAAGTGTAGTGTTCCCGAAACTCTCATATATTTTGCAGATGCTGCCATTACGCCTTACAAAAAAAGACTGTAGGTCTGTAAACTCCATGTTCTCTAAATTCTTATGGGGGGGGGGGGGGGGGGAACCAAGGATTTCTTATGCTAAACTTCAGATGCCAAGGGCGGAGGGGGGGCTGGGGATTCCAGACTTGGAAGCGTTTAGTAGAGCGGTGATGTTCCGCTATGTCGCAGACTGGTTATGGCAGCGTTCTTGTTTTACCAATTATACATTGGAGGAGGAACTGTTTGCCCCCTTCTCTCCCAGCGCCCTCCTTCACACCCCAAGGAACAAGCTGCCGGCATCACTTAAAACGAATATTATCCTTTTAGATACTCATGGAGCCTGGCACTACTCCAATTCAAAATTACATAGAAACCCGGCCTCCTCCCGTTACACAACTTTCTGGGGGAATCCCTGCTTCAGTCCTGGGCTGGAAAATGCTAACTTTAAGCAGTGGCGGGAGCGGGGGATTTCGTCTATTAGAGACGTATTTGACCCTGGGGGAAGGCATATGCTCTCCTTTGAGGAATTAAAGTCCAAATATGGTATAGCAAACTCAAATTTTTATATGTACCTGCAAGCCCGACATTTTGTCATTACTATGGCTGTCCCTATGACGTCGCCAGACACACAGGATCCGATAGCCACTCTCCTCACTCTCACGAATGCCTCTGCTTATCGTTTATCTTATTATTATGACCATCTACGGGTGATACAGACGGAAAAGCTATGGAAACGTACGGTTTCTATTCGGGAGGGGGATGTACCGGACTTCCCGGCGCAACCAATTTTACTGAAATCCTGTCAGTATACATTTAAATATCTACACTCGGCTCAGCTTCAGGAAGTGTACTTTAAGTTATTACACAGGGCTTACATAGCCCCGGCCCAAAGAGTGCATATGATCCCGGATAGGAATAGTCAAGGGCCTCCTTTTTTCATTGTTTTTGGACATGTAGGAAGATTGCTACGTTTTGGAACAAAGTTATTGTATTTATTAATAGAACTCTCTCATTGGGGGTCGCCAGAGACCCCTTAGCTTGTTTATGCAACTGTTTTGAGGGTTGGCCTCTTGGCCCGGATAGGAAGCGAGTTACGCCCATTCTCACGGTCATCCTCACGGTGGCTAACAAGGTTATTTTGAACCATTGGACGAAGAAGTCATCTACCTCTTTGGGGGAATTAAAAAATTTTCTTTTACGGGTTCTCTACTTCGAGCGCCAAGCCACCTTGCCAGACATTGAGAGGGGAGTCGCTCGCATTTACTCGAAATGGGAGCCTTACATTGACAGTCTAGACATTGATACACAGAGCCATATTTAAAGGCTCTTTGAAAATACCTCCTGGGTTCTTCACAAACATGTAGATGCTAATTGATATGAGTTAATACTTTGCTGTATTGAGGTTGATGGGCACATGGAATGGGGTAATATATGAATGCCACGCGACTAAGGAGTGAATTGTCTTGTCTCCCCCCTTCCCTTCTCCCTTCTTGTGTTCTCCCTTATTATTTTATGATGTTTATAAGTGGGTGATGACAGTTTACAGTGTATAAGTATAGGATATGCGAAATTAAGTGGTACGAGTTGCAAGGCACCGTGACACTCGCAGTTCTGTTAATGCTGAATTGTATGTATGTATCTATGCCATTCCTATATTTTTCCATTTTGATTCACCACTGTATGTAAAATTTTATAATATAAAAATAAGAAAATAAAAACAGTTTAAAAAAAAAAAAGAAAAAGATGATTTGCATATCACTGAGGAACCCCCTGTCCCTGACACGAGGGTACACATGTATAAGGGAAAGAAACCTGAGGTCACCTTTCCCTCCTCACATGAGCTGAACGAATTATGTGAAAAAGCGTGGGAAACTCCAGACAAAAAACTGCAGATTCCCAAAAGGATTCTAATAGCGTATCCTTTCCCGTCGCAGGATAGAATACGGTGGGAATCCTCCCCTAGGGTAGACAAAGCTTTGAAGCGCTTATCAAAAAAGATAGCGCTTCCATCCCAAGATACGGCTACCCTCAAGGATCCTGCTGACCGCAAGCAGGAGGTTACCTAGAAGTCCATTTACACGCATTCTGGTACGTTACTCAGACCGGCTATTGCGTCGGCCTGGGTTTGTAGTGCTGTAGCAGCATGGACAGATTCCTTATCAGCGGATATTGTGACCCTTGATAAGGATACCATTTTAATGACCCTAGGGCATATAAAAGATGCTGTCTTATATATGAGGGATGTTCAGTTTACTGGGTTCCAGGATAAACGCTATGTCTATTTCTGCTAGGCGTGTCTTATGGACCCGACAGTGGACAGGTGATGCCGACTCCAAGAGGCATATGGAGTTGTTACTTTACAAGGGTGAAGAATTGTTTGGAGAGGGCCTCTCGGACCTCGTCTCCACGGCTACGGCAGGTAAATCGAATTTTTTGCCATATATTCCCTCACAATCTAAGAAAGCGCCTCATTATCAAATGCAGTCCTTTCGTTCCAATAGAAGCAAGAGAGTACGTGGATCGTCCTTTCTTGCCAGAGGTAAGGGCAGAGGGAAAAAGCTGCACTACACAGCTAGCTCCCAGGAACAGAAGTCCTCCCCGGCCTCTGCAAAATCCACCGCATGACGCTGGGGCTCCCCTGAGGGAGTCCGCCCCAGTGGGGGCACGTCTTCGACTGTGTTCAGTCACATCTGGGTTCACTCACAGGTGGATCCCAGGGCAATAGAAATTATTTCCCAGGGTTACAAGCTGGAATTCGAAGAGGTGCCTCCTCGACGGTTTTTCAAATCGGCCCTACCGACTTCCCCCCTGGAAAGGGAGATAGTGTTACATGCGATTCACAAATTGTGTCTTCAATAAGTGGTGGTAGAGGTTCCCCTGCTTCAAAGAGGGAAGGGGTACTACTCAACTCTGTTTGTGGTCCCGAAACCGGACGGTTCGGTCAGACCCATTTGAATTTAAAATCCCTGAACCTTTACTTAAAACGGTTCAAGTTCAAGATGGAATCGCTCAGAGCGGTCATCGCCAGCCTGGAAGGGGGAGATTTTATGGTATCTCTGTACATAAAGGATGCATACCTGCATGTTCCCATATATCCTCATCAGGCGTACCTGAGATTTGCGGTACAGGATTGTCATTACCAATTTCAGACGTTGCCGTTTGGGCTTTCCACGGCCCCAAGAATTTTCACCAAGGTAATGGCGGAAATGATGGTGCTCCTGCGCAAGCAGGGTGTCACAATTATCCCGTACTTGGACGATCTCTTTATCACGGGAGATAGAGATCACGGGAGAAGTTGCTGAACAGCGTATCACTTTCACTGAATGTGTTACAGCGACACGGCTGGGTTCTCAGTATTCCGAAGTCGCAGCTGAATCCTACAACTCGTCTGCCCTTCTTGGGCATGATTCTGGACACAGGCCAGAAGAGGGTTTATCTTCCGACAGAAAAAGCGCAGGAACTCATGACTCTAGTCATGAACCTGTTGAAGCCAAAACAAGTGTCAATACATCATTGCACTCAATTCCTGGGAAAAATGGTGGCGACATACGAAGCCATTCCCTACGGCAGATTCCATGCAAGGACCTTCCAATGGGACCTATTGGACAAGTGGTCCGGGTCACATCTGCAAATGCATCAGCGAATCACCCTGTCCCCCAGGGCCAGAGTATCTATCCTGTGGCTGAAAAGTGCTCACCTTCTAGAGGGCCACAGGTTCGGCATTCAGGACTGGATCCTGGTGACCACGGATGTGAGCCTCCGAGGTTGGGGAGCAGTCACACAGGGAAGAAATTTCCAA
The DNA here is from genome assembly GCF_028390025.1 of Pseudophryne corroboree. NCBI lineage: Eukaryota > Metazoa > Chordata > Amphibia > Anura > Myobatrachidae > Pseudophryne > Pseudophryne corroboree. The sequence continues at coordinate 823,431,881 of NC_086447.1, forward strand.
GGCCTCAACAAAAAGCTACAGAGGTATTGCGCCAGGTCAAGAGACCCTCAGGCGGTAGCTGTGGACGCCCTGGTGACACCGTGGGTGTTCCAGTCGGTCTATGTGTTTCCTCCTCTTCCTCTCATACCCAAGGTGTTGAGGATAATAAGAAAAAGAGGAGTGAGAACAATACTCATTGTTCTGGATTGGCCACGAAGGACATGGTATCCGGATCTGCAGGAAATGCTCACAGAAGATCCGTGGCCTCTTCCTCTAAGGCAGGACCTGTTACAACAAGGTCCCTGTCTGTTCCAAGACTTACCGCGGCTGCGTTTGACGGCATGGCGGTTGAATGCCGGATCCTAGCGGAAAAAGGTAATCCTGCTGAGGTCATTCCTGCGCTAAAAAAAATGATGTTGTTAGACCAGGGGCTACATGTTAAGCCAATGAAAACGTTCACGCTTTTTCCAGCTGGTGCATCATACAGATAATGGCCCTCATTCCGACCTGATCGCTAGCAGGCTACTTTTAGCACTGCTGCAATCAGGTTGTCTCCGCCTACAGGGGGAGGGGGGATTAGCTGTGCAGGGCTGCGATCCGCTGTGCAGAGACTGCACAAGCAAAATGTTTGTGCAGTCTCTGCACAGCTTAAGACTTACTCACCCGCTGCGATGACCCTTCCTGGAGCTGACGTCGGGATCCCTCCCTGCATTTGGCCGGACACGCCTGCGTTTTCTTCGGCACTCCCAGAAAACGGTGAGTAGACACCCCCGGCCGGCCTCTTCCTGTCAATCTTCTTGCGTTCACCGCTGCGAACGCTGCACGCATGCGCAGTTTTGACCCGTTCGCTGGGCTACGAAAAACTGCAGCATGCGAACGGGTCGGAATGACCCCCATTATGCCTGATTCCGAGTTACGGCCCAATACATCAGTGTCTGCAATTTCCCAATCTCCCGACGGGCAAGGAATAGGGAATATTAAACATGTTTAAAAATCTCTATGCCGTCAGATCGGGTAATTGAGAAAACATGGCTCTGAGGTATCGGGGCCTTAACATGCAAGTACCAATACAGCCAAATCTCTTTAGCTGACTGAGGGCCTAATTCAAGGTTGATTGCAAAAGCAAAATGTTCCTCTAATGGGCAAAACCATGTGCACTGCAGGTGGGGCAGATAGAACTTGCAGAGAGATTTAGATTTGGGTGGGTTACCGTATATACTCGAGTATAAGTCGACCCGAATATAAGCCGAGGCACCTAATTCTACCACAAAAACCTGGGAAAACTTATTGACTCGAGTATAAGCCTAGGGTGGGAAATGCAGCTCTAGCCGTACACAGCCCTCAGTGCCAGATATGCCCTCATAGTGCCAGATATGCCCCCACAGTGCTGCCAGATATGCCCCCACAGTGCTGCCAGTTATGCCCCCACAGTGCTGCCAGTTATGCCCCCACAGTGCTGCCAGATATGCCCCCACAGTGCTGCCAGTTATGCCCCCACAGTGCTGCCAGTTATGCCCCCACAGTGCTGCCAGATATGCCCCCACAGTGCTGCCAGATATGCCCCCACAGTGCTGCCAGATATGCCCCCACAGTGCTGCCAGATATGCCCCCACAGTGCTGCCAGATATGCCCCCACAGTGCTGCCAGTTATGCCCCCACAGTGCTGCCAGTTATGCCCCCACAGTGCTGCCAGATATGCCCCCACAGTGCTGCCAGTTATGCCCCCACAGTGCTGCCAGTTATGCCCCCACAGTGCTGCCAGATATGCCCCCACAGTGCTGCCAGATATGCCCCCACAGTGCTGCCAGATATGCCCCCACAGTGCTGCCAGATATGCCCCCACAGTGCTGCCAGATATGCCCCCACAGTGCTGCCAGTTATGCCCCCACAGTGCTGCCAGATATGCCCCCACAGTGCTGCCAGATATGCCCCCACAGTGCTGCCAGATATGCCCCCACAGTGCTGCCAGATATGCCCCCACAGTGCTGCCAGATATGCCCCCACAGTGCTGCCAGATATGCCCCCACAGTGCTGCCAGATATGCCCCCACAGTGCTGCCAGTTATGCCCCCACAGTGCTGCCAGATATGCCCCCACAGTGCTGCCAGATATGCCCCCACAGTGCTGCCAGATATGCCCCCACAGTGCTGCCAGATATGCCCCCACAGTGCTGCCAGATATGCCCCCACAGTGCTGCCAGATATGCCCCCACAGTGCTGCCAGATACGTTCCCTCCCCAAGTGCCAGGTATGCCCCACAGTGTTGTTACTTACCCCTCCGTCGATCCCGCGCTGTCTTCTGGAGGGACACGAAGCACACAGCGTGCGCGGCTCTCCTGTGTCCCTCCTGCATCTTCGGCTGCCGCGGCGGGTCTATTATAGGAAGTGCCGGTTCGTGATCAGAGGTCACGAACGGGTATTTCCTGTAATAGAACCGCCGCTGCTGCCGCCGGAGATGCAGGAGGGACACAGGAGCGCCGCGCGCTGTGCGCTCCATGTCCCTCCTTCACACTGCTCTGCCTCTGCCTGCACTGACTCGAGTATAAGCCGAGGTGGCTTTTTCAGCACAAAAAAAAGTGCTGAAAAAGTCGGCTTATACTCGAGTATATACGGTATATGGTTTCTGTGCAGGGTAAATACTGACTGCTTTATTTTTACACTGCAATTCAGAGTTCAGTTTGAACACACCCCACCTAAATCTAACTCTCTCTGCACATGTTATATCTGCCCCACCTGCACTGCACGTGGTTTTGCCCATTAGAGGAAGATTTTGCTTTTGCGATCAACCTTGAATTAGGCCCTGAATGTGCTTCAGCCAAACATACTTATCTTTCCATATCTCCAGGAGATTCCGAGTCGGATGCATCTCCGCTGTTTCTCTGCGTACATAAAATGTCCGTTTCTTTGTGGCAACTAGGCATACACACGTTAAAGAACCATGAACACATAGGGGTATATGCAATTGCGGTCGAATTCCCGAAATTGGCGAAAAACTGGACTTTTTCGCCCCAAAAAAAAAATCGTCAATGCAATTCAGTACTTTCCGTCAAAAAAACGGACTTTCAAAATTCGACTTTTTGAAATTCGACTTTTGTCAAATTCAACTTTTCTGCAATGATACAAGTGCTGCAATTCGACCAAAGTATATTCAATTGAAGTTTGGAAATTCGACAACAGTGCTTTTAGACAGTAAATTCGTCATTTTCAATCCGCCACACTTTGGTGGGTGAAACTAATAAAAAAAATTAAAACATGTTTTTTTTTGGTGTTTTTTTTTATTGGTAATAGCATATCTATTTATATTAGAAGGGATTAGGTACTTGGTTTGTCTTTTTTGGAGGCACAAGTATTTTTTATATATTTTTAAAAATAATATTTTTTTTTTTTTTAGATGGAATGGTAAAATCCCGGTAAAAAATGGCGTGGGGTCCCCCCTCCAAAGCATAACCAGCCTCGGGCTCTTCGAGCCGGTCCTGGTTCTAAAAATCCGGGGGGAAAAATGACAGGGCTGATTGAAGGGGTCCCCACTCCCCCAGGGTACCCCGGCCAGGGGTGACTAGTTGGATATTTAATGCCACGGCCGCAGGGCACTGTATAAAAGTGACCCCCGGCTGTGGCATTATCTGTCCAGCTAGTGGAGCCCGATGCTGGTGTAAAAAATACGGGGGATCCCTACTCTTTTTGTCCCCCGTATTTTTTGCACCAGCACCAGGCGCAGAGCCCGGTGCTGGTTTTAAAAATACGGGGGATCCCCTGTCCATTTTCCCCCCGGATTTTTAGAACCAGGACCAGCTCGAAGAGCCCGAGGCTGGTTATGCTTTGGAGGGGGGACCCCACGCCATTTTTTCCCGAGTTTTTTCCCGTTTTTTACACGTTTTTAAAAAAAACGGAACAAATCCGTCAAATCGGCCGTTTTTCGGCAGCGGGACTGTCGAATCCGTTTTTTATTGCATATGGTCAATTTCGGCACCCACTTGCTGAAATTAGCCTGTCGAATTGTGTCGAGTTGAAAAACGGCCGATAATTTGCCGCGATTCGCCGCTAATTGCATATACCCCAAAGCTGGAGTTGCCACCTATTAGGAGTCATGCGTATGCAAGGGAGGGGCGCCTGTTTCAGGTGGATGTTTTGCACGTAGCATGGGGTAGGTGGAAGTGCCAATACTGATGATGAAAGCAACAGCTCTCACACACAGAAAAGTAGCCCCGGGCGATGCGTGTGCATTAAGATGTGTGTATATATAGTTTGCATTAGCTTTCAGTTTTGAAATCCATCCGCATTTCGAGTGCAGCCACATTTGGACCTGCTGCATCTCGGGACCTGTATCTAGACAGTCTTCTGTGACTGGCAAATGTGAAGTGTTCCGTAATTAAGGCCCTGATAAAGAGAAGCTTTGCTTTTTGTGGTACTGTATATCAGTTTTCTGATTATTTTTCTGTTAACTGTGCAACTTGTGGCTGTGGCAAAATGGTTGTTTATGCGAAAGGCGTCTTGTTAATTGGATAAATCCCCAAATTCTTTCAGGGAGCGTCAAAAAAAGATCAGTTGTATAATTGAAGTATTTTCAGCAAATCCTTAACCGTGTTATAGAACGTCTTTAATAAACTGTAAGAGATTGTCTTTATGGCTTGGTATTCAGAAATGTGTTCGCAGGTTAGTAATAATGATGAAACTTGCTGAGACGGCTTCACTGTGTCATGTTAAATGAATACAGAGTGTATGCTGTGATAGTGAGATAACGTCTACAGCAATGCAGGTTTTCAGATGCACTTAGCTGGGAGGCCTCATGAATACTGGTATTTTTGTAGACAAACTAAGAACATTTTCAGCACTGGTTATAATCCTATTTATGAAGGGAAAATATTCAAGTTGTGGCTACAAGTCTACTTGAAGACTACAATGGGGTTAGTAATACTTTTAATTTAGTACTCTGTTAACGTACCAGTTGTGTTTCAGTACACATAGTCATGGGTAAAATATGCTTGTACTGACTGGAAACGTCAACAGTCAAAAGCTAGACCAAAATGAATTTACTGCGTACTGTGTTTAAGTGTCCCTTGTGTCCAGATTTTCCGAGGACAGTCCCAGTTTTTCTCTCCGCAAACCTGCAACACTAATCTTTTATTATTCTAGAATTCTTAGTCATGATGCACTCTTATTAACAGGACTAGTGGGAATAGTATTTGGCATCCAGCTTGAAGCATGCGGTGGCTTTCATGTACTGGGAAAAGGTCCGTTTTCGGTTTCAAAATTTATTTTGGCAAATACTTTCTTATCATGGATCATATCATATAACAGAGAGGCCGATTGTGCAGTTATCAGATCACCACAAGCTAAAGGCAAACTTCTATCTAAACCCCTGTCTCCATAGAGGCATGCTGCACACGTACATGTTGTTTATTTTCCTACTGCTGTTAGCTATTTGATCTTGTGTCCTGAATGCCAACAAGCCCCATGACCATGTTAATGCTCGGACGGGCAACAGGTTTGTTTAGTGAACATTCTAATGCTTACTCTGACTACAGGGTCAGCTCTGCGAATATTCTAACTTTCTGATTGGCTACAGGTGCAGCTCTTTGAATGTTGTAATGAACTGATTTTCCAACAGAAGTGATTCCAGAGGTTCTGCAGAGCACTATGGTTCTGTAAGCCATCTGGAGGAGTTCCACCAGGGGCTTGGCACAATGTGAAACGGGTTAACACCCGCAGGGCCACAACTAGTGGGGGGATGGCGCGGTGGGCTAAGGGGGCATGCGTCCCGGGTGCAGGATTTGAGGAGGCGCAGAGGAGTTACAGAGGAACAGGTTTTTTTTTTTTTTTTAGCCAGCAGTGCTGTGCTCCTCTAGTGAGACAGCAGACGGCTCCTGGGGCAGTGCCTCTGACCCACCTGTCTGCCAACAGCTGGCTCTGATGCGGTGCGGGTGAGCTCCAGTACCTGGGATCTCTCCTATGCCGACTACTGACTTAAACTCTCTTCTTTGCCATGCAGTGCTGTGACTAGCGTGCGGTGCACTAAGCAAGCTATAGAAGCGAGCTGTTGGTGCTGTGTTTTTTAGCATGCTATGATCCCGGCTGCCTGCCCAGCACCAACTGATAACAAGCTGCCACGTACACACCATTGAGAGGACACGCTGTAGTGTAGTGATGTAGTATAGTGATGTAGTGCAGTGGATATGGGAATGTAATGCAGTGATATACTGCAATGTATGGGGACACACAGGGGGGGCATGTAGTGGAACACGCTGATGGGGAGGCATATGACGCTTAGGGCATTTGGGGCACATAGTATCCCCTTTATTTTCTAAATTTTTGATAATCTGATTATCTCAGTCTGACACATTTTTATTTATTTATTTATTTTATATATGTATATATATATATATATATATATATATATGTGTGTTTGTGTGTGTGTGTGTGTATATATATATATATATATATATATATATATTTATTTTATTATTAGTTTTTTTTAGGGGGGGGGGGGGGGGGCGGTAAATTACCACCTTGCCCCGGGTGATAAAATCCTAGTTTCGGCCCTGACACCCGCCTGGGATTACACTGTACAGTCCAGAAATCCACCACACTGTTTGTAGTCCGGACTTTTTGTAATTCCAGACGGTACATAGCCTTGGTGCCTTAGCGCCAGTTGTGAGCTTCAGGTACCCGTATACGGGTTGGTGGTGGTGGAAGGGGGTATAGGAGAACAGAGAACATTAGCTGGGGGGCAGCACTGGGGGTACACATGAGTATAACTCAAGGGGCTAATGTAAGCTGCAGTGATTCTCTCCCTGGCCAATCCGGGCTGACTGTACTGCAGCCCCACCTCTCCCTGCTTAGTAAGCAGCCGCCAGCAGAGCTGCGAAGTCCTGCAGGAAACGTAAGTAAAATGACCCATGCTTAGAATACTTCCAGATATGGATTTGTGGAGAATATTAACTCAAATATGGTGAATACATATTCTAGTTCCTGAAGATATGATGGTAGTGGATCCAGAAGGAGCTGTGCTTTCGTGCTGCTGTTCCATTTCCTCAGCCTACCATCTGCATGATGTAATTGAAAATGTGATTTGTCAGATCATATGACAATATGGGGACATCTCACCTTGTTTGAAGCACATAGCAATGGTGTATGGATATGCCTTCTGCTTCTGCGACCTATACGATGTTATGTGCGGTGTGCTGCTGATTGAGAGGCCATCTGAATTGGTCCCTGATTCAAATTATCTGTAATTTGATGCACTGTTGCCCGTTCGTGAGACTAAACAAGTCTGCCCACTCTCCGTCTTGCTTGGGAATCCAATAGCTGTTTACAACCTCATGCCTTGTGAACAGACCCCGGGCCAAATGGAATAGAGTGACAGTTTCAAAAAGTGAGAGATTTGGTAAGGTTTTTCAGTTTTTTTAAAGTAGCAATCATTTACACAGCAAAATCAACCTGGTTTTGCTGTGTAAATGATTGCCACTTTAAAAAAAAAATGAAAAACCTTACCAAATCTCTCACTTTCTGAAACACTCACTCTATTACATTTGGCCCCCAGTGTTTTGTCTGCTGGTCCACTCTTTTTACACGTTACCCACCAATCCTTGAACAGTTCACCTGTGCAGCCGTTTTTCTAATGCCCGCACAAAGTCCATCAGATTGCGTCATTTACCTGTTATTTCATGAGTGATACATGACATTAATCTCTGCATATATTCGCCTTTCCGCAGGCATTATCCGTTGAATGGCTTAATTTGTCTGGTGGTCATAATAATTTGGCCACTCAGTGTATATACTGAATAACATATAAATAGCTATTATTTATAAGATGTAATAAAAAAAATGGGCAGTAAAGTAGTTAGTATGAGTGACTATTCTGTAGAGTTGCATTGTGTGCTCCTGATACACATAGCAGCCCGCAAAGTCACCACAACTAGAGTTCTGTTATCTATTTGATAAGTACAGTTCTTTCACCAGAACATTTCCCCACTCTCTGCAATGTTCCTGCTATCCAAAGTGCGTCCTGCCTGATACTGTGCCTGTTACAATACCATAAGTGCAATGTCACTTTGATTTCGGCCGTCAGACCACTGGAGCGGGATAATGTCGGCTGACATGTAAAAAAGCTAGGTGGAGTGCCTGTGAAAGTTATCCTGGGGAGAACACGAAAGTAATTATTATTATTTTTTATTATTATTAGCCTGAGAGCAAACATATAGCATTTTATGGCCAATGTATTCAGTGTGGAATCTTTAATTATAAGAATGTTTGAGTCTTGAGACCATATGGTGGTGACACGTGCAGCTCTCCCTCTTCCTGAGAGACAGAGTGATATCAGAGAGGGGGGCGGGAGCCTGCGGGGGTCAGCCAGAGTGGTGAAGAGCCTAGCAGAGGGATGAGGCTTTGGCAACTCAGTGTATATTTCATACTAATATATGTACTGTATGTGTTTATATACAGATGGGTACACGGTTATCTTGACTAGTTTGCTGCGCCTAGGCACAACATGGTTTATTAACATAAACCCTTCATCTATTGTTCTTAGCTGCAATACAATACAGAGAACAATACAGCAAGGAATTAAGTCATCACAGCAGGGGATTAAATCCGACTGCCCAGTCTCAGTTAATCCTATTAAAGGTCAAGATAAACATGAACCCATCTGTACATTGACCTCTAAGTCACTAGTTTTCCAAACGCATAAAATGAGTTGCAGACAAATTCAGTGAATTCCATGTTCTCTGTGTACAGAGAATAGTAGAGCACATAATTAAACACTCAGGGCCCATTGAAATTAATGACTGGCACTGTTTAAAGTAATAAATGACAACCCCCCCATCCCTTGGGTAATCCTGAACCAACCAGACAGCTAGGCAGTTTGGGCTGATCACCACTGGCGAATTTCCCATTAGACACGCGCCCAGAGGCGGCACTTGGATGATAACTGCAAAATATTTCCACTGTACTATACCATATGCCATCTTGAATGGAGAGTAAATGGGTAGGATGTGCACATACTGCCACTGTAAGCTGGGCTACTCAGTAAATATGTATACATAATAAAAACTAAAATATGTCACGGTTAGTGGCTTTTTCCTTTTAATTGGCTATCATGAAATGAGGGTTTATAACTAATCAACAAAATTAATAAAATTAGGCAAGTGGGGGGCGGCCATTACTGTTATGCCTAGGGGCGTCCTCAGCCCTAAATACGCCCCTGCTGATCACCACTATAAGAAGTGCTCCCTGTTCCATGGAAAGCTGATAAAATGAGCGCACAGATGCACAAGCAGACTCTGCTGTCATACCACTGAGCGAGTATTGTCGTTTTTTCGGACCTGCAGTTCCTCACAAAAGATAAGAAAACCTCATAGATGAGAACAGGCATTGTCCCATGTGAACACTGATGAGTGTATTGTTACTAGCACAAAGTATTATGAATTTCTGAGCAGGTGAGCGTTACCTAGATTCTGGTGTATTAGTGGATGGCCTCAACATAGATATGCTTCCTAAAGCATTTGACCTGTTCCTCCGCCATGCAATAGGCTCCTGACTATAACAGTGAGACTTCAAGTGTGGTGTTCTCTTGACTTAATGGGAAGGCAAAAATCACTATGTGAATAAGACACACAAGCAGACTCTGCTGATTAAAATGATATGCGGCATGCCTATATTCTGTGTGCGACCGTGCCTGGAAAACACTGTAGCATTTCGTATGCAGATACCGGGACGGTTGCACACACAATATATAGGCATGCCGCATATCATTGTAATAACCAAAAGCTGCTTGTGCATCCTATTTGCATTGTTCTGTGAATGAGATACATTTTAATGGAAAAAGTTGCACGAAAAGAAGCTTGGCACTACCAAGTCACCCCACGGCATGGCATGAATAGAAGGGCTGTTTAACGTGCAGGGAGGCTAGATATGAGTGGTGTCCACTCATATCTAGCCTCCCTGCACTGTAGTGCACACGCTGGCATCACCATTAAAATGAATGTGCTCTTGACATTAGTGGAAACTGCTGGGATTGTTTTTTTTTTTTTTTTTTTTTAAATTGACCGAAATTTCTACAGATTTCATGACTTTATTTTTTGTTGTTGTACAAATTAGACCCGAGAATAAATTATCGAAATTGACTTTTAACAAATCAGTCCCCTTTACCCTTTGATTGCTGGCTGCTTGTTATTTCAGCCTTATGGACAATCCATTCCTTTGACTGACCATTGCTTTAGCCCTGCTGTTTTTGTACTTTATATTATATTGTTTGTCCACACACTACTGTTTAAAAAGAAACATGCGGTGCACTATTTATTTATTTATTTAGTCAAATCTTGTTAAAATATAGTTAGTAACACATAGCTAAAACTAGTTACTCACAACCATGTAAGACATATACTTATATCCCATTAAGACATAGCTAAAACTAACTACACCCCAGCAAGACATGGCTAAAACTACTCACACCCTATTAAGACATAGCTAAAACTAGTTACATCCCAATAAGACATAGTCGCTAAAACTAGTTAATCATATTACAGAGATAATTAAAACGAATTACAACCCAGGAAAGTCTTTGATAAAACTAGTTACGCCTATTCCAGCAAAAGATAGCTAAATCTACTCACACCCCAGTAAAGACATTGCTAAATCCAAGTACTCACAACCCAGTAAGACATGGCTAAAACTGGTTACTTACAAGCCAGTATGACCTCACTAAACCCACTTACACCTGTACGACATACTGTAGCCAAATCTAGTTACTAACGGCTAAAACTAGTTGCTTACATCCCAGTACAATACAACTAAACACAGTTACTCATATCCTAGTAAGGCATAGCTAAAACTATTTATTCACACCCTGGCATGACATAGCTAGAACTAGTTACTCACACACCAGTACAAAAGAAAGCTAAAAGTAGTTACTGAAGAATATCAATCCGCAATCACCTGTAAGAAAAGAGTTCCTGACAAATTAGATAATGTCAACAAACAAACCAACTCCGCTTTTCTGTACAGCCTGATGACTTTGCAAACTTCTTTGCAGATAATGTATCCTCCATCCAGACTAGATCCCCACAGTGCCATAAAAGAAGTGCCAAATATCCAAGCCTGCCAATGTAGCCATCTATCTTCATGGACCAGCTTGGACTCAGAGGATATAAAAGACATTGCTGACGTTACCTGAATGTTGCATTCCATCACCTGTGATCTAGACCTTGCCTCAGCCAAACTTCTAATAGGGTTTATCGACCTATTTGGCACTGCATTCGCAAAAATAGTTCAATGCTCTTTGCAGGTGTGCATTTTTTTAACCACTGAAGAAAGCAATTAGACCTCTTCTTAAAAAACAAAATTAAATTCCATCATAACTGCATGACCACTACAGACCAGTATCAAACCTACCTTTTCTAGGTAAAGTTATTGAGAAAGTGGCTGCAACTCCGCCTGCCAACCCATGATATTTATGATCCGTTCCAGTCTGGATTTAGGAAAAGACATAATACTGAAACAGCCTAGATACAGTATGTGTGCTTTAATTATCTTCTCATGGCAAGAGACAGAGGTGACTGTTCAATCTTAATCTTTCTGGATCTCTTGCCACATTTGATACTGTGGACCATGGGATTCTGATTGACTAATAAAAATTTCTGTAGACGGTGGCATCCTTAGCTGTTTCAAATCGTTTCTCATTGGCATGTCACAGATTTTCGTCGCCAGTGGAACTACTGAGCAGTGTTCCATAGGGTTCTGTACTATCTCCCATGCTGTTTGCAATATAGATGCTACCACTGGGTAAAATAAATTAGAGGTCATGGTGTGGTCTACCACTGCTGTGCAGATGATACACAACTGTACCTATCCTTTGTTCCAGGTACTCAGTACCCAATAACAACCCTAAATAACCATCTAGCTGAGCTCCAGTATTGGATGAGTGCCAGTTGGCTGCGGCTAAATCCTGATAAAACAGAGGTCCTTATGATAGGCCAAAGGACAAGATTGCAGCATAGCCAACCAACAGGACTTACACTTTGCGGGTTCAGTATTGCAAAACACTGAATCTTGATGATGTCCTGGATAGTGACCTAACACTTAAACATCAGGTATCAGCCACAATCAAATCCTCATTCGTTCATCTGGTGCAAAATGCAGCTGCCATACTATTAACCAACCAGCCTCATTCCAGTCGCATAACACCCATTCTCTACTACCTTCATTGGCTGTCTGTAAGATGGCGAATCTTCTTCAAGATTGGCTTACTGACTTTTAAAATACTACATCAGCAGGGCCCAAAGTACCTGACGCAGCTTCTCAATCCATACTGCCCTGCTCCATTACTGCGATCTGTAGATTGATAAGCAGTAACTAGAATCTCCCAGAAATCATCGGGGGAAGGGGGACGAGCTTTTAATTTATCGACTCTGCCTCAATGAAACTCTCTTTCCTGCTCAGTTCAAGAGACCCTCCACTCTGGAATCCTTCACAAACAGACTCAAGACTTTACTGTTTACTCAATCATTTCACTAATGTCCCTTTTGGTTCTTTAAAAAAAAAAAATACAACCCAAATGCTTACTTCTCTTTTCTGTTAAGCTTATTTTTTATTTTGTGTTCTAAATGCAAATCTGAAGCACTCTGCATCTTATTGGAAGTAAAGTGCTATACAAATCACAATATTATTATTACTCATATCCCAGTAAGACACAGTTAAACCTAGTTACTCACACACCGATACAACACAGCTAAAACTAGTTACTCGCATCCCAGTAAGACGCAGCTAAACCTAGTTACTCACCGATACAACACAGCTAAAACTAGTTACTCGCATCCCAGTACGACACAGTTAAACCTAGTTACTCACCGATACAACACAGCTAAAACTAGTTACTCGCATCCCAGTAAGACGCAGCTAAACCTAGTTACTCACCGATACAACACAGCTAAAACTAGTTACTCGCATCCCAGTACGACACAGTTAAACCTAGTTACTCACCGATACAACACAGCTAAAACTAGTTACTCGCATCCCAGTAAGACGCAGCTAAACCTAGTTACTCACACACTGGTACGATATAGCTAAAACTAGTTACTCACATCCCAGTAAGACATACTGTAGCTAATAATAAAACATATTTTATTTAGAAAGTCAAATCTACCATTTTTCATCGTCTGGTAGGACGCCCTCTTCTGGTAAGCTGTCACCTATACTTGTACGTGTTTGCAACAATGCCGCTTGATACAAGTAGCACCTCTGCATGACATTACCAAGCAGCCTTTAACATCTTGCAGACATGTGAGCACTATTGTTTTACAAGCAATAAATCTACAAAATGGTTATGTTTAGCAGTAAATCATCTGTCCGTATCAGAAATGAATAAAACCAAGCACAGCTGTAAAAACAAATTGTTAAAAGAAATCTTGAAAACACAAATATTGTGAAGTTTTCATACTGTCACAAATGACATCTGTTGCATAAAGAGGACAATTGAGCTTTGCACTTATCAGTCCCTAGATACAGTATTGGCACAGATTCTTTTTGGTTCTGTTCCAACTGATTCAACTTTTACGTGTATTTTCCCCCCGTTTTCCACTGTTACTGATTCTGCTATTGGCTGGTAAAGAAACATAATACAATTTCTCAGTGAAAGACCTTTTAGATTAGGCCTGTTTGTGTGGTATCCGGACTCCAGGTCGACACCAGTTGGGTCAACACCAATTGGTCGACACATCTTAGGTCGCCATGGCCAAGAGGTCGACATGGGAAAAGGTCGACATGAGTTTTTCACCTTTAAAAAAAATAAAAATTATCCCCACTTTTTCATACTTTACGATCCACGTGGACTACAATTGGGAACGGTAACCTGTGCCGAGTGCAGCGGTAGCTGAGCAAGGCCCCTTGTCTGAAGCATGGCGTGCGAATTGGGGTTTCCGGCCACATGGAGAAAACGACACCAAAAAACCATAATAAACTCATGTCGACCTTGTTCATATCGACCTTTTGCCCATGTCGACCTATTTCAGGTGTCGACCCTGAGTCCCAGACCCATTTGTGTAATAATAATGTATATTTATGCAAAAGCCTCATCATTATGTACACTAAACAGTTGTATTTCCCTGAAAAAATATGTTTTCATTGTATGTACATAAAGCCTTTATGGGTTTCTTGTTTATTGATTGATTTATTTATTTAATTATTTAAACCCTTCCCAAAAATATCCCATATAGGTTTGCTCATTCCTTTAAAAGGGTCTTTCCATGCTTTTGAGTTGCATTTGCTGCAAAAAGAGCTACCATTAGAAATTGTGGGGTCTGGGACTGACAGAATAGGCTCCACCCCCTCTCCCCATCTTTGGATTACCTTCTTCTTTGGCTGGCCTTTCTGTCCTCTCCTCTGCCATGTAATATTCACTTACTTGGAGCTCTAGTGCACGGTGTTCTACCGCGACACCCCAATCCTATGTGCTGTCACATGCCGTGGATCTGCAGGAATGATTTACAGAGAGCTGATACACAGTCCTTCAGGTGCTTTAACCCACTGTTGTTTACGCATCTTGTTGCAGCTCTCCAGATACCGGTGGTAGGAGGTAGGGGCGGCCCCCTCTTTATCTGGGCCAGGACTCCAGTTCTATTACATTACTTTGCGTCTAAGACGCATTTTTGCGGAAAGAAGCGCATAAAAAGACGCTCTGCCATACAGCGTCCTGCCACAGCATGGGGTGACTTCAAGGGCTGTCTAGCATGACTGCAGCAAGGATATTAGGGGACACATCTGTGTATGCAGAATTATCTCTGCAGCTGGACCACCTGTATGATAGGTCTTGCCGAAATCAGGTGTAATTACACCACGTATGCACAACTCTGTATAGCCGGCAATTCCATTGACATGACCTCTTTGAGCTTAGCCTATGTGCGAATCTGCCCCATTACCACCTGTTTATGCCCTTCAGTCTGAGGCAGAGATGTGACTCTGCATCGGTGCCCTTGTTCCAGAGCTCGAGCAGTTTGAAAACACAAAATACAGTACGTCTGCAAAAGTGCATCGGCCCCACTATGTATAACCACTAGCCGCGCCCAAGCTCTGACGGAATAATAAAGAGAGAAAAAAATCCTAGTAACAAACACGAAAATATATTTATATACATGATGTAATGGTCAGTATTATTGCCTCACAGCACTCAGGTCATGAGTTCAGTTCCCACCACGGCCCTAACTGTGTGGAGTTTGTATACTCTCCTTGTGCTTGCGTGGGTTTCCTCTGGGTGCTCGGGTTCCTCCCACAATCCAAACATATACTGATAGGTTAATTGGTACCTGACAGTTACCTTCGAGTGTATGTGTTGTAGGGAATGTAGATTGCAAGCTCCACAGATTCATGGACTGTTGTGAATATCCAAATATTCTCTGTAAAGCGCTGCGGAATATTTGTGCACTATATAATTAACTGGTAATAAATAAATATACATGCATATAACTACCAGAGAGGCGATTTGTCTTTATTTTCCAGGACTGGCCAGATCCTTCCAACTCTGCCACTGAGCACATAGGCGCAGATGTATTAACCTGGGGAAGGCATAAGGAAGTGATAAACCAGTGATATGTGCAAGGTGATAAAGGCACCAGCCAATCAGATCCTAACTGTTAATTTACATATCGGAGCTGATTGTCTGGTGCCCTTATCACCTTGCACATATCACTGGTTTATCACTTCCTTATGCCTTCTCCAGGTTAATACATCTGCCCCATAGTGTGAATTGGCTTAGGGATGGAGCTCCCTATTTTCTGGGTTGCACTATATATTTATAAAATACTAAAAAGTGTTTTCTTTGTTAAAAGCCACTACTCACAGTATGCATCCTAGCAGTGGGCCTTATTCAGGTTTGTTAGCAAACCAAAAAAAGCACAAACCAAACCAAGCTGCACTACATGTGGGGAAGATGTAACATGTGCAGATAGATTTAGATGTGGGTGGGTTATGTTGTTTCTGTGCAAAGTAAATACTGGCTGCATTATTTTTACACTGAAATTAGATTTCAGTTTGAACACACCCCACCCAAATCTAACTCTCTCTGCACATGTTACATCTGCCCCACCTGCAGTGCAGCATGGTTTTGCCCAATTGCTAACTTCTTTGGTTTGCTAACAAACCCCAGTGCTACTTTTAAAATGGATGTTAGATGTGGCCTAATATTCATATAGTCATAGATTCTTGGGGAATGCAGCATTATAGCGAACAAGGTTGGAGCCTGGATAAGTTGTAGCCAATATCCCCATTTGAAACCACAAGATCAATCAATTGGATAAGTGAAGTTGTAAAACCAACCCCAAATACAAGCCTGGCATTTGCCTGCTGTACCCTAAATATATTTGACACTCTTTTTGGAAAGCATGACGATATAAGGTGATCTAAATCAGTGCCAACATTGCCCACTTCCTGTGTCATGGCGAATAGTAAAAAAAAAAAAATTTATATATATATATGTATGGTGCATAGCCTATTGATCTTTTCTTCAGGAGAAAACTGTGATTACTTTTAGTTTCTTTTCTTCTGAAGACATTGAGAAAGCTTTTAAAACCTGATGTGACAATGCTTCTCTGAAAAATCTATCATGCCCAATCATGTGGATAATGCAATATCTCCTGTGCTTGGCAGGGTGAATCATGGAGGTGTTAACTATTCAATATCATCCTGCTGCAGCATCAGCAGAACCGAGCGGACTATTTTCTTTTTCTTTTTTTCTCATCTGGCAGCTACATAAGTACACAGTAAAATTCTGAGGGGAAAAAAAATATTTCTGTAACCTCTGAATCATCATAATCTGCAGTGGGATACTTTACCAGAGAACAGAGTAGAGCCTGGATATATGAGTTTCTTTTCCTTCGGAATGACAAATTTAATTGCTTCGCAGAGCACAAATATAGAGGAAGTAATCGATCCAGAGGGGCTACTCAGGAGCTCTGTGTGACAGGCCAAACAGTGATTAATAGACAGCTTTCAGGTGTCTCTCTATTCCCACTATCCTTTTATTTTCCCAGTTGGATGTTCTAATTTTTTATTCTGTAAAGCAGCATTATACAAAACATTCCAGGAGGTAGGACATTTTGTGTGAGCTTAAATCCTTTTTCTGAGGGCTGCTACACACGGGTGCTGAAAAACAACGTACATTAAAAGCAAAAATCCGGCACTGCGTCCGTACTTTCAACAGAGAACATTAAGGGGGTTATGTAATGGGTTCCTACAGTATTTCACAGACCCGGCAGGATTTCAGCGAGATTGACGCCAAATTTAAAGCTGCAATAGTTATTATGCTAAACCTTCCATATAACTGATTGGAGCTTTAAATCATGCTGAAATCCCATTGGTTCTGTGAAATCAGAACCTATTACCTTACCCCCTAAAGGCCCATACACACTGGGCAATTTTGAACGGAAAGCTCACTTTTGGTGTGTTGAGCTGCTTTCCGCTCAAAGCCGCCCAGTGTGTATGGCCATGTGATGAGTGGTGAGCAATGATGCGCGCTCCCGCTTCATCACCAGCGGCCTCCGTTCCTCTACTGGTATTACCAGTAGATGAACGGCGGGGTGAGTGGCTTTCCATAGCGTACTGCTATGGAAAGCCGCTCACCCCCGCTGACATCGCCGGGCAGGGGGGTGGGGGGAAGCGCTCAGCGTGTATGCACTGAGCGCTTTTCAGCCCAGCGATGTCAGCAATCATCGCTGTGCATACACGCTGGGCAAAAAAACGCCCAATGTGTATGCACCTTAAGTGTGTTTTTAAGGCTTCCTTGCAGTATAATGTACTGTGTACTCCATGAGCGTTCCTGTAGGACTCAATTGTATTACCTTAGCTTTACCTCTTCTGCATACTGAAGGCTGACGTTAATCATACTCAATGACTATGTTCATCATAGGGCACGTCTACATAGACTGTATGGGCGGCATGTTTAGACACAATTTGCATTATTACTACAGCATACTGTTGCAGTGGATCCTACCCACTGACCGGGGGTGATGTGAATCACAACATTGTTCCTTTTGCCCATTTGTCAGGCAGTCTGGAAGAATTGCAGACTCCTGTAGTTTGAGAGGGGTTCCCCTAATCTTGGTGCCTCTGCATTTTTGACTAACCTTGTTTCAGAGCAAACGCTTGTCTGAATGCGTAAATGTACAGGTTTATTCGCTAACACTTGTTACTGTAATCATCCAACACATTATTGAATCCTTTTAAGCACTATGTACTGTAACGTCTAAATTGATGCCTCTTTGTACCAGCTCTAATGGTTTAATAACGAAATGGAAACTGCACAAAATTATTTTGTCACGAAGGTCAGATGATTAGATGGGTTGGGTATGTGCCGGTCACAATACCAACGAAGGGATCCCAGCATTTACATGCCCGTGGGGGGGTGGCAAGTTCAACGAAGCCCCTTGCGGGCTCGGTGGCGAGCTGAACTCGCCAAAAGTTTTATTCCCACTCTATGGGTGTCGTGGACACTCACGAGTGGGAATAGTCACTGTTGGTCGGCATGCCGACCGTCGTCGAGATAGTGAGGGGGTGGGATGTAGGTGCCGGGATTGTGATTGGCGGTCTCCTGACCACTGGCGACATAACTACATCCCGACTGGATAGTATTGGTGCAAACTAATAAGAAGGTCCTTGTCTTGGAATGTTAAATAAAATTGTTTGAAATATTTGATGGATAAAATTCAAGGTAGAACTACATAACAGCAGAAAAGATGAAATACCCCAAAAATACACACAAAGGGATATATTTACTAAAGGTCAATTTGGGGTTTTTGGTACACAAAACTGACACCGAAATCCCCAAAATAATAGACTAATAACAGACAGGTGAGTTTAGCTTCTAAAATACGTTCTGTTGGTTGGAACTTAATTATAGTGCCTTCTCTGAACAACCTCTCTCTCCTCTCTTGCCCTACTCCTACCAGCCATCATAACAAATATACAATAAAAAACAACACACAACTATTCCAACAAACGTAAAAAAAACAACACACACTCCAAGGCGCGCACACATAAACACTGACAAGACAAAAATAAGAAATGAGACCAAAAATAAGACAAACTACAAAATTAAATCACAATACAGAAGTAGACCAAATAAAACTTTTTTTCTCTAAATTTAATTCCCATTCTCATTGCACAAAACTCCCTTAGACTTTGCTTGGGTGTGTAGCAGCATTTTTATAATGCGTTTATGTGCTATGTTTGGGCCAAAAGGAATACATAAGGAAGTATTTATTTTGTATGTATGTATGTATGTACTGTATGTGTATATACAGTATATATAATATACAAAACTCCCGTCGGCGGCACTCACAGTAAGAATGAAGACAGACCACAGATCAGGTGCACCTGACCTGTGGTCTGTCTTCATTCATACTGTGAGTGCTGCCGACGGGAGTTTTGTGTGTATGCTGATGGCTTTGCTGTCAGCTTGGGAAGGCACCGGTATTTTGCATTATATGCAACTTTACACATGGGAGTGCTGTAGACTGCCTTTTCTTTGTATGTGTGTGTGTGTGTGTGTGTGTGTGTGTGTGTGTGTATATGTGTGTGTGTGTATATATATATATATATATATATATATATTTTTTTTTTTATATATATGTGTGTGTGTGTATATATATATATATATATATATATATATATAGCGAGAAAACAATGGCGGCACTCTGGAGACTCATTCAAAGAAGTGAAAAGATCAGTGCTATTTAATCAACGTTTCGGGGGTACTGGCCCCCCGTCTTCAGCAGTGTATCCTGAAGACGGGGGCCAGTACCACCAAAACGTTGATTAAATAGCACTGATCTTTTCACTTCTTTGAATGAGTCTCCAGAGTGCCGCCATTGTTTTCTCGCTATACATATGCTGACTGCTGTTTCTGCAAGGAGGGCACTGTTGCAGGAGCCTTGCTCAGCCTGACCAGAGGGGAGTGCCAGATTTGTTCGCTTTGTGTATGAATATATATATATATAAATAAAAATAGCCCAGATCTGTGACTGTGTGTATAACGCTGGGCGTGGCTAGGAGCTCTCATTGGGTTAGCGGCAGGTCTATCACAACCAGCCCATAGCTGATTGGGCGAGGAACGCCCTCCCACACAGGTTACATCCAGAGGGAGGCTCTTCCCCATGGCTGCTGTGTGTTCCCAGAGCAGGATTAACAATGGGGCTGATGGAGCTGCAGCTCCAGGCCCACACCCCAAAATAGGCCCACTGCATCTGCAGCAACATACCCTCCAACAATTTACACATAAAAAGCAGTTCAAATTCGAAAAAGGTTCATGGCCACATCCCTTTTCCTATACTGTACTTTCAATGGAAGTTTGGAGAGCCAAAAATTGGTACAGACCATAAAATAAGGTACTGTACCTATCTCTGCGCTGTAGATAGGGGGGAAAAATCCTTTTACTGCAGCATTCTATGCCCTGTTGCCAGTCCGCCTGCCCCTTCCGGCATCAACAATCCCCACTCCCTAGCCGCGGGCGCAGGTGGAACAAAAGCTGCTGCGGCCACCGGCAGAGATGAGTATGAAAACGGCGCAGCAGAAGGCTTTCATAGCCCTCCCTGCACCGCATACTCTATGAGCCCCGGAACCTCCTCTGCGCGTGATGTCAAAGAAGTGCTTCCCCACCACAGCTGCGCCCAGATCCTCAGAGGCCCTGAATCCGCAACACAGCACCTGGGCTGCCGGCCTGGAAGTCCTGAGATGGCTAATGTAACGGATAGAGTGGTTGATATTGCGGAGGGTAATGTCTGGATGCTGAATCAATGTAAAAGGTGACAGTGCTGTGCAGTGGGTGTTTTATTTCTGCCTTATTACTGCCCTCTTGCAAATGCAAAAGATTTGCCTCCTAACAGGCATGATTGTTTCTGCATGAGCTTCATTTGCGTATACCGATGTCTCAACAGTGTGTACCATAGAAAATGTTTTTTTTTTCTTTTAAAAACTTCCCCCAGGGACATGGACACACCCACCAGACTAGCATGACATCCTATGTTGGCGCTACGCTCTTATTGTACTTGCCTCAGACCAGAGCCGGCCCTAGGTATAGGCAAACTAGGCAAATGCCTAGGGCAATTGGAATGCCATAGGGCACAAGCAGCTTCTTCTGATTAAAATGATATACAGCATGCCTATATTCTGTGTGTGACTGCAGCTGTATTTACATATGAAATGCTACGTTAGTGTATTCCTGGAAATCACTGTAACGTAGCATTTCATATGCAGATATAGCCACAGTCGCACACAGAATATAGGCATGCCACATATTTTAATCAGTAGAAGCTGCTTGTGCATCCCAGTCACATAGCAATGCAAATAAGAAGCATTTTCGGCAAAAAAAGGTGCCCAACGTTAGCAGAGCTGACCTAAAACTGCCAGCTGACTCATGCCAGGCAGTATTGAGGCAGGAAGTATGAGGACACATCTGTATCCAAGCAGAGGTAGAGGTCACAGTGTTAGTGGCTGTGTGAGTGCTGTGTACAGGTGGGTTGGTTGTGCAATAGTGTTCAGCATATGTGTAAGGGGCATTATGTGTGTCATGTGTATAAATGCATTAATAATGTGCAGCATATGTGTAAGGAACATTATGCGTGTCATTATGTGTATAAGGGCATTAATAATGTGCAGCTTCAGGGGCGGATCCAGAACAAAATGACAGGGGGGGCACCATGACAGAGGAAATGAGGGGGAGGTACTTTAGAGCGCACATAAGACGCACGTGCTCCAGAAAAGTGGGTGTGTCCTTGCAACAATAGGTGTGGCTTCAAAGAGAATGCCATATCCATGAGGCAGTGGGTGACGCCACAGAATGTGACATGGGGAGATTGTTTGTGACATAGTGGATGACGGGGAGAGATAGTGAGTGACAGGGAGAGGCAGACAGGAGGGAGAAGTGATGGAGAGAAATAGTGGGGAACAGGGAGAATGTGACAAGGAGAGGCAGTGGGTGATGTCAGGTAGAGAGTAAAAGGCAATGGGTGACAGGAGAGAAAAGTGATGGGGAGAAATAGTTGGAGACAGAAAGGCAGTAGGATCTATATTTGGGACACCGGTCTAGATGGGAATGGGGTAGAGAGATGGTGGTGGGAGGGGGAAACACTAGGCTGTAGAAGGGGGTACACTGGGCTGAATGAGGGGATGTTCTTGCTGAGGGGCAGTGAGATGGGGCAGGGGGCTGGGAGAGGGGAGACACTGGGCAGGCAGGGTGGTAGATACTGGGATAAGGGAGTTAGTGAGATGGTGGAGGACACTGGGCTGGATTGGGGGGCCCAGGGCACTATGAATGGGCAGACACTTGGCAGGATGGGAAAGGGGCAGTGAAAGGGGTAACACTGGGCTGGTGAGGAGGGATCAGTATGTCTAGACTCACTGGGGGGTTCTAGATGGGAGAGCAGTGAGAAGATGGGAACAGTGGGCTGGTTGGGGAGGGAAGGGGAAACATTGGGCTGGCAGGATGGGAGATACTGGGGCTGGGGGCAGTAATGGTGGGGGCACCAGGCTGGAGAAGGGGGCAGACACTGAGAGAACACTGGTCTGCTGCTGTTGCTGTCTGGCCCTGCACATGCGAGTGCAGCACCACACACTCACTCAGTAGCCCTTCCCGTGTACCTGCACCCTACCTGCTTCCTCGGTCCCCAGCTCAGCTCAATCACCCCTGCACTGCCAACTCTGTGCAGGGATCTGTCTCCTGGTGGCGGGTCCGGCTTGCTCCATCTAACAGGCGGCATTGGCGGCTCTCACTCCCCCACTCCCCCGCAATCATCGTTCCGCGGAGCCCCTCCTCCCCCGTGTACTAGTGCAGCCAAGGAGAGGGTGACACTAAAGTCCGGATTAAGCCCAGCCCGCGAATCAGAATGCAGGAGGCGGAGCTGGGCTGATCGTTCCTTGGTAAGCTGCTACAGGAAGGAGGGACTGACAGCCGGCAGCCTCATTGTGCAGCATTAAAAAAAAAACACCTCCTAAATGACAGGGGGGGCACGTGCCTTGGTGCCCCCCCCCCCTGATTCCGCGTATGTGCAGCTTATACGTAAGGGACATTATGTGTATGAGGGCATTAATAAAGGTTGGCATAATGTGTAAGGCGCATTATGTTTATAAGGACAATAAAGTGTGTCATATGTGTAAGGGGCATTACAGTGTGGCATTATGTGTATAAGGTGCTCTTCTGTGTAGCATACCATATAGAAAGGGCACTGCTGTGTGGTCTTATGTGAATAAAGAGAAATATGGTGTGGTGTAATGTGAATAAGGAGAAATTCAGTGTGATGTAACGTAAATAAGGGGCACTACTGTGATGCAGTGACGTGCGGTGGGGGTGAGGCAGAGCCTTTCCTGTCATACTAATGTTTGGACCAGAGTTTTGACAATATAAAGTATATGAAAATACAAAGAATATGTTAGAAATATCTTCTTTGTATTGTTCTAATGAGTTAAAAGTCTATGGCAGGTGAGGCAGTGTCTATTTTTTCCGCACATCTCTGATAAAAACTCAGCAAATTTCCAGGAGTTTATACTGCTGCACCTGTGCATAATGCCCACATTAACCCTTTGGCTCATATATTGTGTGTAAATTTGGCTCTGGTACTAGCCAGTGCCTCCTGATCCATTTACCTCACCACATGTAACGTATATAAGGTAAAGTGGTACTACTGTGTGATGTAATGTGAATAAAGGACACTATCGCATGATATAACATGATTAAAGTTGCACTACTGTGTGGCGTAATTTGAATTGGGGGTACTATTGTGTGGCCATTCCCCTTCCTAGCAAGATCACGTCCTTTTTTGGGCTGTGTCCCGAATGTGCACACTGTTCCTATTTAAAATATAGGGGGTAGTAGCACCAAAATGAGGACTGCTATGGGTGAGGGGTGATGGTGCCGGGAAAGGGGTGCAGGGCCAAAGGCGAAACTAGCGGTGGTGCTAGGGGGCACCAGCCAAATTCTTGCCTAGGGCATGATTTTGGTTAGGGCCGGCTCTGCCTCAGACTATACGTTCTCTCTCCTGTTCCATGTCTCCAGTCACAAGGAGTCCCAAGTGCCAGATGCGTACAGGTCTGCCATTGTGCGTAGGTATGCATTCATTACCTAATCATGTGCAAGCTGGCATGGTCCTCACTCTGCAGCAACCCCCCTGAGTACAGTATAAGCTGAATTTAGAAAAGGGTCATGCTCGAAACGTCACACAGCACTGTGCAATTTTCTCTGCATGTGCGTCTGAATTCCTCTGCTGTGGTTGGTAGGAATAAGCTTAAGACCCCAAGCCACCCCCCGTGTCCTGATAATGGGGGAAGCATGTGTATTTGGGGGAGGGGGTTATTGCCTAAAAATTAATATGGTCAGAAGGAGGTCTGATCACTTTGTTTTACTGGGGAAATAGCTGCGTAACCATTAATCTACATGCGATAGACCAGCAGATAAAATTAAATCTTTAGGTTTTATTTTATGAAACATAAGAGTTATTAATATTGGTCTTTTTTTAATATCTTACTGTACTTGCCTTTTGTAACATTCAGGATAAACCGACAACAGAGGCAAAACTAATTCAATAAAATATAAAACCTGACTCCTGTCTCAGGTCAGGTCTGAGTGACACTGCTTTAGAAAGAGGCAAACGATTGCTCAGTAGACGCATCATTTTAGTATTGTGTTTATATCCTTTAAATGATGCTCTCCTGTGTTACTTTTCATAATCCCTGTTTGCAAACAGTCACAGGCGTACAGTAGATTTGTCTGTCAAGCTGACAATAGTAAACGGCGTGTTTTGTTTTATTGCTTTATTAGTTTTGCTACTGTCTGTAAATGGCTAAGTTGCAGCCACGTTATGTACAGGCGCTGCTTTGTTATTATGTTGGAAACAAATCCTCCATTTACCAAATATTTAAACCACTGCTCCGCTTGTCAAGGTAACACGTATTTATATAAGACTGAATAAAAGTCATACCTGCTAGGTTGTGATTGTCTGATTTTCATACATGTCACCCCAGTGCCACAAATTGTCCGCTCCCATGAGAGTAATCTGATGTTTCATTTTCATCCAGGAACAAACTCTGGCTCTTCGCAAAGAGGGGATCGGAGTCATCCTGGATTCTGAGCTGCCTCATCTCATTGGCATTGATGACGATCTTCTAAGCACCGGCATTATATTGTATCACTTGAAGGTAAAAATTGCAGCTTTCCTCTCACTGTCTCCTGTCCTCTGTTTAATCTCTTCAAATTGCACGCAGGCTGATCTCCCTTTAATGTAAATGTCGTGCCTAATAAGTGTCAACAAATGAGTTTGTTCCTTGTTTTGAGTGCATAGACACAAATGTTTTATAACTGAATTGCAGAGTAAAAAAAAACAATAATAAAAAAATATATATATATATGTATACCGTATATATATAAAAGAGGGGGTACCCACTTGCGCTAAGTGTGAATCTAGAGCAGTACCTCTAGAAGAACATTCTGTTAGCCAAGGTTCAAAAGTAGCACCTATCAAACAGATCTGAGGGCGCTAGTTATTTATTCTGTTCCTATCTTAAACCGTCCATAATACAAATATTATTTAGAGATGAGTATTTAAAAACACATATAATAATAATAATAATGATTCATTTGGCGCTGATTATTTGGGTGGTATGGCTGCAATTTTTATAAACATTGTAGGGCATTTCTTACAATATGTTGTTCTGTAAGTCTTTTTTTTTCTTCTTGTTTTGTTCATATAGTTTCTGTTTATGTGGTTTGTAAGGCGCTGCGGAAGCTTGTGGCACCATATAAATAAAGGGTAATAATAATACCACCTGTGAGTACACTATACAGATTTCCTAAAAAAAAACTCTGTCTATGCAGCCTTCCTAAATGCTCCTCTTGTATCACAACAAAAACATATATGGGGTCTGCACACTGGTTTGTTAATATGTTACATCAAGAGGTCAGTGATAGATGCTCGTGCGGTTTTCTTTTTGTTAATGGACCCAATCCATCTTGATACACAGATGTGTGTCCTCATTTAACTATCCTTCTGGCTGTCCATTAGTTACAGTAGTTAGAGCAACATGGAGATAAGATCAACATGTGATAAGGTGCCGCAAGCTATTATTCTATAGAACTGTGTTGTACTAGCTTGTTATACCTTATCACAAGATGTCTAGCACATCACACAAAAGCCATGCATATTTCCTGTCACGAGCATAGTTCTATAAGGGCGGGATGTAGTTACGAGACCGGCGTTCAGGATCCCGGCTGTCAGCATAACGACGCCAGAAGGCCGACAGGGGGCTAAGGGCTATTCTCACTCGTCGGAATAGAACCTGTGGTGAGCGCAGCGAGGCACCGAGCCCGCAAGGGGCTTTGTTGCGCTCTCCCTCCTGTCAGCATTCTGGCGGTCATGATCCTGGCATCGGTATGCTGACCGCCGCGATCCCGAACACCGGTCTCACATACCCAACGCATTAGGGCACATCTGTACCACATCTATTGACAAATCTGTCAAAGTTAAGACAAGATAATGAATCTGTGTTTTGTCGTTTTTCTTGAACATATAATCAAAAACCTTTACCAGATATCTTTGAGATTGTACTGTATTAGCAGTACTTATAAATCCTTTTAACTAACTCAAAATACAGTAAGCACCATAGCAGGGACTGTTTTCCGCGCTTTGTGCGTCCCACCACCACAAATGTGATGTCACAAATGCTGTAGGGTCAATAGCGAGGCTTCAACTGTAGCTTTATTACACCACGAACAGTAAAATAACTTTATTAAAAATACAATGATCAATAGCCAGATGTATTATCTATTGCCCATAAACCCCTCCAACTACGCAACAGTTAAGGTATCCCCGCAGTGACGGACTGGGGCTCTGATTCAGCATGGGCACTCACCGGGGGGTAGGGAGGCGCGCACGTCACAGGGGGCGCGCCTCATTAACCTCGGATTCAGTCAAATTGTACGAAGATAGATTAAACAATGCTATTTGCGAGTTGTCTTGGTGTTTTTCTCTCTTTGATTTCTGGTGCCTGACACCCCCTCTCCTGCAAGATTTTCTAATTCCCTAACTGGTGGCACCTTGCTGCGGGTAAAAACCTTTCCCTCTAAAAAAACGTTGTCTAGATTAGCAGAGTTATCTGAATCACTCTGGGAGGTGTTGGACTCAATATCTGTAAAATGTCTAGGCTGTTGCCTTCTATATGTTTGACCCGTTTGCCAATGACGCCTATTTGTTTGTGGAATCAACCAAGGATAAGCACGAAAATCCCTGTAATCCTCTTTTACCTTTTTATATTTTCCTTTCTTAAATGCTAACAACTCTGTCTTAAACGTGGCCACACTTTCCTCCAATTTAGATAGCCAGTCAGTACTACTATCAGCTTTAATGATATCTAATCCTGCTGTCTCACAAGAACGGATATCCTTCTCCACAGTTTTAATGTCTGCGTTCACCTGCTGGATGACCAAGAGCATTAGATCAAAACTACATTGATTCCGGATGAAACCCCATTGCCTACAGAATTCTTTACAGTTACGTCCCAGAGTGGGTTGGTTTTTAATCCTAAAACCCCTGGGGACTAGGTTTTTCTTATGGTACTGCGACAATTTCAGTCCATGTAATTCAAGCTCCACAAGTCTCTTACGTAATCTTAAAATATCAGAAATAATTTCCTGTGGGCTATCCTGATCAAAAGCTAATTGTTCAGTATTTGAAAAAAGTATATTTTGTCTAAAAATCTCTTGGTCCCAGTGATATCGCCGGCACTAAACTCCATGATCTTTTATACATACACTGATAAACAAAACTAAGCACAAAATGCTAAAAACCTTATAGCATGTGCATAAGTTGCACAGCTATATATTACATACAAACAACATATAACATATAATTAAAAATAAAATCGTGGTGCAGTCCAAATCCAATTTATGGAAATAATCTAGTATACATCATGAACCGCACAACACTGTAAATCTCCAACGAAGGGTGCCAGGTCAAAAACTTTTTCAATATAGATGCAACAACACCATGAGGCTCCAGCAGGGGCTATGTTGTAGAAGAGACCAGCACTCCATATGTAATCAAGCGTTTTTTATGCCATTTCAAAACACATCATAACAGACTTTCTGTGCAAATTCAGCAGATTAAGTCATGTTTTCAATCAGTAACAGGTTTCTCACAAATCCTGTTCATACTGGGGATATGCATCCTACCCAGCAAGATCTCCCAACGGCCGTTTCGGCTACCGCCGTCGTCAGGGGAGTGATTACCACCAATGGGCCAATCTTGCTCTTTTTATACCCAGTAAATAGTCAAAGTGTGCTCACCTGTCCTATCAATCTTCCTCATCTCCTCCAGATGTTATTGGAAGGCGCGTGAGCCCAGTCACACAACAGACGCCGGGACGCCTGGCTGTGACGTCATCCAGCATCGCCCACCACTGTCGACGAGCTGCTTCCGGCAACCCGTCCGTCGCCTTGGTAACGGACACGCCGCCTCCTCACATCACGTGACCGTGACGCAATTCACTGCTCTTCTCCCCTCAGCAGTCTCCTTACGCCATCCTGAGGTGGCGAATGCTTCTAGAGAATCGAAACGGAGCGCTGTGCTTTCTGTGCTTCTATGAATCGCTCTCCCCATACTAGTGTATGAGGAAGCGATATCTAAACCAAACAGGGGCACAGCTGGAGAAATCTGAGATTTCTCCTCCGTAACCCCTTCTATGAATAGGAGGAAGCAGTGAAAAACCCTGTTATCACTATTAAAGGGGTTTTCACTTCTCCATAAATAGACCCCATGATTATGAGGCATTACATGTTACACCATGCAGTAGTAAATGTATGTGGTTGTGAAGTAGATACATGCAGCTATAGGCCCCAGCCACCATCTTGCCAGGGCAGAAGTGTAATGAATGTTTGACGGGTCCAGCACAGGCAACAGTCTGTGATGCCAGTGTAAGCCACCTGGCTACAGTAAAGAATCATGCTGGTAGCACTTATCCTTACGTTCTCCTTTACCAGGTCTCTGGGTGCTTTTACTGGTATGTCATCTCCTGTGTGATACTCTTGCACTAGTACACTGTGTTAATCACATACGCGGTGTGGACCTCCTTGTCTATGGCAATAAAGAGTGCGAAAAAATGGAAGGGAGATAACTGCTGAAGGTTGGTGTGATTACCGGGTCAACAATACCGATACATAACTGTATAATTGTAGATACACATCACACATTACATATACAATGATACTTATAACATGAAAGATTGCACACAGACATCATTTGCGATGTTAAGGTAACATACAGGGCCTGATTCAGAATCAATCACAAATTGGCCACATCTCTTACTTGGTTTCTTGGTGCTGCCGTCATGCATATGCATCATGGCATGGCTTCCGCTACATTGTGAGTCGCATAAGCATCGCAGCAACGACTTAAAATTATACATCTGTACATGGCATATTGAGGCTAGATGTATGAGGGCACATCTGTAGGTTACAATTCCGACTACACGCCCAATGGTGAACTAATACATCCTGTTACACCCAGTGTGTCACAAATGGGGATCCATCTGATTCCTTGCTACTTTGAATAGACCCACAGAGATGCCAACGTATGCCTCGGATGCATGTGCAAATGCAGGTGTGGCTACTTTGCCTGCAACTCTTACTTGTAATGTTTCACACAGTGGATGTAATCTGTAACAGACATAGATTATACAATGCATAATCAAATTCTCGTTACCTTAAATTATTTCCCTCATTTATAGATGTGTGTAGACAGAGGCGGAACTGTGGGAAGCAATGGAGCTGGCTGCAGGGGGCACTTCTCCATTGCCTCCCACTGGCCGACAATCCATCCCCACATCTGACTGGACGGAGGAGCATGTCCGTAACATAACACGGCAGCAGCAGCTGCCTCCTCGTATGCACAGAGACGAGCTGACAGCTGGCTGCAGCTAGGGGGAGCTCCAGCACACAGCTGCTCACATGGACTTCCAATAGAGGCGAGCCGGCTGAAGCTCTCTTTTCCTCCGTCCTGGTGATAGCAACAGGTAGGCACTGGAACCACCTGCCTCCAGCTGCTGCATTGTGTGTGTGGTGTATGTCTGTGTGTGGGGAGGGGGGGGGGGGGTGATTACCGGGGGTATCTTTAATAAATGTTGGCAACACTGTGTTTATGTGTGTGAATGGTTTTAAGTGAGGTGTGTATGTCTGTGTTTTTTAAAGGAAAGTTGTGTGTTTAAGTTAAAGAGGCGTGTGTGTGTGTGTGTGTGTGTGTAAGTGAAAGCGGCATGTATGTCTGTAATTGTGCGTGTGAAAGTGTGTGTAATTGTGTGTGTGTGTATAAATGAATTAGGCATGTGTGTATTTGTGTGTGTGAAAGTGATGTGTGTGTGTGTAATTGTGTGAAAGTGGCATGTGTGTAAGTGTAAGTGGCGTGTGTGTGTGTAATTGTGCATGTGAAAGTGACGTGCGTGGGTGTAATTGTGTGAAAGTGGCATCTGTGTGTGTAAGTGCAAGTGACGTGAGTGTGTAAGTGAAAGTGGCATGTGTGGAATTGTGTGTGAAAGTGACGTGTGTGTGTAATTGTGTGTAAGTGAAAAAGGCGTGTGTGTACGTGTGTAAGTGAAAAAGGCGTGTGTGTGTAACTGAAAAAGGCATGTGTGTAAGTAAAAGAAGTGTGTGTGTGTGTGTGTGTGTGTGCAAGTAAAAGAAGTGTGTGTGTGCAAGTGTAAGAGGCGTGTGAGTTAGTGAAAAAGGCATGTTTGTGTGTGTGCTTTAAGTGAAAAAGGCATGTGTAAGTGAAAGATGTGTGTGTTTTAAGTGAAAAAGGCATGTGTGTGTGCAAGGAAAAGAGGCATGTGTGTGTAAGTGAAAGAGGTGTGTGTGTGTGTATGTCTATGCTACTATTGTGAAAGGCATCTGAGTATGCTGCTACTGTTCACCCTGAGTACCAGATATCTACATATGGCATATATGTGTGTGTGGGGGGGAAAGGGGGGCACCAACATTTTATCATGCCTCCGGGCCACTGAGGCGAACTTACGCCCCTGTGTGTAGATAGTTTCATTGTGTATGTGTATACTTGTGTTTTCCTGGTCCTATTACAGTTCCCATGTGGTTCAGTTTTCCATATATTGCGTTATAGAAATCCTGTAGCACGGTGTGGATTAACAGATAGACGGGGAAAAGGTCTACAGTCAGTAGGTTGACACCATATGGTCAATAGTCACTAGGTTGACCAGGTCAAAAGGTCGACATGAAAAAGGTAGACATGAAAATGGTTGACACAATAAAAATTTTTGGGGAGTGTTATTTTGTATCTTTAACCACATGTGACCCAAATTAGTAGAAACGTGTCCCCTCGCGGGCTTGCTTCATTCACCGTGCTTTGGACGTGGTGGCTTGCTCTGCTTTGGTCGCCACAAGGTACTACAGGTAATAGTTTGTAACATGGAGAGTAAAATCAGCAAAAGTTGTAAAAACATGAACCCCCTCCCAAAAAACGTGTTGACCATATGTGTGTCGAACATCGCCTTGTCGACCTAATGTACCTGTCAACCTTTTGTACGGTCTACCTTTTACATGTCGACCCACTGCCTATCAACGTTTCACTGTCTATCATCCACCTCCCCCTATAGCAGTATCCTTTTTTTAAATGCAGAAGAGCAAAACAAATTACCAAATGTTCCATTCCCAATATCCCTTAGTGTCATTGGAAATACCCCTTCTTCCTCATCCTTCTGTCTCCCTAGACTTTTATTCTATACCGCCTATGTTTATTGGGCCATGCTGGAGGAAGAGACTAGGATTTCATGTTACCTCTTTAAAGATCAATAGTGGAAGAGTAAGAAGGATACAGTATGGTTTACTTTTCTTCACAGGTGTTTCAGTGTGTAGGCTCTTGTGTGGGCAGTAGCCATGACTCCATTGATACGCAAGTTGTGATCAGTGCCGTAACTAGGGTTGCTAGCACCTAGGGCAAATTAACAAAATATATAGACACAACAATTTTATTTTGAGCCAAATATTAAACACTCACTGGAAACACAATTTAAGGAAACATGAGCAAAGCAAAACGTCCATTTGACAATGATCAATACCACACACACACACACACACACACACACACACACACACACACACACACACACACACACACACACACACGTAGTGCAGATGGCAGCGCCATCTAATTATGATGCTACAAGGATATACAACCTTCTCTTGGCCCATATTTCTGATGCTCAGATCTTCCATAAACCTTTGAATGCTCCTAAAAGCTTTGTCTCTGCATCTTTACTGCCGGGGCCATCTTAACAGCAGTGTAGGCCCCTGGGCACAGCAATGCACTGTGGCCCCTACCCATCCTCCAGCAGTAGGGGTGGGGGGTGCTATCAGCGGCAGCTTTGATGACCCGCGGGCGGTAGTGGGTGTTCTATCTTCCACTCAGCATGTAGGACCTGGAGCAGTAATTTCTGCTAGTTACTCCTTTACTGCATAGATGGTGGGAGATGCGGTGAAAGGGAGAACACTAAACTGTAGAAGGGGGCATTGCACTGAATGAAAGGGCCCCAGTACTTGACTTCCAGGGCGGTAGGGGGTGTTTAATACGCAGGGGAGGGGTAGATAGTGGAGTGGGCTTAATATTCATAATTTTCTGGTGAGAGGGCATCTTGCTTGATTGCAGATATCTCAAATTCCTGGAAATAGATTTCTTAGCCTTAGCTTTCAATGGCATATAAAAGTAGAGAGTCCCACCTTTCAGGAAGTACTGGGGACTTGAGGATCAGAGATCAGGAGCCAGAGCAATCCACCAACGAAATTATATAACTGCATACCAGGCATGTGGAGCTGGAGCAGGGAACAGCTGCTGGAAGGCTGATATCTCTGGTTCTGGGCATAGTAGAGACAAGCTGCCAGTGTCCAGTGAAAGGGGAGAGTCCCAGCTTTTGGAGTATACCCAACTACTCTAAGTCAGACAGAGCCTGAGATATCTGGGGGGAAGAACAATTAACAGGCTCGGATGGGGACGACTGCTTTGAAGTTGGATATCTCTGGTTCCCCAGGGCCGATTTTCAAAAATCTGGTAACCCTGGAAAGAGCTATCAGCATAGGGCCCTTATACTACTGAGGCCCTTGGCCAAGTGTCCATTGAGCCCATACGAAAAGACGGCCCTGTTTACTGCGCTTCACCTTTATTTTCATTGTTCCTTTTGCTGACACGTGAAGCATGGCTTGAAACTACGCACTTCCTCAACGTCTTCCTTTCAAACACACTCTCAGCTGGTGCCGTTGTTCCTCACTACAGAACTAGGTGGATTGAAAGACCTTAGCTGTAAAAAGGACTTTAAGCCATAACAACTCATTTGATATTGCACCTTGCTCCGTGCTGTGTTCAAATGTCGAGAAATGTTATCCCATATATTTTCCAGATTATGAGCTTAGAATGGTACCTGCCAGATGGGGAATAAAGCAAGGGGAGAGATTGACAGTTGAATTGTAAAAATTGCAGCTGAGCAGTTGTCTTACTTCAGTGCAATATTCAAGTGAAAGTAAAAATACGCTACTGTAGCATTAGGGCTAAAACACACTACCCGGCTTTTGCCGGCCGGGGAAAAGCCGGACGGCTTTTTCCCGTGCCGGCATTGTAGTTAACAGTGTGAGGGGTAGGGTCCCTTCACACTGCACGGCCCCGGCCCGGCTGCCGGGTTGCAGCCGGGTCTCACCACTGGAAGGTC
Organism: Pseudophryne corroboree; assembly: GCF_028390025.1. NCBI lineage: Eukaryota > Metazoa > Chordata > Amphibia > Anura > Myobatrachidae > Pseudophryne > Pseudophryne corroboree. The sequence continues at coordinate 823,465,581 of NC_086447.1, forward strand.
CGGCTGCCGGGCGGCCGCCGGGCCGTCTTTGCAGCCAGTAAACCGTGTGTGTGAAGGGGAGCTTTCACACACAACGTTTTTTTCTGAATCCGTGTCTGATGCTGCGCATGCGCACAGCATCACACACGGCTCAAAGCCGTCATGTGTGACAGACACTGCCGGTTTCTCCCGGATGGCAAAAAGCCGGACAAAGTTTGTCCGGCTTTTTGCCATCTGGGAAAAACCGGAGTGTGTGTTACAGCCCTAAGGTGTACAAAAGTAGGATATATTTTGTTTTTCTCAGATGTGCATACTGTATGTTGAATGCTTACTAAATGTATCAACAAACTAACCTGTCTTAATATACTGTATGTGAACAAGCTAGCATTTTTTATTTAAATTGCATGTTACAGACTGCAAATTACTATTTGTGCTCCTACAGGGTTTTATAAATGGGGGTACTTCACTAACAATGGAACCATTGTTAAACTAGAAGTTAGTTTGATTTAAAGAGCTAAAGTTAAGAACAACCTAGTTCTAGCTTTTAAATTATTGTTGCTTTAAATCAAATGGCTAAATTGCTAAAGTCGTTCTGCTGTCTGCAACTTGTAGGCTATTAGAGTGAGATCTGTTAAAAGGGTGATTTTATTCAGAAGTTAGATTTGCGATTAAATATGAGTGCAAAGTGTATTCATCCCCCAAATTCCCCTTACCTTTTATTTTTAATTCAGATGATTTTTGGTGATTTTATTCTACTAAGTAAAATAGTTTTTCCTGCATTCCTTTGAATGGAAAATGCATTTCAATAGATTCTGAAAACACTTTGAAATGCATTGCCATTGAAATGAATTGGAAAATTCAGCTAACTAAAATTCATATTTCCATGTTTGTACTCTGTGACTGTCTGAGGTAGTTACAGATCTTCAGCCTCATCGAAAACAGAGGCTGGCTAAAAATAAAAAATTCTGCTGTGGAACCATTTAATAATAATAATAATAATAATAATAATAATAATATGTATATAGCACTTTTTTCCTAATAGGACTTAAAGTGCTTTACAATTGTCTTCACCGCTCAAAAGACAGAACAAGCTTAACAGTAGATATAGTGAAATGCTTGAGTAAATAGGTAAGATGTGACATGCTGACATTTATAGTTCTGCAAACACCAGAGTATCCAAGAAGTCTGTTTCTGCCAGGGCTAACTGGGACATATAGTTTTACAATAGTATTTAATCTCTTTTTGACTTCAAAAAGTATAATATTTATCTATTTACATTTCTGAGCATTTTCCATTCATTTAAATTCTTGTATTTTTGTTGGCTTTGACCATTTAAACGAATGGTCAAGTTCACACTCTTTGATGGCTTTCATTCAGCCTAGACTGTCCTGAGCCACTGAGATTATTTAGGGAGATTTCCACCTTACTCCATACTCCACTGTGCAGAATTTGATCTCTGTGAATGCCATTTTATTTTTTTTATTATTTTAGAAAATAAATTAAGACCTGCCGATTTGTCTTTACTATACCAGATGAATGGCAACTAAATAATAGTTTAGTCTGTACAGGGCCGGTTCTACACCTCGTGGCGCCCAGTGCGAAAAAGATACTCCCCCCCCCCCCCCCCCCCCCCCGCCGTGGCAAAACAGTTAGTTCACGAAAGATAGGGGCGTGTCTTCATAGGGGAGGGTCGTGGCCACAGTTATGCCCCCAGTAGCTGTGCCCCCAGATTTGCCCCAAGTAGTTGTGCCCCCCTGTAGATTTGTCCCCAGCAGCTGTGCCCCCAGTTAATTTGCCCCAGTAGCTGTTCCCTCTGTAGCAGTGCCCCCTGTAGTTGTTCCCCCTGTAGCAGTGCCTCCAGTAGCTATGCCCCCAGTTGATTTGCCCCAGTAGCTGTTCCCCCTGTAGTTGTGCCCCCTGTAGATCTGCCCCCAGTAGCTGTGCCCCTTGTAGCTGTGCCCCCTGTAGTAGTGCCCCCAGTATGTGCCCCCTGTAGTAGCGCTGCTTTGAAACCATAAAGAAAAACAACAATACTTACCAGCCTCGCTCCTGCTACCGGACTGCTGCTGTCTCCGGGCGCCGGCTCCTCCCTATGGGAGAGACGTCATGACGTCTCTCCCATAGCAGCGCCGCACTGACACTAAGGGTCAATTTTGACCTCTAGCGTCAGTCAGCGACGCCGACTGCAGTGGGCGCACACGGCGCTTGCTGCAGCCGGGGAGCGGGGAGGGAGGTAGGATTAGTAGCGGCTCTTGCTGCGGCGGCGCCCTTAGAGTAGCGGCGCCCCGGGCAAAAAGCCTGCTTGCATGTGGCAAGAGCCGCTACTGATTCCAAGCACTTCAACACAAAAGCCATTGGTTTATGTCATGCAGATCTAACAAGACCACGTGTCTGCAAAATTTATTATGGCTCTGCATCTCTGGCTATATCCAGATGTAATAAATGATCGCAAATAGGGCTGAGCCTGAGACAACAACTGAAACGGTAACATTCTCACCCTTTACACAAACTCACAACTGTGCCTGCAATTCCTATGGTGAGGATTGAACCTTCACTCTCTAGTTTTGTGGGATAATGCTGGTTTAACAGTTTATGGGGGTATTCAATTCGTGCTGAGTTTTTCGACATCCGGAAAACCGGCACTAATTCGACCACTGGCTATTCAATCGCATGCGTTTTCGACAGGTTTTTGCCATACGTTTTCAAAAAAAATTTCCTTGAATCTCGGCATGGGCGAAAACGGACAAAAAAATTGTCAAAAATGCCCGCAAATTCGACAAAATACGTGGATCGGCGGCGAATTCGCCGTTCCACGTGGTTTTCACCCGGACAGATTTTACGACAAGTCGAAAAATCAGACCAGGCTTTGAATATGTCGAATGTCATTTTGACCTGCAAACTGTCGAAAAAACGGCACGAATTGAATAACCCATTTAGTAGAGGTAGATGTTCTGTGTTGGGTAATATGACTCACCGCTGTAATCCCAGCTATATTCTTTCAGTTAATCGTTAAGAGCTGGCATCTTTCTCACCTTTTTAAAAAAGTGGGAGGGGGGAGGTTGATAGAAGTATAAAGCAACAAATACTACACTTTATACTGCTTTAAATCCACAGACACCTATTCGACATTTGAGGGCATATCGACCCACGATAATTAAGCATTCAGCTTGCTTTGAGTAGCAGTGGTTGATATAAAATCACCCGAGCCATTCAACCTTGCTCCGTAATGGCGGCAGCTGATGTGAAAATCCTCTGTTCCCGCAATCTTTATCACCGTTACTTCTGTAGCAGTGAAAATGAACGCTGCCGAGTCTGACTCGTGAACTTGGGTTTAATAATTGGAGGAACAAAAACTTAAGTTCTACTAATGAATAATTTCACCTACTTTTAAGGATAATTAATATGCCCCTTGGTGTTATAAAGCAATATACACTAGATCAAAGCTTTGTGGTTCTTTCCAGCTGCACTTAAGTTATTAGTACAGTAAATATCTCTCACTGTACTATTCTTTTAGCACGAGTTCTAGGATATACACATGTTCTCCTGTGATGTAGAGGCTAAACATTGTTATATACAGTTTATCTCCCTGCAAGGTAAATGCCAGATCAGTAAATGGAGTGAACAATATAAATTAAAAATGTCCATTCTATTGTGTCTAGTTCCAGATTCTAGGATTCTGGAAACTGCAATAAAATATATATATTTTTTCATAATAGATTCACTTAAAATTACAATAAATAAGGAGTAAGGGAAATAGCACATATTAATATAGATGAGAAATTTAGCAGCATTATACATAACTGTGTGCATCCTTATCTAAGGCTCTACGTGCCAGTGCATTTAGCTGGAGGTGCGATCTTAATGATCAGAACTCTCCCAGCTCTTTGTTAGTGAAGGAGGAAATGTGAAGATCGTTCCTCTGCAATGGCAATGTATTGCTGCAGGGGAATCATGCAAGCGAAAATGCCTTATTTCACAAATGTATGCTGAATAAGGCGCACTTTCCAGCAAATCTTACATAGCTTAAGGTTGCCTATTTCCATATGACTAGTTTATTTTTACAGACGAATTTCCTTTAAAGTTGATCTGCAATATACTAAACACATTGCTCATTTCTCCAAGAGTTGCATAGGAAATAGAAGAGGTTAATGTTCTCATTGGTAGATATGCTCTTAGAATTCCCTGCTAAAACAGCTGACCTTTCATGGCTTCTCATTTTATATTACATAGGGATGCATTGCCTGTTCCAAAGTCAAATGATAAATCAGATTAAATATGCAAGATTAAATTCCTGCATCTATGGCTTCCTCAGAGGAAAGAAGGTGATTTTTGTTTTACCTACCTTTTGCAGGCAGTAAAGAACACACCTTGAAATTTCTAATATCCTTTTTTTATTTTTCCCCAAGGAAGAATAGGTTTGGAGCTTAAGGTTAATTGCTGTTAAAATTAGAGATGAGCAGTTCGGTTTTTATTAACGAGAGTTAGATGTAGTTAAAGGTGTTCCTAACTGATAGGTTTGTTTGCAGTGACATTTAGGATGAGAGACTAGACAGTGTAGAGCTATCATCCAAATTCCCAGTTCAACATTCAATAGGTCGGCACCATATGGTCGACAGGTACCATATGGCTGACAGTGTTTAAGGTCAACATGACAATCGTTGACACACAAATGGTCGAACACATGTTTTTGGGGGGGGTTTCACAACATTTTCTTGATTTTACTATCCACATGGACTATGAATAGGAATAGAAACCGGTAGCGAGCGTCTTTGTTTGTACTGACTGTGGTCACAGAACATGAAATAAACAAGATATGGCCCAAAAAAAGTGTCGATAATTTTTGTGCCGAACATTGGCCTTTTGACCTGTTCACCTTACCCACTGTCGACCTTTTATCTGTCAACCTTTTGACCCTGTTGACCTAATGCATATCGACCATATGGTGTCGACCTATTGACTATCTAGACAGTGTAGACCGGGGCAGATTTAGGTGCGGGCTAGCAGGGCGGCCGCCAGGGGTGCTGCAGCATGAGGGCGCAGTCACTGCTACCCCTGGTAGCACCATCGGATTTGCCTGTGGCCCCTCACTGCCCGCACCACACTGTTTGCTGCCCTGATCTCAGGTCCCCAGCCCTGAGACTTCATTTATTTAGTTATCAGCATACACAGCAGGGGAGCGGGACGGCACTCACTAAACAGCGGGTGCATGGAGACTCGCTGCCAGGCTCTATACCATCTATTATAGGGAGCACATAGAGAGACGCTGCCAGGAACAGGAACTCTACCGGATAGGGTACCAGCAAGGCTATTTATCAGCACGAGGCACACCCCGAGGGCTAGTTAATTATTCTCATCTACACGGATCCTCATTTATTCAGTTATCGGACTTGCATTTTATATATAGGTCAGCAGAATAAGATAGCTCCAAGTGTGGGTGTTCCTTATTGTATTGATCAAATTTATATAACAACATACATTCACAGTGCCAATGAGTTTTTTAATTATATGCTTATGAACTAAAGGACGTTTGCATTTTGTAAATAAATGGTATCACTTTTATCTCACATCATCCATCTCTATAGTATTTTATAAATATTCTCTGCACAACCCTAGCGCTGTCTACCCTCACTTTGTCTGACTAGTTTATACACCAGAACACTGGTGCTTTTGCAGCTGCCGGGGGTGCAGACCAATTAGTTAACCACTAAGGTGACTCCTGGGTAGCGCTACTTTTCACCTTTTTGTGGTTCCTTCACACTGTCCGCCTGCCGGCCCCTTCAATACACTGTTCACCTCCTGGCCCCTGCTTCCTGCTAGTGACATCTGAGCAGCTCTGCCTCTAGTGCGAGGATGTGGCTGCAGGATTTCGGGACAGCAAAGGAGAGGAGGCAGCTTGCTTTGCTGGGAGCTGGGGGACCTACTGCTGCGTCTGGGAGGGCTGGTGAGCGACAGTGACGCAGGCAGCGGATGACTGACATACACTCACACTCTCTCTCAAGAGGCTCTACCTGGCGGAATATGTATAAGGGGCTCTACCTTGCGCAGTTTGTATAAGTGTCTTTACTTGACACATTGTGTATAAGGGGTTCTACCTAGTGCAATGTGTATAAGAGGCTCTACCTGGCGTAATGTGTATAAGGGGCTCTGCTCTACTATGGTGTAATGCGTGTAAGGGGCTCTAACATGGAATAATGTGTATAAGGGGTACTACTGTTCAGTGTAATATGAATTGGTACTATTCTGTGGCCATGCCCCTTTCCCATGAAGCCATGTTGCTATATTTTTGCCACACGCAGTGTCCCTATTTTTAATGGAGTAAGAGAGAGGAGTTACTCATTTCTTATACCCCTTTCCAGACAGAAGCCGGGGCTTGGACCCTGTTTCCCCCCCCCCCCCCCCCCCCCCCGACTTTTGGATCACGTGTTGAATCCCAGTCCCAGCTCAGTATCCCGTTTCACACAGGAGATGAAAATGGTGGGGCAAGCATTTGGACCTGGTCATTTTCCAGGAGAAGCCAGTATAACCCTTTGCCATGTGGTTCAACCCTGACCCCCTTATTTTAAAACATATTAGTGATTTTTAAACATAATACTTAGAAATAATTATATGTCGGATTTCTTTTCCTATTTCTCTCTTCTTGTTATAGCAGTTTTTATTTTGCTCAGGTTTTGACTATTGATTTTCTGCATAATTTCATTTTGGGAGTTTAATTAGTGTTTTAATGGTATGCAGTCAACATCAGAATGTCAAATGTTATAATACCTTCTTGTCATCTAACATGTCAACATAGTGAAAGTGTCAACAATAGACATACTGGGGTTAGCATTTCTTTATTGTTGACATGCATTATGAATGTCGACATTGTAAGCAACAACATAATATTCAGAAACTTGTTTTTTCTCGTTCTATTTTCTTTTTTATTTAAAATCATAAAAGTATTTATGTTTCAGGAGGGTCGCACATATGTTGGAAGAGAGGACGCTGCGTCAAAGCAAGACATTGGTAATCTGAATAAGAATTTATTGCCGTCCAAATATTACCTACTAATGTGCACAAACATAATCTAAACTCTGATTTATGTTTATTATGATTATTGCAGTGACTTATAGCTACATTTTGGTATGGTAACATTCATTTACAGATCTTGATACAGTATAGGACTCAATTTTAGAAACATTCTATATATTGCTTGGACTCTCTCGCCCACCCTTATCACTTGCACCCTCTTACCCACTCTTATTGTTTGCACCTCCTTGTCCCTCTGCTAGTTGCTTGAATTATCTAGTTACAGTACACCCTTATCTTTTGTCCCTCCATACCTCGCTTTTGGTTTATTATGATATTACTTGCACCAATTTCTAAAAATGAAATTCCTCTCTAGTTCAGTCCCTAGTCCCGAAAATATTACATTTTTCCGTCTCCACTGATTTCCTTCTTAGTAGTTTTAGATCCGTCTTACGACATGCCTTGGTCCGTCCATGTCTCCATCCTCCACTCCCATGCTCTGTCCCGCTTTTGTCCTTGCTTTGCCTCCACCCTCTGTCCACATCCGTCCCACTCTACCTCCTCCCTCTTTCTTACATCCATCCCCGCTCCACCTTTGCACCCTGTCCCACCTCTGTCCCGGGTGGTCTTCAGGTTGCCGGCGGCTTGGCTCCCGGCGACCACCATACTGGCGCCGGAATCCTGACTGCCGGCATACCGACATCTTTTCTCCCTCTTGGGGGGTCCAGGACCCCCCTGGAGGGAGAATAGATAGTGTGCCCGCAGCGAGCCTGCAAGGGGCTCACTTGCACTCGCCCAGATGTCGGTATGCCGGCGGTCAGGATTCCGGCACCGGTATGCTGGTCGCCGGGACCCCGACCGCCAGCAAACCATATTACACCCTCTGTCCCTGCTCCGCCACGACACCCCCCTCCTTTATCGCTGTCCACCTTCCCAGGCCCATTACACTTGCTCTCTTTTATCCGTCAGTTATATTTAGTTTCTTTTATAGATTCCACATACTGCAGATACTGATCTATCTCCACACCAATCACCTACCCCTGTACGTTTTCCAATGCAAACAGCAAACAACTGGCACCAAAGAGATGTCTGCTATATTGCTATGCTGTATATTATATAACTGTCAATAAACATATTTTTGTCGCAGTGTAAAGGTCTTGCAAAGCCCCAGTTATTTTACAAGAAAAAAGAAAATTTTCTAGCACACACTTAACCTTAGGAAAATCTCATGATTGTAACAATTCAATCTTCTTTCATGGCTTGGAACACCTGCAGGTCACATCATCCCAACCCCACTGGTTGGGTTAATACTGTATCCTTCCCCTCTTCTTATCCCTGCCCTTCTACACATAATTATTATATTATTCATAAATGATTTTCCATAGATTGTTAGTGTGTTTTTGTAGGTGGACACATTTATATTCTGTAATGACATAATTTATGTGTTAGACAAGTCACTGAATGCACAATGCTGTGTAATATAATGGTGTTTTTTTTTTTTTTTTTTTTACTTTTTATTAAAGCATCACATCATACAGTATACATCAAATGTGGTGCTTAGATTTTGGACAATGAATTGAAAAACATCACATCTACAACAGCTTATCAAAGCATCATAACAGCAATACAATCATCTTCAATATAGCATGTCACACATGGCAGAATCAAATCAGTATGTAAATCAAACCATTCCCCAAGTATCCCCTTTCTCCAGGAACCCGGGCAGTCTAGTGTCCGAAGGAGCCACAGTAACCAAGAAAATTTTAAATGTCAAGCACTCTAGGAGGATATCCCAACAGCCATCTAGGAGTCTATTTACTAAGCCTTGGATAGAGAGAAAGTCGCTGGAGATAACGCACCAGCCAATCGGCTGCAAGCTGTCATTTTTCAAACACAGCCTGCGGCATAGCAGCTAGGAGCCGATTGGCTGGTAATTTATCTCCAGTGACTTTATCTTCATCCAAGGCTTAGTAAATAGACCCCCTAGTCTCTTACCAGTTTGTATTCTTTAGGGAATTTCTAATCCTTATTTGGAAATCTGATGGCAGAGTAACAATTTATCTTTCCCAAGAGTCAAAAAATGTAACACACGTTTTTCTTTATCTAAAGTCGTCTCTAACCAATCTATTTGAAATATATTATGCAATTTCCCTTTCCAAAGGGTGAGGGAGGGTTGGTTAGGAAGGAACCATGACTGCAGATCGGTTTTTCGAGCTGCTGCATTGATAGCCAAAAGCAACTTCTTGCTTCCCTTGGTGACCCTCTGGTTGCCAGGAGTGATCCCAAAAATCGCTCCAATCTGCAGTAAAAGGCAGGAAATTCTCTAAATACTCCATAGCATAATTCCTAACCTGAAACCAAAAACCTTGGAGCAATGGGCACTACCAGAAACAATGAAACTGGTCTGTATCTGGTGTTTGACAACAAGGGCACTCACCAGTTGTGGACATACCTGCCTAGTATTGTCTATAAGGTGAATAATATGCCCTGTGAGTTATGTTCAAAAACATGTCTTGATATTGGGCAGAAGGTTGTAGACAGCCCAAGTTTACCAAATTTTTCAGTAAAAACTCATAAGTAAGCATTGGAAAGTCAGACAACCTCTGCTTCACACCTGTCTGAGTATCGGAATGATCCATAGGGGACCTTAGCAGAGTGTAATGTATAGATATGGCTTTCTTCTTGTCTGGTGGAGATCTCAGCACCTTATCCAAATCATTAGACTAATCTGTTTCTTACTGTATAATGCAGGTAACGCAGAACTAACTTAATGTTGCTTTTGAAAATCCATTAATGGGTAGTGTTGGGGATTTCTGCCTAGCTTGCGCCAATGTCAAAGGTTTTTGTGTTGTGAAATCTACAATACAATCAGTATGCTTAAGTCCCTCTCGCCAAATAGCTGGAAAGCCTCCCCATGCTGGAATTCACTACCACCTAAAAATGCATATAAATTATTGGTGCATCGGAGGATGTGCCTTAATCGGTAAACAGACCACAACATTGGGTTATCTTTAAATTGCCTGATCTGCCTCCGCCTCAAGACTATGAGGAAATGTTATTAAATGACCCTGTGGCAAAAATTGTTTTTCTAATATTGTTTTGGAATATATTTCACCATCGGTTAACCAATCCCGTAAATGTCTCAAAATGGCTGCATAATGATAAGATTGTGCCTGTGGCAAATCGATACCTCCGTTGGACTCTGTTGCAGTTTTAACAAAGATATACATGGTTTCCTTTCCAGATAAAACATTTAAACAATTTATTTTCCCGCTACAGCTGCTTTGCTAATCAATATAGGTAAAGATTATAGAAGATATAAAAGGTGTGTAAATGTGGTCATTTTAATTAAACTAGCTCTGCCAAGATAGGATAGCTACATGTGGTTCCAACCCTGTAATTTCCAGTAATTGCTACTTTTATATTTACCCTGTACAATTCCGAGGGGTATTTCGGAAGTTTAATACTAAGATAGATGATATGGGATTTTGCCAAGGTTACTGGTAATCGGTTACTCAATGCCGGCCTAGCAACATCGGTTTCAATTACAGAACATCATCTGCAAACGCTGACAGCTTTGTGTTTATTATTTTAAATAAAGTATGATTAATATTAATATTACTATTCATCCTTTAATTGAATTGTAGTTCTACATGGCCTTGATTTAGAAAGTGAACACTGCATCTTTGAAAACCTCAATGGCACAGTGACCCTTATTCCACTGAACGAAGCCCAGTGTTCAGTAAATGGAATACAGATTATCGAGTCAACTCAGCTGAATCAAGGTAATAAAGCTTCAGTGTTTCGTTGAAGTGTTCTTTGTCATGCAAACTTGTTTTTTTCTAAATCTTCATAACACATTTCTACTACTATTCTCACATAAACATTGAAACTATATGAAAACTATATGATTACTTTTATTTAATTTTGTGTTTTACAATCCATGTTACGTACCACCACAGTTGAGTGTATGAATTACAGATACATCCTGACAAGTAGTATAGTGTTACGGGGGCGTCACTTCGGGCTGCCGCAATATGTGGGTCGTGGCTTAGCTGAGGGGGTGTGGCATCAGCGGCCGAATCCCATTTTTTTGGGCATTCCAGGGGTTCGGGGGATGCGGCTGCCCCCGGGGGTGCTGTGGTTGCAGCTCCGGCTTTTACAAGGTGACAGGAGCTGGGGGATGCACATAATGTTACTCTGCTCCTGAATTTATATGAGACTATTGTATAATGAGAAAAATACGCTAAATTCAGGAAAAGTACAGAGGTCCATCCATACATTTGGTCAGCTCCGTATATCAGTACGACGTACTTTGTACACTTCAGTTCCGTTTTTACACACAGTAATAAGTCATGCCTTATTATATTGCATATACAGCGGCCAAATCCAGTGGCGGAACATAGTTTTGTTATGTATAAATATTTTAAACAACTTTGTGTTTTCACAAACCCTGTTGCCGTCTTATAGTTGCTTATAGCTGACTTATTCTAAAGTTTTATAGTCTGGTCGCAATACTGCAGGTTCCATGGCTCTGCCTCTCCACCACTAGTAAATTAGTTTGGCTGTTTGTGACACACTGTGTTTGAAGGCAACAGGCTGTACTAGATTTTCCACCACACATTTCTCCATCGCATTCATTATTTATACCTCAGCAAGTTTTACGCTTGTCGGTTGTCCTTTGAGGTAGCTGTGCAATCTGTGGATGGAATGCATGCAGTATAGGTAAATAATACAGTAAATATATGTTTACTGAGGGAAACTCTACATCTGTATTGTATTAGAACTCTGTCAACAGCAAGGATGCACATGCTGATATCTGTAGTGGCTTTGCAAAATCTCCTAATTAGAGAAAATGACAGCATGAAATTAATGTTCTCTTCTATGAAGCAAAATATAGAACGGTCTGTGAGGGAAAGGGAAATCTCAGGTTTTAATTATTAGTTGACCCTATTTACCATCCGCATAGTCCAGTTCTCAGGATCTATTCTTAGTGTCTGGACTTTGTCAACTAAAATGTATTGAAACGTAATCTATCTACAATGGCAGAAGTGACTTTATGATGCAGTTTGGTGAAAATGAAATCGTGGGGGTTGCTGTGTAACAGTGTCTCCCAGCACTGCACTTACCATATGTAGCTGAAGCTGTTCTGTAGTAATTTTGGAATGCTGATGATTATGCTAATAGCATTCACAAACCTACAGTATATGTGACGGTTCCCATAGTGCAACCGAACTTGAGAACTTCCTCATTGTATTTTTAGTTGCAGTGCACTTGGGTACAGTAAATTATTTTATTGGCTGTTTTCTTCAGAATGTGGCTGAAGGAGGCTGCTATGCAGCGGGATTATTGTCAGGGTGTCTTTTGTTGGTGGGAAACAATGCTGCCGCCTTTCCATAGCCACAATACACCCACCAGCTATAGTTGTTATCCAGCAACCTTTTGTATCAATTGTTCCCAACACCTATTTGATTGTAAGCTCATGTGGGCAGGTTTCTGTTTTCTTTTTCATCCACTAGGGGTCACTGGAGTACTCTTGGGATATGGATGGCTTCCGCAGGAACAAGGCACTAATTAAATTTAGAACTCTCCTCCCCTCCATATCCCAGAGTACCTCAGTGTTTTTTCTGTGCTCATTGTAGCAACAAGGCTTGTGGAGCTTATCCACACTACTTTTGAATATTTTTATTTTTGATTTTTATCTTTTTACAACGTTTTCCACATCCCTTTCCCCCTTCCAATAGGCGTGGGTCCGGGATAGTGGAAGCTGCTACAAGCAGCTGTGGAGTGTCGGGCCTCTCTAAAAAGAGCTCCCTCACAACCACGTGCAGACAACCTGCAGGAAAGGCTGGACGGAGCTTACAGAAGAACCCCCATCATAGCCCCTCACCACAGGCGTCCAGGCATGTTGGGGATGGGGCTGTCAGCTCACGCTGCCGCCCCGCATTTGTGGGGACACTGTTTCTGTGATGTGCCGAGCCGCCCGCCGCAGCTTCCAGGACACTGCCGCTGTGAGCGCCTGCCGCCGCTACCTAGCACCGCCGCTATGTGCTGCCTCCCGCCGCTCACAGAGCCGCGCTGGCCGCATTCACCGTACATAGCCGCCGCTCCACGGCTCTATGCAGCGCGCTCCCCGGCTCCCGCTACCGCTCCCCGGCTCCCTCTACCTCAGCTCCCCGCATGTAAGCCCCGGCTCCGTGTAATAGACAGCGGTACACGGAGCACGGGGGGGGGGGGGGGGAGCACACACACACAAGGGGGGAGAAGTGTGCCCATAGCAGCAGCAGAACGCTGCATGGGTTATTAGATAGATAGGCTATTAAGCCTTTTTTAACAGGATTATTGACTGGTTATATCTGTTTGGGAAAGTTATAAGCTGCACTTTGTTTATACTGTAAGCATGGGGGCATTTTAACCATGCTTCCTGTTTCTTCCTGTTGTGATTCCAGAACGTTCCTGTACACCACCGTAAGGCGCAGGGGTGTTAGTGGGAATTTGGAATCAGACTTCATATAGACTGGCGTGCACTGCACTTGGCCAGATATATATATATATATATATATATATATATAGAGAGAGAGATACCTTAGTACTTTTTTACTGAGTCGTGCAAGTTGTCTGTCTTTGGATTTTGTGTTGTCTGTCTGCATAATGAGTAAGGCACCAGCAAAAACAAAAAAGCAGTTTCACTGCCATGTCTGTAAGAGTGTGTTACCGGATGGATCTACCACATGTACAGTATGTTTTGTGGATTCAGCTACGAATACAAGTTCGGCTCCGGTTTAAAAGCCGGTTTCATCCCTGGACACTCCATGGGCTATGCTAGCAGATGTCCTGGCTGGATTGCAATCAGAATTGGCTACCGCTCGACAAGAGCGGGAAGCGGCAAGATCTGAGTCTAGGGTGAGACCGCTAGAATTACCGGACGGGTCTCAGCCTTACCAAAAGTCCAAGTCCACTTTGGGTAGAAGGGATAAATTTCAATTGTCTTATGATTTACCAGTCTCTGCTATGTTGCATTCTGACGATTCTATGCCAGACCTCTTTGGGCAAGATGACGTTGAGGAGGGCGAAGTAGACCAGCAGTCAGATAGTGACGATTTTGACAGCCCGGGCATTGATAATCTCATCAGAGCGGTGCGTCAGTCTCTGAAGTTTACAGAAACTGAGGAGCCTCTGACAAATGATGAAGTCGTCTTTACTAAACGACAGAGAACTCCAATGTGTTCGGAATCTCTTAATAAGATGTTACTAGAAACACGAAAGAATCCGGATAAACGGTTTTCTATACCTTGCAGATTTAAGTCTAGTTACCCGTTTCCAGAGTCTGTGACAGCTACATGGGAGAATCCGCCATTGGTGGATTCGTCTGTGTCTAAACTTACAAAGAAATTAACCATACCAGTACCAACTGCTACTACGCTTAAAGACCCTTCGGATCGTAAAATAGAAGCTATGCTAAAATAGAAGCTATGCTAAAGTCCATGTATATAGCAGCAGGAGTGTTGCTTAGACCTGGGTTGGTTGGCATTTGGGTAACTAAGGCGCTAATGGTATGGATAACAGAACTCAAGTCTGCCTTACGTGACGATCACCTTATACTTCTCGCTGATCAAATCTGGGAAGCTGCTGATTATCTATGTACAGCTTCTACTATCGTCTGTCAGCTCACTTCCCGCCTTTCATCGTCGCTAGTTACAGCACGACGAGCACTCTGGCTGCGTTCTTGGCAAGCGGAGGCGGAGGTCAAAAGAGGTATAGAGGCGTTACCTTACGGTGGCGAGAAGTTGTTTGGTCCTGAATTGGACAAATGGATTACTGAGGCCACGGGAGGGAAGTCTGTTTTCTTACCATTGCCTTCAACAGTACCTAGACGGAGATACTCTGGACCTGCGTTCAAAGCCTTTAGACCTCAGTCCTTTCACGGGCGTGGCAGAGGAACAGCCACGCCTGGTAGACGAGGTCGAGGACGTGGTTTCCAACAAACCAACACCAGTCGTCAGGACGCTAAGGTCACCGACAAGCCAGTGGCATGGCGAGCTCCCAGCCCATCTCGGATCTCCAATTGTGGGGGCACGCCTTCAGACGTTCCAGTTGGCGTGGCTCCAGACGTCCACAGATGGGTGGATCCGCAATTTAGTGTTAAAAGGTTACAAAATAGAGTTCGACTGTCTCCCGCCACTGCGGTTTTTCAAGACAGGACTGCCTGTGTCGGACGACAAGAGGGCGGTTCTGCAAATTGCCATTCAGTCTCTGTTGGATGCAGCAGTTTTGATTCCGGTCCCTGTACACCAACAAGGTCAGGGTTATTATTCCAGTCTGTTTGTGGTACCAAAGCCGGATGGCTCGGTCAGGCCAATATTGAACTTAAAGGGTCTCAATCAGTAAGTCACTTACTACAGATTCAAGATGGAATCTCTGTCGTCAGTAATTGCAGGTTTAGAGCCACAGGAATTCATGATTGCACTGGATCTCTAGGATGCGTACTTACACATTCCGATTTGGCCACCTCATCAGAGGTTCTTGCGGTTTGCAATACGGCAGAACCATTACCAGTTTCAGGCTCTACCGTTTGGCCTCTCGTCAGCGCCTCGGGTATTCACCAAGGTGATGTCTGTGATGATAGCTCATCTCAGATCCCTGGGAGTGATAATAGTTCCGTACTTGGACGATTTGCTCATCAAAGCTCCGTCTCAACAGATGTTCCTCCAACATGCGTTGCTAACGTACAATGTACTGGTTCAGCACGGTTGGATTGTCAACTTCAAGAAATCACATCTGATTCCGTCTCAACGACTTCAATTCCTAGATATTATTCTCGATACGGTAAATCAAATAATTTACCTACCAGAACAGAAAGAACAGGTCATTCGTCATCTGGTACAATTAGTGCTCAAGCCACGCACAGTCTCGGTACATTTGTGCATTCGCCTCTTAGGCACAATGGTGGCGGCTTTCGAAGCGCTTCAGTTCGGGAGATTTCACTCACGTCCTTTTCAACTGGATGTGCTCGCACAGTGGTCGGGCTCGCATCTGCAGATTCACCACAGGGTGAGGTTGTCACCACGGGCCAGAGTGTCTCTACTCTGGTGGCTCAAGGTACACAATCTAACCGCAGGGAAACGGTTCGGCGCCTGGAATTGGATAATTCTAACAACGGACGCGAGTCTCAGAGGTTGGGGAGCTGTAGTTCAAAATTGTCAGCTCCAGGGTCTCTGGGTGGATCACGAAAGATTGCGGTCTATAAATGTCCTGGAACTCCGGGCAATTTACAATGCGCTACGACAAGCAGTGCACATGCTTCGGTCTCAGACTGTTCAAGTGCAGTCAGACAATGCGACGGCGGTCGCATACATCAACAAACAAGGAGGAACGAGAAGCCGCATGGCAATGCGGGAAGTAGCTCGAATCCTCAATTGGGCCGAGCATCACCAAGTGATATTGTCGGCAGTGTTCATTCTGGGAGTGGACAACTGGGAGGCGGATTATCTCAGCCGTCGGGATTTTCATCCAGGAGAATGGGCATTAAATCCAGAAGTGTTTCACATGTTGGTCCAGAGGTGGGGTTACCCTCAAGTGGACCTGATGGTATCTCGCCACAATCACCAAACGCCCCAGTATGTGTCCAGAACGCGAGATCCAAAGGCAGTGGGGGTGGATGCTCTCACCATCGCGTGGCCGTACAGCCTCGTGTATCTGTTTCCACCGTTTCCGCTGCTCCCTCTGTTGCTAAAACAGATCAAAAGAGAGTCCGTCACAGTCATACTAGTGGCGCCTCATTGGCCTCAGAGAGCTTGGTTCTCGGATCTCCGCGGACTACTCGCAGGCGATCCTTGGCCGCTCCCACTACGTACGGACCTGTTACAACAGGGTCCGTTCCTTTACCATGATTTAGCGTGGCTGCGTTTGACGGGGTGGCTGTTGAGACCGCCCTCTTAAGGAGAGAGGGCATTCCAGAATCGGTTATACCAACCATGTTACGAGCTAGGAAGCCGGTTACGGCAGCTCATTATTACAGAATTTGGCGTGTCTATAGAGCTTGGTGTGAAGATCGGAAGTTTCCGACATCATCTTTCAAGTTATCCCGTCTTTTGTTATTTCTACAGACGGGATTAGATGGAGGACTGCGTTTATCTACACTAAAGGTGCAGGTATCTGCGTTGTCAATTTACTTTCAAAGACGATTGGCTCTATTGCCGTCAGTACACACTTTTCTGCAAGGTGTCCTCAGAGTACAGCCTCCATTCATTCCACCTACAGCGCCCTGGGACTTGAATCTGGTTTTAGATTTCTTACACTCTTCATATTTTGAACCCTTACAACAAGTGGATATTAAGTTTCTCACTTGGAAAACAATTTTTCTACTAGCCTTAGCTTCGGCAAGGCGTGTTTCAGATTTGGGTGCCTTGTCATGCAAGCCACCGTATTTGGTGTTTCATGATGACAGAGCGGAACTTCGGACGCATCCCGCTTTCTTACCAAAGGTAGTGTCATCTTTTCACATCAATCAGCCAATAGTAGTTCCTGTGTTGACAGGAAATTCTGGAACCTTGGATGTGGTACGCGCATTCCGCGTTTATGTATTCCGAACGTCTACAGTTCGTAAGACGGATACGTTGTTTGTTCTCTATGATGCTGCCAAGATGGGTTGGCCAGCTTCTAAGCAGATTTTATCCAGATGGATTAAACTGACCATTCGTCAGGCTTACCTTCATGCTAGGTTAAAGCCGCCTACATCAGTAACAGCTCATTCCACACGTTCTGTGGGAACTTCGTAGGCAGCTTGTCGTGGGGCTTCTACGACGCAGCTTTGCCGTGCGGCTACGTGGTCATCAGTGCACACGTTTGTGCGCTTTTATAAGTTTGATACGTTTGCGGCATCAGCATCTAGCTTTGGCCGCCTAGTGTTACAGGTGCCAAACAGCTCTCCCGCCCACGGGGGAAGCTTTGGTACGTCCCAAGAGTACTCCAGTGACCCCTAGTGGATGAAAAAGAAAATAGGATTTTGGTACTTACCAGGTAAATCCTTTTCTTTGAATCCATAGGGGGCACTGGACGCCCACCCAGAGCAGTTTTACCTGGTTTGTGGTAAGTTCAGAGGATCTTATGGTAACACATTCTCACCGACTGGTTCAAAGTTTCAAGTTCTAGCGGTTATAGTGCCAACTGTTTAGTTGTCAGTCACATTATGTGTCAACTTTATTGTTGTCCGTTATGTTATATGTAATTCTCCATTGTCAACCTCTCTATAGCTCCGGTTCGGCTCAGTAAAAAACACTGAGGTACTCTGGGATATGGAGGGGAGGAGAGTTCTAAATTTAATTATTCAGTGCCTTGTTCCTGCGGAAGCCGTCCATATCCCAAGAGTACTCCAGTGCCCCCTATGAATTCAAAGAAAAGGATTTACCTGGTAAGTACCAAAATCCTATTTTTCGTATGGGGGTGGACGCAGTTTGCAAATATGCAGAAACATACTGATGATGCAGGAGACTTCTGAAGACAACTGATGCTCCTTGCAGCATTGTAGACCCGAGTGCTGCGTCCAAAGACACAGCATCGAACCATGGCTGCGATAGTCGCGACAATCTGAGTAAGCCCAAGCTTACCCTGTATGTCTTCCAGAACTCCTCTGCTGAGGCCAGGAGAGCCACGCTGGAAGACGCAAATCCTCATCTTGGCACACCTACAAAACAGGTGCGACCCCCCCCCCCCCCTCCCATTTTGGAGAAACGTTTCTGTTGCTGTCCCAGCTCTGCCCCCCAAACAGCATCATCGTGTCAGTAATGTTGCAACTTTGGGGCACTGCGAGCAACCGTGCAGGACCCATTCTGCACATGCACAGAGCGGGTCCTGCACACAGGGGTGTATCTACCCATTGGCCAGGATGGCACTCGCCAGGGGCGCCAGCCGAGCAGGGGGCGCCGCCCGACGGTGCCCCCCTCGGCTAATGGGTGGAATCCCTTCAGCCGTAGTGTCTGGCAATACCTGCTGTGCCGAGCTGCCTGGTCCTGGGGTGGAGGGTGGAGGTTCGCTCAGCAGGCAGGAGCTGGCGCCGGTGTCCGGCACCGCAATGCACTACAGGGAAGAAACTGAAAATAAACAACAACTCCCAGCAACCCGTGCTGTTGGGAGCTCCCGGCGGCAAGGGCTGCTGGAAGCTGTAGTTTATTTTCGGTTTCTTAACGTAGTTTGGTGCGGTGCCGGACACCGGAGCCAGCTCCTGCCTGCTGAACGATCCTCCATCCCAGGTAGCTCGGCACAGCAGGTATTGACAGACACTACGGCTATCTGCTGGGATGTTGTGGGGTGGGGACTAGGGCTATGTGCTGTGTGGGGAGGCTACGTATGTGCTGGGAGTGGGGGAGACTACTACTATGTGCTAAGGGCGGACTACAGCTATGTGCTGGGAGGGGGATGGGGACTATGACTATGTGCTTGGGGAGGTGAGGGGCTATGTGTAGGGAGGGGGACTATCTCTATCTATGCTGGCCGGTAACTATTATGTGATGGGAGGGGGGTGGGAACTACTGTATGACTATGTTGGGAGAGGTGGAGACTGCGGCTATGCGCAGGGGGGACTACGGCTATTGCTTGGTTAGGTGGGGGCTATGGCTATGTGCTGGGAGGGGGACTATATGACTGTGGGGGCATATGTGTATCTGGAAACATGGGGGCATATCTGGCACTGTGGGGGCATATGTGTATCTGGCACTGTGGGGGTCGTATGTGTATCTGGCACCGTGGGGGCATATCTAGCACTGTGGGGGCATGTGTGTATCTGGCATTGTGGGGGCATATATGTATCTGGCACTACTAGAGTCATATGTGTATCACGCCCCCATTTTCATGGGTCACGCCCCATGTGGCCACACCCATTTTTGGCATGTGCACGCCGAAGGTGCGTGCACACAGTACCACTAAGATTTTTTTCTTCTTGCACCACTGGGTAGTGCGCTGCACTGCACTTCTTTGCTCTACTATGTGATTGTACTACCTGGCGTTGGGTGGCATTGCCTCCTCAGCCAGGCCAGGCACTGCTGATGTCTCCTTAGTGTTATAAGAATTACTGTGTGGGCATAATGTGTAAAGGGAACTGCTACTGTGTGTGCATAATGTGTATAAGGATTACTACTGTGTAGCGTAATTTGAATTGGGGGAACTATTGTATGGTCATGCCCCTTTCCCACAAGATCATGTCCCTTTTTTGCACATGTACCTTCCCTACTTCAAATATGGGGTGCGCCAGTCCCTTACTTTGCCAGGGGCGCCTGGACCCCTAGATACACCCCTGCCTGCACATGTGTAGTCCACCCACCATTGTCTTCTACAGGTTTATATATAACTTTGAATCAGGTCCTATGTTTCTATTATAAGCCCCTCAATATAGTTGATGCTTCTTATAATAATAATAATAATATACTTTACACTTTCTGCCATATGATTTGCTTTGCCCTAGAATCTTGCAGGATTGTATTTCAGTTCTCTTTCCTTATATTATATTCTCATGATTTTCAGTTTTCTTTTTTCTAGAAGAAAACAAGTAGCAAATAAAAAAAGAATGTTTCAATATCACGTGCAATGTCTACCACAGACTGTCTGCAGAAGTGTTTCCTCTACGGAACTCTGCACGGTGCAGGTCTACAGCAGGACAATTATAGATAAAGAAAACATTATTTTTTTTTTTATTGAAGCATGAATAAAAATACATCAATCACAAGACATGTATGTACAGAGTGAGTACAATAAAATATTGACATTACATATATTACCGTGTAGCGTCAGTCATTACTTATCAACCGATAGCAAGGAGAGTAATGAAACGGTATGTAATAATCACAAAGTATAGAATACGCAGGTTCAATTTAAATCCAGTAGAATGTGTTGCGTTCACCTCCCACACACAAATAAAATTCAGGGGAGCGAATTAGTCAAGAGCAATGGAAGGGTCGCTGTCCAGGATACGTAATCCATACCACGAAGTCATACGTAGGCTTCTGTGGATTCCCTCGTGTACTGAAACAGTTTGTGTTGCAATGTAACTTTCCCAGACATCAAAGAACGGACCTACCCATTTTTCTTTTTCGAACATGGGGGCTGATTTATTAAGCACGTTGAAGTGATAAAGTGGAAGGTGATAAAGGACCAGCCAGTCAGCTCCTAACTGTCATTATTCAAACCCAGCCTGTGACATGGCAGTTAAAATCTGATTGGCTAGCACTTTATCACCTTCCACTTTATCACTTCACCGAGCTTAATAAAACTGCCCCATGGTTTCCACCCAGTCCATTCTAAAAATATTATGTAGTTTTTCTTTATATAAGGGAAAAGACGGAGGGTTAGGATGTATCCAATTTTGCAATATTGTTTTTTTTAGCTGCTGAGTTTATGGCTAAAAGCAGCTTCTTCCCACCCTTAGTAATACGTTGAGATTTTGGGGGAAACCCAAAAATGTCCCACTCAGGGGAAATAGGTACATAATTAATGCAGTTTCTGCATCACGTTTGATCCTTGTCCAAAAGCCCCTAATTATTGGTCAGTCCCAAAAGCAAATGAACATTAAATCCATTTTTGTATCTCAAATTGTGCCAGACTTTTCTCGTACTCCAGAGAAGAGGATTGTCTCAAAGAATAAGTGGGATATCCTGATCACGAGTGTGAAGAAAACTAGCAGTATTTGAATCACCCAGTAGTTTAGATTTAAGTAATTTATTTACGTATACATACATTAGTGCCATGTTTCCAATCAATTAAATATCTCAAATGGGCTGCATGACTATACCACACCACATCCAGAAAATTAATTCCTCCATTAGCCCTAGTCTGGCACAGTTTGAGATAACTAATATGAGGTCTCTTTCCTCGCCATATAAAAAATGGAAATTGACTATTAATATGTTTTACATCTCTTTGGTTGAGTAGCAGAGGAAGAACCTGTAATAAATAGAGTAATCTAGGAACAGTGATCATTTTGATCAAGTTTGCTCTTCCAAGGTACGAGAGAGTTAGATGTTTTCAGCCCCTTAACTCGTTAGAAATATTTTGAATCGCCTTGATGATACAGTATTGTATTTATATAAGTCAGAATGGTTCCTAGTTAGAGTTAAACCCAGGTAATTTAGAGAAGTAGTAGTCCACTTTATGGGAATCAAATTACTCCACTGCGGAATAGACCTACCCGATCCCAACAGCATCCATACCGATTAGTGTGCATTAATAACCAATCTAGAGACGCCGCCATAACAGTTAATTTTGTCCAAAATAATAGGGACTGTTTCACGGGGATTATTAATATATAATAGAAGATCATCCGCGAAAGCAGATATTTTTAATTCACACGAACCAATACGCACACCCTGGAATTGTGGCCAGTTTTGAAGAATCCTCAAAAGAGGATCAAGTAACAGATTGAAGAGTAGGGGAGAAAGAGGGCATCCCTGACGAGTGCCTCTGTGAAGTGTCAATGCTTTGCTTCTTAACCCATTAACCAAGAGCGAAGCAGTGGGAGAGCGATAAAAAAAGAAAATGAATCTTATGAAATCAAAATCCCTATGTTCCAATATAGAGAACAGATGTGGCCAAAGCACTGTATCAAATGCTTTGTGAGTATCTACATTGAGTAGCATATTGTTTGAACTAGATGACTGAAGAGAGGAAATGGTAGTTACTATCGTAGATCTAATGGCGCAAACCGAGTGCCTACCTGCTACATAACCAAGTTGATGGCCAGTAACTGAATAAGTTTGGCAAAATTTGTTGCAAACGATTAGCCATGATTTTAGATAAAATGTAAAAATGTAACATTCAATAGTGTTATGGGTCTATAAGACCCTAACAGTTGGGGATCCTTGTCCGGTTTAGGTATGAAGATTGTATGCGATTCGTTAAATGATGGGTAATTAGGGGAGTCCCTATAGATGGTCTGATAGAGTTCATGTAAGGTCGGGAGTATATTATCATGAAGGATTTTGTAGTTATGTACCGACAGGCCATCTGGGCCTGGTGCTTTGCGAGGCGCTAGCCTCCTGATAACCTAAGATATTTCTTCTAAGGTGATTGCTCCGCTTAGTTGGTCTCTTTGGGCCTGTGATCATTTTGGGAGACGCGCCTCTTGAAGAATACGATTTTGCAAACATATCATTCTTAGTACATTGCTCCTGTTTACGTTGCTGGTACAAATGGTATTGCTGTGATTAATAACCATGCAATGAGAAACACTAATATTACGCATATGGAGGTCATTGGTTGTGATCTCTGTACAGGTGTAAGCTTACATATGTCTTTACCTTCACTGCTTAGTACATCAGCCCAGCTACGCTGCCACCTGTGGAGGGAATTCTGTACCCTGGCATTGCTGTTCCAGCAGGAAAAACTTGCAATGTTGACACTACCATATCTGCCCGACATGTAGATATGTTCGCAGGCATGCATCGCGCAGGGCCTGATGGCATATTGCTAACAGTTGTGTTCCCTTCTATGAGTTTAAAAGGATAACTTCACTTTCAAACAGGTGGCTACCAAAAATATATATTTGGTCCACTATTCATACTTACAAAGACATCTGGTTATTAAACCAAAAGGGTTCTGTAGCATAGTACAAGGTGCATATGCAGTGCAAACATAACATAAAGTGCGCAAAGATTACAGTACACAATAGCAAACGGAAAAGACAATCTACAGAACCTATGAAAAATGACACCCAAGAGCTCAGTCCATAATATAATCTGATCCTTTATTTAAAAGAAAAAAAGAAGAAATCCGCCACAAAAAAAATAAAAAAATCTTTTCACTCAGTGTATTGTAAGGAGACGGTACAGTAAATAACAATAAAATAATTGCATAGACATGAAATGCATAAAATATGCAATAATACCAATAAAAATGGTGTTTACCACAGGGGATTCAGTGGCAGCAGTAATTATAATGAATAGACACTCAATATGCATCAAAAATTGAATTATGCAGAATAGCATTCTCCTCTTCACAGAACATATCAGCATCAAAGAACAACACAAATATAGGAATCAATAGCTTATATCAGTGGTTCCCAAACTTTTTTGAATCACGGCGCCCTAGGCTACAAGTTTCTTATTGAGAAATTGAGAAAAAATATTAAATGAAGTAAAATGTGTTTATATGTTATCCTTCGTGTCAGTTATATAATAAGGGACAGATTTCTCTTCTGTCTGTCCACGTATTTTATGATTGGCAGCCACAAGCACTAGTTTTGTCTATTACATTGGCAATAAATAGTTTAGAATTGGTCCTTGACCACCAACCTGAGGCACCCCAGGGAGCCATGGCACACAGTTTGAGAACCACTGCCTTCTACATCTATGCAGTTCAGTCACCATAACTCATACTTGCCTACTCTTCCAGAAGTTACGGGAGACTCACGATTTTTGGGGTAACCCCCCACACCCCCGGAAGAGCAGGCAGTTCTCCCGCATCCTGCCTGCACCCTAGTGATGCTGGCAGGATGAAGAGATACTCACTGGTATTCGTGAGTCTGTGTGGTGGGGGAGGGGCTAAAATTACATGAATCACACCATTTTAGCCCCACCTCCTTCCTGCGGACCCTCAAATTGCGGAATTTTCCCAATGTAGGAGTGGGGCTTGATGAAGTCACAACCCGGCCCCGCCACCCGAAGTTCCCTGCAGCATCTCCTCTCCTGACTTCTCCTGGAGAGGAGAAATTAAAAGTAGGTAAGTATGCCATCACTACAACATTTACACTCGCTGAGACTGTACCATAGTTGACTGTTGCAGCAGACAGAATTCCAGACTAGGGAGATGTACTAAAAGCATAAAGTACACAAAGGAAGAAGGTACCGCTCATGAGAGTTTACAATCTATAGTTAAGGGACATGCAGAGATTTGTTACATAGAGGGGCCAGTTAGTATTTGGGAACAAAAGGGGTGGGTTTGGATGAGAGTTGTTACTCTTTGATAAAGAAAATGTGTTTTGTGAACCCTTTTGAAGCTTTGGAGGGACTAAGAGAGTCCAATCATGAGAGGGTGTGTGTTCCTGTGGTGGGGAGCAGTATGAGTGAAAGCAATCAGGTGGAAATGGGAAGAGGTAATCCGTTCAAAAGAGATGTGGTAGTCACTGTCAGAGTGCTGTATGTAGGCGGGAATGTGGAGGGAAGTGAAGTTAGAGGAAAGGATTGAGTGAGGGTTTATAGGCGAGTGTGAGGAGTTTGGAGCCATGGGCCCCACGTAGTTCTTGACGTCTCAACAGATTGCTAAGAGGATACCTGTGAGCTTCCGTTTTGGAAACATAGCAGTGCTTGACCATCCGTGGATTAATCTTTCTTTGTGCAGTTGCTCTGGGTAACAGAGCGTGCTGTGCAACCTTGGCATTGTTGCTTATTCAAACTCCATTTTGTGTTAACTCTTCTGCAGCTGTTATTTGTATGTTATTCAAATTCTGTCTGGTGCAGACACAGTATAAACAGCTGTGTAATGATGTTACAGGGGAGAGACAGATGTGGTTTAGAGGTTCTCAGGGATGCCTGCATCCAGTGGAGTTATAGCTTAGTGCTACAATACACATCTGTGAGGGGAATGCAGGCTTCTCTACCACCAACAACTGCTGCATCTGAAACCTGAAAACTGCTTCTGGGATGCACAGAAGTGTTTATAAAGAAATATCTCTGTGGTCGCAGAATTACAACAAAAGCACGGAAACATTTTTTGGGGCAAATATTAGATTTAAGAAGTATTATTTGAATATGTTATCCGTTAAACAAGTAATTCAATTATAAAAGTTAATTTTGTGCAATCATTTGTACATGGAATAATTGTCAAATTAGATTTATGTGAAATTTTCTGTATGTACAGAAAAAATATTGCCTAATAATGACCGGTTACTAATTTCAAACAAGAAACCAGAATGTTTATAGTGCCCAGTTTAGATTGTATTGTTGTTAACCGTTATGGGGTCTATTCAATGCACGCCGGATCTTTTCCGACGGAAAAGATCCGACAATGCAGTATTCAATTTGCGGCCATATCCGACCGGTTTTGGCTGTTCTCAACAATGTCAATCCGACTTTTTTTTTTTTAAAGTCAGATTGACATTGTCGAAAATGGGACTAAAAGCTGTCGGATTTGGCCGCAAATCCGACAAAACACGTGGATCTGCGGCTGATCCGCCAATCCATGTTTTCTTTAGCATCCATAAGGGATAGTAGGGACAGATTATTACGATGGGTATAGACGGGTCCAAAGGAGCCAGTGCACTTTAAATTTCTTCAACTGGGTGTGCTGGCTCCTCCCCTCTATCCCTCCTCCTACATGCAGTTTAGAAAAAGTGCCCTCAGGAGAGGATGCACACTCTGCAAGCTCCATAGTTTTTTCTTCAATTTCTTTTAAACTTGTATGTCTTTCGGTATGCTGTTTGGGCAACAGCAAACCTGTGCCTTGGGAGTTTGGGGGGGAGGGTCACTGGCCTCGTGAGGTGCAAAGCGGCTTCCCCGCTGCAGGACCACCGTCCTGAGGAGCTGTTTGTTCAGCGAGGCACTGCGCCTTAGCTGTCGCAGCCGCAGCATGCCGCACACCCCTAACAAAGCCTGAAGGTGATCGTCGGTGGTGAGTACAAACCGGAAGCCCCACTAGGGGGGTCCCCCGGTTCATTGTGCGGGTCCCTCCTGGGGGGACCCGCTGGAGCCCCTGCGTGAGACTGTCTGGCTTTATTGTACCAAACATTTATGTGAGGCTACAAATGGTGTGGGAGACATGGACAGTATAAACATTATTAGTAGTTCCGATGCCATTACGTGGGGAGGAGCTACATCAGAGTGAGCTCAGCTGCATTTTGGCTCCTTCCTCTGCATAAGCATCAGCAGCCTCATACTGCTCCTCCACACATTCACAGGATCACTGGTACCGGGTGTGGAGGGGGAGAGCCACTATTTGGCACACAGTTTACGGACAGTATCACTGTTATATATAAACGCTGACAGCCTCACTGGGGCTGTACAGCATTGGGTGCGCTGGGATCCTCTCTTCTGTGTCTCCTCTCACATGCATTAGGGCAGGCTTGTATTGTAATCAGTCTGTGTTGTATGTGTATTGTATCTGTATTTCATAATGGTGAAACAGAAGTCATGCAGTGTATGTAATGCCAGATTCTCCCCTATTTCATCTGGCTCCATATCATGTGAGCAGTGTAGTCAGTCATCACAAAATGCTAATAACAATGTGGGGGAGAGTCAAGAGCCTTCCTGGCTGGTGGCTATTAAAACTATGATGTCTGATATTTCAGCTCAACTCACTGCCAATGCCAATGAAACACAAGAACTGCAACAAGCAGTAGCTAACCGAGCTGCCAAGGCTGGTGTTCCCCATCCCCCCCAGTCTACTACAGGTACACAAAAACGTGCTTTACCTGCATTCCTATCAAATACTGATGATGATGATGATGGGGATAATGTGGATCCCATTAGTGGGGATTTGCACCCCTCATATTGGCTGTACGGGATGTGTTACAGCTCCCCCCTGGAGGACGCTACTAATCAGCAGTCGTTTTTCCTCCCACAAGACAAACTGACAGTCACATTTCCTGATTCCAAGGAATTTGATAATTTATTTAAATTAGTCTGAAAAAATCCAGATAAAAAATATCAGGTGTCCAAAAGGTTTTTGCATACCTTCCCCTTTGCCCCTGAAGGCAGGAAATTCTGGGAAGAATCTCCAGCAGTAGACGTCTCAGTCTCTCGCCTCTTTAAGAAGGCGGTGCTCCCAGCTCCGGGCTTTTTTACGGTAAAGGACCCAGGGGATAGGAAAATTGAGACCACTCTGAAATCTATCTACACTGCTGCAGGTGTAGCTCAAAGACCGGTCATTGCTGGTTGCTGGATGACACATGCAATTCATACGTGGGCTACTCAAATTCAGGAGGGTCTTTCGGGTGATATAACCTTAGTTACTACTGTAACTTTCCTAAAACACATTCAGGACACCGCAAGAGTCCTCTGTGATTCCTTTGAAGAGATTGGCAATATTAATGCTAGGACCACTGCTATGACTGTGTCTGCATGCAGAGCCATATAGTTGCATCAGTGGATTGCAGATGCTGACTCCAATGTAATGTGGAATCTCTTCCCTTCACAGGGGAATGGCGCTTCGGAGGTGACTTGGACACATGGATCTCCAAAGCTACTGCTGGGAAATCCATGTTTCTCCCTTCAGAGGCTCTGCCTGCTAGGCGTGCCTACCCGGGACCGTCTACTCAGTCCTTCCGGTCCTCCAGATTTCAATCGAGAGCCAGGGGTGCCTCCAATGCAGCTAGAGGCTCCAGAGGTAAGCCTAAGAAACTAGCCGTTGACTGTTCTCAAGAACAGAGCACCAGTTCAGCTTCCACAAAAACTTCGGCATGACTGTGCCCACCCACCCCGTGGGGATCTCGTGGTGGGAGCTCAGTTACATCACTACAGCCACATCTGGGACAGTTCCTGCCAAGATGCCTGGGTAAGGGACCTTATCTCTCAGGGTTACAAGCTGAAGTTCGACGGTGCTCTTCCCCAACGATTTTTCAAATTAAGCTTACCAGCTTTGGAAAATATGTGTTACGCTACTACTGGCCATCGACAAGTTGGTCCAGTCCCAGGTTATTGTTCCAGTTACCCCTGCTACAGCAAGGACAAGTTTTCTACTCCACTCTGTTCGTAGAGCCAAATCCAGATGGGTCTGTGAGACACATTTTGAATCTGAAGTCCTTGAATACTTACCTAAAGGTTTTCAAATTCAAGATGGAATCTTTGAGAGCGGTGATCGCAGGCCTAGAACACCAAGAATTCCTATGTCCCTGGATATCAAGGACGCTTACCTCCATATCCCAATTTGGCCTCCTCATCAGGCCTATCTGCAGTTCGCCCTACTGAGCGATCACTACCAGTTTCAGGCATTTTCCTTTGGCCTGTCTACAGTTCCGAGGGTGTTCTCAAAGGTGATGGCGGAAATTATGGGGTCAGCATTGTCCCTTACCTGGACGATCTCCTGATAAAAGTGAGTTCCAGGGAGCTTCTATTGCTCCATATAGATTGCACTATCCAACTTCTGTCTCACCATGGGTGGATTCTCAATTTACAGAAGTCCCATCTGGAGCCGTCTCAACGGCTCCTGTTTCTAGGCATGATACTGGATACTGTAGCTCAGAGAGTGTTCCTCCCAGAGGACAAAGTGAGAACACTTCAAGAAATGGTTCGCAATGGTTCTCCGACCTGCTCGAGTTTCCATTCATCTTTGCATAAAATTGTTGGGAAAGATGGTGGCCTCATACGAGGTGATACAGTATGGAAGGTTCCCTTCCAATTGGACATCCTGAACAAGTGGTCTGGTTCCCATCTTTAGATGCACTGGATGATTCGGCTGTCACCCCAGGCCAGGGTTTCACTCCTGTGGTGGCTACAGTCTTCCAACCTACTGGAGGGTTGACGCTTCGGGATTCAGGATTGGATACTACTCACGATGGATACGAGTCTAAGAGGTTGGGGAGCTATCACCCAGGGGGCGCAGTTCCAGGTCAGGTGGTCTGCCCAAGAGGCCCTACTTCCGATCAATATACTGGAACTTCGGGCTACCTACAATGCTCTGATTCAGGCCTCCCCTCTACTCCAGGATCAGGCGATCCAGGTTCAGTCGGACAACGCCACGGCAGTGGCGTACATCAGTCGACAAGGAGGGACAAAAAGCAAGGCCTGCATGCGAGAAGTGTCCAAAATACTTCTCTGGGCGGAAAGAAATGCAAGAGCACTGTCCGCAATTTTCATTCCCTGAGTGGACAACTGGGAAGAGGACTTCCTGAGTCACCACGATCTCCACCCGGGGGAGTGGGGATTACACCCTCCGTTGTTTCAACAGATCGTCGACATGTGGGAATTCCCACAGATCAACATGATGACGTCTCACCTCAACAAGAAGCTTCGCTGCTACTGCTCACGAACCAGAGACCCTCAGGCAAGCGCTGTGGATGCGCTGACATTGCCTTGGCCTTACCAGCTGATCTACCTATTTCCTCCGATTCCGTTGATACCAAGGGTGCTCAAGCGGATCAGACATCATGGAGTACAAGCAATCTTGATTGCACCGGATTGGCCCCGGATAGCGTGGTACGTGGCTTTTCTGGACATTTCCATAGAAGACCCTTGGCCTCTGCCACTAACAAGGAATCTTTTTCAGCAAGGACCGTTTGTCTTCCCGGACTGACGGCGGCTTCGTTTCACGGCATGGAAGTTGGTCGGAACATCCTAGCTCACAAAGGGCTTTCCAAAAAGGTCATTGCCACTATGGTGCAAGCCAGATAACCTGTGACGTCAAGACACTATCATCATATCTGGAGGAGATACAGTATGTCTCTAGGTGCGAGGACCGCACATATCCATCTGCAGAATTCCACTTGGGAAGATTCCTTAGTTTCCTACAGTCTGGAGTGGATAAAGGCTTACGTCTTGGATCCATTAAGGTCCAGATTTCAGCTCTTTCCGTCGTCTTCCAGAAGAAGTTGGCTATCCTGCAAGATTTTCAGACCTTCTTGCAAGGGGTGCTTCACATACAACCTCCGTTTGTGCCGCCTACGGCGCCTTTGGATTTGGATGTGGTGTTACGCTTTCTACAGTCCTCCTGGTTGAACCTCTGATGACGGTAGAAGACAAATACCTCACGTAGAAGACTGTGATGTTACTGGCTTCTGCTAGATAGGTATCAGAATTGGGGGCCTTATTGTGTAAAAGTGCATACTTAGTCTTTTACGAGGACAGAACGGAGCTCAGGTCTAGGCAGCAGTTCCTGCCGAAGGTGGTCTCCGCGTTTCAATAGAATCAACCTCTTGTTATTCCATCCAGTTCTGGCTCTTCTGCCCTTCCGGAGGCATTGGATGCAGTGCGAGCCTTGAAGATCTATGTCAAGAGGACGTCTCGTATCAGAAAGACTGATTCCTTTGTCGTGCTATATGTTGCGCAGAAAAAGGGTTGCCCTGCTTCAAAGCAGTCCATTGCTCGTTGGATTCGGCTTACTATCCAACAGGCCTATGTGTTGGCAGCCTTGCCGGTTCCTAAGTCTCTAAATGCCCACTCTACTAGATCTGTGAGCTCCTCCTGGGCAGCTGCCCGAGGAGTCTCAGCCTTGTAACTATGCCGAGCTGCTACGTGGTCGAGGAAGAACACCTTAGTGAAGTTCTACAAGTTTGATTCCCTGGCCGAAGAGGATACCCAGTTTGGGCAGGCGGCAAGTTCCCGCCCGTTCTGGAAGCTTTGGGACATCCCCATCGTACTAATCTGTCCCTAATATCCCTTATGGATGCTAGAGAAAATAGGATTTTAATACCTACCGCTAAATAATTTTCTCGTAGTCCATAAGGGATATTGGGCGCCCGCCTCTGTGAGGTGACTTTGTGCAGGTTCTCGGTTATGTGTTACCTATTCAGTTGTTGATGTTTGTGTTGTCAGCTGTTGCTGGCCCGGTTATGTTATGGTGTGCTGGTGTGTAAATCTCACCACACTTATTGTTATGTTTCTTCTCTCAAGTATGTAATTTCTCCTTCGGGCACTGTTTACCAATACTGCCTGTGGGAGGGGGCATAGAGGGGAGGAGCCAGCACACCCAGATGAAGAAGTTTAAAGTGCACTGGCTCCTTTGGACCTGTCTATACCCATCATACTAATCTGTCCCGAATATCCGTTATGGATTACGAGAAAAGGATTTACTGATAGGTATTAAAATCCTATTTTCTGCAGCGGGGTACACTGGGGTTCCACAGGGATAATATCGGGGTGTAGAGTTGGCTCTTGATCCGAGGCACCAACAGGCTAAAAGCTTTGACTGTTCCCAAGATGCACAGCGCCGCCTCCTTTATAACGCCGCCTCCATGCACATGAGCTCAGTTTGTAAGTTGGGGCCTGCAGTGCAGGCTGACAACAGGGAGGGCTGCGCTGGGCAGCCCTAAAAAGAGCTTTCAATTGAAGAAAGAAGACTTCAGAGCTGCAGCATGGGCACTTAAAAGTGCTATGTGTCATTATGACACATTGTGCTGCGGCTCCCTCACCTCCCAGCGGCGCTGTACCCTGGTTGCCGGGTAACTACAGTGGAGGGCTCCGGTTCTCACTTAAGGCACACACACACACCGCCGCTGCTCTCCGGGATCGCGTGGCCGCTGCATGGAGGAGGTAAGAGGGTTCCCCAGGCGGAACCCGCTGCAAACGGCGATCCGGTGTGCTGGTGTGGACACTGTGGCCATGCAAGGATCCCACTAGACCACCAGGGCAAGGGCACAGGTCAGATTTTAGTAATAATTCGTTTCTATACGGCCCGCAGTACCCGGTAGTAAAGTCCAGCAAGGGGATCTGGCTCTGACCTGTAGCCCCTCCCCCAGCCCCAGGGCGCCATTTACTGCTAATGTTCCCGCCCTGGAGCTGCATCTCTCTCTCTCCCTCACTCCCTGTCAGCATTTGGGCGCCATTACACACTGCTGCGCTGATCTGGAACTGCTGGGCAATGCCTCCTCTGTAAAGCCGCCTGCATTATCAGCGCTGTGTATTTACAGGACACTTAAGTATTCTACATGTCTTTAGACAGTGTTAGTTAAGAACAAGTGCACTTTGTCAGGGATATTTAGCAGGGACGTGCAGTCAGGGGAGGCAGAGCCTCACCTGTCATGCTCCCCATCATACTCGGAGTTCTCACTATAAAAATGATTGGGATAGCACAATGAAGATATTTATTACTTATAAGCATCTTCTTTGCATTATTGCAATCATTATTATAGATAAAATAAACAGATCTGCACAGCTACTCCAATTGCAGGGAGAGATACAGATGAGGCAGCGGCAGCTCAGCCTCATCTCACACACTCAGGCACTGTCTGTGCAGTGGGGCTGGGCTACACAGCGGCCAATCACACTGCACAGAACAGAGAAATGGGAGCCATGCCTCACAGCGGGGGCGTGCTTGAGCTCTGATGGACAGCTCAGATTGGTCATGTGACCAATCCAGGAAATGCAAGAAGATTGGAGCTGCGCAGTGTGGCAGGGGAGGAGGGAAATGGGGACCCGAAGGGCCAGCAGCAGCCACCCATGCACAGTGGCTGCGGTGAGTAGCTGCCAGTACCTGTATTCTGTTTGTGTGTGTGTGTGTGTGTGTGTGTGTGTGTGTGTAATCTGTAGTGAGTGTGGGGACATGACTGTGTGTGTGGCATCTGTAGTGAGTGTGTGGACAGAGGGGTGTGTGTGGCATCTGTAGTGAGTGCGGGGACAGGGGTGTGTGTGTACGTGTGTGTGTGGCATCTGTAGTGAGTGCGGGGACATGACTGTGTATGTGGCATCTGTAGTGAGTGTGTGGACAGAGGTGTGTGTGTGTGGCATCTGTAGTGAGTGCGGGGACAGGGGTGTGTGTGTCATCTGTAGTGAGTGCGGGGACATGACTCTGTGTGTGTCATCTGTAGTGAGTGCGGGGACATGACTCTGTGTGTGTGTCATCTGTAGTGAGTGTGGGGACAGGGGTGTGTGGCATCTGTAGTGAGTGTGGAAACAAGTTTGTGTATGTGGCATCTGTAATGATTGTAGGGACAGGACTGTGTGTGTGTGGCGTCGGTAGTGAGTGTGTGGACAGAGGTGTGTGTGGCATCTGTAGTGAGTGTGGGGACAGGACTGTGTGTGTGTCATCTGTAGTGAATGTGGGGACATGACTGTGTGTGTGTCATCTGTAGTGAGTGTGTGGACAGGGGTATGTGTGGCATCTGTAGAGAGTGTGGAAACAGGTGTGCGGCATCTGTAGTGAGTTCGGGGACATGACTCTGTGTGTGTCATCTGTAGTGAGTGTGTGGACAGAGGTGTGTGTGTGTCATCTGTAGTGAGTGTGGGGACCAGGGGTGTGTGTGTCATCTGTAGTGAGTGCGGCGACATGACTCTGTGTGTGTCATCTGTAGTGAGTGTGGGGACAGGGGTGTGTGGCATCTGTTGTGAGTGTGGAAACAAGTTTGTGTATGTGGCATCTGTAATGATTGTAGGGACAGGACTGTGTGTGTGTGTGTGTGTGTGTGTGTGTGGCATCTGTAGTGAATGTGGGGACATGACTCTGTGTGTGGCGTCTATAGTGAGTGCAGAAACAGGTGTGTGTGTCATCTGTAGTGAGTGCGGGGACATGACTCTGTGTGTGTGTTGCATCTGTCGTGAGTGTGGGGACAGGGGTGTTTGTATGGCATCTGTAGTGAGTGCGGAAACAGGTGTGTGTGTGTGTGTGTGTGTGTGGCATCTGTAGTGAATGTGGGGACATGACTCTGTGTGTGGCGTCTGTAGTGAGTGCAGAAACAGGTGTGTGTGTCATCTGTAGTGAGTGCGGGGACATGACTCTGTGTGTGTGTGGCATCTGTCGTGAGTGTGGGGACAGGGGTGTTTGTATGGCATCTGTAGTAAGTGTGGAAACAGGTGTGTGTGTGGCATCTGTAGTGAGTGTGGGGACAGGACTGTGTGTGTGGAATCTGTAGTGAGTGCGGGGACAGGGGGGTGTGTGTGTGGCATCTGTAGTGAGTGTGGGGACAGGACTGTGTGTGTGGCATCTGTAGTGAGTGCGGGGACAGGGGTGTGTGTGTGTGTGTGTGTGTGTGTGTGTGTATGTGTGTTTGTGGCATCTGTAATGAGTGTGGGGACAGGACTGTGTGTGTGGCATCTGTAGTGAGTGCGGGAACAGGACTCTGTGTGTTTCTGTGTGTGTGTGTGTGGCATCTGTAGTGAGTGCGGGGACAGGGGTGTGTGTGTGTTTGTGGCATCTGTAGTGAGTGTGGGGACAGGACTGTGTGTGTGGCATCTGTAGTGAGTGCGGGGACAGGACTGTGTGTGTGTGTTTCTGTGTGTGTGGACTGTTGTGTGTGTGTGTGTGTGTGTGTGTGTGTGTGTGTGTGGCATCTGTAGTGAGATGTAGTGTACAGATATGTTCCTGCTCTCCCTCTCCAGGTGCTGCTGCTAACTGTATTGCCCTGTGTAACCTCCTGCATCAGGCCAGCGGTGTTCTGTAGGTGAGGGGCAATGGGGGACACCTATCCCAGAAGTTAGTATCCACCTGTTTAATCACAACACTAGGCTGTAACCTGGCTATTTCTGTATGTAAGTTTTCCCTGTGTTTGCATGGATGTAGTGCAGAGACATAGGGGGTAATTCAGACCTGATCACTAGCAATACTTTTTGTGCACTGCTGCGATCAGATAGTCACTGCTTACAGGGGGAGTGTATTTTAGCTGTGCAAGTGTGCGAACGCATGTGTATCAGAGCTGTACAAACAGATCTTGTGCAGTCTCTGCGCAGCCCAGGACTTACTCAGCCGCTGCGATCGCTTCAGCCTGTCCGGGACCGGAATTGACATCAGGAACCCTCCCTGCAAACGCTTGGACATGCCTGCGTTTCTCCAGACACTCCGTGAAAACGGTCAGTTGCCACCCAGAAACGCCTTCTTTCTGTCAATCTCCTTGTGATCCCGCGTGCGAATGGATTCTTCGCACAAACCCATCACTGAGTGGTGGTCCACTTTGTACCTGTGCGACGCGCCTGCGCATTGTGGTGCATACGCATGCGCAGTTTAGACCTGATCGCCCCATAAGACTTACATTGTGTAGGGGGTGAGACAGGCTCCCGGCACTGAGACCCACCAGCATTTGTGCCTCTCCAGCCTCTGACCTCACCGCACGTCACAGATATTTAGTACAAGTACCCTGTGATATACATCCAGTCTTTACTGTGCATTGATATATCTATATACCTAATTAGCTTTACTTGTGTAGTGCAGGTACTACAGTATTGCTAGTACAGTGCCGTTTTATTGTTATTTGGGATTATTTCTGCATTGTACATGTGACTGTGTGTGTGCCAATAGCTGCTGTGTGATTTCCATTTCGTGTATCTCACATCTACTGCTATCCCTATATTCTGTACCCTGAGGGGGACTCTGTCATCAGCGTTTTCATATAATATAGTGGTTATCACAGGATATACTCTTTTGGTATTTTCTCTGTATTACAGTCACCATATACCTCTTAAATCCTCCTTGTGTGCTCTGCCTGTAGTCACACTATCCGAGGGGATTTTTGTTAGGTACTTTGCTTATATTATACTGTTCCACCCTAAGGTAAAGCTTTCTTATAATGTCAGCTCAACAGGGTGAGGGTTCTGTGGCTGACCCTGCATCCTGCAGTGTTCATGCCATGGATGTCTCTGAGGAAAATATTGTAGCTGATGGTTCAGGTGCTGGGGGCTTTGTACCCCTCAGTCAGTCTACTACAACGGGGGCAACTACTGACCCGCCACGGGCTACATTTTCTAATTTACTGACTACGCTGGTAACTAGACTTGCGCCCCCGATGGACCTCCTGTGCCATTACAGCCACATATTGTCCCTGCTGTTAATCCACCATGGGCAGATACTCTGTCCTCTCAGTTACAGCAATTAAATCAGTCTTTGGCCAAGCAAAATCCTAACCCTCGTCTGCCTAAGACCAAGGGGTCATCTAAGTGGGCCATTATGTCCTCACAATCCACACATGTTACAGACACTTCTGATGAAGATGGTGCATATACTCTGACACTGATGCAGATGCTTCTGATGGGGAATCCCTGACCCAAGTGGATGTTCCTGACCTCTTAGAGGCTATAAGGCTGAGTCTTCAAACTGCTGACGATGAAGAACCACCGGCTCCCTCTAAGAAACCAGATAAGTTCAAGCGTCAGAAGGTTACTAAGTTAGTTTTACCACATTCTGACCATTTAGTTGACATACTTCAGGAATCCTGTGAATATCCAGGAAAGAAATTCTCTCTCTGTCTAAGAAGATGCTAGCTCGCTATCCCCTCGCTGCAGAGTTAAGCAAAAATTGGGAAACCCCGCCACCGGTGGACTCACAGGTCGCACGTCTGGTGGTATCATCTGCTCTTCCTGTCACTACTGTCTCCTCTCTGAAGGAACCAACGGATAAGTGTGTCGAGGGTTGCTTAAAGTCCATTTACACTCTGGCTGAAGCTGTGCATAGGCCTACTATTGCGGCCTCTTGGGCTACTAAAGCTTTAGAGGCCTGGGTTCAGGAAGTTGAAGCGGTGCTACCGTTAAATTTTCCTGATAATGCAAAACAGTGTCTTTCGTACATTGTTACAGCCTTTCATTGTATTCAAGAGGTGGCTTCGAATGCAGGTTTCCTAGCGGCCAAGGCATCTACCACGTCTATTCTGGATTACCGGATCCTCTGGATGCGGTTCTGGTCGGTAGATCTGGACTCGGAAAAAGACCTTGGAGGTAATCCCTTTTAAGGGAAACATTCTTTTCGGGAAGATCTCAACAAGATTGTCGCTAACTTAGCGTCTGCTAAGACTGCATGTCTGCCTAGTACTACTCCTTCAGCCCTGAAGGCTAAGAGTACTTCCTTTCTCTAACGTCCTAGTGGATGCTGGGGACTCCGTAAGGACCATGGGGAATAGACGGGCTCCGCAGGAGACTGGGCACTCTAAGAAAGAATTAGGACTACTGGTGTGCACTGGCTCCTCCCTCTATGCCCCTCCTCCAGACCTCAGTTAGAATCTGTGCCCGGACGGAGCTGGGTGCATTTTAGTGAGCTCTCCTGAGCTTGCTAATAAGAAAGTATTTTAGTTAGGTTTTTTATTTTCAGAGAGCTGCTGCTGGCAACAGACTCTCTGCTACGTGGGACTGAGGGGAGAGAAGCAAACCTACTAACTGCGGCTAGGTTGCGCTTCTTAGGCTACTGGACACCATTAGCTCCAGAGGGATCGAACACAGGAACTTAACCTTGGTCGTCCGTTCCCCGAGCCGCGCTGCCGTCCCCCTCGCAGAGCCAGAAGACAGAAGCCGGCGGGTGAAGCAAGAAGACGTCAAAATCGGCGGCAGAAGACTCCTGTCTTCATATGAGGTAGCGCACAGCACTGCAGCTGTGCGCCATTGCTCCCACATTACACCCACACACTCCGGTCACTGTAGGGTGCAGGGCACAGGGGGGGGGGGGGGGGGGGGCGCGCCCTGGGCAGCAATTGAGTACCTCCTGGCAAAATAGGGCATATATACAGCTGGGCACTGTATATATGCATGAGCCACCGCCATTATTTTACACAAAATCGCGGGACAGAAGCCTGCCGCTGAGGGGGCGGGGCTTCTTCCTCAGCACTCACCAGCGCCATTTTCTCTCCACAGCTCCGCTGAGAGGAAGCTCCCCAGGCTCTCCCCTGCAGAAGCACGATAGAAGAGGGTGAAAAGAGAGGGGGGGGCACATAAATTTGGCGTAAAAACAATATATACAGCAGCTACTGGGTTAACACTAAGTTACTGTGTGATTCCTGGGTCATATAGCGCTGGGGTGTGTGCTGGCATACTCTCTCTCTGTCTCTCCAAAGGGCCTTGTGGGGGAACTGTCTTCAAATAGAGCATCCCCTGTGTGTGTGGTGTGTCGGTACGTGTGTGTCGACATGTCTGAGGTAAAAGGCTCCCCTGAGGAGGAGATGGAGCTAATATGTGTGTGAGAGGTTGTCTCCGTCGACAACGCTGACACCTGTTTGGATATGTGTAAGTGCTAAGGTGAATTTATTGCACAAAAGATTAGAGAACAGACAGGAAATCTACCCATGTCTGTCCCTCTGTCGCAGAGACCTTCAGTGTCTCTCAATGCTCACTATCCACAATAATAAACACTTATGTCGACACGGAGGTTGACTCCAGTGTCGACTACGATAATGCAAAGTTACAGCCAAAATGGCAGAAAAGTATTCAATATATGATTATTGTAATAAAAGATGATTTGCATATCACTGATGACTCATCTGTCCCTGACACAAGGGTACACATGTTTAAGGGGAAGAAAGCTGAGGTAAATTTCCCTCCTCTCATGATGGAAAAGAGCGGGAATCTCCAGACCAGAGACTGCAGTTTCCCACAAAGAATTCTCAGGCTGTATCCTTTCCCCACTAGGGCCAGGATACGATGGGAATCTTCCCCTAGGGTGTCACGTTTGCCCAAAAGGTAGCCCTGTCGTAACAGCTATTCTCAGGGATCCTGCAGATAGCGTGCACATTCTGGTACACTACTCAGACCGGCGATTGTGTCGGTATGGGTTTATAGCGCTGTGGCAGCGTGGACAGGTACCTTATCAGCAGAGATTGAGACCCTAGTATGTGGATATATATAGATATATGTATATATAGAGATATATATTAAAGATGCTGTCTTACGAGATATATATATATATATATATATATATAAAACATGCCCAAAGAGACATGAGTATACTGGGTCCTAGAGACAAAGCTATGTCGATTTCTGCTTGACGTGTCCTGTAGAATATGCAATGGACAGATGATGCCGACTTAAGAGGCATATGGAAGGCTGAGGATTGTGTGGAGAAGGGTTCTCGGACCTGGTCTCCACAGCTATAGCTGTTAATTCTGATATTTTGCCTTATATTCCTGCACAGCCTAGGAAAGCACGACATTATCAAATGCAGCCTTTAGAACAAAGAAACAAGAAAGTCCGAGGTGCGTCCTTTCTTGCCAGAGGCGGGGGCAGAGGAAAGAAGCTGCACAACACAGCTAGGTCCCAGGAACAGAAGTCCTCCCCTGCCTCTACTAAAATCCACCGCATGTCGCTGGGCTCCACAGGCGGAGCTAGGCTCGGTGGGGGCACGCCTGCGTAAGTTCAGCCACAAGTGGGTTCACTCCCTGTTAGATCCCTGGGCAATAGATATTGTGTCTCAGGGATGCAAGCTGGACTTTGAGATGATGCCCCCTCACCGACGGTCCTGCCGGCTTCCCCCCACAAGAGGGAAACGGTGTTAACTGCAATTCACAGATTGTATCTTCAGCAGCTGGTGGTCAAGGTTCCCCTCCTTCAACAAGGAAAGGGTTATTATTCAACCATGTTGTGGTACCGAAACCGGACGGTTCGGTCAGACCCATATTGAATTTAAAATCCCTGAACATATACCTGAAAAGGTTCAAGTTCAAGATGGAATCGCTGAGAGCGGTCATTGCAAGCCTGGAAGAGGGGGATTTTATGGTGTCTCTGGACATAAAGGATGCTTACCTGCATGTCCCCATTTATCCACCTCATCAGGAGTACCTCAGATTTGTGGTACAGGACTGTCATTACCAATTCCAGACGTTGCCGTTTGGTATGTCCACGGCACCGAGAATATTTACCAAGGTAATGGCGGAAATGATGGTGCTCCTGCGAAAGCAAGGAGTCACAATTATCCCATACTTGGACGATCTCCTCATAGAGGCGAAGTCCAGAGAGCAGTTGCTGATCAGCCTAGCACACTCTCAGGAGGTGTTACAACAGCACGGGACGAGACTGTCCTTCCTGGGCATGATTCTGGACACAGACCAGAAGAAGGTATTACTCCCAGAGGAGAAGGCCCAGGAGCTTGTGACTCTGGTCAGAGACCTCTTAAAACCAAAACAGGTGTCGGTGCATCAATGCACGCGAGTCCTGGGAAAGATGGTGGCGTCATACGAAGCCATTCCCTTCGGCAGGTTCCATGCGAAGACCTTTCAGTGGGATCTGTTGGACAAGTGGTCCGGATCGCATCTTCAGATGCATCGGCTGATCACCCTATCCCCCAGGGCCAGGGTGTCTCTTCTGTGGTGGCTGCAGAGTGCTCACCTTCTCAAGGGCCGCAGGTTCGGCATACAGGACTGGGTCCGGGTGACCGCGGATGCAAGCCTCCGAGGGTGGGGGGCAGTCACTCAGGGAAGAAACTTCCAAGGGCTGTGGACAAGTCAGGAGGCTTGTCTGCACATCAATATCCTGGAACTAAGGGCCATATACAACGCCCTGAGTCAAGCGGAGCCTCTGCTTCGCAACCAACCGGTGCTGATTCAATCAGACAACATCACCGCAGTGGCTCATGTAAACCGCCAGGGCGGCACAAGAAGCAGGGTGGCGATGGCAGAACAAATGTGAGAAATTGATGTTACAATAGTGCGCTGTTAACAGACAGTGTATTGCAGCGGAAGAACACACAAAGAGTAATCACCCAATACTCCACAAGAGCAAACAATAAAGAAAGGAGTGTGCTCAATCTCCGCGCACAACTGTTTGAAACATGTATACCCTTCACTTCGATACAAACAAGGTCACAAGTAAATGCAGTATACTAAGCTTTAAGTGTCCAACTTCTTTTGTCAGATTGTTCACAATGGTGAATTTTGGAAGTTTCCTCAATTCCAAAAGATAACGGTTCTGCAAAATTGTGTTCCAAACCAGTGCTTGATAACAGCGGAATGGGGAGCACAAGAAATAAAAACAATGATAGTGCAGTAGTAAAAACAAGGCTAATGTTTTAATTTACAAGTTGCACTTACAGAAAAATAGAGTTAAAATCGCATGTCAAGACCCAGTAGCACATAGGGGCACAGCAAGACAGCTCACAGACGTCTACAGATGGTCTCCAAGAGGTAGCGACGGCCTCAAAGCACAAGAAATAAAAACAATGATAGTGCAGTAGTAAAAACAAGGCTAATGTTTTAATTACAAGTTGCACTTACAGAAAAATAGAGTTAAAATCGCATGTAAAAACCCAGTGGCACACAGGGGCACAGCAAGACGTCTACAGATGGTTTTCAAGAGGTAGCGACGTCAGTCCTCGAGGTAGCAGGCAGCGTCCTCAGGTGTCCACAAGAGTAAAGAATCCACAACCACACTTAACGCGTTTCGGATCACATGGGATCCTTCATCAGAAGTGTGGTAAGAGTCCATAAACAGTCCTTTTAAAGACCTCCTAATTATAAAATTCAAGACACATGTGCAGAGTATACGTACGAAAGGTTTCCACCGTTGTGGAAGCTGTCTAATGTGCAGAACAGTCAAAAGTAATTCCAATAAATTTAAGGAATTTGTAGTTGATGGACAAACATATCCCATCAATCAGTTTATTTCCTGTAATTCTAGGAATGTTGTGTATGTGTTCGAATGTACATGTGGACTTCGATATGTGGGACGGACCTCGAGGGCGTTGAAAACGAGGTTGGCAGAACACATATACAACATTAGAAAAGGACTTGAGACACACACTGTTCCAGCACATTTTAAGAAACACCATGGAAAAAATGAATGCCATATAAAAACCTTTTATGGAATAGAATTGATACTTCCAAAATCTAGAACTAGGGATATAGATAAAAGATTAGCCATGGCAGAAACTCGATGGATCTATCAATTAAAAACCCTAGTTCCAAAAGGTCTAAATAGTGATTTTGATTTAGGATGTTTTCTTGTTTGAGATCACGAGGTTATATCTTCTTTTCCTTAAATCTTGGTGTCTGGATTATATTCTCCTCGTTATACTTATTTATGTTAAGAATTGAATAGGATGAAATATTTACAAAATTTTTTTGTGTTCTAGATTATTATCCAACTGATTGTTTTATTTGTGAAGTGTGAGCCAGCGCCGGAATGTGCATGATCGCCCAAGCAAAACAAATCCTTGAATGAAAAGAAGCTATAGGGATTGCTAAAGACGATGGAACGCAGACCGGCGCTGGAACGCATACCGGACTTCCGGGTTACGTCATATCCGCCCAAACGTTTGTAAACTTATATGGTTCCTTCCCCGGTTATTATGTTTATTGTATACCAGCATTATTTCGGCTGTTTCTTATTGATGCAGCTCGTGGATATGGGGATGAAGGTGCTGTGTATTTTAATATTTTGTATGTTTGGTAAATTCACGATATAAATCCACGCTGGAACGCATACACAACTTCCGGTTGGTGTAATATCCGCCGGAAGGAAGTGCTTTCAATCGATCTGCACATGTGTCTTGAATTTTATAATTAGGAGGTCTTTAAAAGGACTGTTTATGGACTCTTACCACACTTCTGATGAAGGATCCCATGTGATCCGAAACGCGTTAAGTGTGGTTGTGGATTCTTTACTCTTGTGGACACCTGAGGACGCTGCCTGCTACCTCGAGGACTGACGTCGCTACCTCTTGAAAACCATCTGTAGACGTCTTGCTGTGCCCCTGTGTGCCACTGGGTTTTTACATGCGATTTTAACTCTATTTTTCTGTAAGTGCAACTTGTAATTAAAACATTAGCCTTGTTTTTACTACTGCACTATCATTGTTTTTATTTCTTGTGCTTTGAGGCCGTCGCTACCTCTTGGAGACCATCTGTAGACGTCTGTGAGCTGTCTTGCTGTGCCCCTATGTGCTACTGGGTCTTGACATGCGATTTTAACTCTATTTTTCTGTAAGTGCAACTTGTAAATTAAAACATTAGCCTTGTTTTTACTACT
Organism: Pseudophryne corroboree; assembly: GCF_028390025.1. NCBI lineage: Eukaryota > Metazoa > Chordata > Amphibia > Anura > Myobatrachidae > Pseudophryne > Pseudophryne corroboree. The sequence goes on from NC_086447.1 coordinate 823,508,837, forward strand.
GCACTATCATTGTTTTTATTTCTTGTGCTCCCCATTCCGCTGTTATCAAGCACTGGTTTGGAACACAATTTTGCAGAACCGTTATCTTTTGGAATTGAGGAAACTTCCAAAATTCACCATTATGAACAATCTGACAAAAGAAGTTGGACACTTAAAGCTTAGTATACTGCATTTACTTGTGACCTTGTTTGTATCGAGGTGAAGGGTATACATGTTTCAAACAGTTGTGCGCGGAGATTGAGCACACTCCTTTCTTTATTGTTGGCGATGGCAGAAGCCACCAGGATTCTTCGTTGTGCGGAGAATCACGTGCAAGCACTGTCAGCAGTGTTCATTCCGGGAGTGGACAACTGGGAAGCAGACTTCCTCAGCAGGCACGGCCTCCACCCGGGAGAGTGGGGACTTCATCAAGAAGTCTTCACGCAGATTGCAAGTTGGTGGGAACTGCCACAGGTGGACATGATGGCGTCCCGGGTAGATGTTTCCTCTTGAGGAAGGATAGAGAACTATCCGAAACGCGTTGAGGCCATCTGCATACTGGGAGCTGAGAACAACACTGAAGGGAAGGCGAAGCCGCTGCTTAACATCTACCCGGGACCGATTGTGACTGCAGCATGAACAGAGACCGGAAAGGACGCTTTGCATTACATCTACCCCGCAAGTGATCATCTCAGCATGCCTGTATTTTAACTGGTGTTCGGGTTAATAAACCTGTTTCTTTTGGACCGAGGCTACACGTCTTTCTCTGATAAGAAGTGGGGAACCATAAAGATACCTTTTGGAACACGCGAGACTGAACTCGAATGTAAGTTGAAATTGCCATTTAACATAGATTGCAGAGATAGTCGGGCTCACGATAAAGATACCTTTTGATGACTGCGGGTGAGAACACTGAAGTAAGTGTCGGCCCATCAGCCGAATTTAAAAAAGGGAGAAAATCTCACTGCATTATCAGCCAGACCCAGACAGAAAGGAGAAATATTGTAACATCTGCGTGGCTATACAATTGTTACTGTGTCAGAACGGGAGTGTGACACTGTATCAAACAGTATCTCTAGCAATTGGGAGTTTTTAGTATGAAGAAGGGTGGATTATTTGCCCTGTAGTGATTATCATTACTATTAGAGGTAGTATATATATCTGCCTTATAGAAGTGGTAATAATATACTATGTATGGTATATTGTAGCGCAGACAACCTGAACCATTTAGTTTGTATGCTGTATTCACTGCGGGTAAAGGTGTAACCCGATCAGGTTGTCAGCTGCATTGATTAGAAGCGCAGATTGGAAACACTTCATTTTCTCAGTTCTTAGAACTCACCCTGGTTATCTCCCTAAGGTGGTGTCATCTTTCCACCTTAACCAAGAGATTGTGGTTCCTGCCTTTACCTCTCCAGGTTTATCCTCCAAAGAGCGGTCTTTGGATGTGGTACGGGCTCTTCGTATTTATGTGAAGAGGACAGCTTCTCTTCGGAGATCTGATTCTCTCTTTGTCCTTTTTGGTTTTCACAAACGTGGCTGGCCTGCTAACAAGCAGACCTTGGCCAGATGGATTAGAATGGTGATTGCACATGCTTATGTGCAGGCTGGCCTTCCAGCTCCTGCTACCATCAAAGCCCATTCTACTCGGTCTATTGGACCTTCTTGGGCGGCCCGCCGTGGTGCGACTCTTGAACAATTGTGCAAGGCGGCTACATGCTCCTCAGTGAACACGTTCATAAGGTTCTATGCCTTCGATACTTCTGCCTCCCAGGATGCCTCCTTTGGACGCTGGGTTTTTGTGCCCGCTACAGTTCGTCCCCTTCCATGAGCAACTGCTTTAGGACATCCCTGATATTAACCCTGTGGAACCCCAGTGTACCCCGCAGCAGAAAAGGAGATTTATGGTAAGAACTTACCTTAGTTAAAACTCTTTCTGCGAGGTACACTGGGTTCCACAGGGTGCTCACCCTGACGCACTTAGCTTCTTTGGGTTTGTATGGCATTAGCCGCTGATACCTTCTCCTGTCGTGAGAATGTGGTGTATGTGGCTACTAACGGTTGTCGTCTCTTTTACCTGCTACTGCATTGGACTGGTTAACAAAACTGAGCTTCTGTGCATGGAGGCGGGGTTATAGAGGAGGCGGCGCTGTGCATCTTGGGAACATTCAAAGCTTTTAGCCTGTTTGTGCCTCGGATCAAGATCCAACACAACACCCCGATGTTATCCCTGTGGAACCCAGTGTACCTAGCAGAAAGATTTAACAAAGGTAAGTTCTTGCCATAAATCCAAGTCGGAATTGCCAACCTGTTGGAAAAACGGCAGCCCCATTTAATAGGTTGAATCACTATTGGTCAACATGCATTAGGTTAACATTGTCAATAGGTCGACATGAGTTTTCCCACATTTTTTTTTCTTTCCCATATTTTACGATACACGTGGATTCCGATTGGAAATAGAAACCTGGAGTGAGGCACCTTGCCCAAAGCATGGCAAGCAAAGCGAGCCATGTGAGGGGACACAGTACACTAATTGGGGTTCCCGATCACTTTACGAAGACAACGACACCAACAAAAACACAAAAAAAGTATGTCTACCTGTTTCCATATCGACATAATGACCGTGTCGACCTAGTCACTGTCGACCAATAGTGGCAGGTTCTAGCATTTAAGAGTTCAAAGTAGAAATGTTGGATCTGTTATCCAGAATGCTCAGGATAAGGTTTTCCCCCCCCTATAATTTAGTGCATGTGTCTGAAATCTGTCAAAAAAACATTTAAAAATGCCCGTCTTTCTTCACAATACTGTACCTACAGTATGTCTTTCTCCACAATACCTATGTCTTTCTCCACAATACTGTACCTATGTCTTTCTCCACAATACCTATGTCTTTCTCCACAATACTGTACCTATGTCTTTCTCCACAATACCTATGTCTTTCTCCACAATACCTATGTCACTCCCCTCCTTGTTACAGTATATTGTATAACGAGCCCACCTAGTAAATATGGTTAGAAACACTGTGATCATGGGCGGGGTGTAACGCCAGGCCGAGTTCGGCTGCCGTTCGGGATGCCGGCCAAACTCTGGCTTTTTTTTTTTTAAAAAGGGGCAATTACTTACAAGGCAAAACCATGCCTTTGAAGTGACTGCCCCTTTAAAAAAAAGTCCTAGTTCGGCAGTACATCTGGACAGAGGTTATCAAGATTTAAAATGTTGACCAGGTTCATCCAGACTGTAGCAGGGTTGAACTGGCCAATAAAGGTACAGGGAAAATCCCTGGTTGGCTCCACTGCCTGAGTGTCCTGTCCCTTTCCTCTAATAGAAGGCTTCAAACTGTACTCTCAAATTATACATTATTACTGTATTAGAGGGTCGGTTACATGTTCCGATTTTGACTTTGTGATATCCTCTGAACTCCCCGGAGCCCTGAACCACCGATATTGACTATCTTTACTTGAGATTTTGACTAAGTGCCAATTTTGACTATACTATGTACTAGATTGTACACAATATAGCCGAGATTGACTTGCCTGCACAGTCTATCTTTTCTTGCGATATCGACCCCACGGTAGCGCACATCCGTATTGCAAGCTGTGTACAAACGGTGCGATTTGCACTAAATTTCCTTACGATTTTGACCATATAGTCAGAATCGTAAGGTTACATCGCACCGTGTGTATTCAGCTTTAGGCTGGCCAAGCCCCTGTGGTAACTGGCCTCACCCGTTAAACATGGGCCCTACCATTGCATTCCACCAGTGGGCTCTTCATACCCCAGTCCAACACTGGGCTCTAGTTTGCAGCTAAATATCTCTTGGTCATTGGTTACAAGCCATTTATTCAGCAGGCTGTCAGGTTTGTGTTTGTCTCTGTTCTCGGAGGGGACACTAGTGGGTCAGTGGTGGTGCGATGGAGGAAACGAGGAGGCTGGAGTAAGTTCCTGCGCATGTGCACAAATGGTATTTATTGAATGCACACAGAAAATATAATACTAAGAAAATATTTTGAGAACAGTTCGTGCGCAATACTTATAGCAGCTGGTATTGTCTCAAATACTCCTAGAGGTTTCCTTCAACCCTCACCAACAAAGTGCACAACATAAGAAATATGGAGACTGAGACTTAACTAGCGCTTCTTATTCTTGCTGATGCTTATTCACAGGCTTCCATCATTCGTATTAGAAGTATCATGTAAATAAATATAAAGTGCATATAGTGAAATACCGTTTTAATAGCATACATATATGACACACATTTATTTGAAAATATCAAAGGTCAGGTATTTGTGCAAATAACTGCAAGCAGCAAGGAATGACAAACTAATTACCAGATCATTCAGAACTGTTTTTAGGCAGTTCTAAAAGTGCATGGGAGATGGTATAGGGATTTCCGGATAATCCCACCATACATGGATCTTACTGGATACTGGTCTTTAAGTCCGTCCTCAGGCTTGTCAGAAGGTAACCGACGCGTTTCCACCCCGAGCTGGGGTCTTTGTCAAGGTTCAAAAAAGTCTGAATGCATTCAGACTTTTTTGAACCTTGACAAAGACCCCAGCTCGGGGTGGAAACGCGTCGGTTACCTTCTGACAAGCCTGAGGACGGACTTAAAGACCAGTATCCAGTAAGATCCATGTATGGTGGGATTATCCGGAAATCCCTATACCATCTCCCATGCACTTTTAGAACTGCCTAAAAACAGTTCTGAATGATCTGGTAATTAGTTTGTCATTCCTTGCTGCTTGCAGTTATTTGCACAAATACCTGACCTTTGATATTTTTAAATAAATGTGTGTCATATATGTATGCTATTAAAACGGTATTTCACTATATGCACTTTATATTTATTTACATGATACTTCTAATACGAATGATGGAAGCCTGTGAATAAGCATCAGCAAGAATAAGAAGCGCTAGTTAAGTCTCAGTCTCCATATTTCTTATGTTGTGCACAGAAAATGTAAGTAACTGGAGCAATGTAAATGCAAAAGTATAATTCAGCATGGAAGCTGATACAGTCACTTGGACATAGTTCGGTCTGGGAACCGATGGTAACTTGGAACTGAAGTAGCCAAGCAGTAAATGTAAATTAAAACAGTGCTGCTGCAGAGTGGTAACGAACAGGTGAGAATGGTAATGCAGCACCTGGTCTCTACTGCATGTAGTTGTAGGAGCAGAACGTAGATGAAGCTGTTACCAAACTGGATGGCTGGTGCCTGTAGTTCCATGGAAGAGCTGACACAGAGAAGTCTCAGGAAACTGGAGCCAGTAGACGCTGTGCACTAGATGTGATGCTTTGGTCAAGGCAATGATACTCAGCTTGAGTTCTGACTATATACTCCCTGGTCAGCAGCCATTGGATGAAAGAGTCATGTGTGCAGACACAGCGCAGGATTGGATGATACCAGATCAGCTGACCGCCAATGTCATGGCGGCACCCATGCAGTGCAGATGGCGGGATCACAGCAGGGTACACGCCAGGTGGAATTCGAGGGTGCAAAGAGGTAGAGGGTTCTGTGCACTGCTTACAGGACACACGCAGCATCAGGCTGGGACCGTGACCTCCGGAGGCCCACGCACCGGTGCACTCTTAAGTGAGATACTGCTGAACGATGATTCCTGACAAAGGCAGGGGGAGGGAGGTGTTACTCATTTCCCCCCCCCCCATTTTTTGTTTATTTCTTTGCAAGACTGACTTCAGCAATCAAGGAGAACATACCATTGTGAATGAAATGGGCTATAGTAGTACATCCATAACCATTATGCTCAACCTTCCACCTAGAACATCAATTTACCATCTGTTTCATTATTAGTAACACACATTTCTCAGATTGCTGAACTGATCAAAGTTATGTGAAAATATAAAACTGTGCTAATGCTCTCACTGATTAAGCTCTGTGTTATGCAAAGCAATCTTTCTAACAAATGCCTTTGCAAGAACTGGGACCCGCTCATAAATAGTTCCCGTAACTTTAATTCAAGGTTAATAATCAGGTTATTTTCTCCCTTAAGGGATTTATATAATTCTTTTAGTCCAATAGCAATGCTACATTCATTTGTAATTCTGATACTGACCCTTTGGCATTTTCTTTCTGTCTTACAAGTCTTTTTAATATGACACTGAGCTGAACTTATAACACGGCTTTGTTGGATCGTTTTCAAGCTGCAGATAGTTTAAGTGGACATCCCCAGGCTTTGCAATGTGTAATTGGCTGATAGCTGATAAAAGATTTGAGTCGTGAAAAATCAGCGATTTGGATGAGCAACAAGTGTATATGAGGTTACATGGATGTTCAGTGATTTCCCCCTAAATAATTTGTAGAAAGACATCAGCTTGCTTCAAGTTGAAACCATTACTTTTGATTCAGTCGAGCAAGCAATTACTGTAATGTAATTAGCTCTAAAACCGCAATTGGCTTAAATAGCATTTTATTACATTACATTCTTGTTTGTCTGTTCTTGTCATAGAATTGTTTTAATGTATTTTAAAGGGAGACGGTAATTTCTGCGTTCTGGGAAGTGTTAATCAATATGCTTGTTTCATTTAAAAAAGTATATGTTACGGGAGTGTGTGGTATGACTTGCCGGCACTTGGGATCCCGGCCGCCAGAATGCTGGCAGCAGGGTGAGCGCAAAAGAGCCCCTTGCGGGCTCGCTGCGCATGCCACACTTTTTATTCTCCCTCCAGGGGTGTCGTGGACACCCCAAGAGGGAGAATATTTGTCGGTATACCGGCGTTGGTATGCTGAGCGCCGGGATCCGGACAGCCGGTATACCAAGTGCCACCCGTTTCAGCGTTATGACTGTGCCAGTAATTGCCCCGGAACAGACATAGTAGTAGTCTGATGGAACGTGTGTTTTGTAAATGACCTATTACCCGCAGCTCTAATCTCTACTTTTCAGTGAAGGTGTTTCATGTACAGTCCTCTGTATTAGTCCTGAAGCGATCTGACATCAGATGTGGTGGTTCTGACATCTAGGGAACTCCATCTTGCCTCTATAAGAGGATACTCTTCAGATACAGCTACATTTTGACCATATTGTAAAATAAGGTGTTTTTTAGAACTGCACAAATATCGTTAAGCAGCTAAGAATTCTCAGAATAAGTTGGGATGATGCTTCCGCTGTCCTGTTCAGAGAGGACAAAATATGGCTGTGCCGGGAATTCTGAGGCCTCAACTCAGGTGGACAAAACAAAAATGCAGTAATGGAAGCGGGTTACCTGCGGCTGGGATCCCGGCTGCAGAATGCTGGCGGGGGGTGGGTGAGGACAACGAAGCCCCTTGCGCTCGCCACAGGTTCTATTCCCACTCTATGGGTGTTGTGGACACCTTCGAGTGGGAGTAGTCCCTGTTAGTCGGCATGACGACTGTCGGAATTGAAAGCCTGCAGGATGTCGGGGTTGAGACTGCCGGTCACGTAACTACATCCCATGGAAACAGTATTGATCCATGCGTATGCACCTGCCCAGTGAACACTGCATACTACACTGGAACAATGGAATGTTTTTGCATGGTCATTGGGAGCACAGTCGGATTACCCATTAGGCTTTGTGAGTGCCTATGGTCCATTGAGTGCTAAGGGGCCTGCCATCTGACCATTTGAATGTAATTATTTTTAAGAAAATCTTCCTTATGAGCAGGCAGAACCCTGGGGACTTGGTGAGATGGGATCTGCAGATTTTAGATTGTGCCCTTTTGTCAGCGCCTTAAGGTTTAATGGCAGTCTGACCATGCTGGCCCGGCAGCTATAATCAGAGTGCAGCAATGGATGCTATTCCTGCTGCAGTGCATCTGTTGGCCCAGCCTCAATCACAGACGCACTATCGGGGGTCAGAAGAGTGGCTCTGTGATTCACGTCTTCCTGGCCCTGAATCCCCTTCCACAGGCCGTGATTCTCAGCATTTTGCTGCGAGTGTTGGGTCCACAATGGCAGTTATAGTGATAGGCAAGGATGATACATTTATTTTGCATCATTTGTTAAATACCATAATCTGTATGTAATTAAATGTAGCTTAATAAAACTAAAGCACAGTTTATATCTATTCTACAAGCTAGGATTATGTACAAACGAGAAACGCCTGATTACAAGCAGTTTAACATTGCTTTAAGTATATGTTCAGTAGTTATACTGTAAAATAGGAAAGAGGAGGTAGCGCAGCCCAATATCAGTGGGTATAGAAGAAGCGCTGTATACTTTATTCCATGGTTTGTACAAACAAATGAATGCCATGATCCAGATGGGCAGATTGTTATTAGCGAAAGCTACACATTGGCATTATATGCAGTGCCAGACTGGGGTATGAAGAGCCCACTGGAGGGATGCAGTGGTAGGGGCCCATGCCTAGCAGGTGTGGCCAGCTACCACAGAGGCTTGGCTAACCATTAAAATATACATGGTCTGGCCCCTTTATAAATATCGATATTGAGGGAGAGAGTAATTACTGTCAGTGCACGCACAATATTATACCAGATTGATTGCAGCAATGCACTATAGAAAATACTAAATACAGTACACAATAATCCTGTGCTGTATAATGTTACGTATTTAATAATGTATAATTCAAGTGCACATTCTGGAACCTGATCAGTAGAGGAGGGTGTAGGTCTTTATGCAGTTGGGCCCCACCGGTGGTTTCCCCTGTACCTTTGGTGGGCCAGTCCGACCCTGGTTCTATGTGGATAGGATAAAGTAGTAGACTCTCTTCAATTGCTGAGTCATTACTACTCACATCGTGCTAAACCGTTTCCTGGGGAACTAACGGCCTTTGTGCATTGTCATTAGTAACATGGATGCATAATTAAGGAGGAAAATAAACACTGTAATAACAAAGTCTCAGATGTAGCAACACTTCTTATTCACATTACCAGTATACTGTATGCTAAGATCTGTAAAATAAGAAGTGCAGGAAGGTTCAAACAACATATACGAAGGTACACTGGTGTGATATTTAGAGATGTGCACCGTAAATTTTTCGGGTTTTGGATTCGGTTCCGTGGCCGTGTTTTGGATTCGGACGCGTTTTGGCAAAACCTCCCTGAAATTTTTTTGTCGGATTCGGGTGTGTTTTAGATTCAGGTGTTTGTTTGTTTTTAAAACTCAAAAACAGCTTAAATCATAGAATTTGGGGGTCATTTTGATCCCATAGTATTATTAACCTCAATAACCATAATTTCCACTCATTTCCAGTCTATTCTGAACACCTCACAATATTATTTTTTGTCCTAAAGTTTGCACCGAAGTCGCTGGATGACTAAGCTAAGCGACCCAAGTGGGTGGCACAAACACCTGGCCCAACTAGGAGTGGCACTGCAGTGTCAGACAGGATGGCACTTAAAATAATTAGCCCCAAACATCACATGATGCAGAGATAAATAAAAAAAAAAGAGGTGCAAGATGGAATTGTCCTTGGGCCCTCCCACCCACCCTTATGTTGTATAAACAGGACATGCACACTTTAACAAACCCATCATTTCAGCCACAGGGTCTGCCACACGACTGTGGCTGAAATGACTGGTTGGTTTGGGCCCCCACCAAAAAAAGAAGCAATCAATCTCTCCCTGCACAAACTGGCTCTACAGAGGCAAGATGTCCACCTCCTCCTCATCGTCCGATTCCTCACCCCTTTCACTGTACATCCCCCTCCTCACAGAGTATTAATTCGTCCCCACTGGAATCCACCATCTCAGGTCCCTGTGTACTTTCTGGAGGCAATTGCAGGTGAATGTCTTCACGGAGGAATTGATTATAATTAATTTTGATGAACATCATCTTCTCCACATTTTCTGGAAGTAACCTCGTATGCCAATTGCTGACAAGGTGACCGACTGCACTAAACACTCTTTCGGAGTACACACTGGAGGGGGGGCAACTTAGGTAAAATAAAGCCAGTTTGTGCAAGGGCCTCCAAATTGCCTCTTTTTCCTGCCAGTATACGTACGGACTGTCTGACGTGCCTACTTGGATGCTGTCACTCATATAATCCTCCACCATTCTTTCAATGGTGACAGAATCATATGCAGTGACAGTAGACGACATGTCAGTAATCGTTGGCAGGTCCTTCAGTCCGGACCAGATGTCAGCACTCGCTCCAGACTGCCCTGCATCACCGCCAGCGGGTGGGCTCGGAATTCTTAGCCTTTTCCTCGCAGCCCCAGTTGCGGGAGAATGTGAAGGAGGAGCTGTTGACGGGTCACGTTCCGCTTGACTTGACAAGTATTTCACCAGCAGGTCTTTGAACATGTGCAGACTTGTGTCTGCCGGAAAGAGAGATACAACGTAGGCTTTAAACCTAGGATCGAGCACGGTGGCCAAAATGTAGTGCTCTGATTTCAACAGATTGACCACCCGTGAATCCTGGTTAAGCGAATTAAGGGCTCCATCCACAAGTCCCACATGCCTAGCGGAATCGCTCCGTTTTAGCTCCTCCTTCAATCTCTCCAGCTGCTTCTGCAAAAGCCTGATGAGGGGAATGACCTGACTCAGGCTGGCAGTGTCTGAACTGACTTCACGTGTGGCAAGTTCAAAGGGTTGCAGAACCTTGCACAACGTTGAAATCATTCTCCACTGCGCTTGAGTCAGGTGCATTCCCCCTCCTTTGCCTATATCGTAGGCAGATGTATAGGCTTGAATGGCCTTTTGCTGCTCCTCCATCCTCTGAAGCATATAGAGGGTTGAATTCCACCTCGTTACCACCTCTTGCTTCAGATGATGGCAGGGCAGGTTCAGGAGTGTTTGCTGGTGCTCCAGTCTTCGGCACGCGGTGGCTGAATGCCGAAAGTGGCCCGCAATTCTTCGGGCCACCGACAGCATCTCAAGCACGCCCCTGTCGTTTAAAAAAAATCTGCACCACCAAATTCAATGTATGTGCAAAACATGGCACGTGCTGAATTTGCCCACATGTAATGCATGCACAATATTGGTGGCGTTGTCCGATGTCACAAATCCCTAGGAGAGTCCAATTGAGGTAAGCCATTCTGCGATGATGTTCCTCAGTTTCCGTAAGAGGTTGTCAGCTGTGTGCCTCTTATGGAAAGCGATGATACAAAGCGTAGCCTGCCTAGGAACGAGTTGGCGTTTGCGAGATGCTGCTACTGGTGCCGCCGCTTCTGTTCTTGCTGCGGGAGGCAATACATCTACCCAGTGGGCTATCACAGTCATATAGTCCTGAGTCTGCCCTGCTCCACTTATCCACATGTCCGTGGTTAAGTGGACATTGGGTACAACTGCATTTTTTAGGACACTGGTGAGTCTTTTTCTGACGTCTGTGTACATTCTCGGTATCACCTGCCTCGAGAAGTGGAACCTAGATGGTATTTGGTACTGGGGACACAGTACCTCAAGCAATTCTCTATCTCCCTGTGAATTAACGGTGGATACCGGACACACGTTTAACACCAACAAAGCTGCCAAGACCTGAGTTATCCGCTTTGCAGCAGGATGACTGCTGTGATATTTCATCTTCCTCGTAAAGGACTGTTGGACAGTCAATTGCTTACTGGAAGTAGTACAAGTGGTCTTCCGACTTTCCCTCTGGGATGATGATCGACTCCCAGCAGCAACAACAGCAGCGCCAGCAGCAGTAGGCGTTACACACAAGGATCCATCGGAGGAATCCCAGTTAGGAGAGGACTCGTCAGACTTGCCAGTGACATGGCCTGCAGGACTATTGGCGTTCCTGTCTAAGGAGGAAATTGAAACTGTGGGAGTTAGTGGTGTGGTTTGCAGGAGCTTGGGTACAAGAGATAGGGATTTAGTTGTCAGTGGACTGCTTCCGCTGTCACCCAAAGTTTTTGAACTTGTCAATGACTTCTGATAAATGCGCTCCAGGTGACGTATAAGGCAGGATGTTCCTAGGTGGTTAACGTCCTTACCCCTACTTATTACAGCTTGACAAAGGCAACACACGGCTTGACACCTGTTGTCCGCATTTCTGTTAAAATAATTCCACACCGAAGAGGTGATTTTTTTTTTTGTCATTTGACCAGGCATGTCAATGGTCATATTCATCCCACGGACAACAGGTGTCTCCCCAGGTGCCTGACTTCAACAAACCACCTCACCATCAGAATCCTCCTTGTCAATTTCCTCCTCAGCGCCAGCAACACCCATATCCTCATCCTGGTGTACTTCAACAGTGACGTCTTCAGTTTGAACTGGACTGCGGGTGTTCCTTCCTGCACTTGCAGGGGGCGTGCAAATGGTGGAAGGCGCCACCTCTTCCCGTCCAGTGTTGGGAAGGTCAGGCATCGCAACTGACACAATTGGACTCTCCTTGGGGATTTGTGATTTAGAAGAACGCACAGTTCTTTGCTGTGCTTTTGCCATCTTAACTCTCTTCAGTTTTCTAGCGGGAGGATGAGTGCTTCCATCCTCATGTGAAGCTGAACCACTAGCCATGAACATAGGCCAGGGCCTCAGCCGTTCCTTGCCACTCCGTGTCGTAAATGGCATATTGGCAAGTTTTCGCTTTTCCTCATACGCTTTTAATTTAGATTTTTGGGTCATTTTACTGAAATTTAGTTTTTTGGATTTTACTTGCTCTCTACTATGACATTGGGCATCGGCCTTGGCAGACGACGTTGATGGCTTTTCATAGTCTCGGCCATGACTAGTGGCAGCAGCTTCAGCACGAGGTGGAAGTGGATCTTGATCTTTCCCTATTTTACCCTCCACATTTTTGTTCTCCATTTTTTGATGTGTGGAATTATATGCCAGTAATATATCAATAGCAATGGCCTACTGTACTGTACTATATATGTATACTGTTGGTCACCTAAATGCTGCACTGTAATACTATATATACTGCTCACAAAAATGCAGCACAGATATGGATTGGATAATTGCAGTGACACAGAGCTGCAAGATACATCAATAGTCTACTGTACAACTATATACTGTTGGTCACCAAAATGCTGCACTGTAATACTATATATACGGCTCACAAAAATGCAGCACAGATATGGAATGGATACTTGCAGTGACACAGAGCTGCAAGATACAGCAATGGCCTACTGTACTGTACTACTATAATTATATACTGGTGGTCCCCAGTCCCCACAATAATGCACACTGAGCACAGATATTCGCAGCACACTGAGCACAGATATGGAGCGTTTTCAGGCAGAGAACGTAGATATTTTCAGCACACTGAGCACAGATATTTGCAGCACACTGAGCACAGATATTTGCAGCACACTGAGCACAGATTACAGAGCTTTTCAGGGAGAGAACGCAGCCACGTCCTTTCCATTCAATCTCCAATGTACGAGTGAAAATGGCGGCGACGCGCGTCTCTTTATATAGAATACGAAACTCGCGAGAATCCGACAGCGGGATGATGACTTTCGGGTTAACCGAGCAAAGCGGGAAGATCCGAGGCTGCCTCGGACCCGTGTAAAATAGGTGAAGTCCTGGGGGGTTCGGATCTCGGAGAACCGAACCCGCTCATCTCTAGAGATGATGTGTGTATATGTATATTATGGGGCTAGTCACACAGTGTGAAATGTAGCCACCTCTGCATTGTTAGCATATGTGCCTGGTTTACGCCAAGTCGCCATCATTATGTATGTATTCTTGCCCAATAGCAGATGCCCCTTCACTTCCTGTTCTGCATCTCCAGTCATAAATTTGAATGACAAGAAAAAGGAAAAATTGGAGAGCGCAAAACAACCTTTTAGGAAATTTACATTTATTAAAATAAATATATATATATATATATATATATATATATAAATAAAACCTGGGGAAATTACATTTCAATAATTGAATTATTCTTAACCAAAATACCATTTGTATGGAACCACCAGAAATTACCTTTAAAAGATAAAGGTCATTTCTGGTGGTTCCATACAAATGGTATTTTGGTTATGAATAATTCAATGATTGAAACGTAATTTCCCCAGGTTTTATATATATATATATATATATATATGGTAATAAAAAGAGTGATAATTGGCGCAATGGACCTTCCTCTAAAAGTTCATGCAGTTTGCAATAGATCTTTTAAATGTCCAGAGCACTTCCCCTATATCTTCTGGGGTGGCAGCCTGTTCTCCAAATGATCCGCTGTTCCGGCAGATCTTCAATAGATTCTAAAAAACAAATGAGAGAGGCGCCCCTAGTGCAATATAGACAGTATGATATACCTCCACCAAGAAACACCCTAAAATTAGAGGTGTACCGTGTAAAGTGGTCTCATAACCACTTTTAATCAACGTTTCTCAGAAATCAAAACCATTCCCCGCTTCTGGCAGTGGACTCCTGGATGTAGTGGTCACGTCTGTGTCTCAAACCGTGTAATGCAAAGGATGAAGAATAAAACAAACCATAGTGTAATACAGTTTTTAAAAAAAAAAATATTTATTTACCATTACACAAAAAAAAAATAGTTGCCCGTACCATATAATAAATATAAAACAGCTTATCTGATAGCAGATGTGTTAGTCCGTCACTCAACGCGTTTCGTCCGTTGCTGTACTGCAGGACTTCCTCAGGAGTGTATACATAATGGCCCACATGTGCCTCTATTTATACCCCTTTTAATTGGGGAAATTAGCTTCACTCAGGGAATTCCCGGAAGTGATGTCACTTCCGGTCCCGAGTGTAAAACAAACCAACTTGATTAAAAAGCTTTTATTTCTGTGCTGTATATTATTAGATCTCCCCCCAAGGGTGCACTCTGATGCTGGAAGCCCAGAAAACATGATATCGAGTGGCGTCCCCGCTCCCGACGCCCGTGACCGCCGGAAGTCACGAGTGAGCCGGGCCGCGCTTCCGCCCTCAGTTGTTCCAGCGTCAGGCGCACTCACTGAGCATGCGCGGGACTGAGACGGTCACAGTGCCGCCCGTCCCCGCTGCTCTTGTGTGCGCCAGCTGGAACGTATCATGCTGCCTGAGCCGTCCTCACATCACAGCCCCATATTTAGGAAGCCTTAATACATTTCTATCCGTGGTCTTAGTTGCATATTTCATAATATCGTTATTAATCGGTTACCTGATGCATGAATGTTTGTCACAACATTTCATCATTGTATCACTTAAAAAGTGAGTGAAAAATATTACATTACAGAAATAAATACAAGATATATAAAAAATAATAATAAGGGACTAAAATATATGAAAGGGATATTAGTGATGAGGATCATAAAATATCAATAAAATTTGGAGATATATAGAGCATATGCTGCACAAAGTGTATATGTAAAATATATGTAAAAATTGTATATACATAAAACAGTGCATATTTTAAACATATTCAGAACTAAAAATACTTAAAATTACCTCAATGATAAAACAAACCAAAATCTAATATAATAATAATCTTTCAGAGGAATGGGGCAATCTCATAATTATCATTGAGTCCTCTAGGGGCCAAAGTTTTTAGTTCGTAGATCCAATTCATCTCTCTTTGGGAAAGTTTTTTTTCCCTGTCTCCACCTCTGGGCCCCAATTTAACATTCTCTAGGGTTCTCACAGTTAATTCTTTCGTCTCAGAACCATGGAAAGTTTTGAAGTGTCTTGGGATAATGTGGTGTTCCTGTTTATTTCTTATGCTCCGGATATGTTCCTGAATCCTGATTTTTAATGGACGTTTGGTTTTCCCTATATATTTTAGTTTACAGGGACATTCTATCATGTATATGACCCAAGGTGTATTGCACGTTGTACGGTCTCTAGTTGTGTAGGATTTTGATCCTTCTGAGTTAGTAAAAGAACTTGATCGAGGGTGTTCAAATTGGCAGACAGTGCAGTGTTGGCACTTAAAAAGACCTTTCATGTCCCATTGTGTCTTTAACTCTGGTTTCAATGATGATATCATGCTTGGTGCCAAATGGTCTTTCAAATTTCTGGCCTTTTTGAAAACCACCATCGGTTTTTCTGGTAAAATGGTTTTTAAAATAGTGTCCATCTTTAAAATACCCCAATGTTTGTTTAAAATTGCACGGATTCGTTTTTACCAGTTGTACCTAGTGATGAAGTTAAAACCTTGTTCTTTCGGAGTTTTGTTTCTATATGTTAAAAGAGCATTTCGTTCTGTAGCATATGTTTTGTTTTTCGCCTCCTCGACCAGGTCCTTAGGATAGCCTCTTTCTAGGAATCTCTCTCCATACAATGCGACTTGTTCCTCACAATCCTCCACCTTACTGCAGTTTCTTTTAACTCGGCAGAATTGTCAGTAGGGTATATTTGTTTTCCATTTTGTTGCGTGATTACTTTTAAAATGTACATAAGAGTTGCTGTCAACTGTTTTCACAAAATTCTTTGTGACAACTTTATCCCCTTCTGCCATTAGTATCAAGTCCAAATACTCAATGCAAGTGTCATCTGTTTTGTGGGTGAAGGACAAGTTATAATCATTCCTCTCAATATGTGTCATAAAATCATAAAATGTGTCAACCGTACCATTCCAAATCAGAAGTATATCGTCAATATATCTTTTATATAGGATTATGTTCTCCAGAAAAGGATTGTTCGCGTAGACGTATTTCTGTTCCCAGCTTCCCATTTGTAGATTGGCGAAGCTGGGTGCGAAAACCGTACCCATTGCGGTTCCGCACATCTGTAAATAAAAATCCTCTAACAATTTAAAATAATTGTGTTTCAATATAAAATCAATTAAAATGCAAATCAGATCTTTATGTTTTGCGTCCAGGTTAGGGTCGTCGTTTAGAAATTCCAGACATGAACTAATCCCTTTTTCGTGGTTTATGCACGTATATAACGACTGAACATCAATCGTTACCCATAGGTAACCTGGTTTCCATTCCTGTTCTCTCAGGGTTTGCAATAGTGATGTTGTATCCTTCACATACGATTTCAGATTGGGCACATATTTCTTCAGGAAGATTTCAACATATTCTGAGATATTCGCAGTTAGTGAGTTAATTCCTGCCACTATAGGTCTCCCAGGGGGGTTTACCAAACGCTTATGAATTTTGGGCAAGAAATAGAAGATTGGTATAGTGGGATAATTGATCATCAAGAACTGGTACTCTTCTTTTACCAGGACTTCTTCATATAAAGCCTTTACCAGGATTGGTCTTAATTCATCCACAAAAGCCTGTGTGGGATCATTGGGTAATTTTCTATAGGAGGTAGTGTCCCCTAGTAAACGGAAAGCTTCTGCTTCATAGTCCTTGCGATTAATGACAACTAAACCGCCTCCTTTATCCGCTTGGCGTATTACTATTTCTTTATTGTCTTTCAAGTTTTTGAGGGCTTTCTTCTCAAAATTGGAGAGATTCTTCCCAGATCCGTGTTCTAGGTGTTCCAGATCTTTTTTCGCAAGTTCATAGAAAAGATCTATTTGACTACTTTTAGATTCAAGGGGATAAAACTTTGAAGGGGGTTTCAGTCCTGATTTTGAAATGTTTAGTCCGTTTTCGTTTTGCCCCATGGTTTTTTTCTGAAAGTGTCTTTTCAAGGTGAGTTTCCTCACGTACTTATTCAGATCGGTGAAAACCTCGACATGGTCCATCTGAGATGTAGGTGCGAAAGAAAGTCCTTTTGTCAGCAGCGTATTTTCTATAGGTGTCAGTTGGTATTCTGATAGATTAAAGATTCCTTTCTCCCCATGGCTGGAGTTTCTACGGCCTCATGTTTCTTCTTTTTTTGTACTCGCTTAATGCCCCCTCTGTCGATCTCCCTGTGTCCTCTGCCCTGAGGCTACTGGTGATAAAAAATCATCCACATCTGTTTCAGAATTCAGTCTTCCCAATGATGAATATCTGTTCTTTGTTTCAAAACGTACTTTCCTTGGAGTTCCTGGTTGTTTCCCATATTCCTTCTGTTTATGGTATCCCTGTCTCTGTGGGTAACTTTTCCGCTCCCAGTTCTTTTGGTAATCCCAATTTTTCTGATTGTCGGAATTTCTGATTCCATTCCACTTCTTGATTTTGTTATTCGTGTAATCCATCCGGTCTCGTTGATATTTCTTTTCCTTGATAAGTACTACTTCACCTTCGATCTTCTCCAGTTTCTTTACCAATACAACTTCATTAATTTTGTAATCCTCCTTCCCTTTGTAAGGCTCCAAGATTGTTTCATCTTTTTTTCTCTTCTATTATAAGGCTCATTAGTTTTATTGAGCAGTCGTGTAATATTTGATCCCATTCTTTCATGAACTGTTCGTTTTGAATGTTAAAAGTTGGTTGTTTGAGGACCCTAAGGCCTCGTGGTACTCTGTTTACTTTAATATATTGTTCCAGGCTGGTGATATCCCACCAAATCTTCATTTCCTTTACTAGTAATTTCTCAATGTGCCAGAAACGGTTTTGATTTCTGAGAAACGTTGATTAAAAGTGGTTATGAGACCACTTTACACGGTACACCTCTAATTTTAGGGTGTTTCTTGGTGGAGGTATATCATACTGTCTATATTGCACTAGGGGCGCCTCTCTCATTTGTTTTTTAGAATCTATTGAAGATCTGCCGGAACAGCGGATCATTTGGAGAACAGGCTGCCACCCCAGAAGATATAGGGGAAGTGCTCTGGACATTTTAAAGATCTATTGCAAACTGCATGAACTTTTAGAGGAAGGTCCATTGCACCAATTATCACTCTTTTTATTACCATATATATATATATATATATATATATATATATAAATAAAACCTGGGGAAATTACGTTTCAATCATTGAATTATTCATAACCAAAATACCATTTGTATGGAACCACCAGAAATGACCTTTATCTTTTAAAGGTAATTTCTGGTGGTTCCATACAAATGGTATTTTGGTTAAGAATAATTCAATTATTGAAACGTAATTTCCCCAGGTTTTTATATATATATATATATATATATATATATATATATTTATTTTAATAAATGTAAATTTCCTAAAAGGTTGTTTTGCGCTGCGGCCGCGTGGCGCCACACGCAACCACTGCGACCCGGAATGTGGCGGGTAGCGCCCTGCCAGCGCGCAGGAGCTGCACAGGTAGGGAGCTACTCCTCAGATACAAAAGCATCGCCGCTGTATGATGCTTTTGTACCTGTGCGGGAGGGGGTAGGGCCTGACATGCTGGGAGTCCCCCCGCATGTCCGCTAAATTTAACACATCTACGATTAACTCCGAATTACACCCAAGAGATAGGTGTGCACTCCTAGGGGGTGATGTATCAAACCTTCTTAATAGAAAAAGTGGAGACGTTGCCCATAGCAGCCAATCATCCTCTAGCTACCATGTATCTATCGCAGTTTATAAAATTAAGCTTATCTGTTGCTATTGGCAACTTCTCCACTTTTTTGCTTCAGGAGGTTGGACACGTCTCCCCCTAGTGGTAGCACAGTGGCCGTGAGCTTAAGTCAGTGTATATATTTTGACAGTACATTATGAAAAGCTCCCCATTCAGTATCTTCTGTTTAGTGTCACACTTACTGTAACATTCTTTCCACACTGCAAACCATGCATTTGTATCCTGTGCTGGGAGTAACAGGAGAAGTGAGCCATTCCCCTTCCACATGCCTGGGGACTGTCCATAAGCTGTACTGTAAGGGTGGGTCAGTTAGGTGGCTCTTCAGAAACTGAAGTGTACGGTACTTGCCATTACTAATGTTTCATTAAGTAATCGTTGTTAGCCAAGTTCTATTCCACTTTTTCCTTGCCTGTACATCTGTTTTATTTAGTTATTTTATATTCATGGTATTGTAGCATGAATTACTCTATTAATAGAAAATTCATTCTTAAAGCTAAGAGTAGAATGCTGGCAGCCAGTGGCAGAGTTCTTATGCCAGGACAAAACCTGAAGATGGAGCAGACATTCGTACTGTATACATCCTGCAGTGCATGTGTCACCGCATTCTACTGCTCTAAACAGTCACTTAATTCTGATCACTAACACACTACTAACATTGATATAGCACCTAATAAATGTACGCAACGGAGCGATTATCGTCATCCTGCACATGTGCTGCGATCATAATGCGCATCCATGAAGGGGCCGCTGCGATCTCGCTCTTACGCAGGATTTCATGGAAAAGTGACAGGAAGTGACCATTTGGAGGCGTTATGGGGAGTGATTGGGAAAACATGGGCGTGTCATGGCCGTTTTTGGGTCGTGTATCTTCTAACAGCTGTGAGCTTGTATGTGCAAAGCCTGAGTCGCTAATGCTGTGGCCAGTCTGCATACCCTTACCTCCGATGTTCCTTCTTTTTGTATATAGGCTGTGAATGTGTATGCAATCGCGAATACGTATGCGATGGCTCCAGTGAGTGTCTATTTTCATTTCTGGGAAGCAGCTTCTCTTGCAACTCCGTAGCCTAGATTATCTCACTCGCATCTGCGTCCAAACAATGAATTAGGCTCATAGTTCCTGACTATCGTCCTGGATCAGAGTTGTGCGTAAACCTGATTTTTTGGCAGTTAAGCGATTTATCGCCAGGCTGCGTTGTGTCTTTGTCACACTGCACATGTGGCGTGATGGTTTTGCAATGGCAGTCACACAGAGGGTTGATTTGCAAAGTGATAGACAGACACCATTCAGGGATGGTTCCGGGGTGTGGCAAAGGTTATGAAGGCATGTCGCAACCATTCTTGGGGCGTGTCTCAGCCTGTGCCTGTGATCCTGTATGCAGTAACTGTGGCTCTAGTGTCTCACTCTCTGCAGCTGTGGGGCAACGCAGATGTTTGATAATTGACTGATCTGCAGCTGTATGCAGCCGCTGAGATACGCAAAGCTGTCAGGTAGAGGTCCCAGCACAAATCCAGGCGGCTGTAACATTTGCATATTTTTGCTAAGTATCTTTGTACACATTTGCAGCTGCATCGGCATTAGTGTACAACGCTGAATCAGACCTTCTATGGGGTTGGGTAAGTGTTACTGGCGCTGGGTAGCACGGCGGTCAGCATAGCAGAATGCTATGCTGGGTGGTGGGTCGAGCGCAACAAAGCCCCTTGCGGGCTCAGTGGTGAGCTGTGCTCGACACAGGTTCTATTCCCACTCTGTGGGTGTCGTGGACACCCCCGAGTAGAAATAGTTCCTGCTAGTCAGCATTGGTGTACAACTCTGAATCAGGCCTTCTATGCTATGCTAATGGTTCCTGACTATATACTGTACTTGTTTTAGCTATCTGAGATGTAATTGCTATCTAGTTATTTAAAAACTTAATCCATGGCCAGATTTGGATGTCACATCCCCTCCAGTGACTGGCCACACCCCTTCATAAACCTCTTTTATTGCATTCCCCTGTGGGCTCTTTATTCCCCATTCCCACTATTGGAGCCCAAGAGCAAACTATGCCCAATTCACTGGTTGTAACTACAATACTTCCATTTTTGTGATGCAGATCAAGTTCTATGGAAAAATTCTGATCACTTTTCATGTGACTTTCTGCTCTCGAATCTATGCTCCAACAATGGGATAGCTGTTTTTTAAAGTACCATGCAGACAGGCTCTCAGATTAAGAGGCAACAGTTACAGTCTGACATAGAGCAAATGTCATCCTTCTACAAAATCTCTATCTTCAGAATGATTGCCTTCTATAGCCAACTGCAGCAGTCAGTGGTGTCACAAGGGAGGTGCGAGCCGCACCCAGGTTTCACCCTCCGTGGGGTGACACCAAAATGCTGGCTTCTCCTCGGTGACATGAGTCAGGTGTGCAGCACTCGGCTCCTGTCAGTTTAGGCCACGCCCCTCTTTGGTGGCACTCAAAGGGGTCTTTTTAAGCCGCACCCTGGGTCTGGAAACCCAGTGACTCCACTGATAGCAGCATACCATATCCTGTATCCTGGCAAGCCTAGTTAAACTGCAGTAGAATTACTACTCGGCAAGTAATTTGCTGACCCATAAATTGAGAGCCAGGCAGGCCCTGCAAAGAATAAAGTGTATTGGAGCCTGATCCTGAGTTGGGAGTGAAGGAAATAGAGCAAGCAACTGTGCATCTTGGTAAAACAACGTTGCAGTGCCGCTAGGGCAGATTTAAAGAGTGCAGAGATTTATACATGAGCGATATGTGATCAAACTCAAATCTAAACTCCAGTGTAAAAATAAAGCTGTCCTAAATTTGTAGGTTACAGGCAGAAGCAGCCAGTACTGACTCTGCGTTGGGTGCTTTGTCCAGGTGCAGTTTCTTGCTCATTTTTGCATTACTCCCAACTCATGGGTATATTTACTAAAGGTCAAGTTTTTAGAACTAGAGATTTTGCCTGTAGCAACCAATCAGATTCTAGCTATTTTTTCCAGAAGGTGCTAGATCCATAAGTAGAATCTGATTGGTTGCTACGGGCAACATCTCCAGTTCTGAAAGCTTGCGCTTTAGTAAATATACCTCTCAGAGTCAGGCCCATTGTGTCCTTTAATCCGCTAGAGGTTACCAACCAATTTACCCAGTATCACACTAGGCTATTTCATCTTGAAATTAATATGTTATTGTGCAGCCTTCAGCAGAAACTATATGTTCTTTCTTGGCCGACTTACACCTTATATTTACTGCATCAAGTTTACAGTCTAAATTTAAATTTGCTTGGCAGACAGATTGCATTCCCTATTTTCGTATAAGCATTCCTTCCTCTATTGTGTTATCATTGAGATTCATCTTCACTAGTGGAGAAGCAACAGTTTCTATGTATTTAAAAACTGTGGACAGCACTTTGACGCCTTCACTCACATAAACAAGCGTCAAACTACCCAATGAATAAATGTAAAAATCAGTGTAGTAATAGAACATAGATACAGTATACTCCCCTCGACTGATGGGGGATCAATGTGTCGATGACTCCTTGTCGGCTGATGAGAATAAACAATCACCTTTTTGAAGTTGATGATAATGTGAAAGATATGGGTCACCTCCCTCTTTCATCTCACACAGGTGGTACCATAAAATAAAATATCCGTTAATGTGTAGAACTTAAGGACGAAGAGGCGTAATATGTACCTTAAATGTGCCCAATTGACCTAAGTAGTATTCACATAGAGGTTTTTTTTTATACTGTACCTTTTAAATATGACGCCAGGTCAAGAACATGCTCTACTCACAATGTTTATGGAGAGAACACATCTATTAAGGTATCTTTTATTCCCACCCGATGTAACTTGTCATTAGACTTTTTAGATTGGGCAGAACATACCCAGACTTACAAAGATAATGGGGATACGTGCACATAAAGGTATCTTTTATACACACAAGGTAGAGGGATTAGGCATACCCTACTGAGCACGAATAGGGCAATGGATTTTATCTGCTAAGGGGATGTCGTTCATATGGTCGACCACTGTTGATCGACAGTGACTAAGTCAACACCTAACATACTGTAGGTCGACCTGACCAAAAAATATTGGTGTCGTTTTCTTCGTAGAGTTACCGGGAACCCCATTTAGTGCACCATGTCCCCACGCATGGCTCGCTTCACTCAGGTTACCGTTCCCAATCGTAGTCAACGTGGATCGTAAAGTATGAAAAAGTTTTTAAAAAATGAAAAAAATTGTGAAAAACTCATGTCGACCTTTTGTCATGTTGACCTAATGCATGTCTACCAATAGCTGTCGACCTAGAGACCCGATACCCTGCTAAGGATAGCCTATGATAAATTTGACAACATTTATAATGTTATAATATTCATCATTGCCTATCCTTATCAGATAAAATCCATTGCCCTATTCGTGCTCTACCTTGACCAATGTATTTGAGGTGTAGAGCTGCCACTAGCATAGGAGGGATTTATTTTTGTTAGAACCAACTCCTAAATCTCATTCTGATCTTTAAATGGGATTGTATTCATTTCACCATCTATATAGTAATCATTCCACCATCTATATATGGGGGGTCTTCAGTATGCCGAATGTCGGGATCCCGGCGCACATTATACCGGCGCCGGAACCCGACACCCGGCATACCGCCAGCTATTCTCCCTCGTGGGGGTCCACGACCCCCCTGGAGGGAGAATAAAATAGTGTGGCACGCGTAGCGCGCCACCGTGCCCGCAAGGGGCTCCTTAGCGCTCGCCACGCTGTCGGTATGCTGGCGGTCGGGCTCCCGGCGCCGGTATTCTGGTCGCCGGGAGCCCGAACGCCGGCACACCGTACTACACCCCTATATATAATATGTCAGTGTTTAAGCCATTCTGAGAAGTAGATTAAACTATGGTACCGCCTTTACCTTATGCAAGAAATATTGCATAAAATGTTGCCTACGGAGTCCAAATTCTGCTGGTGCAAGTGTTCTGAAGTGGGACATAGTGTACCATCCTCACTGGCCGTGCAAAGTCATGCAATCTTTTTGGGCAGAGGCCTTTGTATTATTGAATCAGGGTTAGAACTATAATCCTTACCTTCCTCAAAGGTTGCAATATTGCATTTATATCCACCTCTGTTCCTTATGTACCAAATAGAGTTGCAACACATATTGGTTGCAGCACAGCTTTGTGCTACTGTTTGTATTCTCCTATTTTCAATCTCCTGCATGTTCTTTCCAAGTCTCATTTGGTATACTGTAGTTTATTCAGTAGAAATAGATTACGGTTTGAATTTGATCTTTCATGCAGCTACTGTAATGCATCCCACATACCCTTTGTGGGTAGTCTTCTACAGATGTGTTCTCATGCATCTAGTCTCAATACCCCATGTAGCGCAATATTCCTGGCATGAGTGAACCGCCAGCTCCTGTGCAACTCTGCTAATGTTGGGGGGGGGGGGGTTGGTTTTGTTTTGCTGAAAATGCGTTTAGGTGCAATGCGATGTGACTATGGGGTATGTGCAATTGCGGTCGAATTCCCGAAAATGTCGAAAAACGGGACATTTTCGCCAAAAAATAATAATTCGACAATGCAATTCAGTACTTTTCGTCAAAAAAAACGGACTTTCCAAATTCGACTTTTTGAAATTCGACATTTCTCAAATTCGACATTTCTGCAATGGTACAAATACGGCAATTCGACAAAAGTATATTCAATTGAAGTTTGTAAATTCGACAACAGTGCTTTTAGACAGTAAATTCATCATTTTCAATCCGCCACACTTTGCTGGCGGAATCAAATAAAAAATGTTAAAAACAATTTTATTTTATTTTTATTGGTAATAGCATATCTATTTATATTAGAAGGGATTAGGTACTTGGTTTTTCTATTTTGGAGGCACAAGTATTATTTATATATTTAAAAAAAAAAAAAAATATATATATATATATATTTTAAATGGAATGTTAAAAATCAGAAAAAAAATTGCGTGGGGTCCCCCCTCCTAAGCAAAACCAGCCTCGGGCTCTTCGAGCCGGTCCTGGTTCTAAAAATCCGGGGGAAAAACTGACAGGGGTTCCCCCGTATTTTTAAAACCAGCACCGGGCTCTGGTGCTGGTGCAAAAAATACGGGGGACAAAATGAGTAGGGGTCCCCCGTATTTTTTACACCAGCATCGGGCTCCACTAGCTGGACAGATAATGCCACAGCCGGGGGTCACTTTTATACAGCGCCCTGCGGCCGTGGCATTAAATATCCAACTAATCACCCCTGGCCGGGGTACCCTGGGGGAGTGGGGACCCCTTCAATCAAGGGGTCCCCCCAGCCACCCAAGGGCCAGGGGTGAAGCCCGAGGCTGTCCCCCCCCATCCAAGTGCTGCGGATGGGGGGCTGATAGCCTTGAGAAAATTGAAAGAATATTGTTTTTCCAGTAGTACTACAAGTCCCAGCAAGCCTCCCCCGCAAGCTGGTACTTGGAGAACCACAAGTACCAGCATGCGGGAGAAAAACGGGCCCGCTGGTACCTGTAGTTCTACTGGAAAAAAAATACCCAAATAAAAACAGGACACACACACCGTGAGAGTAAAACTTTATTTCACACATGTCGACACACACATACTTACCTATGTTCACACGCCGACCTCTGTTCACTTGTCCAAGTAGAATCCATGGTGTACCTGTGAATAAAATTATACTCACCTGATCCAGTGTCCTGTGGTCTTTTATTATAATCCACGTACTTGGCAAAAAAAAAAAAAAAAAACGAACACCCGGACCAGGCGGACTGAAAGGGGTCCCATGTTTACACATGGGACCCCTTTTCCTGAATGCAGAGACCCCCCCGTGACTGCTGTCACAGAAAGGTCTCTTCAGCCAATCAGGAAGCGCCACTTCGTGGCACTCTCCTGATTGGCTGTATGCGCGTCTGCTGGCAGACAGCGCATCGCACAGCTCCCTCCATTAGTTTTAATGGTGGGAACTTTGCGGTCAGCGGTGGGGTTACCCGCGGTCAGCCGCTGACCGCGGGTGACCTCACCGCTGACCGCAAAGTTCCCACCATTGAATATAATGGAGAGGCTTTGCGATGCGCTGTCTAACAGCTCAGACGCGCATAGCCAATCAGCAGAGTGCCACGACGTTGTGCTCGCTGATTGGCTGAAGGGACCTTTCTGTGACAGGAGTCACGTGGGGTCCCGGCATTCGTGGAAAGGGGTCCCATGTGTAAACATGAAACCCCTTTCAGTCCGCCTGGTCCGGGTGTTCGTTTTTTTTTTTTTTTTTTTTTTGCCAAGTACGTGGATTATAATAAAAGACCACAGGACACTGGATCAGGTGAGTATAATTTTATTCACAGGTACACCGTGGATTCTACTTGGACAAGTGAACAGAGGTCAGCGTGTGAACATAGGTAAGTATGTGTGTGTCGACATGTGTGAAATAAAGTTTTACTCTCACGGTGTGTGTGTCCTGTTTTTATTTGGGTATTTTTTTTCCAGTAGAACTACAGGTACCAGCGGGCCCCGTTTTTCTCCCGCATGCTAGTACTTGTGGTTCTCCAAGTACCAGCTTGTGGGGGAGGCTTGCTGGGACTTGTAGTACTACTGGAAAAAACAATATTCTTTAAATTTTCTCAAGGCTATCAGCCCCCCATCCGCAGCCCTTGGATGGGTGAGACAGCCTCGGGCTTCAACCCTGGCCCTTCGGTGGCTTGGGGGGGGAACCCCTTGACTGAAGGGGTCCCCACTCCCCTAGGGTACCCCGGCCAGGGGTGACTAGTTGGATATTTAATGCCACGGCTGCAGGGCGCTGTATAAAAGTGACCCCCGGCTGTGGCATTATCTGTCCAGCTAGTGGAGCCCGATGCTGGTGTAAAAAATACGGGGGACCCCTACTCTTTTTGTCCCCCGTATTTTTTGCACCAGCACCAGGCGCAGAGCCCGGTGCTGGTTTTAAAAATACGGGGGATCCCCTGTCAGTTTTTCCCCCGGATTTTTAGAACCAGGACCGGCTCGAAGAGCCGAGGCTAATTATGCTTTGGAGGGGGGACCCCACGCAATTTTTTTTCGGGTTTTTCCCCGTTTTTTAAAAATCTAATCAAAATCCGTCAAATAGGCCGTTTTTCGACAGCGGGACTGTCGAATCCGTTTTTTATTGAATATGTTGAATTCCGGCACCCACTTGCCGGAATTCGACGGTCGAATTAAAAAACGGGCGAAAAATTGCCGCGATTCGCCGGTAATTGCATATACCCCTATGACTCACCAGGAGACTCTGTTGATTAATTTGATATGTGACATTTGTATATCTGTGTGTGACTGGGTCTGTATATGAAGCATAAAGGAACTTGGCATGGAAAAAAGCAACGGCCGCTGCATCATAGCCCTTCATAAATAGATTCAAGACTCAGTCCCACACAAATATATAAGTGTTGCATATCAAATTAATCAGCATAGTCTCCTGATATATCCTAGTCGCATTACATTGTGAGAAAAATGACACTTCTAATTGGTGTTTTTGGACATTTCAGCCACACACATTGCTAATTGTTGCATAAAATCAAGCATGCAGTCATGCACTCTCCAGAGTTAAAAATTTGCATCAGAAAGGGTCATACTAAAGAGCTCAGTGACTTTCAACACTGTCCTAGGATGTCCCCTTTCTAACAAGTCAATTGAGTTTCTACCCTGTTTTAGCTACCCTGTTCAACTGCAAGTGCCGCTATTGTTAGCAGAAAAGTGTAAAAGCAACAACAGCCCAGCCGTGAAGCATTAGGTCACACAAGCTCTCAGAATGGGACAGGAAAGTGATGACGCTTGTAAAAAAATGTCTATCCACAGTTGCAACAGTTACTGAGAGCCAGACAACCTCTGGAAGCAACATCAGCCATACTATTAATTGTCGAAAACTTCATGTATTTGATTTCCATGGCTGCACAGTGCCAAGTGATGGCTGAAGTGGCGTTAAGCACACTGCCATAGAAACGCGTTGGCTGTAGTGACAATTCACGCTTTGTCATCAGCAGTGTAATGTATGACAGTGGGTTTGGCAATGCTAGGAAAACGCTTCCTGATTAATGTGTATTGCCAGCTGATTGGCGGAGGAATAATGGCCTGGGGTTGTTTTTCATGGTTCGGCATGTGCCCCTTAGATCCAGTGAAGAGAAATCTTAAGCTACAGCATTCTAGAGTTTGTGAATTGCCCTTCCATGTTTCAGCATGACAGTGCCCTTGAGCTCAAAGCGAGGGCCATCAGAAACAGGTTTGCGAAGTTCGGTGTGGAAAAACTTGACTAAACTCAACCACAATGATCACGCTTTCGGTGAATTGACCGTGAGCCAGGCCTTGTTGTCCAACATCAGTGTCTTACTCTGTTATCCAGCACTTTGTTTTAGTTTAGCAAGCGACACTGAAATATGCTCTTTTTACAGTTTATCCTGAAGACACAAAAAAGCCATAAAGATTTCTGCAAATACATGGATGACTCATCACGGTGAATTACGCCTGTTAGACAGTTATGAATAGTATTTGTTAATGGAAGAACTGAATATAAAATGTAGTGCAGAAAAGCTTTTACTCATAAGTCTGAACCAAATAAACTTTGCAAAATTAGATAAATTGATTCAATACAAAATGCTTTGAAGTGTACAATTGTCAAAATGACCCAACTTTCTGAATAAGTTCTACCTTTCCATAATTAGTACAAAGCAAATACGGTTAAACGGAGTGTACTACAGTCAGATCCCAGTGTTGAGTATACTACAGTCAGACCTGTATGTTTTGTAGACACTCATTGTGTCTGCACGGTTGTAATGTTGACATTCGCTGTGTAGAAATGATTGAACTGTCAACAGTGTGCATTAACTAAATGAACTAACGCTAACCATAACCCTAATGAAATTTTTGGCATTATGATAATCTCATCATTTTCTTTGTCGACATAATGTAAACCTTCTGTGGTTAACATTGTGACTGTAGACATTGACAGAATACTTCAGACCATAGTGCCATGTTCACACATGATAAACAGCAGAGTTATAAAGCAGATGGGCATCACAATAGCTTCTACATTCTAACATACTTTGGTGCCAGCACAAAGGGAAAAAAACAGTGGACGGCCGCCAGCTGTTGGCCTGAGGGTCATAGACAAGTAAGCGGCACAGGCTCCTGTAGCTTCTTACCTTAATGGGAGATATTGGTTTTGCCATTGCTTTGTTATATTTTTTCTGTGAGAGTTTAACACAGCCAATGATATGTGTGTAACCGTGTTATTTCATTGAGCTATAATCAGATGCATCAGAGACTCCATCTAATCCATATCCTACTCTAGTGACATCTATGTAATACACAGAGGGGGGTATTCAATTGTTTGAAAAGTCAGTTGGTTGTCTGTCCTTTCCTATCTAATAGAAAGGCAAAAACAGACACCCAACCGACTTTTCAAACAATTGAATTCCCCCCCCCCACAGTGTTCAAGTCACATATATGCAGTACAAAAAAATCATTCTGGTGTGTCCCTATATTAGGATTTTCCCTGTGAATGTAAATGTTTCCCAATGCCCCTGATATGTTTGGAAGTTTCCCAGTAATAACAGCAAATGTATGCTTGGTCTCTATTAAAAGCTATACTTTTCAGTTTTTTTAAATGTTTTACTCTTTATAAATATAAAGTTATTTTGACTTTTATTAAGAGCCTGACATACACCTTGTATTTGTCTGTCTTGGCCTAGACATACTACAGGTTGTAAATCTGGGCTCTATTCAAAAGAGAGCAATATTTAGTGTCCTATTTATAGCTTACTGTATGGCATTTCTCAACAAACACAGATCATGTCCTAGTTAGCAATATATAATGCTGACATTGTTTACAACCACTGTACAAAATGGTGTACATATTAAAAACTATATGTAGTTCTGAGCAGGGACATGCTGTGAGGTAAATAGCTGAGGAAGCACTGGCTAGTACCAGAGCCAAATTTACACACAATATATGAGTTCAAGGGTGCATGTGGGCTGCTACGGGGAGGAGGTAAGAGGGTCCCCCAGACGGGACCTGCCACTAAATCGCGTTCCTGATCGCAGTCTAGAGAGACGGACTGCGACGCTCGCAATGACACGGTCACCGAGCAGGGACCCCACTATATCCGCCAGTGCATAAGAGTACAGGGTGGGTGTACTAACGCCCCTATTGATAAGGTTCCGTAGTTCCGGTGGTGAGGTCCAGCATAGGGAAGTCGGCGCTTGACCTGTAGCCTCTCCCCGGCCCAGGGCGACATCTACTGCAGATTTTCACGCCCTGGAGCTCTTCAAACTCTCTCGCACTCCCTGACTGAGACGCTGGGCGGCTAGTCTCTGGGACTGCAGGACAAGGTCTCCCTTATAAAGCCGCCTGTATACAGCGCTGTGACATTACAAACACTTGAGTATTCTACATGTCTCTATACAGACAGCGTTAGTTAAGAAAAAGTGTGCCAAATACAGAATATATTGTATGCGTATTCTGATATACACCTACTGTCATATATTCGTTCAGTTCAGTTTTATTGTCATACTAATAATTATCTGCATTGCTGCTGCGACTGTGTGTGCCTGTATCTGCTGTGAGGTTTCACTTTCAGTGTTTCCCAGAGATCTATTACTATATTCTGTACCCTAAGGGACTAGGTGCGTCAGGGTCGTTTATATAGTGCGTCACAGTATTTACCTATTCAGTGTATTCTACTGTGGACTCGGTCACATAATACCGAATTTATTTGCAGGTGTTGTGTGCTGGGGACTCAGTCACATACTGTCGGATTTATTCACAGTTATTATACTCTGTCTGGCTTAATCGTACTAAACCAATCTCTGTTGCATTTGTGTACAATGTCTAACAGGAAGGGCAGTAAATCTGTGGACGCTTCTGCATCATGCAGAGTATGCGCCAAAGATTTACCAGAGGAGGAAGCTGTGTATGTTGGTCTGTGTACCATGTGTCATACACCCTCCAGTCAGTCCTCAAATCCTGTATCCAATCAGGAGCCACCCTGGGCCGCGTTCTCAAGCCTACTCGGTACTCTAGTGGAACGCCTAACGCCCCCTATGGGACCATCTGTTCCATTACAGTCTCAAATAGTCCCTATGTTTTTTTTTTTTAATTCAACTATTTTTATTAGATTTTTTATAGAAATATAAGTACAGGGAAGACGTTCATGATACAGACATACCAAAAACCGGAGAGAAACCGGTATAGTTACAATAATCCATCGTAAGGTGCTTTTAAGCCACATCAGTGAAACCACAGATACATTGTCGGTACTTGTAGGCTTGAGTAAGAGGTAAAGGATAAACAATCTTAACCTACATGAGGTCTAGGAAATGATGAAGACATTACCGACGTGCGTCTTAGCATAAGAAATCACCATATACCTAAGGCTAAGCATACAATTCTACCTGAGGATTCACAGGACATCAGTATACCCGAGAGGTCAATAAAGAAGACAGACAGGAGGGGGGGGGGGGGGGGGGAAGAAACAAATGGGGAAAACAATACAAGTATAATCATATCATGAATGTGTAGCGGCCAAAGAAGTCCTAAGTAAAAATATTAAAGAAGTAATTCAGGCATGGTTAGCTATTCTAACCAAAGAGAAGGTTCAATACCCATATGGCATCAGACTAAACATACAGCATGGGGTATTAAATTAATATAATTGCATGTCCTAAGAAAACAGCAGGGGGTCCCAAAGGAACAGTACATGGGCCTAGGTTGTCAAGAGGCCCTATCGATTTGTCTATATAGATACCACGTTGTGGTCTCAAAAAGTTTTTAGATGAACGACTGTACATCCGGGTCTAGAGTATCAATATACCACTCCCACTTCTTGGCAAACCGCCTGACCCCCAATTCAATATCAGGAAGAGTAGCACGCCTCTCAAAATAAATAATCCGGAGGGTCATGTGTTTCACAGCCATCAAAGAAGGGGTAGACGGTTTGATCCAATTATTAAGAATTTATTTCTTGGCAATTGTCAGGATAACAGAGAGTACCGGAACAATATCTCTATCTTCAGGCCCAAGAGACCACTCCCTAAAATCAAGTAGCAAACAAGCCCTCGGGCGTTTTATTAACCGTAAGTTAAATACTGTGTTGAGATAAGCGACCACCTTGTACCAAAACTTAGATATTTTCCGGCAAGACCACATATTGTGCTACAAGGTGGCACTCTGCGCAGTACATTTGATGCAACAGCCAGTGTCGTCTGGGACCATGTGTGCCCTCTGATTAGGCGCTATATATGCCCTTTGGAGCGTCTTCAAGTGAACCTCTTGCAAAGAGGCAGAGTATAAGAACCTAAAAGTGGGTAAAATGTTATCTAACAATTCAGCGCACGATCCCATATTGGGGATATCTCTGGACCATGAAGACAACGCGGAGTCCCAGAGCCAGTCTCTATATGAGACCCTAAAGGTGTTTCTGAAGTAACTAAGATGGTAAGGACAATCTTTAGTAAGCAACATTAAGGTGCGCAGCGGGTCTGTGGTAGCCTCAGAAATCATTGGGTGAGACTGGGATTGAGCAAAGTGTCTAGCCTGCAGGTACATAAAAAATTCCCGGTGGGAAATACCAAATTTTATCTGGATATCAGAGAAAGAAAGCACTTCGTTGCCTCCTGAGTCATATATGTCTCTAATAGCTGCTATCCCCTTTTCTCTCCAACTCAAAAAATGTGCGTTATCAAGGCCAGGAAGGAAACATGGGTTACCCCAAAACGTAGTGTGAAGAGAGCTGTCAGGTTTTCTCTGGGCTTTAGTGTGAGTGGCCTGCCATGCTCGATATGTATGCCAAAATAAAATATTATGTTTTATCTCAGATGGGAGACGGGAGTTTGGGGTGTGTAAGAGTGCAGCAGGTGAGAAAGGATGGAATACGGCCAGTTCAAGTGGCAAGTTCGTAAATACTGATCTGCCCCAAAGCCAGTCTGTGATATACCGGTACATCGCTGCTCTACTAAATAGAACAGGATCCGGGATTCCCATACCTCCCTCTTCACGTAATAGCTGTAACCTAGCGTAGGGGACTCTTGGTCGTTTACCTGCCCATAGAAATCTAGTGAAACACTGAAAAAGGACATCTTTCTCAACAAGGGCAATAGGGAGCATAAGAAGAAAATAAGCAATCTTGGGAAAAACAACAGATTTAATAACTTCTGCTCGACCCATAAGAGACAAGGGCAGAGACGCCCAGTCTGTAAGGATTTTAGACACCTTGGACAAAATAGGACCAAAATTAACCACATATAGATCCGGGAGGGAAGTAGGGATCTGAACCCCTAAATATCTGACTATCTCGAGCCACTGGGAATCGGGACAGGACCGGGTGTAATGGAAAGAGGGAAGAGTCTCCTGAAAGGAGGAGAAGCTCGGATTTAGATATATTAATTTTGTATCCCGCAAAGGAACCAAATTGTTCAATCAGGGAGACAATCGCAGGGATGGACGTATCAGGATGAGAAATAAATAGAAGCATGTCGTCAGCATACAGTGATAATTTTACCATTGTGTCCATTATTTTTATGCCTGTAAATCTGGGAGAATTTCCCAGGGAAACAGCTAGGGGTTCTAAAGCTAAGGCAAATAATAAAGGTGACAAGGGGCAGCCCTGACGTGTGCCACTCTGGATAAGAAAAGGGGATGAGAGGATACCATTCCCCAAAACTGGAGTGGAGGGAGATTCATATAATCGGGAAATAAGAGAGACAAAGTCCTCAGGTGCACCAAAGCGGTGGAGCGTTTCATACAGATGGTCCCAGGTGACCAGGTCGAACACCTTTTCGGCATCAAGTGACAATAATACATTAGTGTCAGTGGGTTTGGAAAGCTGAAAGGCCTGCATAACAGTCAAGACCTTACGGATATTGCTCACTGATTGCCGACCCCAGACAAATCCAGTCTGGTCTGTATGAACTATATCAGGGACTATGAATTTGAGTCTATTCGAGAGGATTTTAGTGAACAATTTATAATCCGTGTTTTGAAGGGAGATCGGACGATAAGAACTGGGAGACTCAGGATCCCGGCCAGGCTTCGGGATAACCTTTATGACTGCGGAATTAAAATATTGGGGCAAGGAAGCACCCTGCATAAAAGAATTAAATAAGACAGAAAGAGGTACGCACAGTCTAGTAGATAGAATTTTATAGTAGTCATTGGCAAAACCGTCAGGGCCCGGAGTCTTCCCAGTCTTCAGTCCAGCTATTGCTAAAGAAACTTCCTCAGTGGTGATAGGTGCAAGAAGAGAGGTACAGTGCGACTCTGACATTTGAGGCAGATCAGTAGAAGACCAAAAGCTAGACTTGTGGGTCTGGTTAATAACAGGACGTGCATAAAGAGTGGTATAAAAAGACTGTAGCACCTCAGCAATCTCGGCCGAGGTCCGTACTCTGTCCCCACCTTGGGTGAGCAGAGAGTGAATGACCACTTTAGGGTGTCTGCCTTTTAACAAACGGGATAACAGTTTGCCAGACTTATTGCCATATCTGTAAATGCCACAGTCTCTTGAAAATGAATATTTAGCTTCCATTTGAGAAAGGAGGGTATCAAACAGTGTTTTTTGTGTAAGGTACTGTTCCCTAGTAGAAGGGGAGGGGGAGGATTTAAATTCCTGAAAAGAGTGAGTAAGAGCCGCCTGGGCTTCCAAATATTGTGAGTTTAAATCTAAATCCCTTTTTTTACTATAGGACATAATGTGCCCCCGAATAACTGATTTTGATGCCTGCCAGAAAAGAGCAGGATCCTCGCTCAGAGTTTCTCCATTATGCATATGATAATCCAGCCACGCTGCATCTAATGAGGAGCGGAATTTCAGAGAGCCACTTAAATGAGAGAGGAAGTGCCAGGAGCGAAAAGGGGATTTTTCTGAGAGGAGCATCAATTTCATCCAGCATAAAGCATGGTCCGAAATACAGATATCCTCAATTTTAGAGTCAGACACTTTTGAGAAAAAGGAGTCAGATAACAGCAGATAATCAATCCTCGAGAACGTGTGGTGCGCAGCTGAGAGGCATGTAAATTCCCTTTCTAATGGGTAGCATGCGCGTCACACATCCACTAAGGACAACTGCGAGCAAATATAGGGGATACCAATACGTGGTAACGAGGGGGGAGCGCGAGGGGGAGGGGATTTATCCAAGGTCGGAGAAGAATATAAATTAAAATCTCCACCCAAGATTATAGGAATTTCAGAGTAGCTTAGTAGCTTAGTGACCATGTTCGTATAAAATTGCTTAGAGTACTGATTGGGAGCATAAATATTACAAAGTAGGAACCTGGATGCATACAATGTGACATCTGCCAGTACATACCGACCCTGAGTGTCATCTAAAATCGCATGGACGGAGATAGGGACCGTGTGCCGTGCTAAAATAATCACTCCCCTAGCCTTAGAAGAGAAGGAGGAAGAGGCTACCACAGACCAACCCACAGTGTTCAGTTTTACCACCTCATTTGGCATAAGGTGAGATTCCTGAATGAAAACAACATCCATCCCCACCTTCCGAAGATAGAGCAAAATTTTTCTGCGTTTAGCTGGGGAGTTGATCCCTCCCACATTCCACGTGCCGACACTCAAACTAGCCATGCATCAAATGAAGTGGGAAAACCTGAATACCTGCGCAGTAATCATGATATCTACAGCCGCCGAAAAACGGATACAAATCATACCGGGGTGGACACATAAGGAGGAGAAGGGGAGGGGGAGAAGAAAAGAGGGACAGAAACATAGAAAACACACAAAATATAACATTAACATTGTGAAAGAAAGTCCTGCTAAGGACAATCATAACTTCAGAAAACGAGAACAACCGGTTCAAGCAAGCACAGAGGCCGTCATGGACCGCCAATGAGCCAGCCAGAATAATGAAAACCTGAGGAAAAAATGAGGGAGGGGGCGCCCTTACCCACCCTCGGCAACATAATATATGAAAATATACATAGGAAAAATAACAAGAAAATATCAGAGCACACAGAGCATGTTACAGAAAAAGAAAAACGCAGCCTGTCACATAAGAAGAAGGGGGAGATATCTCCGCTAAGCATATATAACCATTCTAGAAAGTTTACATAGCCACAAAAAGACAACAGATGAATAAGAAAAATCTAAAACCTAAAACAAGGCAAAAAGGTTCAGCCCGCTGTATAAGACCAAAGTCTCTTTTGGGGGAAAAAACACCTGCAGCAGATTCTACAGCAATAATTAAATTGGCAGACATAACCGGAAACAGAGAAGTCCAGGAGCAATACTCAGCCAGGGTGTCATCCGCCTGAGAGGAGTCGTCATCTGCCTTGGATGCCTCAGAAACATAAGCCTCTGCATCTGCAAGATTTGTAAAGTCCCGGAAAGAATTTCCATCAAACAGGCGTAGTCTTGCAGGGAAGAGCAGAGCAAATTTTTTATTCGCCTTTACCAAACGGGAGCAAAGGGGGGTAAATTCCCGACGTGCCCGGGATACCTCCGCGGAGTAGTCCTGGAAAATGGCCAAACGAGCTCCCTCCCATTGTAAATTCCTATGCCTCCTGGATGCCGTCCATATTGCCTCCTTATGGAGAAAGTTCAGACATTTAAATATAACCACACGTGGTCTGCTATTGGGTGAAGAACGTGGGGGACCCAGTCTGTGGGCTCTCTCAATAACTAAGCCAGAGCATTCATCTTGGATATGCAACAAATCAAGGAGGGACGTTTGTAAGGAAAAAAAAAAGAGTCAAATCAGGACCTTTCAGTGACTCAGGAAGCCCCAGCACCCGAAGATTCGATCTCCTCGATCTATTTTCAAGATCGTCAACCTTGTTCAGCAGCTGGAAGTGAGATATCTGGAGCTCATCATATCTGTGCTTAAGATCCCCAACATCCTGAAAAGTCTCCCCCAGCCTTTGTTCATTTGTAAGAACAGTCTTAGATAACTGCTTGATTTGGGATTTTAGATCTTTTACTGCCTGCTGCATTTTAGCAGCATGTGCATCCATGATAGGCTCCATGGCATCCCTAACAGCTCTCACTACATCAGCATAAGTCACTGGAGAGGCAGGGGAACAGTCAGGCTCACCTGAGGGAGAAATGTGTTTTGCAGAAGCCTGTTTAATGCTGCCAGCAGCCTGCAGACTCGTTTGTGAGCTAGGTGCGGCGGCCATCTTGGATTCCCCCGGCCGTTTTTCAGACCTCGATCTCTGGGCTTTAGGGGGCATGGGGGAGGACAGAAACCTTTCCATCCAATCCCCAGCACTTTCCCACAGGTAGTGTGCGCCAGGTGCGGAGAAAAGCCGCGAGCGGGAGGCGCTGTGTGCTCCGGTTACCGAGGGTGCAGGAGAGCTGCAGCAATCAGCTTCTCCTCACATGGGCGCCGGAACCGGAAGTCTAGTCCCTATGGTTAATCCACCTTGGGCGGAAAACTTTTCTAACCAGTTGCAGCAGTTGACTCGTTCCTTGGTCAGACAAAAATCTACCTCCGGTCACTCCCGTGTCGCTGGGTGATCTAAGCGGACTGCTTCCTCCTCACAATCCACAAATCTCTCAGATGTTTCATCTGAAGAGGAGGGGGAACATATTGTCCTGTCAGACACTGAATCAGGCATTTCTGACGAGGATTCTATAATGCAAATTGACGTCCTTGCTCTAGTGGTTGCTATTAAGCAAATCCTACAAATCACTGATGATGAGGAACCCACTACTGTCACCAAGACAACTATAATTTTTAAACGGCAGAAGGTGACTAAAAATCTGTTACCCCATTCTGACCATTTGGTTGACATCAGGCAGGAGGAACTCTGGTCTAATCCAGGGATTAAATTCCCTCTCTCTAAATGGGCCTTAGCTCGTTACTCTCTCCCTGCAGAGTTATGTAACAAGTGGGAAAATACACTGCCGGTGGATTCTCATGTCACCCGCCTAGTGGTGTCATCAACTCTGCCTGTCACCACTGTCACTTCACTGAAAAAACCGCTAGATAAGCGTGTGGCGGTATGCCGGAAATCTATTCACTCCCTGACAAGTGCTGTACATAGACCCACTATTGCTGCCTCCTGGGCTGCTAAAAGTATGGAAGCATGGGTTCAGGCATTAGAGGAAGAGCTGCCCGAGGATATATCTGACAATGCCAGACAATACCTGTCTCACATCACCACCGCTTCTGATTATATTCAATAGGTGTCCTCTGAGGTGGGTGTGTTGGCGGCCAAGGTGTCGACTACGTCTGTCCTGCCTCGCCGTATTCTGTGGTTGAGGTCATGGAAGGTGGACCTGGATGCCAAAAAGACCTTGGAGATACTCCCTTTTAAGAGAGACATAATGTTTGGGGAAGACCTAAATAAAATTGTGTCTGAACTGGTGGCTGCGAAAACTGCCTTTCTCCCAAATACTAATCCTTCTGCACAGAAGGCAAAGGGTACCACTTTTCGTTCCTTTTGACCTCAAGGGAAAGCAAAAGGTCAGGCATACCCGAGACAATATCGTGCTTCCAAAACCACTAAGCCCAAGACAAAGCAGTCCTGGGTGGCCCATCAGCCTGCTTCTAAACAAGACAAGCCTGCCGCATGACGGGCCTCCCCCTGGGGGACCCCATGGTGGGAGGTCGACTTCTGCAGTTCACCCAGGTCTGGTTGAAGACCACTTCAGATGCATGGGTGTGAGAAGTTGTCTCTCACATGTAATCAGTCTCTTTCAATAGACGCCCCCCTCACCAGTTTTGCACCACAGTCATCCCTTCGGATCCACTAAAGGTGCAAGCTATGCACCAGGTTGTGAGTTCTCTTCTGGATAGAGGAGTGGTAGTGTTGGTACCTCTGTCCCAAAGTGGCAGTGGTTACTACTCGACCCTGTTTCTAGTCCCGAAACCCAATGGGTCCTTCCGGCCTTTACTCAACCTCAAATCACTAAACAAGTTTGTGACCGTGTCCAAGTTCCGTATGGAGACGCTTTGCTCAATTGTACTGGCGATGAAACCCGGAGACTATATGGTATCCCTGGATATTCAGGATGCATACCTGCATATACCTATTGCTAAGTCACGTCAGCAGTATCTGCGGTTTGTTATAGGCAACCTTCACTATCAGTTCCAGGCTCTGCCATTTGGACTGGCTATGGCTCCTCGGATCTTCACCAAGGTCATGGCCATAATGACGGCACATCTCCATCGCCAGGGAGTCAGGATCCTGCTGTATCTGGACGAATTGCTGATCCTGGAAAACTCCCACGGTGTCCTCCTCAGTCATCTACAACTGACGGTAACCTTCCTACAAGCCCACTGGTGGCTCATCAATTTGAAGAAATCCTTGCTGGTCCCAGCTCAGAGCATGGTGCACCTGGGGGCACCTCCTGTACACATACAGTCAACGTCTGTTCCTGTCTCCAGAGAAAGTCCTGAAGCTTCAGGACGGGATGAGATGCTTCCTTTGTCACCCCAGAGTGTCGATACACTCGGCGATGCAAGTACTTGGCCTGATGGTGTCGGCATTCGACAAGGTAGAGTACGCTCAATTTCATTCCATCCTCTGCAGAGGTTAATTCTTTCCAAGTGGAACGGCCTACCTCACTGGATCAAATCTCACATGATTACTTTGACTCCAGAGGTTTGTCAATCGCTGACCTGGTGGCTACAAGACCAACAACTGAGGGTCGTCCCTTCTGGATCCCCGACTGGGTCCTGCTGACAGATGCCAGTCTGCGGGATGGGGTGCAGTGTTGGAGCAACACTCTTTCCAGGGTCGTTGGACCAAGGAGGAGTCTCTCCTTCCAATAAACATTCTGAAGCTGCTGGCAGTGTTCAATGCACTAACTCTCGCCCTGCCTCTGGTACAGAACTGGCCTGTTCAAGTACAGTCAGACAACGCCACCACAGTGGCATACATCAATCATCAAGGCGGCACTCAAACCCACATGACAATGTTGGAAGTGTCAAAAATCCTTCAATGGGCGGAACGCCATCTGC
Source organism: Pseudophryne corroboree (assembly GCF_028390025.1). NCBI lineage: Eukaryota > Metazoa > Chordata > Amphibia > Anura > Myobatrachidae > Pseudophryne > Pseudophryne corroboree. Next base: position 823,548,948 of record NC_086447.1, read on the forward strand.
CAGCAATATCAGCAGTGTTCATTTCGGGCGTCCTAAACTGGGAAATGGACTTCCTCAGTCGTCAGGACATACACGCTGGAGAGTGGAGTCTTCATCCAGAAGTCTTTCAACTCCTAGTGGACATGTGGGGCCTACCAGATGTAGACCTGATGGTGTCTTGACACTATCACAAAGTTCTGGTCTTCGGATCAAGTACCAGGGATCCTCAAGCAGCGTTTGTGGACGCACAAGCCATTCCATGGAACTTTTGGCTGCCTTACATGTTCCCTCCAGTGTCACTCCTGCCCAGGGTCCTGTGGAAGTTCAAGCAAGAAGGAGGAATACTACTGCTAGTCGCTCTGGCGTGGCCCAGTCGGCATTGGTTTTCAGACCTGCAGGGTCTATCGACAGAGCGTCCTCTTCTACTTCCTCAGCGACCAGATCTCCTCGTACAGGGCCCTTGTCTCTATCCAGACATGCCCATGCTGGCTTTGACGGCGTAGCTCTTTAAGCATCACTCCTGAGGGCCAAAGGATTCTCTGAGGCGATCATCCAAATTATGTTGAAAGCCCGCAAATCGGCATCTACCCGGATCTATTACAGGTTCTGGAATTCTTACTTCTCCTGGTGTGCTGATAAGACCTATGATGTGTACAGATTCAAAACATCCAGAATCCTGGCTTTCCTGCAACAAGTCCTGGACTTAGGCCTTCGTCTGGCCTCCCTCAAGGTTCACATATCTGCCTTGTCTGTGTGGTTTCAGAGAAAAATTGCGTTTATACCTGACGTTCATACATTCACTCAGGGTGTGTTAAGGATTCAGCCTCCCTATGTCCCTCTGATGGCTCCATGGGATCGGTCTGTTGTCCTGAATGCCATGCAAGAGTTTCCATTTGAACCTCTTGAGTCCGTGGACCTTAAATGGCTCACAGCCAAGGTCCTGTTTAACATAGTAACATAGTAATATAGTTAATAAGGTTGAAAAGAGGCAAAATGCCCATCGGGTTCAACCTGTATTCTGTATTAAGCAGTGCACATTATAATGCACCAGCTGAAAATAATGGTTTCGTACCTATTGACAACTATATTTCGTATTACTCCCATATACATGATGTCAATATATTAAATGCTATAGCCTTGGATACCTTTTTCAGCTAGAAAACTGTCCAATCCGTTTTTAAATGCATTTAAAGAGTCTGCCATTGTTATCTTCTCCGGCAGGGAGTTCCAAATCCTTATTGCCCTTACGGTGAAGAACCCTTTCCTACGTTTTGTACATTTTGTTTCTATTGGCTATTGCCTCTGCTAGAAGGTTGTCGGACCTAGGCGCTTTGTTCTGTCGTCCACCCTTTCTAATATTACATCATGACTGGGCAGTTCTTAGAACTCGCCCAGGTTATTTACCTAAGGTGGTGTCATCTTTTCACCTTAATTAAGAGATTGTGGTCCCGGCCTTTATCTCTTCGGACTTGTACCCCAAAGAGCGGTCTTTGGATGTCGTAAGGGCTCTCCGTATATATGTGGAGAGGACTTCCTCGATCAAGAGGTCAGATACCCTTTTTGTACTGTTTGTTTTCCACAAACGTGGCTGGCCTGCACGAATAAGCAAACCTTGGCCAGATGGATTAGAATGGTGACTGCACAAGCTTATGCGCAGGCTGAACTCCCAGCTCCTGCTGCTGTTAAAGCCCATTCTACTCGGTCTGTTGGACCTTCTTGGGCGGCCCGCCGTGGTGCATCCGCAGAACAATTGTGCAAGGCAGCTACGTGATTCACAGTGAACACGTACATTAGGTTCTATGCTTTTCATACTTCTGCCTCCCAGGATGCTTCCTTTGGATGCCGGGTTCTCATACCTGCTAAGGCGCGTCCCCTCCCTTGAGGAACTGCTTTAGGACATCCCCAATGTTTTCCTGTGGAACACATTGTAGCCCGCTGCAGAAAAGGAGAGTTATGGTAGACTTACCATTGTTAACTCACTTTCTGCGAGGTACACTGGGTTCCACAGGGCACCCACCCTGACGCACCTAGCTTCTACGGGTTTGTATGGCATTAGCCGCTGGTCCCTGTCGTGAGAATGTGGTTCTATGTGACTAACATCTGCCTTCTCTCTTATCTGCTACATTGGACTGGTTAACGAAACTGAGCTAACAGTGCCTGGAGGCGGGGTTACAGAGGAGGCCCCAGTGCATCCTGGGACAGCCTAAAGCTTTAGCCTGTTGGTGCCTCTGGATCAAGATCTTCTCTACACCCCAATGTTTTCCTGTGGAACCCTCTGTACCTTGCAGAAAAAGAGTGAACAATGGTAAGTGTACCATAACTCTCCTTTTTTTTCAGTGCACGCTTCTTTTCGACGATATAAGCCCTATTTACCTCCAACTCTGCTTCAGACAAATGTCTGTAAACCTGCTATCATCTAATGAAAAGGAGCTAATTACATACAGGAGTACTAATCTTTGTTATGTGGTCATAATCTTTTTGACAGACAAAATAGTAAATAACATGTAAATCCTTTTGTGTATTGTATATCACAGTGCAATCAGAGTGCACAAAATATCTGAGACCATGTGAATGATACGTCTAAAGCAGTTTGTAAAATGAGTGTATTTTATTTTTATTTGTTTTTCATCTGTAAATATAAACGAACAATTAAAGCTGCATTATTCCTGCTGCCTTTGTAAAAGCCTAATTGTAGTGTCCTGTCATTAGCGCACACATACTTGAGGACAAATAATCTATGTTACTGTGACCCTTCCTCTCTGTCAGCAGCGCTGTAGGCAATATGTAAATGAGTTGTGTGCAAAAGTTTCTGTAAAATTAATCTCATGACCATTCCAAGCCATTGGGGGCCATTTACAAAGCAGAAAATAAAATGATTTCCTTGAAGCACTTTCCTTTCATTTGTCTACTTGTACATACAGTGCATGGATATACTCTGGCAAATAAGCCTTTTGCTTTAGACTTGTAGGAATACAGAATTTTACCTACTGACCTGGAAAACATGAACTGTTGGGGGTTCTGTGGACCGAGTTTGAGAGCCACTGGACTAAGGGGATTAAAACCTCAAATAATAAAGCATATCCTGTTAATTTCACTTTGTAGGTATTCATACTTAGGGGTATATTCAATTGATGTTGGATCCTCTCCGAAGGAGTGGATCCGACACGGCACTATTCAATGCCGGCCGTTTCCGGCTAGCATTCCGACAAATGCAGATTCAACTTGATTACAAGTCGAATCTGCATCAGCGACTGTCAAAAACAGCTGCATCTTCAACAAAAACGCTCGGTTCGGTGAGTAACTCGCCGATCCACATGTTTTCCGACAAGTTTATTGGTTCTTTTATTGTAATATCCATTCGAGTGACACATCCATGTATAGGACAGTTTACCATACAATTACTGCATTCTCCCCACTTCATAGCAAATAGCAATCTTTACCTAATCTAGCAAGTGGCCATTACCTACATAACTGGCAAACATTCACCATTAGCTCGCCTACCAAGTCTTTCCATTTGCATATACAGTATTACTGGATGATCTTTTTTGTAAACTAGAGATAAGGGTTTTTACTATGTAGTTAGAGCGTGCAGAGGACGTTTCAGTGACAGACATATTGGCCTTATTCCCAGTCGCATATAATGACCCGTATCCAGTTATCCGCTGTAATTTACTGCAGCTAATTGATGTACCAGGGGCCATTCAATTAGCCTCAATACATGGCACTTATTGAAGATTGCTTCAGGTGCCTCTGGAACGCAAATAATAATCCCTGATAAGTAGCCCACAGAGCCGCAATAACACATGGGTCCGTATACTTATCCTGATCCCATGTGTAATCTCACAATAGCAGAACTGTTAACTCCTGGACAAAACAGGCTTTAATTGAATAGCCCGACCAGGTCCATCTGTCAAATATCTCGCTATCAGCCTGTTTTTTAACTGGGCTAGTTGAATACCAGCCAAAGTATTTCAAGCCACTTCCAGCAATCATAAGTCCAATGTGAACATATAAAAGAAAAAAAGCGGGGGGGGGGGGGGGGGAAAGGAAAATAGAATGATACAAATCACTTTATTGCAAATATAGCATGTACTGTAATACAAACCAGTGAACATATATTCACTTGGCTGAACCAAATCACAATTACACGTTTTACCTTCCACTTGATCAATCTCTTACGTCAGTAGTGTGGCCACACTTAAATCTCTAATAGATAGTGGCTCCCAAATGAATAAGAGATATACTATTTTGTGGTAAAATAACCTAAATAAAATAAATTAACTGATTAAAAACAGATGAGTAATCTGTATAGGGAAATGTCAGCTGTTCATCTTGGTCTCAAACAGAGAAGATTAACTGTGGTATATAAAGTATCCAAGTACAGTAGTTGTAAAAACATATGTAGCCAGTAATTTGCTGCCCTAGGCTGATTGGCAGCTTTTAACTTTGTGAGAGCTGTGGACAAAGTTATGTAGTAATAATGGAAACACATTTATTTTCCACCCGAAGTTAAATTGCTGTCTTCACCATGACTCCTCTGTATCAATAGACATAGCACCAATGTATACTAGTGGGGCAATTGAGAAAAGCAAAAATGTCTCTTCTCGGGCTGAAGAATTGAGAAATAATGAGATAGATGTAAAACAACTGTTTCACCATATCTCATACTATGAGGGTACCCACTGTCAATTGATACCATGCAGGTATATTAAGGTCCCAATGTCCAATGGCTAGGTGAGCAGAATTCCACATGAGCGAAGAACAACAGATGCTGGCAAGAGGCACTGTAGATTTCTTACCACACCAGGTTGTTCTGACCCCAACTGAGAAGAGAGGAGGAGCAGTGTCACGGGGAGCTGCAGCTGTGTATTACAGAGACCGCTGGTGGCTGAACAGTGCCAGGTTTTCTATGTTTGGATTTATCCAATGGGAACTTTCGCCGTATTCTGAATCTACAGTGTGTGACCGTTCTAACAGCCAGCGCTCTGTCACAGGAGCAGCTATCATCACTAGTACGTGCACTTACACCTACCCTACACTTGGTGCAGAAGATATGACTGGAAATGGTCTGAATTCAGCACATGCTCAACTCAGAATAGGTCGCAGCTCTGTCTACACGCCCGTGGGATGCTTCGCCTGCGTGTAACGCCCCATTGATGTCCAGTACACACAATACTTACTGCTAAACCTAATGTTCGGAGCAAACCAATCATTTGGCAGCAAGTATTATTTTGCTATTATTTCCAAATGTATCTTCCCCCTACTCCTCCAATTCTGTAAATGTATCATCTTCATCATCATTTTTATTATTATTATTATTATTATTATACTTTTGAAGTCCACACTTATATTAGCAAAATATCTTTAATCTATAAAGTCATGCTGGTTTTACACTTATTCTTTAGGTGCTGTTATCCTCCTGGGAAGGACCAACATGTTTCGCTTTAATCATCCAAAAGAAGCTGCTAAATTAAGGGAAAAAAGGAAGGTAATACCAATATAAAATCTTTTTATAATACGTGTTTCTGTATGTCGAATTGACTGATTTAAGTCAAGTTTATAATAATTTTTATTTATTCTTTTCATTCAGCTTTTTAAGTTTATAATTCTCAGTACAAAAATTAACATGTAGTTAAATTCCTGTTGTAACAAAAGCTTTGTACCTGCTTGCAGAGAACCCTGCTTTGGACATAGGGGATATCCTATTAGGCCCAGTAAAACATCGGGTGCAAAAAACGTAGGTTTTTCGCGATTTGTTTTCCGATGTTTCACCGATATTTTTTTTACAGGCTATCCAGATTGATCTCCTGTAAAAAAAAAAAAATAGATGCCCTTTCTCCCGAAAACACACAGGTTCAGTGAAAGCTTTGTGTTTTCGGTAGAAACAGCCCCGTTTTTGCACGGAAACGGGGCTGTTTCTGGGGATTTGGTTTTGCATGCTTGAGGCGAAACAAAATCCCTGATGGGCGGGACAACCTGAAGCTTCCCATGCCCGCTGCAGCATCCGGAAGCTGTCCTCGACGCGGTGACCCCCAGCAGAGAAGCCGGGGCAGCACCAAGACCGCATCCCCCCTCTATACCGCCCCCGGCAGCGGTCACCAGGGGAGCCGGAGGAGCAGCGCTGCATCGGGCGTTGTCAGGAGCCGGCACCCGGTGCAGTTTCATGTAACCCCCGATAAGCCACCGCTCGTGCTGGCTTATCGGGGGTAATAGGATAGCCCCCGGCGGACAATTAGCCCCGGTAAATTACCGGGGGTAATTGGATATCCCCCATAGTGAGAGTGAGGATTTCACACACAATGGGCTAGATGCATCATCGCTTGGAAAGTGATAAAATGGAGAAAGAAAAATGCCAGCCAATCAGCTCCTAACTGCCATATCACAGGCTGTGTTTGAAAAATGACAGTTAGGAGCTGATTGGCTGGTACTTTTTGACTCTCCATTTTATCACTTTCCAAGCGATGATGCATCTAGCCCAATGTCTGGCTGAGAACATATATTGCCTGTTACAGTAGGCGCTAACAATGCAAGACTCTCTTCACGCCTGTATGGGGTGCGCGGAAAAACTTGCGGGTTTGATGGCCATGATTTACCGTTGTGGAATGGCACATTGCACAGAATTGTATCAGCCCCTATAAGCAAAGTCTCATGGGCAAATGTATCAAGCCTTCTACAAAGTCGAGAAATGGAGAAGTTGCCTATAGCAACCTATTAGCTTCTAACTGGCATTTATCAAGTACATTAATTGGCAACTTCTCCAGTCTTAGAAGTCTGGATATATTTGCCCCTAAGTCGCCAATCAAATCACTACTCTCCTCCTGGGCTTTGAAAGTACATAGTGTAAATTAGACATATGATGCCACTGTATATACTGGTTAATGCAGACATGTCAAACTCAATCCCCAGTTGGGTCAAATAAGTCTGAGATTGTGCGGGGCTGCCCGCCATGCTCAGTGGGTGATACTCATTAACTACATGTAGCCCTATGGGAGAGAGAGCGCTGCAGCAATAAGAGGATCGCTGCAAATACTGTTCATCGCCTTCTAATCGCCACAGTGTTGGCTGTGTCTGTATGTTACCTGATACCAAGAAACTTGCTACGTATCATTCAATATCACAGTACAGAGGCCGTGATAGGGCAGAGAGCAGACTATTACCTCCCCATTACCCTCTCTTCCCCCTCCGCACCCACACTATACGGTGCCCTTATCAGCACCAGGGGCCCCCGCACACCTCACTCACCTCACTCTCTGCCACTGCCAAATTTTCAATCACCACCCCATTCACGTGTTCCCAACGCTTCTGTCCTGTTCATGCACTCGCCGGGACAGTGAGGAGGAGCTCCCAGGGACACACAGGATCAAGGAGGAGCCTGGGCAGGTACAAGTAGAAGGTGGTAGTAGAGTGAGTGAGAATAAGAGGAATGAGGCAGAGATTGGGTGGGAAAATTGAGGAGGGGGAGGAGGCTGGGATACAAGGAAGAGGGAAGAGACTAGGCGGAGACATATGGGCGCTGTGTTTTCCCTTCACTCAGGTTTGAATCCATATTCCCTTCTGGGTACTGTTCTGACTAGTGCATGCACACTGACAGTCATGTGACAGTGACGGGGAAGGTTCTGTCAGGCTGCATTCCATTTTGTTTTCACATAGTAATTCTGGGCCACAAAAATATTCGTTTTGGGCCACAAAAATATTCGTTTTGGGCCACATGCGGCCAGCGGTCCATGTGTTTGACATGTCTGGGTTAATGCATCTTTAGCAGTCTGATTATATCATAAAGAACATTATATGCAATTTTTTGTAATAAGTTGTTTTGTATTTGTCCTACAGAGTGGCCTGCTTTCTTCTTTCAGTCTATCTATGACCGATCTCTCAAAATCATGTGAAAATCTTTCCGCTGTTATGCTTTACAATCCTGGGTAAGGAAATAACATAACTGTTGGCGTTCTAAGTGCTGTTACAGTATGTTTTATATCATCTAAATATAGCTGAAGGTCTTAAATACAATTCTACATGTATTTGATGATTTGATGTTAAAACACAAATTCCATCAATTATGTTGATTTGTACACTATTCACTGTAATATGCTAAATCAAATGCTGAAACATTTAAATGAAGGACACATTTATTACTGAAGGTCTACGGGTTTTTTTGGTTTGTTTTTTTATGTATTTGTTTTATTTATTTAAATACTGCCAGTCATCTAAGTTTGGTCTTCTCTGATATATTATAATATCATATTATCATATGCCCAACGTGAAAAAAGTTACGACATTTCATACCATATCTGATTCCATCCTTCATTTGTGTATATATACAGGTTGAGTATCCCATATCCAAATATCCGAAATACGGAATATTCCGAAATACGGACTTTTTAAAGTGAGAGTGAGATAGTGAAACTTTTGTTTTCTGATGGCTCAATGTACACAAACTTTGTTTAATGCACACAGTTATTAAAAATATTGTATTAAATGACCTTCAGACTGTGTATATAAGGTGTATATGAAACATAAATGAATTGTGTGAATGTAGACACACTTTGTTTAATGCACAAAGTTATAAAAAATATTGGCTAAAATGACCTTCAGGCTGTGTGTATAAGGTGCATATAAAACATAAATGCATTCTGTGCTTAGATTTAGGTCCTATTGCCATGATCTCTCATTATGGTATGCAATTATTCCAAAATACGGAAAAATCCGATATCCAAAATACCTCTGGTACCAAGCATTTTGGATAAGGGATACTCAATATGTATCTATCTATATATATATATAATAAGAATTTACTTACCGATAATTCTATTTCTCGTAGTCCGTAGTGGATGCTGGGACTCCGTAAGGACCATGGGGAATAGCGGCTCCGCAGGAGACAGGGCACAAAAGTAAAGCTTTAGGATCAGGTGGTGTGCACTGGCTCCTCCCCCTATGACCCTCCTCCAAGCCTCAGTTAGGATACTGTGCCCGGACGAGCGTACATAATAAGGAAGGATTTTGAATCCCGGGTAAGACTCATACCAGCCACACCAATCACACCATACAACTTGTGATCTGAACCCAGTTAACAGTATGATAAAACGTAGGAGCCTCTGAAAGATGGCTCACAACAATAAACAACCCGATGTTATTGTAACAATAACTATATACAAGTATTGCAGACAATCCGCACTTGGGATGGGCGCCCAGCATCCACTACGGACTACGAGAAATAGAATTATCGGTAAGTAAATTCTTATTTTCTCTGACGTCCTAAGTGGATGCTGGGACTCCGTAAGGACCATGGGGATTATACCAAAGCTCCCAAACGGGCGGGAGAGTGCGGATGACTCTGCAGCACCGAATGAGAGAACTCCAGGTCCTCCTCAGCCAGGGTATCAAATTTGTAGAATTTAGCAAACGTGTTTGCCCCTGACCAAGTAGCTGCTCGGCAAAGTTGTAAAGCCGAGACCCCTCGGGCAGCCGCCCAAGATGAGCCCACTTTCCTTGTGGAATGGGCTTTAACAGATTTTGGCTGTGGCAGGCCTGCCACAGAGTGTGCAAGCTGAATTGTACTACAAATCCAACGAGCAATCGTCTGCTTAGAAGCAGGAGCACCCAGCTTGTTGGGTGCATACAGGATGAACAGCGAGTCAGATTTTCTGACTCCAGCCGTCCTGGAAACATATATTTTCCGGCCTTGACAACGTCTAGCAACTTGGAGTCCTCCAAGTCCCTAGTAGCCGCAGGCACCACAATAGGTTGGTTCAGGTGGACGCTGAAACCACCTTAGGGAGAAACTGAGGACGAGTCCTCAATTCCGCCCTGTCCGAATGGAAAATCAGATAAGGGCTTTTACAGGATAAAGCCGCCAATTCTGACACGCGCCTGGCCCAGGCCAGAGCCAACAGCATGACCACTTTTCCTGTGAGATATTTTAACTCCATAGATTTAAGTGGGTCAAACCAATGTGACTTTTGGGACCCAAAAACTACATTGAGATCCCAAGGTGCCACTGAAGGCACCAAAGGAGACTGTATATGCAGTACCCCTTTTACAAACGTCTGAACTTCAGGGACTGAAGCTAGTTCTTTTTGGAAGAAAATTGACAGAGCCGAAATTTGAACCTTAATGGACCCCAATTTCAGGCCCATAGACACTCCTGTTTGCAGGAAATGTAGGAATCGTCGAATTTCCTCCGTCGGGCCTTACTGGCCTCGCACCACGCAACATATTTTCGCCAAATGCGGTGATAATGTTTTGCGGTTACATCCTTCCTGGCTTTGATCAGGATAGCGATGACTTCATCCGGAATGCCTTTTTCCTTCAGGATCCGGCGTTCAACCGCCATGCCGTCAAACGCAGCCGCGGTAAGTCTTGGAACAGACAGGGTCCTTGCTGGAGCAGGTCCCTTCTTAGAGGTAGAGGCTACGGATCCTCCGTGAGCATCTCTTGAAGTTCAGGTTACCAAGTCCTTATTGGCCAATCCGGAGCCACGAATATAGTGCTTACTCCTCTCCATCTTATCAATCTCAGTACCTTGGGTATGAGAGGCAGAGGAGGGAACCCATACACTGATTGGTACACCCACGGTGTTACCAGAGCCTTTACAGCTATTGACTGAGGGTCCCTTGACCTGGCGCAATACCTGTCGAGTTTTTCCCAACGGTTTATAATCATGTGGAGGACTTCTGGGTGAAGTTCCCACTCTCCCGGGTGGAGGTCGTGCTGAGGAAATCTGCTTCCCAGTTGTCCACTCCCGGAATGAATACTGCTGACAGTGCTATCACATGGTTTTCCGCCCCGCGAAGAATCCTTGCAGCTTCTGCCATTGCCCTCCTGCTTCTTGTGGCACCCTGTCTGTTTACGTGGGTGACTGCCGTAATGTTGTCCGACTGGATCAACACCGGCTGACCTTGAAGCAGAGGTCTTGCTAAGCTTAGAGCATTGTAAATGGCCCTTAGCTTCAGATATTTATGTGAAGTGATGTCTCCAGGCTTAACCATAAGCCCTGGATATTCCTTCCCTGTGTGACTGCTCCCCAGCCTCGCAGGCTGGCATCCGTGGTCACCAGGACCCAGTCCTGAATGCCGAATCTGCGGCCCTCTAGAAGATGAGCACTCTGCAACCACCACAGGAGGGATACCCCTGTCCTTGGTGACAGGGTTATCCGCTGATGCATCTGAAGATGCGACCCGGACCATTTTTCCAGTAGGTCCCACTGGAAAGTCCTTGCGTGGAATCTGCCAAATGGGATTGCTTCGTAGGAAGCCACCATTTTTACACAGAACCCTTGTGCATTGATGCACTGAGACTTGGCTCGGTTTTAGGAGGTTCCTGACTAGCTCGGATAACTCCCTGGCTTTCTCCTCCGGGAGAAAAACCTTCTTTCTGGACTGTGTCCAGGATCATCCCTAGGAACAGAAGACAAGTCGTCGGAACCAGCTGCGATTTTGGAATATTGAGAATCCAATCGTGCTGCCGCAACACTACCTGAGATAGTGCTACACTGACCTCCAACTGTTCCCTGGATCTTACCCTTATCAGGGAATCGTCCAAGTAAAGAATAACTAAAATTCCCTTCCTTCGAAGGAATATCATCATTTCGGTCCTTACTTTAGTAAAGACCCGGGGTGCCGTGGACCATCCCTACGGCAGCTTCTGAACTGATAGTGACAGTTCTGTACCATAACCTGAGGTACCCTTGGTGAGAAGGGTAAATTTTTTGACATGAAGGTAAGCATCCTTGATGTCCCGAGACATCATGTAGTCCCCTTCTTCCAGGTTCGCAATCACTGCTCTGAGTGACTCAATCTTGAATTTGAACCTCTGTATTCAAAGATTTTAGATTTAGAATCGGTCTCACCGAGCCGTCTGGCTTCGGTACCACAATAGTGTGGAATAATACCCCGTTTCCTTTTGCAGGAGGGGTACCTTGATTATCACCTGCTGGGAATACAGCTTGTGAATGGCTACCAAAACTGCCTCCCTGTCAGAGGGAGACGTCGGTAAAACCGACTTTTTGAAACGGCGAGGGGGAGACGTCTCGAATTCCAATTTGTACCCCTGAAATATTACCTGAAGGATCCAGGGGTCTACTTGCGAGTGAGCCCACTGCGCACTGAAATTCATTGAGAACGGGCCCCCACCGTGCCTGAGCTTGTAAAGCCCTAGCATCATACTGAGGGCTTGGCAGAGGCGGGAAAGGGTTTCTGTTCCTGGGAACTGGCTCATCTCTGTAGCCTTTTTCCTCTCCCTCTGTCACGAGCAGAAAAGAGGAACCTTTTGTCCGCTTGCCAACAAAGGACTGCGCCTGATAATACCGCGTCTTATTTTGAGAGGCGACCTGGGGTACAAACGTGGATATCCCAGCTGTTGCCGTGGCCACCAGGTCTGAAAGACCGACCCCAAATGCCTTTTTTAAGGCAATACTTCCAAATGCCGTTTGGAATCCGCCTCACCTGACCACTTTACTGGTAGAATTGGACAACGCACTTATACTTGATGCCAGTCGGCAATATTTCGCTGTGCATCTCGCATATATTTTAAATGCTCTATAGGCAATAATATACTGTCCTTATCTAGGATATCAATATTTCCAGTCAGGGAATCCGACCACGCCAACCCAGCACTGCACATCCAGGCTGAGGCGATTGCTGGTCGCAGTATAACACCAGTATGTGTGTAAATACATTTTAGGATACCCTCCTGCTTTCTATCAGCAGGATCCTTAAGGGCGGCCATCTCAGGAGAGGGTAGAGCCCTTGTCTTACAAGCGTGTGAGCGCCTTATCCCCCCTAGGGGGTGTTTCCCAACGCACCCTAACCTCTGGCGAGAAAAGGTATACTGCCAATAACTTTTTAGAAATTATCAATTGTTATCGGGGGGAAACCCACGCATCATCACACACCTCATTTTATTTCTCAGATTCAGGAAAACTACAGGTAGTTTTTCCTCACCAAACATAATACCCCTTTTTGGTGGTACTCATATTATCAGAAATGTGTAAACATTTTCCCTTGCCTCAATCATGTAACGTGTGGCCCTATTGGAAATCACGGTTGTCTCTTCACCGTCGACACAGGAGTCAGTATCCGTGTCGGCGTCTGTATCTGCCATCTGAGGTAACGGGCGCTTTAGAGCCCCTGACGGCCTATGAGACGTTTGGACAGGCACAAGCTGAGTAGCCGGCTGTCTCATGTCAACTACTGTCTTTATACAGAGCTGACACTGTCACGTAATTTTCAACAGTACATCCACTCAGGTGTCGACCCCCTAGGGGGTGACATCACTATTACAGACAATCTGCTCCGTCTCCACATCATTTTTCTCCTCATACATGTCGACACAAACGTACCGACACACAGCACACACACAGGGAATGCTCTGATAGAGGACAGGACCCCACTAGCCCTTTGGGGAGACAGAGGGAGAGTTTGCCAGCACACACCAAAGCGCTATAAACTGTATAGGGACAACCTTATAATAAGTGTCTATCCCTTATAGCTGCTTATATATATTTTTAGCCAAATAAGTGCCCCCCCTCTCTGTTGTACCCTGTTTCTGTAGTGCAGTGCAGGGGAGAGTCTGGGAGCCTTCCTACCAGCGGAGCTGTGTGGGAAAATGGCGCCGTGTGCTGAGGAGATAGGCCCCGCCTCCTTCTCGGCGGGCTCTTCTCCCGCTTTTATCTGGAAAACTGGCAGGGGTTAAATACATCCATATAGCCCAGGGGCTATATGTGATGTATTTTTTGCCATAGGAGGTATTTACATTGCTGCCCAGGGCGCCCCCCCCAGCGCCCTGCACCCTCAGTGACCGCAGTGTGAAGTGTGCTGGGAGCAATGGCGCACAGCTGCAGTGCTGTGCGCTACCTTAATGAAGACAGGAACGTCTTCTGCCGCCGATTTCTGGACCTCTTCACTCTTCAGCATCTGTAAGGGGGCCGGCGGAGCGGCTCCGGGACCCATCCAGGCTGTACCTGTGATCGTCCCTCTGGAGCTAATGTCCAGTAGCCAAGAAGCCCAATCCACTCTGCACGCAGGTGAGTTCGCTTCTTCTCCCCTTAGTCCCTCGATGCAGTGAGCCTGTTGCCAGCAGGTCTCACTGAAAATAAAAAACCTATTTAAACTTTACTTCTAAGCAGCTCAGGAGAGCCACCTAGCCTGCACCCTTCTCGTTCGGGCACAAAAATCTAACTGAGGCTTGGAGGAGGGTCATAGGGGGAGGAGCCAGTGCACACCACCTGATCCTAAAGCTTTACTTTTGTGCCCTGTCTCCTGCGGAGCCGCTATTCCCCATGGTCCTTACGGAGTCCCAGCATCCAATTAGGACATCAGAGAAATATATATATATATATATATATATATATATATATATACAGGTTGAGTATCCCATATCCAAATATTCCGAAATACGGAATTTTTTGAGTGAGACTGAGATAGTGAAACCTTTTTTTTCTGAGGCTCAATGTACACAAACTTTGTTTAATACACAAAATAATCTAAAATATTGTATTAAATTACCCTCAGGCTGTGTATATAATGTGTATATGGAACATAATTGAATCGTGTGTATGTGCACACACTTTGTTTAATGCACAAAGTTATTAAAAATATTGACTAAAATGACCTTCAGGCTGTGTGTATAAGGTGTATATGATACATAAATGTATTCTGTGCTTAGACTTGGGTTCCATCACCATGATATCTCATTATGGTATGCAATTATTCCAAAATACGGAAAAATCCGATATCCAAACTACCCCAGGTCCCAAGCATTTTGGATAAGGGATACTCAACCTGTATATATTTATTTTTTTATGAAGAGTTGTTTTTAACATACCACTTGTTTCTTGAATTCAGGGCCTAATTCAGCATGGATCGCAGATGTGCGGTTTTTTTTCTATGATCCATTTCTCTAACATGCGGGGGGGGGGGCACAGCACAGGGCAAGTCCGCCCCGCATGCCGGATCCAGCTCCCCCCCCCCCTCCATCCTCCGCAAACATGCGAAAGCAACACGCGGCGGCAATGCTTTTGCTGTTTAGGGTAGCCTTCTGCCTACGCAACCTAGCTGTGAAGGCAGGCGGCTACCCTCCATGTTTTGGGTCGCAGTGGCTGCGTGTGACGTCGCACAGCCACCGCAGCCCGCCCTCAAGCTGTCTGGACACGCCTGCATTGTCCAGACCGCACCCCGAAAACACTTCCGCAATGCCCCCTACCCGCCCTGCGGATGCCTCTGCCTATCATCTTGCTGTGGGCGCACGGCTGCACTTAACAGGGCTTCAGCAGGCGAGTGTTCCATGCTGATTAGGACCTCAGACTGAAACCGAATGTCCATTTTAAACATACAGTGTTTGCCCAGAAGTACCTCTGCCCCCCCCCCCCCCCACATACACACACACTTCCTGCTGCTCAATTACACTATTCCTGCGTTCAAGTCAGATGGGCACGGCCTCAACAACTTGATTCATGGCAGATTGCATCATCAAGTCCTTCAATTGCTCTTCTAAATTCCAGCTTGAAAGTTTTCTATTCATTAAGGGTAATCCTATTTGTTAGGTGTTTGTATGCTGGTATTGTTTTACAAAATATTTTTCTACGATATATATTTAGAATTACAAACCTCACAATTCTTACAATTACTTACCATCAGCAGAAGTTAGATTCACAGGTGTATACCTTTTATGGTTCCTATTGTTATCCTCTTTTTAAAAAGTGGTATCGCGTGTGGGTTTTGACAGTTTTGCGTCATTGACCCGGTTATGCAGGAATCCATATTTATCTATGTAATCTACAAATCAGGTCCTGAGATGTGCATGCTTAGTAGATGTCTGAACTCTCAGGAAATGACATCACTGGCACTGGTGGGAGGGGTCAAAGTTGTTTATTTTGGTGACTCCTATTATTAGCACCAATCTACAGAGTCAGTGTAAAGATGGAGAACATCCAGGAGGCATTTTTCAGGAATGCTGTATGAAACAATATGACCACCGAGCAGCCTACGGAACAACTGGCCTGAAAGCAACCATTTTCAGTTATCCATTGACCAGGCCACTCATCCACCTTCTGCACTGGACACTTTTCAGGGAAGCATGTGCCTGTATGTCGGAGAGTCTCCGGCGGCGGCGGGCATTTAAAATATGGTGCCGGTAAGTGAGCCAATCAAAACTCATGGTCTGGCAGCCAATCAGGTTCCACCACTGCTGGTTCACAAGCTCTGATTGGCTGACGGCCAGCACCATATTAAAAATGAAGGGAGGAGGAGTGCCAGTGACCGTCCAAGCCTGTGCGCTCTGTGAGCTACCGAAAATACTACGGCGCGCTACCGGTAGCTCGTGAGCTACGGGTTGGAGATCACTGCTCCAGCCGGTGCATGTTGGGTTCAAAATACTAGTTAAAAATGTTTGTCTATCAATTAGCAAACATTGTTCATATGGGCAGACACCATCTGGGCCGGGTGCTATCATGCTTTGGAGGGAATTCAAATGCCCACATAAATTTTTTGTGTAAAAATGGGGCTTAACGCAAATTTTTTTTTTGGCCTATCCGATTAGAGCCCGTTTTTACCTCACAAAAAAGGACCCTTTCTGGGCGAAAAGCCATAAAATCTGGGGTAAGTTCCCGGACCTATGTGTTTTCGTTATCGTGGCCGTTAAAACAGGTCACTTCCGGGCAGGTGAACAAAAAAATAAGGATTTACCGGTAGGTATTAAAATCCTTTCTCTTAGTCCGTAGAGGATGCTGGGGACTCCAAAAGGACCAGGGGGTATAGACGGGATCCGCAGGAGACATGGGCACTTTAAGACTTTAATGGGCGTGAACTGGCTCCTCCCTCTATGCCCCTCCTCCAGACCTCGGTTATAGGAACTGTGCCCAGAGGAGACGGACATTTTGAGGAAAAGGATTTTGTTAACTAAGGGTGAGATACATACCAGCTCACACCACAACACACCGTACAACATGGCATTTAACTAATACCAGGTAACAGCGTGAACCAAAGAGATCAGCAACAAGCTGACCTTAACCGAAACACAACCTTTGTGTAACAAAAGCAATAACCATTAACAAGTACTGCAGAAAAAAGTCCGCACTGGGACGGGCGCCCAGCATCCTCTACGGACTAAGAGAAAAGGATTTACCGGTAGGTATTAAAATCCTATTTTCTCCTATGTCCTAGAGGATGCTGGGGGCTCCAAAAGGACCATGGGGTTTATACCAAAGCTCCAGACCGGGCGGGAGAGTACGGATGACTCTGCAGCACCGATTGAGCAAACATGAGGTCCTCATCAGCTAGGGTATCAAACTTGTAGAAATTGGCAAAAGTGTTTGAACCCGACCAAGTAGCTGCTCGACAAAGTTGTAACGCCGAGACACCCCGGGCAGCCGCCCAAGACGAGCCCACCCTCCTAGTGGAATGGGCCTTCACCGATTTCGGTAACGGCAATCCAGCCGTAGAATAAGCATGCTGAATCGTATTACAGATCCAGCGTGCAATGGTCTGCTTAGAAGCAGGAGCCCCAACCTTGTTGGAAGCATACAGGACAAACAGCACCTCTGTTTTCCTAATACGAGCTGTTCTGGCTACATACATTTTCAAAGCCCTGACCACATCGAGAGACTTTGACTCAGCCAAGGCTTCAGTAGCCACAGGTACCACAATAGGTTGGTTCATGTGAAACGAAGAAACCACCTTTTGGAGAAATTGTTGACGAGTCCTCAACTCCGCTCTATCTACATGGAAAACCAAGTAGGGGCTTTTGTGAGACAAAGCCGCCAACTCTGACACCCGCCTTGCGGACGCCAAGTCCAATAGCATGACCACTTTCCAAGTGAGAAATTTCAACTCAACCTTTTGTAAAGGTTCAAACCAATGCGACGTAAGGAACTGTAACACCACGTTAAGATCCCATGGTGCCACTGGGGGCTCAAATGGAAGCTGGATGTGCAGCACGCCCTTCACGAAAGTCTGTACTTCTGGAAGCGAGGCCAATTCCTTTTGAAAGAAAATAGATAAGGCCGAAATCTGCACCTTAATGTAGCCTAACTTAAGGCCTGCATCCACACCAGCTTGCAAAAAATGGAGAAAATGACCCAGCTGTAATTCTTCCGTAGGCGCCATCTTGGATTCGCACAAAGACACATATTTTCTCCAAATACGGTGGTACTGCTTCGCCGTTACCTCCTTTCTAGCTTTCAGTAGAGTGGGGATGACCTCTGCGGGAATACCATTTCGAGCTAGGATTTGGCGTTCAACCGCCATGCCGTCAAACGCAACCGCGGTAAGTCTTGGAACACGCACGGCCCCTGCTGTAATAGATCCTCTCTTAGAGGAAGAGGCCAGGGATCTCCTATGAGTAATTCCTGAAGATCCGGATACCAGGCCCTCCGTGGCCAATCTGGAACAACGAGTATCGCCTGAACCCTTGTTCTTCTTATGATCCTTATCACCTTTGGGATGAGAGGAAGTGGAGGGAACACACAGACCGACTGAAACACCCACGGTATCACTAGAGCGTCCACAGCTACTGCCTGAGGGTCCCTCGACCTGGAACAATACGTCTGAAGCTTCTTGTTGAGGCGAGACGCCATCATGTCTATTTGAGGAATTCCCCAATGACCTGTCACTTCTGCAAAGACCTCTTGATGAAGACCACACTCTCCTGGATGGAGATCGTGTCTGCTGAGAAAGTCTGCTTCCCAGTTGTCCACGCCTGGAATGAAGACCGCTGACAGAGCGCTTGCATGTTTTTCCGCCCAGCGAAGAATCTTTGTGGCCTCTGCCATCGCCGCTCTGCTCCTTGTTCCGCCTTGGCGGTTTATGTGCGCCACCACTGTTGTGTTGTCCGACTGAATCAGGACGGGTAGGCCGCGCAGCAGATGTTCCGCTTGTAGAAGGCCGTTGTAGATGGCCCTTAATTCCAGAATGTTTATGTGTAGACAAGCTTCTTGGCTTGACCAGTTACCCCCTGTGTGACTGCTCCCCAACTTCGGAGACTCGCATCCGCGGTCACCAAGATCCAATCTTGGATCCCGAACCTGCGACCCTCTAGAAGGGGAGAAAGTTGGAGCCACCACAGGAGAGAAATTCTGGCCCTGGGGGACAGGCTTATCTTCCGGTGCATGTGTAGATGGGACCCGGACCACTTGTTCAACAGGTCCCACTGAAAAGTTCTTGCATGGAACCTGCCAAACAGAATGGCCTCGTAGGCCGCCACCATTTTCCCCAGCACTCGAGTGCATTGATGAATCGACACTCTTGCCGGTTTCAGAAGCTTCTTGACCATGTTCTGGAGTTCCAGAGCTTTTTCCAACGGGAGAAAAACTCTCTGTAGTTCCGTGTCCAGAATCATGCACAAAAACGACAGCCATGTTGTCGGAATCAACTGCGACTTTGGCAAATTTAGGAGCAAGCCATGTTGTTGCAGAACTGTCAGGGAGAGCGCAACGTTTTTTAGCAACTGCTCCTGTGATCTCGCCTTTATCAGGAGAGTGTCCAAGTACGGGATAATTGTGACCCCTTGCTTGCGCAGGAGTACCATCATTTCCGCCATTACCTTGGTGAAAATCCTCGGGGCTGTGGAAAGACCAAACGTCAACGTCTGAAATTGGTAGTGACAATCCTGAACAGCGAACCTCAGGTACGCCTGATGTGGAGGATATATGGGGACATGTAGGTAAGCATCCTTTATGTCGACACACCATAAAATCCCCCCATAGACTGGAGATCACTGCTCGGAGAGATTCCATCTTGAATTTGAATCTTTTTAAATACAGATTGAGGGATTTTAAGTTCAGAATCGGTCTGACCGAGCCATCCGGTTTCGGGACCACGAACAGGGTTGAATAAAACCCGTCCCCCCGCTGTAACGGGGGTACCGCGACAATGACTTGCTGCCGACACAGCTTTTGTATTGCCGCACAAACTACCTCTCTTTCTGGAAGAGAAGTTGGCAAGGCCGATTTGAAAAATCGGTGCGGAGGCACGTCTTGAAACTCCAGTTTGTATCCTTGGGTCACAATTTCCAGCACCCAAGGATCCAGGCCCGAGTGAACCCAGACCTGACTGAAGAGCTGAAGACGCGCCCCCACTGGGGCGAACTCCCGCAGCGGAGCCACAGCGTCATGCGGTGGATTTGGCAGAAGCCGGGGAGGACTTCTGCTCCTGGGAGCTTGCCACAGCCGGCAATCTTTTTCCTTTTACCTTACCTCTAGCAACAAGGAAAGAGGACCCCCGTCCTTTCCTGAATTTATGAGACCGAAAGGACTGCATCTGGTATTGAGGAGGTTTCTTTTGCTGTGGAGGGACAAAAGGCAAAAAGGACGACTTACCCCCCGCGGTAGCTGAAGAAACCAGGTCCGCGAGGCCTTCACCAAACAAAACTTCACCTTTGAAGGGCAGAGCCTCCATAGCCTTTTTAGAATCAGCATCACCATTCCATTGATGCGTCCACAACGCCCTCCTAGACGAGATTGCCATGGCATTGGCCCTTGAAGCCAAGAGGTCAATATCTCTCGCAGCATCCTTTAGATAGACTGCAGCGTCCCTGATGTGACCCAGGGTCAAAAGCACGCTTTCCCTATTCAGGGTGTCTATTTCAGATGACAAGTGATCTGCCCACTTTTCAATAGCGTTACTCACCCATGCCGATGCCACGGCCGGCCTGAGCAGCGTACCCGTAGTGACATAAATAGATTTCAAGGTAGTTTCTTGCTTACGATCGGCAGGCTCTTTAAGTGCTGCCGGGGACGGTAGCGCCACCTTCTTGGACAAACGCGCCAGGACTTTGTCCACCGTAGGGGAGGATTCCCACCGTAACCTATCCCCCGAGGGAAATGGATACACCATAGAAATCCTCCTGGGAATCAGTAGTCTCTTGTCAGGAGATTCCCAAGCTTTTTCAAAAAGAGCGTTCAGTTCATGAGAGGGAGGAAACGTTACCTCAGGTTTCCTTCCCTTAAACATACAGACCCTTGTCTCAGGAACAGCGGGGTCTTCTGTGATATGTAACACTTCTTTTATTGCCACAATCATGTACTGAATACTCTTAGCCACCTTAGGATGTAACTTGGCATCATTATAGTCGACACTGGAGTCGGAATCCGAGTCGGTGTCTGCTATCTGGGTAAATAAACGTTTCTGGGACCCTGAGGGTGTCTGAGATTGTGACAAAACATCTCCCATGGATTGTCTCCATACTTGGTTCTGAGCCTCAGATTTGTCCAACCTCTTGTGCAACAAAGCCACACTTGTATTTAAAACATTCCACATCTCTACCCAATCAGCAGTCAGCGGTGCCGACTGAGTCACTCCCTCATTCTGTTCAGCCCCCACCGCAGCCTCCTCCTGAGAAGAGCATTCAGCCTCAGACATGTCGACACACGCGTACCGACACCCACAAACACACTGGGCTATAGGGGACATACCCACAGTAAGGGCCCTTCAGAGAGACAGAGAGGGAGTTTGCCAGTTCACACCCAGCGCCTCACCGGCCTGAAAGAATGAAATAATGCCCCAGACGTATAAGCGCTTTTATTTAATAGTAACCAACACCAAATTGCTGTGCCCCCCCCTTGTTTTTTGCACCCTGTTACTTGTGACATCAGTGAAGGGCCAGGAGCAGCGTCTCTGCAGCAAGCTGTGGAGATAAAATAGCGCTGGTTAGAGCTGGAGGACGAAGCCCCGCCCCCTCAATGGCGTGCTTGTGTCCCACTTTTCTTTATACTGGCGGGGGTCTGTATACAGTGCCTATGCACTGTATACCAACTTGCCAGTCTCAGGTAGAGGTTTTATTGCTGCCCAGACCGCCCCCCCCCCTGCGCCCTGCACCCATGTAGTGCCTTGTGTGTGTGTGTGTGTGTGGAAGCAATAGCGCGCAGCGCGACCACTGCGCGGTACCTCAAGGAAGGACTGAAGTCTTCTGCCGCTTCTGAAGTCTTCTTGCTTTTGCTACTCACCCGGCTTCTTACTTCAGGCTCTGTGAGGGGGGCGGCGGCGCGGCTCCGGGAACGAACAGCTAGGCTATACCAAGTGATCAGACCCTTTGGAGCTAATAGTGTCCAGTAGCCTAAGAAGCAGAGCCTTTGAACTCACAGAAGTAGGGCTGCTTCTCTCCTCTCAGTCCCACGAAGCAGGGAGCCTGTTGCCAGCAGTGCTCCCTGAAAATAATAAACCTAACAAAAGTATTTTTTAGGAAAACTCTGTAGAGCTCCCCTAGTGTGTGCCCAGTCTCCTCTGGGCACAGAATCTAACTGAGGTCTGGAGGAGGGGCATAGAGGGAGGAGCCAGTTCACGCCCATTGAAGTCTTAAAGTGCCCATGTCTCCTGCGGATCCCGTCTATACCCCATTGTCTTTTGGAGTCCCCAGCATCCTCTAGGACGTAGGAGAAATACAGATAGTGATGGCTATCACATATAGTTAAAAAACGGGGGGGGGGGGGCATCAATTAGCCGCGTTAATTTACCACGACTAGTTGATTCCCCCTTAGCCTAATTTAGTGATACCTGAACCTCTGCGCCTTTTTCTGTGCTAGACAAGTCAGTGAAATTTAATGGTGTGCATAGGCTGTTGCTGGACAACAAAATATATGTAGGTAAGTTCTGTAATTTAGCAGGGCAATATATTATTTCTCATACGTTCTAGAGGATGCTGGGGACGACATCAAGACCATGGGGTATAGACGGGATCCGCAGGAGACATGGGCACGCTAAAGACTTTTCATTGGGTGTGAATTGGCTCCTCCCTCTATGCCCCTCCTCCAGACCTCAGTTTTAGAAATGTGCCCAGGTCGACTGAATGCACTCTGAGGAGCTCTACTCAGTTTCTCTGAAAAGACTTATGTTAGGTTTTTTATTTTCAGGGAGATCTTCTGACATCAGACTCCCTGCTTCGTGGGACTGAGGGGGCAGAAGCAGAACCAACTTCCTCAGAGTTTCATGGCCCTGCTTCTGGCTGACATGACACCATTAGCTCCTGAAGGGAACTGAACGCTAGCCGTGTCTAGATGCTCACTCCCACAGCACGCCGTCACCCCCCCTCACAGAGCCAGAAGTCAGAAGACAGGTGAGTATGAGAAGAATGATCTTCAATCAAAAGTAAGTGACGGCTGAGGTGCGGCGCGGCTGGAGGGAGCGCAGCGCGCCATTGCTGCCCACACACACAGGCACTGCAGGGTGCAGGGCACGGGGGGGGGGGGGGGGGATGCCCTGGGCAGCAAGAAAAATACCTCAAAACTGCCAGTATAAATAATAAGTCAATATACTTAGTGTAAGGACGCGCCATTGTGGGGGTGGAGCTTCTTCCTCAGGCAGCCAGCATACTACTCAGCGCCATTTTCTCTCTCTCCTCAGGCTGCAGAGAACACGCTGGTCCTCTCCTCCACTTCTGACAAGTACAGGGTGCTATAAAGGGGGGGCACAAAGCGATTGTGGTGCATTTGATAGTGTATATTACTATTTAAAAGCGCTTTTGGGCTGTGGACATCCTGTGTTCACAGGCAATACTGGCGCTGGGTTTGTGAACTGGCTGCTCCTATCCTGTGTCCCTCTGACAGATTTTAAATAAGTCCCAGTGTGTCTGTGAGTGTGGTGTACACGTGTGAGGCATGTCTGAGGCAGGGAGTTCCTCCCCGGAGGAAGCCATTTTAGGGACACAGAGTTGTAATGTGGTGGCGCTACCGGCACACCAAGAGCCTGCATGGGTGGAAGAGCTACGTGACAGCATGCATCTGATTAACCGTAGATTGGATAAGTCTGAATCTAAGGCTGCATGCTGAAGAAAATCTGTGGAAGATGTGATTTTTCAGGATGCTGTTATTCCTTATGCGGGCGGTCCCTCTGGGTCACATAAGAGACCATTTGCAAATGTTGTAAACACTGATACCGACACGGATTCTGATTCTTGTGTCGACAATAGTGAATCCAGAGAGATAGATCATAAATTGGCAAAAAGTATACAATATATGATTGTGGCTATAAGGGACGTGTTGGAGGTTACAGAAAGCACTCCTGTACCTCAGGAGAAAGCTTATTTATGTAAGGAAAAGAAATCCAAAGTCACGTTCCTTCCTTCACACAAACTAAATGCTCTATTTGAAGGGATGTGGGTGAATCCTGATAAAAAATGTTGTATTCCCAAAAGGATTCACATAGCTTATCCTTTCCCGGTTGAAGACAGGAAAAAATGGGAGTCACCCTCTGTGTTAGACAGTGCACTTTCCAGGTTGACAAAGAAGGTAATTCTCCCTGCTCCTGGCACGGCTTCTCTTAAAGAGCTGGCAGACCGCAAAATGGAAACGACATTGAAATCCATTTATGTTACCAATGGTACACAGCTCAGGCCCACAATTGCCTGCGCATGGGTGAGTCGCGCTATTGAAAAATGGTCAGAAAGCGTGTCATCAGAAATTGACACGATTGATAAAGATGAGATACTCCTTAAGTTAGGGAATATCAAGGACGCTGCCGCCTACATGCTGGAAGCAATGAAGGATATTGGACTCTTGAGTTCACAGGCCGCTACCATGGCAGTATTGGCTAGGCGGGCGTTATGGATTCGCCAGTGGAACGCGGATGCAGATTCCAAAAGAAACATGGAGGCTCTCCCATATAAAGGTGAGGCCTTATTTGGCGATGGCCTGGATGCGTTAGTCTCGGCGGCTACCGCAGGTAAGTCAACATTTTTGCCCTCTGCGCCTGCACCGGCAAAAAAGACCTATCACCCGCAAATGCAGTCCTTTCGGCCCAATAAATACAAAAAGGCGAGAGGTTCCCCCTTCTTTGCAGGTAGGGGAAGTGGAAAGAAGCCCACACCGGCTCCAGGTTCCCAAGAGCAGAAGTCTACCCCTAATTCTGCCAAATCCCCAGCATGACGCTGGAACTCCCTTGCGGGAGGCCGCTCGGGTGGGGGCACGTCTCAAACTCTTCAGCCAGGATTGGATTCTGTCTGGCCTGGATCCCTGGGTGTTGCAAATAGTATCCCAGGGATACAAACTAGAGTTTCAAGACGTTCCCCCATGCCGATTTTTCAAATCGACAATGCAAAGCTTCTCCGCCAGAGATAGAAGCAGTAACAGCGGCAATCCAAAAATTATGTCAAGACCAGGTTATAGTCCTGGTACCGTTGTCGCAACAAGGGCGGGGTTTTTATTCTAGCCTCTTTGTTGTTCTGAAGCCGGACAGCTCGGTCAGACCGATCCTAAATCTAAAAGATCTGAATTTCTTCCTGAAAAGGTTCAAGTTCAAGATGGAATCACTTCGGGCGGTGATTGCCAGTCTGGAGGTGGGGTACTACTTAGTGTAGGTGGACATAAAGGATGCTTACCTGCATGTTCCCATTTATCCTCCTCACCAGGCTTATCTGAGATTCGCGATTCAGGATTGCCATTACCAATTCCAGACGTTACCTTTCGGTCTCTCCATGGCGCCAAGGGTATTCACCAAGGTGATGGCGGAGATGATGGTCCTCCTTCGTCAGAAAGTAGTCAATATAATCCCTTATCTGGACGACCTCCTGATAAAGGTGAGATCCAGGGAGCAGTTATTACAAAACATATCCCTCTCCCTGTCAATACTCCAACAACACGGGTGGATCATAAATTATCCAAAGTCACAGTTGGAACCGACGACAAGGTTGTCTTTCCTCGGGATAATTCTGGACACAGAAGTTTATAAAGTATTTCTTCCGCTGGAAAAGGCTCTGGAAAACCAGAAAATGGTAAAACAAATATTGAAACCATCAAGTGTGTCGATCCATCAGTGCATTCGGTTGTTGGGGAAGATGGTGGCGGCCTACGAGGCCATACAGTTTGGCAGGTTCCATGCCAGAGTATTCCAGTGGGACCTGTTGGACAAGTGGTCGGGGTCACACCTACACATGCACAGAAAGATAATCCTGTCGTCAAAAAACAGGATTTCGCTCCTGTGGTGGTTGCACAGCTCTCACCTGCTAGAAGGACGTAGGTTCGGGATTCAGGACTGGGTCCTAGTAACCACGGATGCAAGTCTCCGAGGTTGGGGAGCAGTCTCTCAGGGAGAAAACTTCAGGGACGTTGGTCACAACAGGAAGCCTGCCTTCACATAAACTTTCTGGAGCTAAGAGCCATTTACAATGGCCTTCAACAAGCGGTACATCTTCTTCAAGACCGTCCCGTGCAGATCCAGGCGGACAATGTAACAGCAGTCGCATACAAAAACAGGCAGGGCGGAACAAAAAGCAGAGCGGTAATGGCAGAGGCGACGAAAATCCTCCGCTGGGCAGAAAAACATCTACAAGCTCTGTCGGCAATATTCATTCCGGGAGTAGACAACCGGGTAGCAGACTTCCTCAGCAGACACGATCTCCATCCAGGAGAGTGGGGCCTCCACCAAGAAGTCTTCGCAGAGGTGACAAGTCTTTGGAGAGTTCCTCAAATAGACATGATGGCGTCTCGTCTCAACAAGAAGCTTCAGAGATACTGTTCCAGGTCGAGAAACCCTCAAGCAGTAGCAGTGGATGCACTGGTGACCCAGTGGGTGTTTCTGTCAGTGTATGTTTTCCCTCCACTTCCGCTGATCCCAAAAGTACTCAGGATCATAAGAAAGACAAGGGTTCGTGCAATCTTCATTGTCCCAGACTGGCCAAGGAGGGCTTGGTACCCAGATCTTCAGCAGTTACTCATAGGAGATCCTCTGCCTCTTACTCCTCCGTAGGACTTGCTGCAGCAGGAGCCGTGTGTGTTCCAAGACTTACTGCGGCTACGTTTGACGGCATGGCTGTTGAGCGCCGTATCCTAGCCAGGAAGGGTATTCCTAAGGAGGTCATCCCCACCCTTATTCAGGCCAGAAAGGGAGTAACGTCAAAACATTACCACCGTATTTGGAGAAAATATGTGTCTTGGTGTGAATCCAAGAAAGCTCCTACGGAAGAGTTTCACTTAGGACGTTTTCTGCATTTTTTGCAGTATGATGTGGAGACGGGCCTACGATTGGGATCAATCAAGGTCCAGATTTCGGCCTTGTCAGTGCTCTTCCAAAAACAATTGGCCTCTCTTCCAGAGGTTCAGACCTTCGTGAAAGGGGTTCTGCACATCCAGCCTCCATTCGTGCCTCCAGTGGCACCTTAACGTGGTATTGCAGTTCCTTCAATCGGAATTGGTTTGAGCCTCTACAAAAGATAGATTTGAAGTTTCTCACTTGGAAAGTGGTGATGCTTTTGGCATTGGCATCCGCAAGGCGGGTGTCTGAATTGGGGGCCTTGTCTCACAAGAGCCCTTACCTGATTTTTCATGAAGATAGGGCAGAGTTGCGAACTCGCCAACATTTTCTTCCAAAGGTGGTTCCTACTTTTCACATAAACCAACCTATTGTGGTGCCAGTAGTTACTGACACATTCACTGATTCAAAGTCTCTAGATGTGGTTAGAGCTTTGAAAATCTATGTTGCTAGAATAGCTTGTATACAGAAAACAGAGGCTCTGTTTGTCCTGTATGATCACAACAAGATTGGCTGTCCTGCTTCCAAGCAGACTATTGCACGTTGGATTAGAAATATGATTCAGCAAGCTCATACTACGGCTGGATTGACGTTACCGACGTCGGTAAAGGCCCACTCCACTAGGAAGGTGGGCTCATCCTGGGCGGCTGCCCGGGGGGTCTCGGCATTACAACTTTGCCGAGTAGCTACTTGGTCAGGGTCAAACACATTTGCTAAGTTCTACAAGTTTGACACCTTGGCCGATGAGAACCTAAAGTTTGGTCAATCGGTGCTGCAGGGTCACCCGCACTCTCCCGCCCGTACTGGAGCTTTGGTATAGACCCCATGGTCTTGATGTCATCCCCAGCATCCTCTAGGATGTATGAGAAAATAGGATTTTGATAACCTACTGGTAAATCCTTTTCTCCTAGTCCGTAGAGGATGCTGGGCACCCGTCCCAGTGCGTACTTTACCTGCAGTTTAGTTATTACAGTTACACAAGTTGTGTTACCTTGGTTTCAGCATGTTGCTGCAATTAGTTCATGTCTGTTGGCGTGTGTTATGTTGAATGCCATGTGTGCGGCATGGTTGAGGGTGTGAGTTGGTAGATATCTCACCACTAGTTAAGTAATTCCTTTCCTCGAAATGTCAGTCTCCCTGGGCACAGTTCCTGCAACTGAGGTCTGGAGGAGGGGCATAGAGGGAGGAGCCAGTTCACACCCAATGAAAAGTCTTTAAAGTGCCCATGTCTCCTGCGGATCCCGTCTATACCCCATGGTCTTGATGTCGTCCCCAGCATCCTCTACGGACTAAGAGAAAAGGATTTACCGGTAGGTTATCAAAATCCTATTTTTTCTTTCTTGCTATTAATGTTTGCACGATCTTTTACTTTAACCTGGTCTCCTTTTTACATGTGTTGTTACACTTATTAAATTTTTCCAGTGACTTCTGAAATCCTTCTAGTTTTACTATTGAAATGCTCTCTCATTGTCTTACTGTCTGCAGTACTTTCACATGTTTGTTTTTTTGTATGGTATGTACTTCTGAATTTATATAAGCCTCTTCAGCTTTTGTTATAAAACTGAAAGTGAAATGTTACTTTGTTTTGATCCCCATTTTCCTTAAGTCCCTATTACCTGTACATTCTATATAATATTTGTTATGTGCCTTATAACAATCCCCCATCAGTACTGATACTTGAAATACTAAATACTTATATATACTTATTATACTTGATACTTGAAGTACTAAACTTGAAATATGGGCGTCTAAATGGAGAATGAGGTTCAATATAGAAAAATGCAAAGTTATGCATTTCGGGACTAGAAAAAAAACTTGCATCCTACATATTAAATGGGGAATATCCATTGGTAACAGTATTGTAAAAAGATTTGGGGGTACTCATTGATAATAGGCTTAATAACCGTATACAATGTCAAAGCGCAGTAAAGAAGGCAAGTAAGGTGCTAGCGTGCATAAAACGGGGACTTGAGACAAGGGATGAGTGTAATCCTGCCGCTGTACAATCATTGGTACGTCCGCACCTGGAATACTATGTTCAATTTTGGGCAACACATTATAAAAAAGATATCTGTGAACTCGAAAGGGTTCAAAGGATGAGCTACTAAATTGATTAAAGGGATAGAGGGACTGGATTACGAGGAATGGCTTACTAGGTTGAATATGTATACACTGGAAAAGAGGCGTCGAAGAGGAGACATTATTAATATCTTCAAATATGTAAAGTAACATTACAAAGAGTTATCAGAGGAATTGTTTATTAAAAGAAAACTGTATAGGACACGTGTTCACTCGCTGAGGCTAGAGGAGAGAAAATTCCGTACGCAACGTAGGAAAGAATTCTTCACTGTTGGGGCAATAAGGATTTGGAATTCCCTGCCAGAGAAGATGGTAATGGTGGACTCTGTAAATGTATTTAAAAACAGATTAGATACATTTCTGACTGGAAAAGATATTCAAGGTTATAGCATTTGAAATATTGACATTGAGAATCTGGGAGGAACATGGGCCCTCATTCCGAGTTGATCGGTCGCAAGGCGAATTTAGCAGAGTTACACACGCTAAGCCGCCGCCTACTGGGAGTGTATCTTAGCATCTTAAAATTGCGACCGATGTATTCGCTCACAAACTACTTAGCAGTTTTAGAGTAGCTCCAGACTTACTCTGCCTGTGCGATCAGTTCAGTGCTTGTCGTTCCTGGTTTGACGTCACAAACACACCCAGCGTTCGCCCAACCACTCCCCCATTTCTCCGGCCACTCCTGCGTTTTTTCCGGAAACGGTAGCGTTTTCAGCCACACTCCCATAAAACGGCCTGTTTCCGCCCAGTAACACCCATTTCCTGTCAATCACATTACGATCGCCGGAGCGATGAAAAAGCCGTGAGTAAAAATACTATCTTCATAGCAAAGATACTTGGCGCAGTCGCAGTGCGAATATTGCGCATGCGCACTAAGCGGAATTTCACTGCGATGCGATGAAAAATACCGAGCGAACGACTCGGAATGAGGGCCATGATTTATAGTTGTTAACTATACATAAAATATTACTTCAGCAGGGACATTATAATGAACTCGGCTTAATACAGAATACAGGTTGAACCCGATGGGCATTTTGCCTCTTTTCAACCTCATTAACTATGTATGTTACTTTACAGGTGGATGTTCTTTTCCTTCTCCATGTTTATCATGAGAACCATGTTCTATCACAAGGACCACTAAGGGGGGAATTCAAATGATCGCAATAAAATTTACCACGAAAAAAGTAATCTTCGCAATTTTTTTGCCCAATGTTTTTTGGTTCAGGCAATTCAAGTACTTTTATTTGCTGTAAATGTACCCACTATCGTGTGAAAACAGACAGGATTTGGGAGTAGCTCCCAGATCCATGTGTTTTCGCAAAAGTGCAACACTTATCTGGGATTTTATTTCTTCTGCCTCCGGGCAGGTGAAACAAAATCTCAAATAGTGGCAGTTATCTGAAATAATTGAATTACCCCCTCGTGGATCAGTTAGCCACAGTAATTTACCATAGATAATTGAATGCCCCCTAAATTGTAGTAATGTTCTCAATAAAAGGTTTTTACTTAAACACAAACACATTCCCCTTTCCAGTCTTTTGTATATATCTACTAAACCAGCAACATACTTCTATATACACTGCCCAGTCACGACTTATATCCTGCAAAGTCTCTGGAATACCCAGTAAATCATAATTTGCTTTTAATATCATTTGTTTAAGTTCACCTGTTTTATTTGGAAGACCTCTAGTGTTTGTTACAGCACATTTTATATCTTCACTGTCGCTTTTAGTTTTCAGCACCAATGTGTTATACATCGCCTTGGTCTTGGCCTTGTTTCCTGGTCAAAAAATAGTTCAGTACCTTCATCCTTCCCCACTGTTCCACATTGGAATCTCCTCTCTTCCCCTAGATGCACTGTTCATACTGTACCTACTGTAGTGCGTGTAGCGTATGGCCTAGTTCTCCAAAGTCTCTGAAAGCTCCTTTCTAAATCAACTTCTCATCAATTTATTACCCTCCATAAGGTACCCATTACTATTTCTGGTGGTTTGAAAGGTCTTTGCTTTAAGTTTATAGGCTACTTTCTGAAATTGTTTTAAGAGCTGCCCATTTACTTCTATATTTGTCATTGCCGGAAGTAATCTAACACTATTCTTGGGCCTTCCCTGGTGCAGGGCCTGATTAACAAAGGGGTTAATGTGAGTACAGCTCCAGACCTTCTCCTAAAAATAGACCTATCATCAAGACAGCATTTTGATGACCAGCTTAGTCCTACCTATCCTCATGGTCTTCCATAAATCAGAAGTATTACAATTGTATTTCTAGTTTCCTCGCAAAATGATGACATTTTTCTATCTGTCATATTTGGAGACTCATTTGCCCTGATAATGTAGGGGGAATAAACGCTTATATGGCACTGGCCACCCCCACACAGTGCTGGTCACAGCTCTTCCTCTTCTCGCAACAGGCCTTGGTCAGTTTCAGCTCAAGGCCAAAGTAGCCATTAATCCAACCCTATCCCTAGCGCCTACCAATAATCTTTTCACCTGCTGAATCTAAGCAATCTGGAGACAGCAAACTGTTCAGTATTCTTTGCTCAGATGCCAGATTAACATGGTAAATGAATCCCTCTGCAAGGGGGTGTAGTTATGTGACCAGTGGTCAGGAGACCACAGGTCACATTTCCGACGGCTACATCCCGCCCTCCGCATGCCGACTACCAGGGACTATTCCCACTCTATGGGTGTCCACGACACCCATAGAGTGGGAGGGAATACTGCGCTCGCCACCGAGCCCGCAAGGTGCTTGTTGCGCTCCCTCCCCCCCCCGCCGGCACTATGCCGCCGGGATCCCCAGCAGCGGTCATGCATACCCAACCCTCTGCAATTATATGACCTGAACAATATAAATGTGGGTGTGAGTCCGGCACTAGCGGCAATCTTGCAGGATCTTTGTCTATTATGGAATACATTTCTTAACTGGGTAATTTCTCCAAAGATGTAACGATAATTAGAACGAAAAATTCATTGTGTCTACTGAATGGATACCTGTGTTGTCTTTGGTTAAACTCCGCTATACTAGTTAGTATTCACACATTGGACAATCTTACACCATCGTCCATGGGTGCAGACACAATAGAAAGATATTCTGCTATAACTTTTTCTAGGGCATCCCTTTCATAGATACAAGGGCAAAAAACCCCACAGAATAATAGCGTACACAGATTCCGCTAGTATCAGTGTTGTGTCACAATCTCCTGCTAGTAGAATGAATGATGCTTTGTAGAGTCTGTCTGTCGGTAATAGATTATGTTGATAGGGGTCCTAAATAGCCCTGGTTTATCCATCCTTGATAGAAATGACACGTATAGCACGGGTCAAGGGGACAAGGGGATAGCCTCCCACAGTATGGTGTAATGCACCCATATGCAGGTGCTCCCTAAATGTACAGTAGGGTCACAAAGTGTCTTATTGAAATTCTAATTGTGGGTCGCTGTTTCAGAAAACTCCTCCGATTAGGGTCTTCATATTTAATAGCAGACAGAGAGAGGGTGCTTCCTTCCAACCATCCCGGTATCCCCCCAGCACACTAAAATTACCTGTGACAATACCTTGAACCTATCTGGTAATATAATTTTAGAGAAATTGGTCACATGTGTTTGCAAAGACATGTTTAGCTGCTGGCCGCGTCAAGGCTTCTCCGATATCAGCAGTCCTAACACTACATAATGGCAGAACCCACATGGGGCCATGTGATTTGTCTACTGTAAGGCCTCATGATAAAGGCTCATACTAAAACGCATCCAGACAGAGGGCTAACTTACCTGGGAGCCACCCCCAGGATCTCCCATTAGCACTACAAGGTACAGCACTACAAGCTGTAGTTAGCCCTCTGTCTGGATGCATTTTATGAGCCTTTATCATGAGGCCTTACTGTAGACAAATCACATGGCCCTATGTGGGCACTGCCATTATATACATATAGTATGCATGCCATTATATACATACATATATACATAGTTGTTGTGATTGTATCAAGTCTACTTGCTGCTGGTCTTCCCGTTTCTTTGCCCTCCAACCTTTCCAAGTATAACGTCTTTCTCTAGGGATCTCTTTCTTCGCATGACGTGTGCAAAGAAAGGTGCAGTTTTGTCATTTGTGCTTCTAAGGAGATCTTAGGTTTTATCTTGTCTAATACTGATGGCTTTGTTCTTCGGGCTGTCCATGGTATACGTGATATTTGTATACACATGCTAGGGTTCATTTTTGTCTGGAGTTACAGATGTAGTCAACCTACCAGTTTATTTTTGGAGTACCCAGAGGAAACACGCGCAAGCACTGGGAGAACATACAAACTCCAGTTAGCGATGACATTGATTCATAATCAGTGGTTACAGGTATAGATAGTCCTAATACACTAACAGTCACAAAGTATTTGTAAAGTCAAACTCATCCTTAAGAAATATTTCTCTATCCAACCCCTATAAAAGAAGAAATTAAGTTGCTTTTTTTATCAGGCTTTATTTTGGCAGTAGATAAATCTCTACAAGATCTATAGCAAAATAGAAAGAAAAAAAAACCCATCCGATGAAAAGCCAAGAGCATCTAAAAGCATATGAATAAATATTTTCAAGTGAGAGTTACAGGCAGTGTGTAATATGTCACGACAGCTACAGGGAACAAACAGATCAATCTCAGACTGGCAGTGGCAAAGCTAATGCAATAGAGCTGAAGAATCTCAAGTTCCTTGTATTTGAGAAAGGCAAGCATCCCACAGTGCTGCTGCTCTGCTGGAGGCCAGGGATACTTTTCCTATTGTAGTAATATATTTACCAAAAATACAAACTTAACTAACAGACCCTAACAATTAAGATGAGAGGTCTTCCGATCTGAAAGATCTAGCTTGTAGGGACATATTCGAGGGAAAATTGTCAGTTATATCTTGTTGTGCACAGTTAACAATAATAGAATGTTGCAATAGTTTTCATTGTGAAATGCTTATTTCAGTACCTGATTTACGTGTGTCTTCAAGAAAATGCAGAAAGGGGGAAGGATTGTGAGTAACATTAATTATAGCCGACCAACAATGGGGCACAGTGGTGAATCCATTAAGTGGTAAGATGACTAGCAGCAGTCTCTTGGCGATGAAAGGTGTTTCTGTTGTTTTTTCCTATCGATGGTGTGGCACCGATGCTGCATCATCGATGGCAGCGCTCCTATGTTGAGAAACATTGGAGGTGCTGGTCAGATGCCTGTGGTCTGTGCATGCGAAGTACTCTACCATCAATGTCTTTCTTTGGATGGTTTAAGCCCATCTACCGTCGATGTTAGAACCATTGATGCCATTACTGTGGTTTTAGAGAAATGACTTTGATCTGACTACAGTTTAAACATGCAGGATGTTCTTATGACTGAGGAGCTGTCATGCAGTTTACAGTTTTGTATTTTTGTAGTTCTGAGGTTATATGCAGCAGTTTAGCTACAGATGTGACTAGCGGAATCTGAATCTGCGCGTTTTCTGGCCAATGACTGTATCTGATTCCAGTGGGAGGGACGTGCTTGGCGTCGGCGACTTCCGCAGCTAATTGACTCCAGACAACAATGTCAGTTTCTCCGTTGTACATGAACGTTTCGTTTACAAAACACAGGGGGTGATTCAGACCTGATCACTGGGCTGCTGAGTTTGCTGTCCTGCGTTCAGATAGTCGCCACCCCAGGTGGGAGTGTAAATTCACAGTGCAAGTGTGCGATCCCATGTGTACGCTGAGCTGCAAAAATCCACCATGTACAGTATTTGCGCAGCCCAGGACTTACTCCTACAGTGCGATCAGAAGAGGCTGTTTGGGGCCGGAGCTGACATCAGACACCCTCCCTGAAAAGACTTGGGAACGCCTCTTCCTGTCAATCACCTTGCGAACGCCCGTGCGATTGGAATTTTAGCTGACCGGCGTTGCCTTTTGTTGTTGTCCGATGCGCGTGCATGGCAGTTAGTACCCGATCGCCCGCTGTGCGAAAACGCACAACAGCAATCAGGTCTGAATCGCCCCCCACAGTTTAGATACTTGTTAAATAATGTCCCACAGGTAGGTGTTACACATTGGGAGATCTGCAGTTTGCTAATTGCCTTTTGATAAATACATCAGATTGAAACACACCAAATACACCAGATTGAAATCGATGCCAGAGAAGCCCATCCTGGCGCTATGTGGACAAGTGATGCTAATTCACCCATATAAGGATTTGCCCACTCTTCTCCTTTTATCATGTGCCCAGACTGTATGTACAGTACAGCGATGGTACATTGCAGGCTGACAATATTATCCCTTTAACCTTGGACACTCATGAATTACACAGGTTCTGTGGCTGCTTAAAACCAGGTGAAATGCAGGCTTATAGTCAGCCAGCCACAGAACCTGTGTAATTCATGAGTGTCCCAGGTTAAATGGATAATATGGTCAGCCTACATTGCATCTTTTAGTTTAAAAACTGATAGACCCTATGGAGTGTCAGAAGAGCAGAGCAAAGGAGAGATGGACACATTTTGTTGCCCTCCCAACACCTTACGTTATATCTGTAAACAGGAATGTGCTTATCCGGTGCCCTGATTTAAATTACCAAATAGAGACCCTTTATACATGTCTCATAAATAATCAAATACATAACAGCATCATTTAATGACAATTGCTAAAAGAACTTAAAATAAGTATATGGAGGTAGATTGTTCCTTAAATGTAAAACCAGTAATATTCTGTGCTTTTGTTGTGTTTCTAAATGTATTACACAGTGCTGCTAGCCCCATCCTTGTTTTATCTGTTCCATGTTCACTGTGTAAAACTGGAACACAGACTTATCTGTTTCCTCAAGCGTTTCATTAATTTCCCGTTATTGCCTGAAATACCCAAATGATTAGCTCTCTCCTGTACTCTGAATCCTTTATTGTGTCATGTGTGTTTTTAATCAGTAAATGTAAAGTGCTTTGAGTCCTGTTTGTAAGAAAAACAATACATAAATAAAATAATAT
This sequence comes from Pseudophryne corroboree, assembly GCF_028390025.1. Lineage (NCBI taxonomy): Eukaryota > Metazoa > Chordata > Amphibia > Anura > Myobatrachidae > Pseudophryne > Pseudophryne corroboree. Next base: position 823,584,917 of record NC_086447.1, read on the forward strand.
TAACAAAATATTTTTGTGTGTGTTGAAAGTGGAATATGCTTCTTCATAAACAAAGGGTACTATCTTCAAACATTTTGACTACAAAAACACAAACCTCATTGGGCATGACTTTATTTAAGATTGTTAAGAAAGAACTGACAAAAACAATGATCTTAACGTACAGTGAAAACAAACTGGGGAGGCCAGTCCCAGGATTTAGGCCAAAATACGGCCGGGATTCAGTCCTGGGATTGGAAGCTCCAATCCCGGGGATTGCGGATTTTACCTGCCCCATTGTTTTTTTTAATCCCGGGCAGCGTTGAGCGTCCTCAGAAGACTCGGACGCTGCCCGGCTCCCCCTGCCCCCGACAGTGCATACTGCGCAGCGTGACATGATGTCAGAGGTCACGCTGCGCAGTTTGATGCCAAACTCGGGCCACCCGAACAGCACCTCACCTCCCGCAAACTCTTTCACCAACGATTGTGAGTCTGGCGAATGCGGCCCAGACCGAACCTCGCCACCCACAGCCCACGAGCCTGGATCTCACCCACGATGGTATTTGTGTGGGGTGGGCGGGTCTTCAACCCAATCCTGGGAATCCCGGGATTGACCTTTTTTGAATCCCGATACCCGGGATTGGCCACCCTAAAACAACACAAGCTCTAAGATCTAGGTTTCCACTGCACGGACCCCAAAGCAACTGGCTTTAATCTGTATAGTGCATGTTACACAATTAAATCAAAATTCATTGTTACACTTGTGGTTATTTGTGAACCTGCACTGGAATCGTAGGTTGGAGTGGGGTCAGGCATAGGTAGGTAGCAGGAAGCTGGCTTGCCTTCTCATGGACTGGAATAAAATACAACTGGACTAATACTAGGAGCACTCTGAATAATATATAAGAACTTCATTGAATGCTAGAAGAGTCACGGAAGATTGCTGTGGGAAACCAACCATGAACTGGAACAACTTGCTACTGAACAGCCACCCGTACACTAGAAGAAGCAGCCGTCAGGAACACTAGGCCACTGACTAGTCATCCGGGCCACTAGGGTAGGCAGGTCTCGGGAATGCTGGACGTGTGAACTGTAGTAACTTGCAACCGGACTGGCACTGGGCAGAGCAGGAACCGGAATGGCACTGGAATGAGCAGGAACTGGAATGGCACTGGAATGAGCAGGAACCGGACTGGCACCAGACTGAGCACTGGTGCGGATTGGCTTGCTGTGTCATGTGAGTGACAGCTGGTATACCAGTGGTGATACAGTTGTCATCTGACTTAGACCAATATGGCTGCTCGCAGGAGCCGGCGGTAATCGCTGCACGTGGAATGCAGAAGCAGGTAGATAGATCACAAGCTGCGGCCAGACAGAGAGATTAAGGAAGCCCAGCAGACCCTCCAAGCGATCGGGCCATGGCACAGAGAGGCAAGGAACATGGCTTGTGGCTAGCAGTCTTTAATGCTGTTTGTGACAATTATCATCTATTAACCTATGTATCTTTGTGTAACACTGTTTCTGGACATCCTTTCACAGGGGTGTAGTATGAAAAGTTGACATTAAGAATGTTATCAGGTTCTGAATGTAGACCGTTAGAATGTCAGCATGGGCATTAGGTCAACATGCTCGTAATGTTGACTTTTTTTTGCATATTTTAGCCTAAACCTAACCCTGAAAATAACACAAAAATGTACTGTTGACAATGCTTGAAAAACGGGGACTGTCCCGCCAAAATCATTATGGTTGGGAGATATGTTTCTGGAATTGACCAGGGCCATAGTGCACTTTCATCAAGCGGCACTAATAAAATGACTGATGAGCAGCTCTGAAACCGTGAACAATCTGAGCTAGGGAAAAAAGATAATTTCTCAATCAGTGAGGCGGTGGCGTTCTAACTGCAATTCAAAGAGAATAAGTGGTTTGTAGAATGCGCAAGAAGATCCAGAAGTCAGCCCAGCAGAGATATAGAGAAGTTTCACCTACTTCACAAAATTTGTGGTCCATTTTGGATTTCTTGTGGAGTCTATTTGAGGAAATCTTGAGCATAAAGATACCATGATGTGCCTAAAATCTCTGGGAACTTTGTGAGTGAGATGTGTTAAACATATTGGACATTCTATGAAAACGATTTTTACACTATTGTGTTTTTTCTTTCTCTACATGTGTGGCATTTGATGTTTTTACCTAAGGGTGAACACAAACACACAGTTTTATAGGTTGTGAAATACAAGTATAAGATTGAAGAGAAACAGCCATAAGTAATATGACATGTTAAATTTGGAAGGCGCCTAAGTGGAGTATATTATATCGACCTAACTGCAAGTCACACAGAAATGAATGTTGTGGGTATGGCGACCTAACTGCAGGTCACACAGAGATGAATGTTGTGGGTATGGCGACCTAACTGCAGGTCATGCAGAGTTGGATGTGTGGGTATAGCGACCTAACTGCAGGTAATGCAGAGTTGGATGTGAGGGTATAGTGACCTAACAGCAGGTCATGGAGAGATGGATGTTGTGGGTATGGCGACCTAACTGCAGGTCACACAGAGATGAATGTTGTGGGTATGGCGTCCTAACTGCAGGTCATGCAGAGTTGGATGTGTGGGTATAGCGACCTAACTGCAGGTAATGCAGAGTTGGATGTGAGGGTATAGTGACCTAACAGCAGGTCATGGAGAGATGGATGTTGTGGGTATGGCGACCTAACTGCAGGTCATGCAGAGTTGGATGGATGGTTATAGCGACCTAACTGCAGGTCATGCAGAGATGAATGTTGTGGGTATTGCGACCTAACTGCAGGTCACACACAGATGAATGTTGTGGGTATGGCGACCTAACTGCAGGTCATGCGGAGTTGGATGTATGGGTATAGTGACCTAACTGCAGGTCATGCAGAGTTGGATGGATGGGTATAGTGACCTAACTGCAGGTCATGCAGAGATGAATGTTGTGGGTGTAGTGACCAAACTGCAGGTCATGCAGAGTTGGATGTATGTGTATATTGACCTAACTGCAGGTCATGCAGAGTTGGATGTATGTGTATATTGACCTAACTGCAGGTCATGCAGAGTTGGATGTGTGGGTGTAGTGACCTAACTGCAGGTCATGCAGAGTTGAATGTATGGGTATAGTGACTTAACTGCAGGTCATGCAGAGTTGGATGGATGGGTATAGTGACTTAACTGCAGGTCATGCAGAGTTGGATGTGTGGGTATAGTGACCTAACTGCAGGTCATGCAGAGTTGGATGTGTGGGTGTAGTGACCTAACTGCAGGTCATGCAGAGTTGGATGGATGGGTATAGTGACCTAACTGCAGGTCATGCAGAGTTGGATTGATGGGTATAGTGACTTAACTGCAGGACATGCAGAGTTGGATGGATGGGTATAGTGACTTAACTGCAGGTCATGCAGAGTTGGATGTGAGGGCATAGTGACCTAACTGCAGGTTATGCAGAGTTGGATGTTTGGGTGTAGTAACCTAACTGCAGGTCATGCAGAGTTGGATGTGTGGGTATAGTGACCAAACTGCAGGTCACGCAGAGATGAATGTTGTGGGTATGGCAACCTAACTGCAGGTCACACAGAGATGAATATTGTGGGTATGGTGACCTAACTGTTGGTCATGTAGAGTTGGATGGATGGGTATAGTGACCTAACTGCAGGTCATGCAGAGTTGGATGTGTGGGTATAGTGACCTAACTGCAGGCCATGCAGAATTGGATGGAATTGTAAATATGCATGTTTCTAGGCATATCATTTCCACCAAGTATAAGTTGATGTAGGTTCTCGATGATAAGTAGCAAACCAAACATATGTATAGGGCCGGGCAAACTTTCTATGCAGACGAATATTTACATTTACCACCATGCACAAAATAAATTTGGTAGCTTTCTTAATTCAAACTCATTTTATATGATTCTGCCCAAGATGACTTTCACAATTACCTTTCATACTGTACTGTAGATTTTGCAACCCTGCCAGCGGACAGCAGATTGTCAGGTTTGCTGTGTAAGCGTACAGTCAAAAATACTCTTGCACCGTTTCAGGTGTCCTTTTTGTCATACTCCCTGTAGGCACTGCACATCTCATGTTAGGTGACTGCATAACTTCACCTCAAAGTTACAAAAGGTTTGTGTAACAGTTTTGGACTTTTTTGGTATTCGCAAAACATTTGTCGTATTAGTGTTGTATTATTTTTGACAACTATCTCTGTTTTGCCATTATCTATAAATTAAGGCCTTGATTCTGAATCACACAAGGGTCCAAATGCTTTCTGAAAGTGAATGGATTGCAAAAAAAAAATGTGAATGTGACTATACTTACGTCCTAATGCGTATGTATCACCCCACGTTTTCCATTCATTATCATCTGTACTTACACCTATCTCGTACTAGGTGCGAGAGACTTAATGGAAATGACTCAGAGTATTATTTCACTTTGGCGACACGGCCATGAGCCAGTTCTCTTCTGCATATATATTGCAGAAACACCCAGGACAGAGACATATTTTGTTACTGGAACTCGTTATAAGTGGCCACACTTGACCCATCATCTATTCATGACACTTTGCAGGCTTTCTTGAAAAATCTTCAGTGACTTTGAGACTTAAATTGAAGGTTACGCAGACGGGCCGGCATACAGAAGACCACCCACGCAGACTCGTCTGTATCTGCAGTTGGGAAAGGTGTATTGATTATGAAATGTGTACCTAGGCGCACCGTTATGTTTGTTTATCTTTATTCATTTTCATTTCTAGTACTTATTTATTTTCTTGATTTTATTCTGTTTGTTTAGCGTGGTATGGCTTTGCCTAGACACGATTTAAATTATACACCATGTTTTAAAATCGCAAATCTGTTGAGTATTTTAACGCTGCCAGTCAATGCCGTGCCTGCTCTGTTATTTTGAAAAATGGTTAATTTAACATGCTTTTTTGTTTCTTTCACTGACCTGTAATTATTAGTCACTAGGAGCAGAAATACACTTTATTGTTTGCTGAGTCGAAAACAATTTTATATCTGAGTGGGTAGGCAACCTCTGGCTATAAGTGCCTACTCTCCCGCAAGTGCCGGGAGACTCCCGATTTTACAGGCAGTCCTCCGCACACACGGGAGAGTGTCCGCATCTCCCACGTCCTGCCAGCTTGCTAGTTAAGTGGGCAGGATAAAGAGGTTAACGGGGAAATCCTGGAGCCGAATAGAGGGGGTGGGGCTAAAAGACGAGAAATTTAATTTAGCCATGCCCTACTAGTGGACCTGCGAATCGCAACATTTGGGGGGCGGATCATAATGATGCATGACCTGGCCCCGCTCCCTGCTCTGGCTAGCTGAATCTCCTCCCCGGGCTTATCCTGGTGAGGAGTTTTTAAGTGTAGGCAAGTATGCCTCTGGCACTCCAGCTGCTGTGGAACTACACATCCCAACCTATTCTGCCACAATTTGGCTGATTAGAGTATACTAAAGCAGTGGCAGGGCATGCTGGGAGTTGCATAGTAACTGGAGTGCCACAGGTTGCCTAGCCCTGCTATGTCTGCTGCAATTCTAGTATACATTCCTTTTAACATACTATAGTAGAGATGTTCAGGGGCATATTTTACCAGTATTGCGAATTGTACTACATTGATTTCTAATTGTTGCATATCATGACAATAAGAAATGAAACAATTATGAGATTTACCAAATATCTCTTGTGGGCACATGGGCTCCGGCAAGAGGCTATCCAGGTGAAGAGCTGGAAGCAAAGCTTCCACTATACCTTCATATTCTGATTAATGCTTACAGTATTTAGGATAATTATGTGATTTTGTTGAACAAATGAAAGAGAGGATTATTATAATTAACTTTTGGAAAGGTTCCACAAAGTGTAAAGAGGGTAACAGCTCATAAATATAGTACACAATGGCAGACCGTAGCATACGCACATAGAATAAATACCAAACATTATAATCACACCACATACTGGGTTAGGCAGCTTAATAGGGGTAAGTGTGGGGGACATTGGTATGAAATGCCGGCGCACGGGATGCCGAATGCATCAGCGTACCAACATCTGCATCCAGTGCGCCAGAATGCTGACAAAGGGGCGAGCGTAATGAAGCCCCTTGCAGGCTCGGTGGCGAGCTTTGCTTGCCACAGGTTCTATTATCCCTCTACGGGTGTCGTGAACACCCACAGAGGGGTAATCACCTACTTCGTCAGTATTCCAATGGCACTATAGTACCCCTGTCAGGATCCCGGGGCAGTATTGAGACAGCTGGGATCCCGACAGGTGGTATTTTAACCGCATACCGTGTAGGAAACTCGCAGAAGCTAGCAGGAGGAAGCAGAAACAAGATCAGTGGTCCTGTTCCCAACGAATGGACAAGCAAACCGAGTCAGAGTAGTCGAAAGGGAGGAGACAAGGTAGTGGAGCACTGGTGACCTGGATAGTGCAAGGGAAGAACAAGAAGATAGAGGAGCCTGTCTGTAAGAGCTTACATACTAATTGGAAGGGATGAACAGATGGAGGGTGAACTGGGAAGGGTGCTATACATAGTGTACAGTTGGAGGAGAACAGTATCGAATTATCAGGAAGGCTAGTACACTTTTAATGAAAAAGGTATGTTTTAAGGGTACATTGAAAGCTGGGTTAGTGAGTGAGTTCCAGAGGATGGGGACACATCCATTGAAATCCTGGAGGCGAGCATGAGATTAAATGACCAGAGTGGAGCAGAGTTGTTGGTCTCTGGAGGAGCAGAGAGTGTGGGATGGAGTGTGATTAGATCTATAGGAAGACGAATAATAGTTTAAGGCCTTGTAAGTGAGGGTGAGTAGTTTAAACTGGACTCAGAGCTGGATGGGGAGCCAGTGAAGCAGGCTGCAGAGGATGGAAGCAGACTATGTACGGCGAGAGAGGAAAATGAGAAAAGCATCAGCAGTGAAAATAGATTGAAATGGAGAGAGGAAGAAAGAGACCAATAGGGACAGTTTAAGAGATGAGGGGGACCATGTGCAGACTTCCGTGTGGGCCCCCTCCTCTCTGCGGTACGGTAGACTCCATCATTATGCTAGTCTACTATACATGTGCAGGTCTCCAGGTAAATGGCACAGACGCCTAGTTCCCGAGACTTCTCTACTGAACCTGCGCAAACCTCTGGGAAAATAGTTGCACCCGGTATTTAAACATAGGTGCATGGTGTGCGGTGTGGACACTGCTAACCCCCCCCCCCCCCCCTTCCCCTTCCCAGCATCCATTATAGATATGCCAACGGAGATCAAAGAGAAAGTGGTTGCAGTAGTCAAGGTGGTAAATGATCAACTTGTGTATGAGAGCTTTGGTGGTGTCAAGGGTAATAAAAGGGTAGCATTCTGGCAATGTTACGGAGCTGGAAGTTGCAGATTGAGAGATGGCCTAAATGTGGATGATGGAGAGCGCGGAGTCTAGGGTGACACCGAGGCAGCGGGACTTGAGGGACAGAGGAGATGGTGATGTTATCAATAGAGAGAGATTGGGGGAGAGATGGAGGGACCCTGGGATGAGGAAAAACAATAGATTTGGTCTTGGTCTTGTTGAGTTTCAGGAATAGATGGCATAAGAGACTGAAGTGTAGCAGCAACCTCACAAGGTTACGCTTACAACACGGAAGAAGTTCCCAGTGAAGCTACAGTACACATTAAATATAGGCTACTGTGAGATATGATTGTTAGTAAACAGTGCAATGATTTGAATGTATCATCATTAAATATTATAGTAATAGTAAAGATTCCAGTGGTGGTGGTTTATTAGACTTTCTTGGGTTTTGTGTAAATGAGTGTTCGCAATGTTTTTCCATGCACTATTTCTGACATATTACATGATTGCAATGTCTTCTGTTGAATATAGCGTGCAGACATCTTAATCCTTCAGTACAAAGTGCAAGAGACTAGCTATGGGGTCTGTCATGAACTGCCCAATTGTACTTTCTGTTTGATTTCTTTCAGTGTCAAGCTGCATTACCGTAACTATAGTAGTTAGTGCCTATGGCTTCCAGCTTTTAACTCTTCCATCTACCCCTTGTCTTGGTCAAAGCAAATTGACTTGGAGTAGATAGCTTTCTAAAACCCAGCTTAGCATGGTCCAGTTCTGGTTCCACTTTATTGACTTTAGATATTTGCCTTCAATATGTCACAGCCTTATTCCAAAATGGAATAAATTAATTTGTGCCATCAAAATTCTACACACAATACCCCATAATGACCACGTGAAAATAGGTTTTTTTATTTTTGCAATTTATTAAAAATAAAAAACTAAGAAATCACATGTACATAAGTATTCACAGCCTTTGGCATGAAGCTCAAAATTGAGCTCAAGTGCATACTGTTTCCACTGATCATTCTTGAGATGTTTCTACAGCTTAATTGGAGTCCACCTGTTGTAAATTCAGTTGATTGGACTTGATTTGGAAAGGCACACACCTGTCTCTATAAGGTCCCACACTTTACAGTGCATGTCTGAGCACAAACCAAGCATGAAGTCAAAGGAATTGTCTGTAGACCTCCGAGACAGGATTGTATTGAGGCACAAATCTGGGGAAGCGTACAGAAAAATATCTGCTGCTTTGAAGGTCCCAATGAGCACAGTGGCCTCCATCATCCGTAAATGGAAGAAGTTTGGAACCACCAGGATTCTTCCTAGAGCTGGCTGGCCATCTAAACTGAGCGATCGGGGGAGAAGGGCCCTAGTCAGGGAAGTGACCAAGAACCCGATGGTCACTCTATCAGAGCTACAGCATTCCTCTGTGGAGTGAGGAGAACCTTCCAGAAGGACAACTATCTCTGCAGCAATCCACCAATCAGGCCTGTATGGTAGTGTGGCCAGAGGGAAGCCACACCTTAGTATAAAGCACATGGCAGCCTGCCCGGAGTTTGTCAAAATGCAGCTGAAGGACTCTCAGACCATCTGATAAGACAAAGATTGAACTCTTTGGCGTGAATGCCAGACGTCATGTTTGGAGGAAACCAGGCACCGCTCATCACCAGGCCAATACCATCCCTACACTGAAGCATGGTGGTGGCAGCATCATGCTTTGGGGATGTTTTTCAGCTGCAGGAACTGGGAGACTAGTCAGGATAGAAGGAAAGATGAATGCAGCAATGTACAGAGACATCCTGGATGAAAACCTGCTCCAGAGCGCTCTTGACCTCTGGGGTGACGGTTCATCTTTCAGCAGGACAATGACCCCTAGTACACAGCCATGATATCAAAGGAGTGGCTTCAGGACACCTCTGTGAATGTCCTTGAGTGGCCCAGCCACAGCCCAGACTTGAATCCGATTGAACATCTTTGGAGAGATCTGAAAATGGCTGTGCGCCGACGCTTCCCATCCAACCTGATGGAGCTTGAGAGGTGCTGCAAAGAGGAATGGGCGAAACTGCCCAAATATTGGTGTACCAAGCGTGTGGCATCATATTCAAAAAGACTTGAGGCTGTAATTGCTGCCAAAGGGGCATCAACAAAGTATTGAGCAAAGGCTGTGAATACTTATGTACATGTGATTTCTTATTTTTTTATTTGTAATAAATTCGTAAAAATCTCAAAAAAACTTTTTCACTTTGTCATTATAGGGTATTGTGTGTAGAATTTTGAGGGGAAAATGTAAATGATTCCATTTTGGAATAAGGCTGTAACATAACAATAAGTGAAAAAAGTGAAGCGCTGTGAATACTTTCTGGATGCACTGTAATGTTTGAAGATGAGTTGCAGCAGCAGTGCAAGCATTAGGAAAAAAACGGATGATATTTTTGAGGGCAGCGCACAGAGTGAATCAGCAGACGAAAACTTGATCTGAGCATAAGGCCTGTGGTAATCATAGTTTGCTCAATATGAATGGAGAGTGGGCAGACTTGTTCAGTCCCACAGATGGACAACAGGGCATTAAATTATGGATAATCTGAATCTTGGATCAATTATTTTCTCAATGTATAGTATGCCACACATTACATTGTATTGGCTACGGAAGCTATCTGCTGCAAACAGAGTGAGACACCCCCGGTTTGCCCAGGAAGTGGACGTGAGTCACGTTTTCAATCACGCCATGCAGTTGGTAGGGTGAGGTCAACAGCACAAATGCAAGGACCCTTCTTGCAACATCATCAGTCTTCAGGTTGGCAGAAACGATATGGAGATGCAGATGATCATATTTGGGCTAATATTCACAACAACACATACCAATAAAATCCATAACTAGAACAATTCAAGCCTTGTTAAGGGCAAAAAGTGGCCCAACAAAATACTAAACTGATGGTCATAATAACATGGCCACTTGGCATGTGAATGTGAAGCCAATTTGCAGGTGCCGGCCAAGATCTCTTTTTCATGGTGACCTTCTCCATCACGAGAATGCAACTGCCTACAAGTCCAGGAAAACTGTGGATTTTCTGGCCCATGAATGCATCCAGGAGCTTGGTCATACACACTACTGTTCAGACTTGGCCTCATGCTATTTGTTTGTGTTACTACAAATCAAGTGCAAGATGCATGGGATTAATTTTGAGTCACCAGAAGTTGCAGTGGAGACCTTCATCCAGCATGTAGAAGAGATTCCTGCTTTGGACTGGTCCAGCTGATTCAGTGGTTTGAGCGCATGCAGTTTTGCATATAGACTCCTCTGGCGAATACTTTGAAAAATATGTAATGTTCACTTTGTAAATATAATACTTTTTGTACATCCAGAAACTTATTGCACAAACCTTATGTTTATGTGTGATAGATAGATAGATAGATAGATAGATAGATAGATAGATAGATAGTAGATTAGAAGATGAACAACAAGTTCCTGTGAATTGCTCAGAGAAGCAGAAAATATAACATGCATTCAATTCGTTTTTTTGTTTTTTTTAACTAGCACTGTTATGTATTTTTCTAAGAAACAATAGTGCACGCCACTTCTAGAGTACTTTAAATGATCGTCTCAATGCATAAGATACCTTAGTGTATCTATCCTCTGGTACCTGTGTGTTGGCCAGTATTACTGAATGTCGTCCTGCCAGTACATCATGGATGTATGCTCGCAAACTCACTCATTCAAATAAATAAGTCATAATACTATTCCCACCAGCCAACAGAAGTTACCTGCCAGACAGTGGCTTATCTATAATGGGTGCAGTGGAACCCCCAGGGTCCAAGGGGGCCCACACCGCACACCTGGGGCCCACACCGCACACCCTGCACCCATTTTTTAAATATTCGCCTCTATGGAGTTCCCCATCGTTGGCAGCATCGCTCAATAAATCTCCAGTAAATAGCGCGTGGCCATTTTTCCCGTGATTGCGCATTAAGGAAATCTCTGGGAAACTGGCCTCCGACACCATGACCCCGGAGATTTACGCATGCGCAATAGAGTCTGTGCCCCTCTAAGTCTCAGACTCTGTTGTGCTGATGGGCGCTGGCTACAGAGGAGGGGGCACAGACGGAGGAGTAAAAAGCTCCTGCTTCCAGACATCTCTGTTTCTGTTGATATCACAATAAATAATTTCCCTTTAGCTGTTATCCTTGACTGAGAACTGTCCTTCATTCCCATATCCCAATCTGGATCAAAATCCTATTACAAACATATTAGAAACATTTACAGCGTGCAGGTAACTCTTCATTTGTCTCATGATATCTCCCAACTCCACTCCTTCAGCCTGCAGAAGAAGTACATCTCTCATCCATACCCTTTCCCTGCATCCATTCATAGTCACAGGAGTTGTGTGTAATGCCCTCCCTCGCATAACGATACCTTTTTTATTTTTGTTAATGTTTTCATAATAAAATGAATTCACTAGAATTACGTTGTTTACTGCTAATTTTTCTTTAGCTCTTTCAGTGGGCCTGAATGTTTACATTTGCATTAAATCATTTTTGCACTCAGATCAGTAAAATATATCACTAAACTAAAGTGACATATTTATGTTCTTTATGCGTATTGGGATCAGTATTTTATGCAGTTTATTAATGGTAATCTTTGACAATAGTTCTGAACACATTTTGTTCTTTATATATTTTTTTTTCTTTCTTTCTTCTTTTCCTTTTAACCTTTTCACAATTGATCACTTTGCTTTCTCTCTACCTCCGGTGGCAGCTTTTTCCCTGTAAAAGGACCAATCTGTCTAAGGTAGAGAAACTCAATTTCTATGTATTGATTGCCATGTCTGAATGTAGTGAACTTGCAAAGACTGTGCTAATCATTTATCTGTCTTATTTAACATTACCACTTAAATAGTTTCTCCTAAAGAAATTCATTTACATTTAAACTTTCAAATAGATGTGCCCAGCAGCTGGAAACCTAATTAGTAGCTTTGGTCAATACCATTTTTCATTTCCCGTGAAAACTGAAAAAAATAAAAATAAACCATCTTATTAAGGCTTCCTCTTGAATACATTTTCCATGGTCATCATTCATTACCCGATATTCTTTAATACAAAGTTCCTTATATAACTAAATGTCTTCTCCTTTCTTACCAGACTGGAATTTGAAAGACAACAAAGAGAAGAACTTGAAAAACTGGAAACTAAAAGGTATTAAAACAACAAAGGATAAAATGTGCTAATTGGGCTATTCTTTGTTGTTTGTTGTATTATCTATTTTGTTTTAAGTATTTATAAGATTATTTAGGAAAATGTAAGGGTGAGGCATAGAGAGGGTAAATATGGTGTTAAAAATGTGCTGAAGACCGTAAATGTGTAGTTACGGAAAAACATTTGGAAATGAGTAAAGCACACTGTCCAAGATAAATCAATCATCTTAAAGTCAATGGATTTCATAAACATAAGCCATTCATACCATGTAGAAGTGAGAAAGAGATGGAACCATAGATTGAAGCTATCAACACCCCTGTACGCATGTGGGTGCACAGTTTATGGATCCATAGTTTTGTAGAATGATGCTCTATGTACTGTATGTTCCATGTCTAGGTATAGGAGTTTTAGCAGTCATAAGAATATGTGTGTGTCATGTTTTCTAATACCCCTTTCACACCTACATCAAAAACCTTTATATTTGCCCAACTCTGGGTTTTGGTATGTGTGTATAGAAACTTGCCTTGACCAGGGTCAGATTCCTGGTTTTATAGACCCAGGAATTTCCCGGGTTTAATGTTTGAAATGGGTATAACTGACTATAAACTATAAGCATGTGGCAATGAAAGTACAGTAAGGGTGTGTTCTGGGCATGTTCTGATGTTAGGACAAACATGGCTGCCGAAAAGTCTTAAACACAGCCTACTGAAGGGGCATGACTTGCGAAGCTGCTAGTGATGACTGCATCTGATTGGTCGCAAATATAATATACACACCCATTTATTCAAATACATGAAAATGGCAGTAAGTTAAAAGACACTTTACACAATATGGAACCCAGGCCCGGGCGCTATCCGCTCAGCAAAAGAATGCAGTGCAGGTAGGCGCCAGGCAGGAGAGGTGCTCTAGCTGCCCTGCATCCCTGCTGCTGCGCCGCCTGTTCCCCCTGCTGCTGCCGGCTGCTGTGCCTGGCACACTGTGACAGGTAGCGGCGCCGGCAGCTTTCAACTTCCTCTCCCCCTCCCTGACTGTGTGACAGTGCAGAGCCAGCCAGAGTGTGCACTGGGTAGGCCAGGAAGGAAGAGACAAAAAGGAGGCAGAGCTACACGGGACCAGACTGATCAAGAGGAAGAACAGAAAGATGGACAGCTCCTGCCAGCCACACTTCCTTTTGGTAGGAAGATGTAAAGAGAGTGAGTGAGCTTGAGAAAGTGTGTGTGTGTGTGTGTGTGTGTGTGTGTGTGTATGTTTGTGTATGTATATGTGTGTATTTATGTGTGTATGTATGTGTGTGTATCTGCGTGTGTGTATCTGTGTGACTGGGTGGGCAAAATGTGTGTAAGCGGCACTACCACAGGCGGAATTTTGTCTAAGCGGTACTACTACAGGGGGTATTTTGTGTAAGTGACACTACTACAGGGGGGATTTTGTGTAAGCGGCACTGCTACAGGTGGGATGTTGTGTAATTGGCACTGCTACAGGGGGGATTTTGTGTAAGCGGCACTGGTACAGGGGGGATTTTGTGTAAGCGGCACTGCTACAGGGGGACTTTTGTGTAAGCGACACTGCTACGGTGATGATTTTGTGTAAGCGGCACTGCTACAGGGGGGATTTCGTGTAAACAGCACTGCTACAGGGTGTAAGCGGCACTGATACAGGGGGGATTTTGTGTAAGCGGCACTGCTACAGGGGGGATTTTGTGTAAGCGGCACTGGTACAGGGGGGATTTTGTGTAAGCGGCACTGCTACAGGGGGGATTTTGTGTAAGCGGCACTGGTACAGGGGGGATTTTGTGTAAGCGGCACTGGTACAGGGGGGATTTTGCGTAAGCGGCACTGGTACAGGGGGGATTTTGTGTAATCGGCACTGGTACAGGGGGGATTTTGTGTAAGCGGCACTGGTACAGGGGGGATTTTGTGTAAGCGGCACTGCTACAGGGGGGATTTTGTGTAAGCGGCACTGGTACAGGGGGGATTTTGTGTAAGCGGCACTGCTACAGGGGGGCTTTTGTGTAAGCGACACTGCTACAGGGGGGATTTCGTGTAAACGGCACTGCTACAGGGTGTAAGCGGCACTGCTACAGGGGAGATTTTGTGTAAGCGGCACTGCTACAGGGGGGATTTTGTGTAAGCGGCACTGGTACAGGGGGGGATTTTGTGTAAGCGGCACTGCTGCAGGGGGAATTTTGTGTAAGCGGCACTGCTACAGGGGGGATTTTGTGTAAGCGGCACTGGTACAGGGGGGATTTTGTGTAAGCGGCACTGCTACAGGGGGGCTTTTGTGTAAGCGGCACTGCTACAGGGGGGATTTCGTGTAAACGGCACTGCTACAGGGTGTAAGCGGCACTGCTACAGGGGAGATTTTGTGTAAGCGGCACTGGTACAGGGGGGATTTTGTGTAAGCGGCACTGGTACAGGGGGGATTTTGTGTAAGCGGCACTGCTACAGGGGGAATTTTGTGTAAGCGGCACTGCTACAGGGGGGCTTTTGTGTAAGCGGCACTACTACAGGGGGGATTTTGTGTAAGCGGCATTACGACAGGGGGAATTTTGTGTATAAGAAGCAGTAGTACGTCCGATGTTATGTGAATAAGATTGTGCTACTGTGGCGTAATTTGAAATGGGGGTACTATTGTGTGGCCTTTCCCCTTCCGTGTAAAACCACACTCCTCCTTCGGTGTGCACCAAAGGCGCGCGCTGTCCCTTTGTAAAGTATGGTAGGGCGCAAATTTATAGTTTGCAGGCGGGCGCCGAACACCCTAGCACCGGCCCTGACGGAACCCCTTGTTTTTCACAAACAAAGAATGATTCATGTACAATTGGGGATTGGGAAGCCAGCACATAATCAAGTGTTAAAATATATTTTTTTATTAAATGTATATTTGCTCTGCTGAGCATTACACACTCCAACCTGCAAAATCAACCTCAATATATTTTCATCATGTGCTGTGATGTTTAACAATTTCTGTGCTACCCGTTAAGCCATGCCTCCTGATGCAATCCAATTTCTTCTCAGACCAGTACAGTAACTGGACTGACTCAGAGTAGGTTGCAGAGATGCAAGGAGTGGGGGGGCTGGGGGGGGGGGGGGGGGAGGGGAGAGACTTCCCTGACGTACAAGCACAAACCTCTTATGTCCAGTACAGACCATAATACCAAGGTGTGCAAGCGACCTCCATTTACCCAACAGGAGGGGATCATACCACTGAGCGCACAGAACGATTACACTGAGTCCCTGACGTCGAGCCCTTGGAACCAGATCACACTTTATTCCTGGTATTATCTACATTTTCTGTCCCACGTTTCCTTTTTTTTACTACGAGCACAAACTTTAAAGTTAAGCAAACTGCTACCTTCTTTTGGCTTGTGATCTGTGAAAACACCTCGCAATCATATTTGCCTTTCAATGTTATTCATGAAATTTACCTCACGCTTTTCTATGACGTGTGGCCCTGGAAACCAGAGCAATTTAATAGAAAGACATGAAGAAATTGGTGCTGTTTATCAACTCACAAGATTAGGCCCTTAATCTGACTGTAGTTTCCAAGGTAAGACATTATATCGCAAATCAAAAGATGGCTGTCTCCTTATTTTAATAGAAAACATAAAGATATGTCAGTCAGTATTCACTTGCAAATCTCGGAATTTGTGCAAGTACATACACATCCATTACTGTAAGATTTCGCCAGCAAGGAAAATGGTTTAAAAGCATATCTCAGGAAGCATTTGAATAATTCAAAGGTATAGCACATTTTGGGTTGAATAATATTCCTGCTTTTACTGTAAAAGTATTTGTCCTCAAAGCATCTTCGTTCTTTACGAAATGGTAGAAATACGCTCAAATATAGCTTTTTTTGTCCTGGAGCCTTAAAAGCAACGGTAATGTTCATAAACTGACTTGCTAGGCGCGTACAAAATGTCAAATAAGTATTTGATTTTGTTTTGCCAATTTTATTACTGTCGTTTAAAATAGGTAGACAGTCACCATGTTTTTTTTAAAAACAAACTGTCCCTCAAGGTTACGAACACTGCGCACTTTCTGTATCCATTCTCATGAGGAAAAAGGGGGTTACTTGGACTGCACACCTTATTCTTAAACTTAATAAGAGGTGCTATTGTACTGAGGCTTCTAGTACCACATGGGGGGGGGGGGGGGGGGGGGAATGCAGGTGCACACTCTAAGCACTAATAATACTAATAGTTACAAATTATTTTGATAAACTCCTACAATTAACATGGAGTATAAGTGAAGTTCTTAGCACACATTTAGCCAAAACTTTGGGCGCATCCACCATGTCCAGGTGAACTTTGGTAGATGGGTCCCTACATCCCTAATACTAACACATTATATACATTTATCAAGGTCTTATCTTTTAAATAGATCCCATTCTGATATGTAATCAGCAATGTAGGAACCTGTGCTAATTAAAACACCTAAGGGTAGATGGAAGGAAGTGCCAATACCAAAATGAAGGCGCCTCACCTTCAAGTTTACAATGTATACACAACTATAGAGGAAAAAGGTGGCTCCTTGGACTGAACACCCTATTTCTAGTACCCCACTGAAAAAAATAATTTTCAAAATCTCAGGTGGTGATATCAGATTGTATTGACACTGATATTCCACCTGTGCCTCTGAGGAGACACCAAATTCTGATATGTTGAGATATGAGGACAGGTTTGAGAACTACTGTTTTTTAAATCTCAGATTTGAGGCTTTATAATTCGTATTGGCCTCCTGTTGCAGTTTCTTGTGCTTATAGCTGTATCCTCATACACGGAGTGTCTTTATGCTTTTACGGCACAAGAAGCCTGGCATGGCTGAAACACTCTGAGACGCGAAAACGTACATTTTACTTCATAGTTGCATCACAGGCACAGCGAAAAGCTGCACATGTTGTACCAAGAATTGGTATAACTGACATACAATGATGCAGATGAAGCACGATGGAACTTGGTGTGAGGAACAGCTGCCGCTGCTCACATGGGAGCCTTTTTTTACACAGTTGTACGCCGATATACAAATGCCGCCAGCCCCAGTGGTCACTGGGGGGTGATTCAGAGGTGGATGCATCTTAATGCTGCATGAGGTGTTTTGTGTAAATAGACACCTACTGCAAGCTTCTGTGATCCTCTGCTGCGACCAGTGCCACCTCCTCCTTGCATCCAAACGTCTGCAGCCTGTGAATCAGGCTGTGGCTAAGGGGGTTCTGCGTGCGACTATGCAGAACGGGTTTTCCTGATATCCTAGTTGTGCACAAGCCATCGGTTTGCGTACAACTCTGCATCAGGCCGACTGTACACCAGCAAAGCAATTTTTTGCTTCTCTTTGTTTTAATTATGTGGTTTAAAATGCATATTTTGAGTGAAATAAATGCTCTGCAGTCACACAGGACCTGGTGCACCGAGAGGGACTATTTGGCGAAACTTGAGTCACTGTATAAGGACACATCTGTAATTATATATTTTTACTCCGGAATTTGACTCCATTATAGGTGTCAAATTGTAACAGTGTCCGCCACGGCTGAGTCATAGACTACGGTTTGGACAGCTTCAATTAATTTCGCAGAGATTCTTCAAAATAAAATGAAGAGACTCCTTTTATTATGCTTTTTCTTGGTATTGTTATTTTAAATTACTATCTTCTTGCACTGTTCAAAACCATGCTTTCTTTCAAATATAATAACTACAGGTTGAGTATCCCTTATCCAAAATGCTTGGTACCAGAAGTATTTTGGATATCGGATTTTTCCGTATTTTGGAATAATTGCATACCATAATGAGATATCATGGTGATGGGACCTAAGTCTAAGCACAGAATGCATTTATGTTACATATATTTATGTTACCTTATACACACAGCCTGAAGGTCATTTTAGCCAATATTTGTAATAACTTTTTGCATTAAACATAATGTGTCTACATTCACACAATTCATTTATGTTTCATATACACCTTATACACACAGCCTGAAGGTCATTTAATACAATATTTTTAATAACTTTGTGAATTAAACAAAGTTTGTGTACATTGAGCAATCAGAAAACAAAGGTTTCACTATCTCACTCTCACTCAAAAAATTCCGTATTTTGGAATATTCCGTATTTCGGAATATTTGGATATGGGATACTTAACCTGTATATCATCATACTCGAAAGATAATTGAGTATATCTGATTACTTCTCACAAAAGGGTGGGGGGATAATCTCTTACTGCATTTTTTTTTTCCAATAAAAAAAAATAAGATTTTACTCACCGGTAAATCTATTTCTCGTAGTCCGTAGTGGATGCTGGGAACTCCGTAAGGACCATGGGGAATAGCGGCTCCGCAGGAGACTGGGCACAATTAAAGAAAGCTTTAGGTCACCTGGTGTGCACTGGCTCCTCCCACTATGACCCTCCTCCAAGCCTCAGTTAGGACACTGTGCCCGGACGAGCTGACATAATAAGGAAGGATTTTGAATCCCGGGTAAGACTCTTACCAGCCACACCAATCACACTGTATAACTCGTGATACAATACCCAGTTTAACAGTATGAAAACAACTGAGCCTCTCGACAGATGGCTCAACAATAACCCTTTAGTTAACAGTAACTATGTACAAGTATTGCAGACAATCCGCACTTGGGACGGGCGCCCAGCATCCACTACGGACTACGAGAAATAGATTTACCGGTGAGTAAAATCTTATTTTCTCTGACGTCCTAGTGGATGCTGGGAACTCCGTAAGGACCATGGGGATTATACCAAAGCTCCCAAACGGGCGGGGGAGTGCGGATGACTCTGCAGCACCGAATGAGAGAACTCCAGGTCCTCCTCAGCCAGGGTATCAAATCTGTAGAATTTTGCAAACGTGTTTGCCCCTGACCAAGTAGCAGCTCGGCAAAGTTGTAAAGCCGAGACCCCTCGGGCAGCCGCCCAAGATGAGCCCACCTTCCTTGTGGAATGGGCTTTTACTGATTTAGGATGCGGCAGTCCAGCCGCAGAATGCGCCTGCTGAATTGTGCTACAAATCCAGCGAGCAATAGTCTGCTTAGAAGCAAGAGCACCCAGCTTGTTGGGTGCATACAGGATAAATAGCGAGTCAGTTTTCCTGACTCCAGCCGTCCTGGAAACATAAATTTTCAAGGCCCTGACTACGTCCAGCAACTTGGAATCCTCCAAGTCCCTAGTAGCCGCAGGCACCACAATAGGTTGGTTCAAGTGAAAAGCTGATACCACCTTAGGGAGAAACTGAGGACGAGTCCTCAATTCTGCCCTATCCATATGGAAAATCAGATAAGGGCTTTTACATGACATAGCCGCCAATTCTGACACACGCCTGGCCGAAGCCAAGGCCAATAACATGACCACTTTCCACGTGAGATATTTTAGATCCACGGTTTTAAGTGGCTCAAACCAATGTGATTTTAAGAAACTCAACACCACGTTGAGATCCCAAGGTGCCACTGGAGGCACAAACGGGGGCTGAATATGCAGCACTCCCTTCACAAACGTCTGAACTTCAGGCAATGAAGCCAGTTCTTTCTGGAAGAAAATCGACAGAGCCGAGATCTGTACCTTAATGGAGCCTAATTTCAGGCCCATAGTCACTCCTGTTTGTAGGAAATGCAGAAATCGACCTAGTTGAAATTCCTCTGTTGGGGCCTTTTCGGCCTCACACCAAGCAACATATTTCCGCCATATGCGGTGATAATGCTTTGCAGTTACATCTTTCCTGGCTTTAATCAGCGTAGGAATGACTTCCTCCGGAATGCCCTTTTCCTTCAGGATCCGGCGTTCAACCGCCATGCCGTCAAACGCAGCCGCGGTAAGTCTTGGAACAGACAGGGCCCCTGCTGCAGCAGGTCCTGTCTGAGCGGCAGAGGCCATGGGTCCTCTGAGATCATCTCTTGAAGTTCCGGGTACCACGCTCGCCTTGGCCAATCCGGAACCACGAGTATTGTTCTTACTCCTCGTTTTCTTATTATTCTCAGTACCCTTGGTATGAGAGGCAGAGGAGGGAACACATAAACTGACTGGTACACCCACGGTGTCACCAGAGCGTCCACAGCTATCGCCTGAGGGTCCCTTGACCTGGCGCAATATCTCTCTAGTTTTTTGTTTAGGCGGGACGCCATCATGTCCACTTATGGACGTTCCCATCGATTTACAATCAGCGTGAAGACTTCTGGATGAAGTCCCCACTCTCCCGGGTGGAGGTCGTGCCTGCTGAGAAAATCTGCTTCCCAGTTGTCCACTCCCGGAATGAACACTGCTGACAGTGCTAGTACGTGATTTTCCGCCCATCGGAGAATCCTTGTGGCTTCTGCCATTGCCATCCTGCTTCTTGTGCCGCCCTGTCGATTTACATGGGCGACTGCCGTGATGTTGTCTGACTGGATCAGTACCGGCTGGTTTTGAAGCAGAGGCCTTGCCTGACTTAGGGCGTTGTAAATGGCCCTTAGTTCCACAATATTGATGTGTAGGGAAGTCTCCTGACTCGACCATAGTCCTTGGAAGTTTCTTCCCTGTGTGACTGCCCCCCAGCCCCGAAGGCTGGCATCCGTGGTCACCAGGACCCAGTCCTGTATGCCGAATCTGTGGCCCTCTAGAAGATGGGCCCTCTGCAGCCACCACAGCAGAGACACCCTGGTTCTTGGAGACAGGGTTATCAGGCGATGCATCTGAAGATGCGATCCGGACCACTGGTCCAACAGGTCCCACTGAAAGATTCTGGCATGGAACCTGCCGAAAGGAATTGCTTCGTAAGAAGCCACCATCTTTCCCAGGACCCGCGTGTAGTGATGCACCGATACCTGTTTCGGTTTCAGGAGGTCTCTGACTAGAGATGACAGCTCCTTGGCTTTCTCCTCCGGGAGAAACACTTTTTTTCTGGACTGTGTCCAGGATCATACCCAGGAACAGTAGACGTGTCGTCGGAACCAGCTGTGATTTTGGAATATTCAGAATCCAACCGTGCTGGTGTAGCACCTCCTGAGATAGTGCTACTCCCACCAACAACTGCTCCTTGGACCTCGCCTTTATTAGGAGATCGTCCAAGTACGGGATAATTAAAACTCCCTTTCTTCGAAGGAGTATCATCATTTCCGCCATTACTTTGGTAAACACCCTCGGTGCCGTGGAGAGTCCAAACGGCAGCGTCTGGAATTGGTAATGGCAATCCTGTACCACAAATCTGATGTATTCCTGGTGAGGATAGTAAATGGGGACATGCAGGTAAGCATCCTTGATGTCCAGGGATACCATGTAATCCCCCTCGTCCAGGCTTGCAATAACCGCCCTGAGCGATTCCATCTTGAACTTGAATTTTTTTATGTATGTGTTCAAGGATTTCAAATTTAAAATGGGTCTCACCGAACCGTCCGGTTTCGGTACCACAAACAGTGTGGAATAGTAACCCCGTCCTTGTTGAAGTAGGGGCACCTTGACTATCACCTGCTGGGAATACAGCTTGTGAATTGCCTCTAGCACAGCCTCCCTGCCTGAGGGAGTTGCCGGTAAGGCAGATTTTAGGAACCGGTGGGGTGGAGACGCCTCGAATTCCAGTTTGTACCCTTGAGATACTATTTGCAGGATCCAGGGATCCACCTGTGAGCGAGCCCACTGATCGCTGAAATTTTTGAGGCAGCCCCCCACCGTACCTGGCTCCGTCTGTGGAGCCCCACCGTCATGCGGCGGACTTGGAAGAAGCGGGGGAGGACTTTTGCTCCTGGGAACCTGCTGTTTGTTGCAGCCTTTTTCCCCTACCTCTGCCTCTGGACAGAAAGGACCCGCCTTTTCCACGCCTGTTTTTCTGAGTCCGAAAGGACTGTACCTGATAAAACGGCGCCTTTTTAGGCTGTGTGGGAACCATGGGGTAAAAATGCTGACTTCCCAGCAGTTGCTGTGGAAACTAGGTCCGAGAGACCATACCCGAATAACTCCTCACCCTTATAAGGCAAAACTTCCATGTGCCTTTTTGAATCTGCATCCCCTGTCCACTGGCGAGTCCATAAGCCTCTCCTAGCAGAAATGGACAGTGCACTTATTTTAGATGCCAGCCGGCAGATCTCCCTCTGTGCATCTCTCATGTATAAGACTGAGTCTTTTATATGCTCTATGGTTAGCAGAATAGTGTCCCTGTCTAGGGTGTCAATATTTTCTGACAGGGAATCTGACCACGCAGCGGCAGCACTGCACATCCATGCTGACTCAATAGCAGGTCTAAGTATAATGCCTGAGTGTGTATATACAGACTTCAGGATAGCCTCCTGCTTTCTATCAGCAGGTTCCTTGAGGGCGGCCGTATCCGGAGACGGTAGTGCCACCTTTTTAGACAAACGTGTGAGCGCTTTATCCACCCTAGGTGGTGTCTCCCAACGTGACCTATCCTCTGGCGGGAAAGGGAACGCCATTAGTAACTTCTTAGAGATTACCAATCTTTTATCAGGGAAAGCCCACGCTTCTTCACACACTTCATTTAATTCTTCTGATGGGGGAAAGACTACGGGTAGTTTTTTCTCCCCAAACATAATACCCTTTTTAGTGGTACCTGGGTTTATATCAGAAATGTGTAACACCTCTTTCATTGCTTCAATCCTGCAACAAATGGCCTTAGTGGACATTAGACTAGACTCATCGTCGTCGACACTGGTGTCAGTATCCGTGTCGACATCCGCGTCTGCCATCTGAGGTAGCGGGCGTTTTAGAGTCCCCGAAGGCCTTTGAGACACCTGGACAGGCACGAGCTGAGAAGCCGGCTGTCCCGCATTCGGCATGTCGTCAAATTTTTTGTGTAAGGAGTCGACGCGTGCACGCAATTCCTTCCATAAGTCCATTCACTCAGGTGTCTGCCCCGCAGGGGGTGACATCCCTTCTATATGCAACTGCTCCGCCTCCACCTCATTATCCTCATCAAACATGTTGACACAGCCATACCGACACACCGCACACACACAGGGAATGCTCTAACAGAGGACAGGACCCACAAAAGCCCTTTGGGGAGACAGAGTGAGAGTATGCCAGCACACACCAGAGCGCTATATAATGCAGGGACTAACTGAATTATGTCCCCTATAGCTGCTGTTATATATACTGCGCCTAAATTTAGTGCCCCCCCTCTCTTTTTTACCCTTTTCTGTAGTGTAGACTGCAGGGGAGAGCCAGGGAGCTTCCTTCCAGCGGAGCTGTGAGGGAGAAATGGCGCCAGTGTGCTGAAGGAGATAGCTCCGCCCCTTTTTCGCTGACTATTCTCCCGCTTTTTTCTGGATTCTGGCAGGGGTAATTATCACATATATAGCCTCTGGGGCTATATATTGTGGTATTTTTGCCAGCCAAGGTCTTTTTATTGCTGCTCAGGGCGCCCCCCCCTAGCGCCCTGCACCCTCAGTGACCGGAGTGTGAAGTGTGTATGAGGAGCAATGGCGCACAGCTGCAGTGCTGTGCGCTACCTTGGTGAAGACAGATGTCTTCTGCCGCCGATTTTCCGGACCTCTTCTTACTTCTGGCTCTGTAAGGGGGACGGCGGCGCGGCTCCGGGACCGAACACCAAGGCCAGTTCCATGCGGTCGGTCCCTCTGGAGCTAATGGTGTCCAGTAGCCTAAGAAGCCCAAGCTAGCTGCAAGCAGGTAGGTTCGCTTCTTCTCCCCTTAGTCCCTCGCTGCAGTGAGCCTGTTGCCAGCAGGTCTCACTGTAAAATAAAAAACCTAAATATATACTTTCTTTCTAGAAACTCAGGAGAGCCCCTAGTGTGCATCCAACCTCGGCCGGGCACAAAATCTAACTGAGGCTTGGAGGAGGGTCATAGTGGGAGGAGCCAGTGCACACCAGGTGACCTAAAGCTTTCTTTAATTGTGCCCAGTCTCCTGCGGAGCCGCTATTCCCCATGGTCCTTACGGAGTTCCCAGCATCCACTAGGACGTCAGAGAAATGATAATCCATGTCACCATGTTGTATAATGTTAGAACATAAAGATTTTACTGATATTATTCTTTATATATATTTCTTATAACTTATATATATTTATTTTACAAAAACCCTGAGCAGTTGCCATGCAACTAACTCGACTCCAGTGTAGTGTCCCTTTTAGGATATTGCTGTGTGTCCGGAGTTGGGCAAATGTATTCATCAGTCTCTGTCAGTGTCGCATGAATTTATGAGCAAGATCAGAGAACTGGCAATGAGAAATGAGAAGTGATACCTGCCTATTGATAACTGACAATGAGATTTCAGAAGTGTACAGTTTCCAGCTTGTATTTCATATGATGAATTAAACCCTCAAACCCAAGAAATGCATCTAGATATAGCCCCAAAAACTAGATTTATTTGAGCCTCTTACTACTAAGTGTTTCCAGTTTATAAGGGAAGTTACAAAATGTATGTATGTGTAGTTAAATTAAAAGTACTTGCTCAGCTGCATAAGAGTGCTGGCAGCTAGAGATGTTTCAAAATAACTTCTTTATTGCAGTACATGAACTGATGTGTAGTTCCACTGCAGCTGAAGCGAGACTTGTTAATTATCCCTGACATACAGGGTCACCTCTGTGACAAGTCTTCCTTTGTTTCCTACAGACCATTGGAAGCCTATGGGGGGTACTCGATTCTTGTCAGAAACTGCCGTCTTGTCGGGAAGACGGCAGTTTCCAACAGGTTTAGGTCGGAAGGGGTTCTGACCTATTCATTGCTGGCTGTTTTTTTTTCCTGGAACCCACGTGTTCAGTCGTAAATCCACGTGTTCGGATGGAAGCGTGGCCAAACCCGACAGGTTTAAGCCCCGTTTCCAACAATGTCAATCCGACTTTAAATAAAAGCCAGATTGGCATTGTCGGGAATGGCCAAACCTGTCGTGTTTGGCCATGGCATTGAATACTGACCTGTCGGATCCTTTCCTTCGGAAAGGATCCGACAGGAATTGAATATACCCCTATGTCATAAAATAAATCCGTATGAGACATTGATAAAAAGCATGCTTAGGGGGACATGTACTAAGCAGTGATAAAAGTGGAGAAGTAGCCAGTGGAGAAGTTGCCCATGGCAACCAATCAACATTGACGTTACATTTATAATTTGCATACTTTAAACATATACAGAGCAGCTGATTGGTTGGTATGGGCAACTTCTCCACTGGCTCACTTCTCCACTTTTATCACTGCTTAGTACATGTCCCCCTTAGTTTTCTACTGTCATACTATGCTGTGATTTCTGACAGCTCCACCACCCAACATCACTTCTCATGGGATGCAACCAAATCATGTAGCAATGCGTTTCAGTTTTTGCCATTTACATTGTGTACAAAGGCACAATTTTGTATGGTAACTTGTAATTACACAACAGCCACAGAGTCTTCAGTTACCTCAGGCGAGTTATAGTAATTGTAAAAAAAGATTGATGGCCCCTGCCACCTTGAGGATTGTATGTATAATCCAACACTTTCCATTCATTTTAACACCCCATTAATTAGATGTGTTTCTTTTTGTGAATTGGCATGTCCTCCTTAATGTTTTGTACTTAAGATCCTCTACATATACTGTTCTTATTTCAGGATAATGATAAAAAAGATGGAAGAAAAACAGAGATCTGAAAAGGCTGAACTGGAAAAAATGCAGCAAGAAGTAGAGTACCAGCGTAAAGAAACAGAGATTGTCCAGCTTCACATCCGCAAACAAGAAGAGAGCCTGAAGAGGCGAAACATGGATATTGAAACCCGGCTGAAAGATTTGCTGGCTGAAAAGGAAAAATTTGAAGAAGAAAGAATTAGAGAACATCATGAAATAGAACTCCAGAAAAAGAAACAGGAAGAAGAGTGTTTTGCAAGAGTCCAGCAAGAACTTCAGAGACTTCAGGAACTTCACAGTTCAGAAAAGGCAGAGAAAATGGAAATCTTTAAAGAACTGGAAAAACTGAAAAAGGAGAAGGACGAGCAGTATATGAAACTAGAGGTGGAAAAGAGACGGCTGGAAGAGCAAGAGAAAGAACAATTAAAGCTTGTTCTTCGCCTTGAGGAACAACTTAGAGAAAAGCAGGAGATGATCCAACTTCTCAAAAGAGATGATTTCTTGAGATTAGAAGAAGAAATTCAAGTTCTTGAAGATGTCAGAGAAGATCTTCTACGAGCTAAGGAAGCTAGGTCTGAAGGAGAAGAAGACCGTGATGAGGTGGAAAAAGCAACAAATAAGTACACCACTTTTAAGAGACTGCAGTTAGGTCAATTGTCGGGCTTGGTTGGTGATTTGAACCTGCAAAAAGATTGCTTAGAGAAGGAGATAATTGCTGATCGTGACATTCTCTGCAGATTAAATCTCTCATATATGGAACACAAGAAAGATGATGATTGCTCATTGTCCACAACTCCTATGAATGAGGAAGTGGACATGATAAAGCAAACAGAACACAGATTACACTGTAAGGAGCGGCAACTAGAGTACATAAAGCAGAACAATTTGCCTGCCTTGTTGGATGAAAAGCAAAGAGCATCTGAGGTTCTGGATAGTGGTTTGCTTGGGTTAGACAAAACTTTATTTCAGATTGAAAAGGAAATTGAAGAAAAGGCTGATCAGCTTGCACAGTTCAGAGCCAGCAGTGACCAACTGCAACAGCTGCAAGAAACCTTTGAGTTTACAGCTAACATTGCCCGCCAGGAAGAGAAAGTTAGAAAAAAGGAGAAGGAGATCCTCGAATCAAGGGAAAAGCAGCACAGGGAGGCCTTGGAGCAAGCAGTTGCTAAATTGGAACGTAGACATTCAACACTCCAAAAACAGTCTACAATAGATGTGGAAATAGAAGAGCAGAAACGGAAGCTGGCCGCTATGGACAGCAGCCAAGAACAGGCCGGTCTCCAGGCAAGCTTAGAAGCTGAACAGAAAGCTTTGGAGCAAGACAGGGAGCGGTAAGCTTTGTTATGTCTTCCATTTCTTAAACATCATTCTTCATATTTTAGAAATGGGAAATAGCTTATTAAATAATATAAAGAATTATTTTGATATTCAATTTATTTTTATCAAACTTAATCTCAAGTAAGCACCATTTTAACACATACTTATTATTTATTAAATACTGTGAACATTTTTGGATGTAAACTTCTAGAATTGTTATGTATAGTCCTAAGGCTCTTTATCCAATCATTACTTTTCACAGAGAGCACACTTCTAATAAGGATTTCAGTTTTGCCCTTCAAACCCTTTCCTGAAGATAGCAGACTACAGTTCCTGTTGATAATATGCCCTTATTGTGGTTTGCTAAAGTTTGCTGCTGGGAGTTTGAAAGTGGGGGCTGTTTTTATCGAAAAACCAAAGGTCCAGCTGGAGTCTAAATATAAAGGAATAACTTGAGCCATTAAAGTCAAGAAAATAATACAGCTTCAGCAGTAAGGGCATGTGTTTGTTTTGCACGTGTATGGCAAACTATCCAATTAGATCATTAAAATGTTATATGCAAACAATATTTTAATATAGTCAACTTCGGCATGTCCTTGTCTGGGCAAGTTTAAAGTCAATACTAAAAGTCAACTTTTAGCCAGTAGCAGCATTTAGACACTAATAGCCACACAAAGTAATTATTGGATGGCTCAGGCTGGTTTCAAATGCCCCTATAAAGGACAAATACAATTTTATATATATATATATATATATATATATATATATATATAAAATCTGCATGCAAGGTTTTAGATGGCCTTTAATATAATCTGACATCAGAAGTTTAAGATGCATAAACTGTAATGGTTTATAAAAATGAACAATCATTTGCAGAGACGTAGATGACTTCATATAATGGGGTTTATTTACCAATATTCTGAATTTTGTGCCAAGAAGAAATTACAAAAATATTGAGTTTACTAAATGCCTCTTGCCGGGACTTCACATACTCTATCACTTTACTTCCAGGTACGGGCCCGGTGAGCCTAATATGCATGTGCAGTTATATGGCTGCACGTGCCCCAATATGGGCTGATACTTTAGATATCTCTCAAATAAAATGCGGTACAGTAGCCCCAAGGCTAATGCCTACCTGGACCAGGATTCTAAGGGGTAAATTTATGATCAATTTTTCAAATTGATTCTATTTGATCAACATCGATGTTGTGTCTCGGGGTTTAAATCTTACTTTTACTAACAGGTTTTTTTTTTATAAAAAAATGCGAGTGTGTGTGTGGGGAAGGGGGGTGGGGGGGGGAGGTTGGGTTGTGGGATGGAATCGCCTGTTAGTAAATGTACCATTTAGACTCTGAAATACAACATTGATGTTAAACGATTTGAATTGGATTATTTGAAACTCCTCTAAATTTACGTTTATTTTTTAAAGAATAAACTCCTATCAAGCAACAAATGTAAACCTGATCACACACTCTGCTCCTATAGACATTACATGGGAACTTTACCGCTCCACAGCACCCGAACCGTTGCCCCAATCTAATTTTTCTCTTCAACTGGAACATCTACATGGTATTTTGAGAGATGGTTCAGCCATTCTCTCAAGATAGGTCTCTCGGTAAAAATTCTTATAGAATTAATATATAGTTTTAAATGGGTGTAGTATGGTATGCCGGCGGTTGGGCTTCCTGCGACCAGCATACCGACGCCAGAATCCCGACTGCTGGCTTACCGACAGCCGGGCGAGCGCAAATGAGCCCCTTGCGGCACAGTGGCGCGCGTCTCCCTCTAGTGAGGTTGTGAACCCCCAAGACGGAGAAGAACTGTTGGTATGCCGGTGGTCGGGATTCCGGCGTCGGTATGCTGGTCGTCGTCGAAAGTGAAGACCACCCATTTTAAATCGATCTTTAGTTAATTCAGAATTTTGTAGCCCTCATAGAGTCTGCTTTTGCAAACCAAACCGGTGGAGCTCCAATATTTGCTGTGCCACCCTTTTGTACATTTTTTGGTCATACTATACTTAATATTTGCTTTTTCAGGTAATTTTCTACAAAATTAACTCAAGAACTATTCCCCTGTGTATTCAACATCTTAATTAATCTGTCATGGTTTATTACAAGATCTATTTTGATATTGTATTTACGATTTGTTAAGCCGCTCTTTACTGCGAAACGTTAACATCTTATACACTGTTTGAAAAATGTGTGTATTTTCTTTTGGTCTAGTTGCTTAATTTGGTTTACTCTTTTTTTTGTTTTTATTAATCTGTCTGCATGGATTTTGTTGTTGCATTTCGTGAAACATACACAGGTTATCTCATGAGATCCAGCAACTGAAACAGAAGATCTATGTGACTGATCCTCTTTCAAAGAACCTGTCAGGAGCCCTGGAGGAAAAGCCTCCCCTCGCTAACTCTCCGGCAACACCAGTGAAATCTCCGTCACATTTGCTTCAGTTAACCGATGACAGGTATATGCTGTAATCATATTTAAAACCCTCTTCCGACGTTAACATGGTAAAATATGGGCATAGGTATAATAACTGCACTTTGGGTCTGAGTGCTTTTATGGTTTTGATAAAGACCATTGTTGTTCCAGGTTGCGTGCTAAAATAAAATATTATTGTAGCGAAAAAAATAAAAAAAGTAATTTCCCTAGATTTGAAAGTATTTGTGCAATTATGTCTAAATTGCATGGTGCACAGTGCAGTAAGTGGGTACTGCTGGCAAATTTCACTTTTTGATTACGTTTGCTTCTCTTTAAATGGTATATGAGAGTGTAAGTTGCTAGTCTTAAGTATGTGGGAAATCTTGTTTGGCCCTTGTAGAGACAGAAGTGCAATTTGCTTTCGAAACTGTTTGATTAACATATTTATGATGTTCCAGTATACATGCGTACATTGAAGAAGAAGTGCAGAGACGGCTTCAAAATGTTAATTTGCCTTGTGAGGACCTCAGCAGCCTCAGTATGTCCTACTCTTATGAAACTGAAAAGGTAATTATTGGCTTCCTAGAGGGATGTTTGGTACAGTATGTAAAGTGCAATATGATAGTTGTAACCAGCAGGCTAGGACTGAAGGGTTAATTTAAAAAATACATCTTATAAAATATGACATGTGGCCAATTTATAAAAGAAGAAAACAAGATTTATTTATTTTTGTTTGTTTTTTAATTGACTTCATTTAAAAAATGATGTATAGTTACAGTGTCAGGATCTGAACCTGTCTGAGCCGTAACTGCTGGATTCTATATTCCCTATCTGGGGATTTGCTTGTTTGTCATTGTCAAAGTGCAGTACCTGAAACCTTCTTCTAAGGCAGGGCTGGACAAACCAGTCCTCGAGATCTACCAACAGTTCATGTTTTCCAGGACTCCTAGAGACCTGTAGAATTGTCAGTTAGGAATGAATGCAGCACATCCTAATTAGTAATGACCACACCTGTGCACTAGCTAGGTGGTCTGGAAAATGTGAACTGCTGGTAGGTCTCGAGGACTGGTTTGGCCAGCCCTGTTCTAAGGGATTTGAATTACTATGAGCATCCTTTTTTAAACTTTATTTTTCTTCTAAACACACTTTTTACAAATTCTCCTATTTCCACCCAGTCTTCTAACTACTGTCACCTCTTTGCTACCTTAAATTTGCTTCTTTGTCTACCTGCACCTCTTCCACCTTCCACTTTCACAGCACATTTTACAACCCTACTTCAGTGACCAGATTAATCTCATCTCACCAATTATAAAGCTACCACCCTACAGTATTTCACTTTCTCCTCCCTTCTTGACTCTCTGAACTTGGGCCCCTGATGATCTGTTAAGACTGTACTTACAAAAGTGATCACTGATCCACTTATAGCAAAGTCTAAGTCTCTTTATTTTCGCCATGGACCTCTTTGCTGCTTCCGACCTTGTGGATCTACCTCTACTCTGTTGGGTTTTGAGACACAGTTTGTTCATGGTTCACTTCCTACCTGTTGAACTTATTCTTTAGTTGTCTGTACCACAGCCACACAATCCATTCCACATCCAGTATTTGTTGGACTCCAACAAAGATTTCTGGACATTGTGTTTCTGATTGTATACTGTATCTTTTGGGCAACTAATTAATTATTTCTGCCTCCAGTGTCAGTCATCTAGTCTGATGACACCCACATCCACCTTTCCTCCCCTGAATTCTCCACTGTACTATATTGTAAACTAACTATCTCTCAGCTATTGCCACTTGGATGTTAAAATGCAGTCTAAAGGGCCCTACAGAAATGCCGATCCGCCGCCGAGCTGCCCGACGGCAGATACGGACGACGAGCGACCCGGCGGCGCGCGCGCGGGGGGGGGGGGGGGGGGGGGCAGTGACGGGGGGGGAGTGAAGTTTCTTCACTCCCCCCGTCACGCGGCTCCATTGAAGTGCAGGCAAATATGGACGAGATCGTCCATATTGGCCTGCATGTACAGCCAACGGGGGACTAGCGATGAACGAGTGCGGGGCCGCGCATCGTTCAATGCTGGAGCCTCCACACTGAAAGATATGAACGAGTTCTCGTTCATTTATGAACGAGATCGTTCATATCTTTCAAACAAATCGGCATGTGTGTAGGGCCTATTAGTCTTAACATCTCAAAAATAGAGGTTATTGTCTTCCCTCCTTCCTGAGTCACCACTTACCCTCAAAGCTCACCGGCCCTTTGCCTTGGTGTCACATCACACTTGACTCCACTCTCTTCTTTAGTCCTCACATGCAGTCTCTCTCTGTACTGTCATCTCCATCTTAGAAATATTGTCAGAATACCTAATATTTTTACCCGGGGTGCTTCCAAAACTTTTATCCACTCTCATTATATCCCGCCTACACTACTACAACCTCCTATCTGGCAGTCACATCACCTATCTCTCCTCAATTAAGTCCATCTTAATTGCCCCATGGGAAGACAGCTCTTCCTACAGTATATAACTCTTCATCTGCCACATTAGTTTGTAAAGCCCTACATTGGCTCACCGATGCCTCCAAGATGCAATGGAAAAAAAACTCACCCTTACCGACACAGCCCTCGACAACACGATCCCCACATCCATCTCGCATCTTAGTTCAAAATGCTGTCCGTCTCACCCTCCAAGATCTACCTATGATAGTATCTCCCTTCACCTCTGTTAACTTCTGTCGTTTCCACCTATAACACTCCTCGGTGCCGCTAACCACTTACGGAATTTCCTACTAAGCCCGGTTAGACTCTTTGCTCTCTGGAACGCATTTATATATTAGCGCTTACCATACTCCTTCCTATACTACCCACACTGATGCCGCCTCATAACTGTCCTAATCTCCACTCTGAGCTACAGACTACAGATGTGTGCTCGTAATCTAGCCTCAGTACGCCATGTAGCACCAGATGTCTGGCGGTAGTGAGCTGCCAGATCCCGTGCAACTCTGCTAGCGCTGAATATAGATTCAAAGACTTACTGTATACAACACATACAGAAGTTTTGAATATCAAATTAAACAGCAGTGTCTCCTAGTGTATCCTGGTGTCTCCTAGTGTATCCTAGACACATCGCATTGCACCTGAGACGCATTTTGGGGTAAAAATGACGTGGAAAAAAGACACCCAGTGCTATCAGAGTCTCGCGGAATCGGGTGTACAGAGTTACAGTGTAAGCTCTCTTGTGACCACAGCACTTTCCCTGCCTTATATTTTCATGTCTGCATTTAGTGTAGCTACCGCGCGTGACCTTGTGTAATGTTTTGTCTGTTTTCCCCACTGTCTGGCCCTGTTGAGCCCTGCGGGACCTTACAATACAATGATGATAATGATAATTCCCCTATCTGATTTGTGGTTTGTACCTGTGACCTCGTATTAATATTTATTCTATTCTTACCTATGCGCTGAAGCAGCTTTGTCCATCTTCTGTATTGCCCATATACTGTAATTATGTCCACTTCTATCTACTGATCTTGGCTTGTTCCAGATTCCTCCTCCTTCCAGAGTCCTTCTACGCCGACAATGTTCTCTTCCACTGATTACACCTCTTTTATTGATTTCACTAAAAAAAAAATCTAAATTGGCACATTTAAAATTCCTCTTGATTTAAACAAATGAGCGTATTTTTATCTATTAAATTGATTTAGTTATTGTGTTTTTACCTTGAAATACTAGATCTAAAATCCATATGCATCCCTGTTACTAGTAATGTGTAGAATAGCAGCAGTCCACTGGTCTTCTGTGCAGACATTGTCCAGGGCCAGCAGTAAAACAACTCGCTCATAAACCTGCTGCATAGAAGTTTCTTATTTCTTACGCACCTGTCACACAAGTGATTTAGCAGCTGCTTGGAAAGTATGTCGAATTTTCGAAGCAGCCTTTTTGCTGCCAGCTTGAAAAATGCTCTGAAATATTCAGTAGCTGGTTTTTCTATAGTGTTATTATTACAAGCTGTCGCTCTATGCATTCAGCTTTTGACTATATGCCCCAGCATTTAGCAGCCTATGGGCAATGTTAGATGGGTGCTTTACAACTATTCTGGTCAGAGATGATGCGCCTCAAGTGGTCAGCATGTAAAATGGGGAATGATACTGCCCTGTAATCAATACATGAAGCATTTGGATAGCAAAATCGTATGGCAGTCCAAGTGGTATCCGGACTCCGGGTCGACACTAGAAATAGGTCGACGTGAACAAGGTCGACATGCAAAAAGATCAACACGAGTTTTTCATTTTTTTCCCCTCTTTTTTTTAACTTTTTCATACTTTACGATTCACGTGGACAACGATTGGGAAAGGTAACCTGTGCCTTCGCTCACCATGCGAGGGGACACGGTGCACTAATTGGGGTTCCCGGTCACTTTACGAAGAAAAACGACACCAAAAAAACATGTCGACCTTGTTCATTTCGACCTAATGGCCATATCGACCAATTTCTAGTGTCGACCTAGCCACTGTCGACCAATAGGTGTCGACCCTGAGTACCATACCCGTCCAAGTTGCATTCACCGCTTATAGTACTTTCATGAAATGCTGAGTGTATCATATCATCACAATATAATTCTGTGACTTCCTGTGCTTAGTTTGTAACCGCAATACAGATGTGTCCTCTCCTCTGCAGTCACGCTAAACAGCTCTTCAAGTCACACCATGATGTGGCGGGACTCGGTAGCGCCGAGCGTCTTTTTTTGCAATTTTTCCCCGCAAAATGCGTCTTAGACGCAATCTAATGCAATAAGTGGGGCTGTGTCTGCATCCAAAATGCCATGTTATAGTGTTTTCCAGGAAAACACTGAGGCATAGCATTTTATATGCAAATACAGTCGCAGTCACACACAGAATATAGGCATGCTGCATATAATTTTAATCAGTAGCTGCTCATGCGAAAGCTGTTTGAACTGGGCAGCTTGTGGTAGTGGTTAGCATTACTGCCTCACAGTACTGAGGACATGTGTTTAATTTCCAACCAATGCTCTATATGTGTGGAGTTTGTATCTTCTTCCAATGTTGACTTCTAACAAAAATAAACCACAGGGTGTATGTATGTCCATGTGATAGGGAATATAGATTGCAAGCAATGATAATGACTGTGTAGTATGTGTGCTATAAAAATAACTAGCAATAATGCAGTGAATAGATTTCAGATAAAAATGTAACATTGTCATTTTTTGTAGCACATTTTCCTCAGAGATATAATATGGCTAGGCAAACCTGTGGCACTCCAGCTGCTGTGGAACTACATCTGCCAGCATGCCTTGTTGGGGTTAAACTGTTGCAGGACATGCTGGGATATGTACTTGCATGGTAGCTGGCGGGCCACAGGTTGCCTACCTCTTTATGATATATTTTAAAGGATGCGGAACAGAGCCATTTTATAAGCCTGAAATAGCCGATAACGGGGAACATTAGCACACAGCAAAAGTATATTTAGTGCCAAATTAATATTTAATGTAACCGGCATTTTAGGGTAATACATTTTAGGCAAATACAATTACTTGCACATGGTCTGTGTGTGTATACAGAGGCTATCTAGTTGTATATTGTGAGACCTAGGAAAATGAATGGTAATAGAATTACTCTGGCCGTAATGTGATGAGCAATAAATGCAATTACATGGAACATCAATGTCTGCAATGATTACGTAGAAGTACGGAATCTTGCTTGACCTCCAAGACCTGGATTTCGCACAGTTGGTCCGAGAGAGACTCACGCCCTATATAAAATATCATGCGTCCTAAGGGATAACTGCATGACAAATGTGTGCGTGACATGTTATTCTGTGACTGTGTACCTAACCATGTTGTTTCTTACTATTAGGGGAGTGACACTTTTCTAAATGGTATCACTAAAAGAAAAATGAAGTATGAGGTAGGTACCCACCTGCTGGCTTGTTTTATTCATTTGTTAATTTGCATCTCAAAATGATTTGGTGTTATGTTGATTGAAGGTGGTGGTGGGGCAGTATTTTACCATCCTTTATTTGTAACAGGACTTGTTTTTAAACTAGTTATAGAGGCCTAGTCCAGCGCACACTTCATGCACTCACTGCCGATACACTTTTCTCAGTATTAGTGGGGGCTGCATCTGCTTATGCCGCAAGTGTGGTCACTAAACGATCAGAATCTGTTACACAGAGACAGGTTCACAATTTCTGCAAAGAAATGTTTTGAGTTGCAGAAATTTTAATCCACAGTAAAGTCCTGCAATTTGTTTGTTTATAGATGTTTGTGTATATGGAAGGAGTCAGGGCCGGATTAAGCCTGGTGGGGGCCCCGGGCAATGAAGTTGTGGGGGCCCCCACTACAGTAGATGATAAAGACCCTTGAGCCCCCCTTACACACACACACACACACACACACACACAGACACATGCGCGCACGCTACCTGTCCAGCGAGCGGCTGAGCAGCGGATGCCGGAGTCAGTTCCCCCACACCCGGGAGCGTAGTAGTCTCCCCCCTCCCGGTGGCTCAGCTGTTCATTAACAGCGCCGCCGAGGAGGTGTTCCTAGCACAGCATTTCATAGTCTTGTGGGATGCTGCCTTAAAATCCCGAGAGACTATGAAATGCTGTGCAAGGAACACCTCCTTGGCGGCGCTGTTAATGAACAGCCGAGCTGCCAGGAGGGGGGAGACTACTACGCTCCTGGGTGTGGGGGCCCAGGGACAACCTCCCCTTTCGCCCCGCCCTTATTCCGGCCATGGAAGAAGTGTTCATGTACATGCATAAAGAAATGTTTTACTTTTTCGCACTGCAGAATAGATAATAGCAATATTTAGTGGTCCAATTCACCATGTAGTGTCACAGTACAGCGGTACAAGTTACCAAAAGCGGCCCAGCCTAACATAGAAGCTTTATGATCCTAACCATTGGCACATGTGATCGTTAACTGATAGCACACTGAGTTATGATGGGTACACACTAGACCAGTGATTTTCAACCTTATTTTACTCGTGGCACACCGAACAATATTTGAAAATTGCCAAGGCACACCATCAGTTCCCCACAGAAAAAAAAAAAACACATTGGCCCTCACAGTAAAAAAAATCCATACATACATTGGCCTACGCAGAAAAAATAATCACATTGCTCCCCACATAAATCATGTTGCTCTTTACATAAATCATGTTGCTCGCACATAAAGCAATCACATTTCTGCCCACAGATATCCTATTATTCCCCACAGGAGAAAAAATAAGAATTTACTCACCGGTAATTCTATTTCTCGTAGTCCGTAGTGGATGCTGGGGACTCCGTAAGGACCATGGGGATTAGCGGCTCCGCAGGAGACTGGGCACAACTATAAAGAAAGCTTTAGACTACTGGTGTGCACTGGCTCCTCCCACTAAGACCCTCCTCCAGACTTCAGTTAGGATACTGTGCCCGGAAGAGCTGACACAATAAGGAAGGATTTTGAATCCCGGGTAAGACTCATACCAGCCACACCAATCACACCGTATAACTCGTGATACAATACCCAGTTAACAGTATGATAACAACTGAGCCTCTCAACAGATGGCTCAACAATAACCCTTTAGTTAAGCAATAACTATATACAAGTATTGCAGACAATCCGCACTTGGGATGGGCGCCCAGCATCCACTACGGACTATGAGAAATAGAATTACCGGTGAGTAAATTCTTATTTTCTCTAACGTCCTAGTGGATGCTGGGGACTCCGTAAGGACCATGGGGATTATACCAAAGCTCCCAAACGGGCGGGAGAGTGCGGATGACTCTGCAGCACCGAATGGGCAAACTCTAGGTCCTCCTCAGCCAGGGTGTCAAACTTGTAGAATTTAGCAAACGTGTTTGACCCCGACCAAGTAGCTGCTCGGCAAAGTTGAAGAACCGAGACCCCTCGGGCAGCCGCCCAAGAAGAGCCCACCTTCCTCGTGGAATGGGCTTTTACTGATTTAGGATGCGGCAGTCCAGCCGCAGAATGTGCAAGCTGAATCGTACTACAGATCCAGCGAGCAATAGTCTGCTTTGAAGCAGGTGCACCCAACTTGTTGGGCGCATACAGGATAAATAGCGAGTCAGTCTTTCTGACTCCAGCTGTTCTGGAAACATAGATTTTCAGGGCCCTGACTACGTCCAACAACTTGGAAGCCTCCAAGTCATTTGTAGCCGCAGGCACCACGATAGGTTGGTTCAGATGAAAAGCTGATACGACTTTGGGGAGAAACTGGGGACGAGTCCTCAATTCTGCCCTATCCATATGGAAAATCAGATAAGGGCTTTTACATGACAAAGCCGCCAATTCTGATACACGCCTGGCCGAAGCCAAGGCCAACAACATGACCACTTTCCACGTGAGATATTTCAAATCCACGGTTTTCAGTGGCTCAAACCAATGTGACTTTAGGAAATCCAACACCACGTTGAGATCCCAAGGTGCCACTGTAGGCACAAAAGGGGGCTGAATATGCAGCACTCCCTTAACAAAAGTCTGAACTTCAGGTAGTGAAGCCAGTTCTCTCTGGAAGAAAATCGATCGAGCCGAAATCTGGACCTTAATGGAACCCAATTTAAGGCCCATAGTCACCCCTGACTGTAGGAAGTGCAGGAAACGGCCCAGCTGAAATTCCTCTGTTGGGGCCTTCCTGGCCTCACACCACGCAACATATTTTCGCCATATGCGGTGATAATGGTTTGCGGTAACTTCTTTCCTAGCTTTAATCAGCGTAGGAATGATTTCCTCCGGAATGCCCTTTTCCTTCAGGATCCGGTGTTCAACCGCCATGCCGTCAAACGCAGCCGCGGTAAGTCTTGGAACAGACAGGGCCCCTGTTGCAGCAGGTCTTGTCTGAGCGGTAGAGGCCATGGGTCCTCTGACATCATTTCTTGAAGTTCCGGGTACCAAGCTCTTCTTGGCCAATCCGGAACAATGAGTATAGTTCTTACTCCTCTTCTCCTTATTATCCTCAGTACCTTTGGTATGAGAGGAAGAGGAGGGAACACATAAACCGACCGGTACACCCACGGTGTCACTAGAGCGTCCACAGCTATCGCCTGCGGGTCTCTCGACCTGGAGCAATATTTTTCTAGCTTTTTGTTTAGGCGGGACGCCATCATGTCCACCTGTGGCCTTTTCCAACGGTTTACAATCATTTGAAAGACTTCTGGATGAAGTCCCCACTCTCCCGGGTGGAGGTCGTGCCTACTGAGGAAGTCTGCTTCCCAGTTGTCCACTCCCGGAATGAACACTGCTGACCGTGCTAACACGTGATTTTCCGCCCATCGGAGAATCCTTGTGGCTTCTGCCATTGCCGTCCTGCTTCTCGTGCCGCCCTGTCGATTTACATGGGCGACCGCCGTGATGTTGTCTGACTGGATAAGGCTGGTTTTGAAGCAGGGGTTTTGCCTGACTTAGGGCATTGTAAATGGCCCTCAGTTCCAGAATATTTATGTGCAGGGAAGTCTCCTGACTTGACCATAGTCCTTGGAAGTTTCTTCCCTGTGTGACTGCCCCCCAGCCTCGAAGGCTGGCATCCGTGGTCACCAGGACCCAGTCCTGTATGCCGAATCTGCGGCCCTCTTGAAGATGAGCACTCTGCAGCCACCACAGCAGAGACACCCTTGTCCTTGGAGACAGGGTTATCAGCCGATGCATCTGAAGATGCGATCCGGACCACTTGTCCAGCAGGTCCCACTGAAAGGTTCTTGCATGAAACCTGCCGAATGGAATCGCTTCGTAGGAAGCTACCATCTTTCCCTGGATCCGCGTGCAGTGATGCACCGACACCTGTTTTGGTTTTAGGAGGCCTCTGACTAGAGATGACAGCTCCTTGGCCTTCTCCTCCGGGAGAAACACTTTTTTCTGTTCTGTGTCCAGAACCATCCCCAGGAACAGTAGACGTGTCGTAGGGACCAGCTGTGACTTTGGAATGTTTAGAATCCAGCCGTGCTGTAGTAGCACCTCCCGAGATAGTGCTACCCCGACCAACAACTGCTCTCTGGACCTCGCCTTTATCAGGAGATCGTCCAAGTACGGGATAATTAAAACACCCTTCTTTCGAAGGAGTATCATCATTTCGGCCATTACCTTGGTAAAGACCCTCGGAGCCGTGGATAGACCGAACGGCAACGTCTGGAATTGGTAATGACAATCCTGTATCACAAATCTGAGGTACTCCTGGTGAGGATGGTAAATGGGGACATGCAGGTAAGCATCCTTGATGTCCAGTGATACCATGTAATCCCCCTCGTCCAGGCTTGCAATAACCGCCCTGAGCGATTCCATCTTGAACTTGAATTTTTTTATATACGTGTTCAAGGATTTCAAATTTAAAATGGGTCTCGCCGAACCGTCCGGTTTCGGTACCACAAACATTGTGGAATAGTAACCCCGTCCTTGTTGAAGTAGGGGTACCTTTACTATCACCTGTTGTGAATACAGCTTGTGAATTGCCTGTAACACTGCCTCCCTGCCCGAGGGAGTGGTTGGCAAGGCAGATTTGAGGAAACGGCGGGGGGGAGACGTCACTGGGATCCAGTGATCATCAAGCAGTATGGTTCAGCATTAAGACAGAGACTGACTCGTCCCATACAAAAACAAAGGTGTTGGATTTTAGGAAGGCTGATTTTGTAGGGATGGGAAAATGTGTAAGCGATTCTTTGGCAGAGTGGAGGAACTTGGAAACAGTGCAGGAGAGGTGGGAAACATTCAAATGTGCAATATTGAAGGCAACAGACCTTTGTATCAAAACTGTTAGGAAAAACACAAGGAAAAGGAAGCCAGTGTGGTTTGCAAAAGAAGTAGCAAATATTGTGAGAGCAAAAAAGATGGCTTTTAGGAAATATAAGCAGACACAAAATAATGAAGACAAAAAGATATATCTTGTTAGACAGAAGGAGACAAAGAAGGTAATCAGATGTGCAAAGGCACAAGCTGAGGAGAAAATGGCCCAGTCAGTGGGTAAAGGAGGCAAAACTTTTTTTAGGTATATAAGCGAAAAGAGAAAAACAAAAGGCGGAATTATAAAACTAAAGACGGACACTGGGAGTCTTGTTGAAGGAGACAATTTAATAGCAGATCATCTTAATGATTATTTTTGCTCAGTATTTACTACTGAAAGAGAGGGGAAGGGGCCACAGTTAAGTTGCAGGGATATTCAGGAAAATGAAACAAGTACATTTACAGAGGAGAAGGTCCTAACAGAACTCTCAAAGCTGAAAGTGGACAAATCTATGGGGCCAGATGGGATACATCCAAGGATATTAAAAGAACTTAAAGAGGTGCTGGTAGCACCATTGACAGAATTATTCAACCAGTCATTAGCTACAGGAGAAATTCCAGGGGACTGGAAAAGAGCAAACGTAGTCCCACTGCACAAAAGTGGAAGCAAGGAAGGAAGAGGCAAACAACTACAGACCAGTGAGTCTTACATCAGTAGTAGGGAAATTGATGGAAACACTCTTAAAAGAAAGAGTTGTAGATTATCTCAAATCCGGCAATTTACTGGATCCCAAACAGCATGGATTCACTGGGGGGGAGATCATGTCAAACAAATCTTATTGACTTTTTTGATTGTGTGACTAAAGTGATGGATAAAGGTGGAGCCATGGATATAGCTTATCTAGACTTTAGTAAGGCTTTTGACACAGTTCCACATCGCAGATTGCTAAATAAACTTGAAAGTTTGGGATTGGATATTAGGATTATTGAATGGATAAGATCTTGGTTGAAGGATAGAAAACAGAGAGTTGTGGTAAATGGAGTGCATTCACATGAGGGAAATGTTACCAGTGGAGTACCCCAGGGATCTGTACTTGGACCAGTGCTTTTTAATATCTTTATTGGTGACATTGCAAATGGCATTAAAGGGAAAGTATGCCTTTTTGCAGATGACACAAAGGTATGCAACAGGG
Organism: Pseudophryne corroboree; assembly: GCF_028390025.1. Classification (NCBI taxonomy): domain Eukaryota; kingdom Metazoa; phylum Chordata; class Amphibia; order Anura; family Myobatrachidae; genus Pseudophryne; species Pseudophryne corroboree. The sequence goes on from NC_086447.1 coordinate 823,626,603, forward strand.
TAGACACACCAGGTGGGGTAAAACAAATGATTGAGGATCTAGGTAGACTAGAGGAATGGTCAAGAGTCTGGCAATTACAGTTTAATGCCAAAAAATGCAAAATCATGCACTTGGGTCTCAAAAATCCTAAAGCTAAATACAGTATTAATGGCACTATACTGGAAACTACTGAGGAGGAAAGGGATCTAGGAGTCACTATTTCAGATGACTTAAAAGCAGGTAAGCAATGTAACAAGGCAATGAGGAAGTCTAGTCAGATGCTTGGCTGCATTGGGAGGGGAATCAGCAGCAGAAAGAAAGAAGTAATAATGCCACTGTATAGGTCATTGGTACGGCCTCATCTAGAATACTGTATTCAGTTCTGGAGGCCATATCTTCAAAAGGATATTAATACATTAGAAACTGTACAAAGGAGGGCAACTAAAATGGTGCATGGCCTACATCACAAAACATACCCAGAAAGACTAAGAAATCTCAATATGTATAGTTTGGAGCAGAGAAGGGAAAGGGGGGACATGATAGAAACATTCAAATATATGAAGGGTTTTAACAAAGTCCAGGAGGGAAACATTCTCCAAATGAAGAGAAGCAATAGGACACGAGGACATGCACTGAGACTGGAGGGGGGGAGGTTCAGGGGAAATTTGCGGAAAAATTATTTCACAGAAAGGGTAGTGGACAAGTGGAATAGCCTCCCATCAGAGGTGGTAGAGGCTAAGACAGTAGAGCAATTTAAACATGCATGGGATAGACATAAGGATATCCTTACAAAGAAATAAGGATCAAATAAGGTTAGTGTTAAAAAATAATATAAAAAAAAATAAGGGGCAGACTAGATGGGCCAAGTGGTTCTTATCTGCCGACAAATTCTATGTTTCTATGTTTCTATGTCTCGAATTCCAGCTTGTACCCCTGAGATACTATCTGAAAAATCCAGGGATCCACCCGTGAGCGAGCCCACTGATTGCTGAAAAATTTGAGACGGGCCCCCACCGTACCTGGCTCCGCCTGTGAAGCCCCAGCGTCATGCTGTGGACTTAGAGGAAGCGGGGGAGGACTTTTGCTCCTGGGAACTGGCTGTATGCTGCAGCTTCTTTCCCCTACCTCTGCCTCTGGGCAGAAAGGACGCGCCTTTAACCCGCTTGCCCCTATTGGGCCGAAAGGACTGTACCTGATAATACGGTGCTTTCTTTGGTTGTGAGGGAACATGGGGTAAAAATGTAGACTTCCCAGCTGTTGCTGTGGAAACGAGGTCCGAGAGACCATCCCCGAACAACTCCTCACCCTTATAAGGCAGAACTTCCATGTGTCGTTTGGAATCTGCATCTCCTGTCCACTGCCGAGTCCATAACCCTCTCCTGGCAGAAATGGACATTGCACTAATTTTGGATGCCAGCCGGCAAATATCCCTCTGTGCATCCCTCATGTATAAAAGTGCGTCTTTTATATGCTCTACGTTAGTGTCCCTGTCTAGGGTATCTATATTTTCTGACAGGGAATCTGACCACGCAGCAGCAGCACTGCACATCCAGGCTGACGCAATAGCTGGTCTCAGTATAACACCTGTGTGTGTATATATAGATTTCAGGATAGCCTCCTGCTTTCTATCAGCAGATTCCTTCAGGGCGGCCGTATCCGGAGACGGTAGTGCCACCTTCTTTGACAAGCGTGTGAGCGCTTTATCCACCCTAGGGGATGTTTCCCAGCGTGACCTATCCTCTGGTGGGAAAGGGTACGCCATTAGTAACCTCTTAGAAATTACCAGCTTTTTATCAGGGAAAGCCCACGCTTCTTCACACACTTCATTTAACTCTTCAGATGGAGGAAAAGCTACTGGTAGTTTTTTCTCTCCAAACATAATACCCTTTTTTGTGGTACCGGGGGTAACATCAGAAATGTGCAACACATTTTTCATTGCCTCAATCATGTAACGTGTGGCCCTACTGGAAGTTACATTAGTCTCATCGTCGTCGACACTGGAGTCAGTATCCGTGTCGACATCTGTGTCTGTCATCTGAGGTAGCGGGCGTTTTAGAGCCCCTGATGACTTTTGAGACGCCTGGGCAGGCACAGGCTGAGAAGCCGGCTGTCCCACATTAGGTATGTCGTCAAACCTTTTATGCAAGGAGTCGACACTGTTGCGTAATTCCTTCCACAGCACCATCCACTCAGGTGTCGACCCCGCAGGGGGTGACATCACGTTTACAGGCATTTGCTCCGCCTCCACATAAGCCTCCTCATCAAACATGTCGACACAGCCGTACCGACACACCGCAAACACACAGGGAATGCTCTGACAGAGGACAGGACCCCACAAAGACCTTTTGGGGAGACAGAGAGAGAGTATGCCAGCACACACCAGAGCGCTATATAACACAGGGATCCCACTATAAATGAGTGTTTTCTCTTATAGCTGCTTTTTTATATATCAAATATATATATCTATACTGCGCCTAAATTTAGTGCCCCCCCTCTCTTTTTTACCCTTCTGTAGTGTTCAGACTGCAGGGGAGAGCCAGGGAGCTTCCTTCCAGCGGAACTGTGAGGGAAAAATGGCGCCAGTGTGCTGAGGGAGATAGCCCCGCCCCTTTTTCGGCTGACTTTCTCCCGCTTTTTCTGGAATATTGGCAGGGGTAATTTTACATCTATATAGCCTCTAGGACTATATATGATGTAGATTTGCCAGCCAAGGTGTCATATATTGCCCTCAGGGCGCCCCCCCCCCCAGCGCCCTGCACCCATCAGTGACCAGAGTGTGAGGTGTACATGAGGAGCAATGGCGCACAGCTGCAGTGCTGTGCGCTACCTTGGTGAAGACCGAAGTCTTCTGCCGCCGATTTTCCGGACCTCTTCGTTGCTTCTGGCTCTGTAAGGGGGACGGCGGCGCGGCTCCGGGAACGAACACCAAGGTCGGGTCCTGCGGTCGATCCCTCTGGAGCTAATGGTGTCCAGTAGCCTAAGAAGCCCAAACTACCACCTGTTAGGTAGGTTCGCTTCTTCTCCCCTTAGTCCCTCGCTGCAGTGAGTCTGTTGCCAGCAGATCTCACTGTAAAATAAAAAACCTAAATATACTTTCTTTCTAGGAGCTCAGGAGAGCCCCTAGTGTGCATCCAGCTCAGCCGGGCACAAGAATCTAACTGAAGTATGGAGGAGGGTCTTAGTGGGAGAAGCCAGTGCACACCAGTAGTCTAAAGCTTTCTTTATAGTTGTGCCCAGTCTCCTGCGGAGCCGCTAATCCCCATGGTCCTTACGGAGTCCCCAGCATCCACTAGGACGTTAGAGAAATAACAAATATTAGCCCCTTCCTGTCAGCTTTCCTCCTCCTTGTACCTCAGTGGCGGGGGTTCATAGTGGAGTGCTGCGAATACTGAGCAGCGGACGGTCAGGCAGGTGTGGATGTGGGTGGGCAAGGAAAGCTGTGTATGGAGGCAGGAACTGGAAGATGTGTATTCAGGCGGGTAGGCTGGCTGGGTGGTGAGACACAGTGGCCGTGACCTATGATATCACACCGCCGCATCTTCAAGGCATAGGTCACAGCTGGAGCACAACTGATCCTCTAAGAAGAGCCTGGGCCAACAGTTAACTCTGAAGGTGCAGGAAGCTGCTCTGGCTCCGCGGCACACCTTGCAACTGGTCGCGGCACACTAGTGTGCCACGGCACACTGGTTGAAAAAGCCTGCACTAGACGATGCACTTGCCAATGCCGCCCCCACCGCTGGGTACACACTAGACGATGTGTACCCAGCGGTGGGAGAGGCACGGACAAGTGCATACACACTTGCCAATGCCGCCACCGACAAACGGGGGGGGGGGGGGGGGTATCCTCAATTAGGCAACATGTCCCTCGCTGCCGATACCGCCCATGCATGCCCGATAACGCTGATGATGTGGACGCATCGCATCATTTACATGCCCACACACGGACCATTTTTAAACAATATCATTCCGATCAGTCGGAAACACCCACATGGGAAGGGGCCCACTCTTACCATGAGTGGGCCCCTTCCCATGATATATTTGGAAATCCACTGTGTGCTGCTAGTTATATGCTAGTGTTTTTCACAGATCAGGCACACCGTAATGTCCAAAATCCTCTCTGTGCTCGTCAGTAAAACTAGTGGTGCTGCCGCCATTCCGATGATATAACAGTGGGGAGAATTCAGTTAAGGGCGACAGCTAAACATTTTGTCCAAACGGTGAACTGTGAAAAGAGCATGAAAAAGTAGGGAGACCTTCCTGGAGCCCTTAGCAGTACCATATGATAGACTGTTAGTGGGCATGAGGAAAGTACTGGACGCTTTAAAAATAAATAAAAAGGTGTCAAAAAGCTGATTTTTGCATTTAAAAAAAACAACATAGGGCCTTATTCAGGTTTGGTTACAAATCGCATCTAACCGGAATTTTCCCGTTCACCCGGCAGGCGCAAGGGCAGGGCCCCTCCTGCGCATATATACCCGCATTTATTGCAAGTGACCCACAGTAAAGGCGAACACCTCTGCCTGTCATTCAGTGAGGGGGTGGCAACGCTACGTTTCCAAGGCGGAGACAGAGCGTTGCGGGGGCGCCAGCAGGAAAACGGGGGTGATAGCTTCCGAATGGGGGGCGTGCTGTAGGCTTGATTGGGGCGGCTACATGACATCGCACGCAACCGCTCCACGCAGCCAGGCTGTGCCTGCAGGAGCCAGCCACAATTTCAGAGATCATGCTGAAATAGCAGTGCGATCGCAATTTCAGCACGATCGCAGTGGGTGGGCGATGAGCTGCGTGCTGGCTAGGATTGCCCTGTGATGTGCGGCCCCCAGCATGCTAGTACAAGGATTGTAAATTCTGCTGTTTATCAGAATTTACAATCCTTACTGAATAAGGTCCATAGTACAATAATGTATCATTGGGGAGGTGGGTCCAAGGGACTCTGAAGCAGGTTCTGAAATGTTTACCTTAAAATAAAGATGCTCCCTGCCCTTTTTACCTGCTGTGGGGTTGTGACAAAAACACACGACTTTAAAAAAAAATCAGTGTGAGTAGGAATTGAATTGCAAATATAATTTGCAGTGCAAATCTCCCGTGAATTTGGCACGCAGGACCAAACTCGCACCTACAGATGTGTCCACATACATCTATCCTCCTTGCACTTTAAACAGCCCTTCTAGTCACACCATATCATGGCGTGGCTTGGTAGCAGCGAGCGGCGTTTTGTGCAACTTTTTCCATTGAAATGCATCTTAATTGCAAAGCAAGATATGGATAGGACACACGGCCTGCTTTTGCTGATTAAAATGATATGCGACTGCCGCTGTATCTGCACATGAAATGCTACGTTACATTGTTTTCCTAGAATAGTATTGTTCCTAGAAAACATTGTAACGTACCATCTCGTATGCAGATACAGCCGCGGTCGCACACTGAATATAGGCATGCCGCATATCATTTTAATCAGCAAAAGCAGCCTGTGTGTCCTATTTGCATAGTTTTGTGAATAAGATGCATTTTCGGCAAAAAAAAGACACCTGACGCTAACGGAGTTGCATGGGACCTGTCCGCTCACTCATGCCAGGCATTGCCCGCTGCGTGGCATATTAGGGCAAGATGTATGAGGACACATATGTAATTAAATTCCCCCAATGACCCTCAAGACCGTAGCAGGGCAGCTGCGCCCTCCCCTCATCTCTTTGGTACAATATGAAGTGGAAGAACGTCTATGTGTTTGTGATGAGATTGGGAAGAGTAGGTAGGTTGTGATATGAAAAGTAGAGGCATTTGGGGGATATGATGATAAGAGGGAGATTGTTGACATGAAAGATGTACCCCTGGATGGTGCTAGAGATGCCCCCCAGTGCAAAGTATCACTCTCCGATTTTACCTGGGCGCACAGCCTAATGAAATGTGCTGCGCTTAAATAAGAAAGGGAGAGAAGCCTTTTCTTTGACATAAGTACCTTCTTCACCTGAGAAGCACTTTGCTTTATGGACCTAATTCAGAATTGATCGCAGCAGCAAATTTGTTAGCAGTTGGGCAAAACCATGGGGGTAATTCTGAGTTGATCGCAGCAGGATTTTTGTTAGCAGTTGGGCAAAACTATGTGCACTGCAGCGGAGGCAGATATAACATGTGCAGAGAGAGTTATAGGCCCTACACACATGCCGATTTGTTTGAAAGATATGAACGATCTCGTTCATAAATGAATGAGAACTCGTTCATATCTTTCAGTGTGGAGGCTCCAGCGATAAACGATGCGCGGCCCCGCGCTCGTTCATCGCTGGTCCCCCGTCGGCTGTGCATGCAGGCCAATATGGACGATCTCGTCCATATTTGCCTCCACTTCAATGGAGCCGCGTAACGGGGGTAGTGAAGAAACTTCACTCCCCCCGTCACTGCCCTTCCCCCGCTGCCGGGTCGCTCGTCGGCCGTATCCGCCGTCGGGCAGCTCGGCGGCGGATTGCCAGTGTGTAGGGCCCATTAGATTTGGGTGTGGTGTGTTCAATGTGTAATCTAAATTGCAGTGTAAAAATAAAGCAGCCAGTATTTACCCTGCACATAAACAAAATAACCCACCCAAATCTAACTCTCTCTGCACATGTTATATCTGCCTCCCCTGCAGTGCACATGGTTTTGCCCAACTGCTAACAAAAATCCTGCTGCGATCAACTCAGAATTACCCCCCATGTGCACTGCAGGGGGGCAGATATAACATGTGCAGAGAGAGTTAGATTTGGGTGGGGTGTGCTCAAACTGAAATCGAAATTGCAGTGTAAAAATAAAGCAGCCAGTATTTACACTGCACAGAAACAAAATAACCCACCCAAATCTAACTCTCTCTGCACATGTTATATCTGCCACACCTGCAGTGGACATGGGCCCTCATTCCGAGTTGTTCGCTCTGTATTTTTCATCGCATCGCAATGAAAATCCGCTTAGTACGCATGCGCAATGTTCGCACTGCGACTGCGCCAAGTAACTTTGCTATGTAGAAAGTAATTTTACTCACGGCTTTTTCATCGCTCCGGCGATCGTAATGTGATTGACAGGAAATGGGTGTTACTGGGCGGAAGCACGGCGTTTTAGGGGCGTGTGGCTGAAAACGCTACCGTTTCCGGAAAAAACGCAGGAGTGGCCGGAGAAACGGTGGGAGTGCCTGGGCGAACGCTGGGTGTGTTTGTGACGTCAACCAGGAACGACAAGCACTGAACTGATCGCACAGGCAGAGTAAGTCTGAAGCTACTCCAAAACTGCTACGAGGTTTGTGATCGCAATATTGCGATTACTTCGGTCGCACTTTTAAGAAGCTAAGATACACTCCCAGTAGGCGGCGGCTTAGCGTGTGTAACTCTGCTACATTCGCATTGCGACCGATCAACTCGGAATGAGGGCCATGGTTTTGCCCAACTGCTAACAAATTTGCTGCTGCGATCAACTCTGAATTACCCCCTATATCCAGTGTACACTTTTTTATAGCAAGAATGGACCTGGAAGCGTGATGTTACACGCTGCATATCAGTTTAATCAGCAGAAGCTGCTTGTGTGTCCTATTACATTGCTTTGCGACCAAGAAACATTTTTCGTGGGAAAAAAAACACAAAAAAGACACTCACCGCTACCAACTTACATGGCTCTCACACGTTATGTGCAACGCGACTTGTAGCACACAGAGCAAAGCTGTAAGAGGATACATCTGTAGGCAGAATATTTTGGGGGGCACAAAAAAAAGTTTTTCGTGATGTTTATTCTGTTACTCGTGGTGAAAACACAGAGAATCTGTGATAAGTTCACTGACCTATGTGTTTTCTCTGCCAGATTCGTGGAAAAAAAAGCTTAGATATCCGGAATTTTTCTGGGGAGCATATTGAGGCTCTGAAAATAAGTTCCAGATAACAGCTGCCATGGCTGCCGCTTTGGTGCTAGTTGTATAGCCCCGGGAAATTAATTAGCCTGCAGTAAATTACTGCAGGCAATTGAATTCCCCCTTAATATCCATTTAAATACTAGCCCTGTCAATCACTTCTTATCATATGGAATCTGAAGATACATAGTGGGACATGTATCAAGCAATAGCATTTATCACGTACATTCTATAAAATGACAGGTACAAGCTGATTTTTTGCCATAGGCAGCTTTTCCACATGTCCACTACCCACCTCTTTACACTTCTTGATACATCACCCCCATAGAGTACAGTGCAACATTTTACAAACTAGAGTACTGTCTCATTTATTTTGATCTCTACTGGAAAGTATTTTAAAGTAAATGAAAAAACTTAAGATATTAAGATCATGAAATTTAATCATCTAATCAGTTCTATAAAAAAAAAAAAACTGTTAATAAATAAAGCGATGGAAAGATGGTAATTTGCCAATCAGCACAAATCACACAATTGTCTCTTCTTGTGAATCAAACATGTGTCCATCAAGGAAAAGATTGTTTGCTTTCTTTAAAATGTTTTACACAGAAAATACAACATCCTCCGGCAAATTGTGGAAAGAGATCTGTTCCCAAGATCGGAGCTCTATCCTCTCCACCTACGAGACAAGTCAGCATGGCATTTATTGAAAGGCAGAATGTAAATCCTGTGCCTGCTAATTTGTATTCTGGCTTCACAAGAAAATGTTCTGACTCTCAAGAGAAACATTTGAAGGATGAGCATGAGAAGGGGAAAAATAGATCATCCATTAGTGAATATTTTGACTTTCTGTCTGACACAGAACGTGAACCAAGGCACCTTCTCAGTAGAAATCTCTCTAACAGCGAATGCGCTCATCAAAACATCTCATCTACTTCTCAGCAAATTCCTGCCAAGACCAAAGGGAAGCATTTAGAAAGTGTATCTGGTGACCGCGATTTCTTTCAAATGGAATCTGACCGGACTTTCTTCCAGCAGATGTCCTCCTCCGAGATGAATGCAGCTGATAATGAGCAACCTGAGTACAATGATGTATTTCATGGTAATCTCTCGGAGGCCAGTATGCTTCCTGAAAAAGATTTAAAGATGAACTACCCAACTCACCAGGGTATCCTCCAACAGTCGCCTGCATGTCAGCGTGACTCTGATTCTTGCAGAGATGGCTCCTTGTGCCAAGACGCAAAACCACATAAATACAGCCTGCAAAACCTTTTTAGCAATTTTTCTTCTCTTTACAAGGAGCGGCAGCTATCGTCAATACAGAATGTTATTAAGCACACTAAGGAGTTGTGTCGTGTACAGGCAGATAGCATACAGCACATTCCAGGTTTCTCACGAATTAAAGACCTCCAGTTTGGGAAGTATTTTCAGTTAACACAGTCAAACAAGAAACAAACGGACTTAGCGGTTATGCATCCCCATGAGAACAAGGTGACACTGTACAGCATTGTGCAATCAGACATGGAGTACACAGAAGCCAGACAGCCAATGCTGTGCAAGCTTTCTCTTAGGAAAGACGCAGAGGGCCAGCATCTATGTAAAAATGAAAACCATGTGCCAGAAGGCGGCAATTTGTTCCCGCACAATTTTTTGAAGTTCCCAGAAAAGCTCTTGAGACTTAAGAACCACCATGCGGAAGACTTTCTGGATTACTTCCTCTGCAATTTGCCAGACTTGCACGTCCACAAGAATGATTTTAGAAGTGTATATTGGCTTTCAGTTGCCAACAAGTGCCACCTGGAGCCACAGCCTGCATGCTTACTTGTGTTCACGTCACATCTGTACTTTGTGTCAGTTACTGACACTGAATCTGTGCATCTCTTTACTGTTCCACTCATGTCTTTGCAAGAACTTCACATCTGCTTTGGAGGACAAAGTGTAGATCTTCTTGGGTCCTTTGAGGACTCTCCTCTGACTATATTTACATTTGATAGTCCTTATACTCTTCAGCTATGTCGAGTTTTGGCAAACATGCTGATGACTGACTCAGACTACGCCAAGTCTATCAGACATCCGCTCCTCAGTAGGGATCTGATGGAGCTGTCAACCGACTGGAACGCAGAAATCGCTGACTTTGTTTGCACTAATGGATTTAAAGTGACTTCTAACTTCAGGAGTGCATTAGCTGACATAGTTTATCTGCTTCATGAAAATACCAATGAAACAAAACCACCATTAGGAGATATGCACTTGTTGCTGTACACATCGGCAATGATAGAACTTAAACATGGACAATGTTCATATAGATCAATAGCTCTCACTAACACATCCATAGCTCTTGTGCATGATGGAGTGCTTCATCCAAACTTGTGGCTTACCGGCCCGTCATCTTCACACTGCAGTCACATACGGATGCACAGTTTGAGTGATGTAAAAGTCATTATATTAACAGACGGAGACGATTTAACCAAGGTGACCATTGTTTTTTCTAGAAAGGGCAAAGAAGTAGACCCGCACATAGGTGAAAGTGAATTGCTTACCCTTGTTTCTCGATCGGACTTGAAGGACAACTTGTCTACAGCTACAGATGTGTGGAAAATGACTCTCAGTTCATATAAACATGCCCTTTTTCTTATCAAGAACTTAATACGCTAAGTCATACAGATGTGTCCTCATACACTATTTCTGCACTGGCACCAACATCCCTTCTTAGAGTACCAGGTCCTGCGCAGCTCAGCTTGTGCTGCACATTTTTGTTTAAGAGAATGTCATTGCAGTGTGATGCGACAAAACCACTTTGAAAGACTGCACTGAGTAATTTGATATGCGTCACTTGTATATCTGTATGCGAAGTGCTACGATGCAACAGCCTCGGCTTTTTTTCATATCAAGTTTTGTTGTGCTTCGTATACAGACTCAGACTCTGTGGCACACAGGGGCACTTCTAGAGAGAAGGATGCACGTGTGCAGTCTCTGTCTTGGCACCCTCCTCTCTAGCTGGCAGCAATGTAGACTCTGGGCACTAGGGTCACTAGGGCATCCTGGCGCTGTCTCAGAGTCTACTGCGCATATGCAGGTCCCTTGGGAAATGGCACGTGGCCATTTTCCCCGTGATTTTCTTATTGCGCATGTGCAAAATGCCTGGAAGATGCCTGCTGCGCCATTATTTCTGCAGTGATGCTGCTGATGTGGGACTCTGGAGGGTAAGTATTGAATAAAATGGGTGCAGTGTGTGCGGAGTGGGCCCCCCCCCAGACCGTGGGGGGCCCAAGTTCACCACACACACTGCACCCATTATAAATACGCCAGTGATTTCACATGAAATTAAACAGTGCTGTCTCATGACACGGTTTTGTTGCATTGATTAAGACTCACATTCACATGAAAAAGGCGATAGGGGTGGCTTAATCGCGCCAGGCATAACGTTTTGAGCCTAGGAGCTGAATGTAATGCCGCCTGAGTTCTGCAGCTGTGCAGGATGCCGGCTGAACTCTTTTTTTTTTTTTTTAAAGGAGCAATCACTTACAAGGCATGGTTTTGCCTTGTAAGTAATTGCCCCTTTAAAAAAATGTCCGAGTTCTTCCGACATCCCACACAGCCGTCAAACTCAAGCGGCATTACATCCAGTCCCAGGTGTGAGGACATATCTGTAAATGAAAGAAAATTATGTAAAGTTGTTTCCAAACTGGATGTAATATTGTACAATTTGTCATTGTGACATTCCAAAATTGCGCACTTTTTTTTATTTTATTTTACAGATACTCTGCTTTTACAGTCCAAGCAACTGTAGATACGATAGATTTAAAAAAAAAAAAAAATGCTGTTAATAACATAATTACTTAATTGTAGAAATGAAGCTTGGTAAGTTTCAATTGTTTCAGTTGTTTGAGTCGGTTTAAATTGCTTTAGATGTTAATTGTTCTCTAAAATATAAATGTCGAGTTATTTTACTTTATTTTATTTTTGTTATTTGTGTTGTCAGTAATGATATTAATAGAACGAAAACAGAAAAAAAAATGTTTACTGGTATTAGATAATGACATTATATTTTTATAATTAGTCTTTATTGAATTTAGTGGGAATGGATGCAATATAAAAAGATAACAACATTGTGGTTAGCGGTACAGATGCAGTATCAAATCACATTGCAAACGTCACACACGTTTTTCACATACAGTAGTAGGGTCCGATTATTATTGCTCAGTGATAGGGGTTTTATTGCATTTAAATTTGAAAATGAGTGATTATGAAGGCAGATGATACCCTACAGCAAGTCATGGAAGATATATGTATATGTGAAGCAGTAAAGCTACAGGATAATGTTCTGTACTGTTGTAAATCATTAAAAGTCTGATATAGAAATGGGGGAATGCTTAGCTGATACGCGTTTCCTGGAGGTTCTGAAGTCCAGCCTCAGGTTATTTTGGGAATTTAGCTTTTGGCTTATATTGTTACTAGCAGTGTCAGACTGGGGCATACAAGGCCCACCGGGGGGGGGATGCAGTGGTAGGGACCCATGTTTTAGGGGTGTGGCCAGTCTGCAGCTGCCACAGGGGCTTGGCTAATTATTAGAGAGTGTAGGGTATGGGCCCCTCAATAAATATATATAATAAATACTGCTAGTGCATGCATGATAATGTACCAGGTTAATAACCGTAAAGTACTGTAGATAATATTCGTAATGTATAATTCAAATGCATAGTCTACAAACCTGATCACCAGGAGGGGTTTGGACACACAGTGGTGCCCACCGGGATTTTCCCTTTTTCTTTTCTTTTCTCTCTCTCTCTCCCCCCTGTAGCCCTGTGGGCCAGTCTAATCCTGGTTTAGTAGGTTAGTTGGACCTCATTCTGTAAAAAGAGGTGAATTATATATTATATAGAAGTCAGAGGGCTTCCATAACCAACACCAGCAGTGCAGAATGTGTTCTCTGCTGGATTATCGAGAGTGGCTGCCATGAGATGAGCTCTGGCTTGTAGGAACCACAGAGGTGAATAATGTAGTCAGTTGACCTTCAAGAGGCTTTGGAGGTAGAACCTCTGTATGAGTGCCATTCTGCGTCCATTTTGTGTGGGTCCACCAGCTGGGTGAGCAGTTCAAATCCTTGTTCAATGAAGAGAATTGTGTTTATTGGATTTTGCTTTGGATTATAACTTTGTGGAGTTGCCCAAGTAGTAGTTGATGTTCAGCTTGCAAGAAGAATGTAGAGTCGCTTCGCTGTAGAAGGTTTCCCATTGTTTATAATCGCTTTGGCAACACATTGATCTACCAGAGATGTTAGCTCTTATTTTTGATAGCTTTAGAATATTAGAGTATGTGCACAGAAAAGTTTGCATTTTTTTTTGGTATACTGCAGTTTTTTGGCCGAGATTCTCCAAATAGTGCATGGGTTCACCAAATAAAACACATATTCAAACTGCGCATTATGTTTCTGAAAGGTGTGCTTGTGCTATTTATGAAAACGCTGTGATACTCAAATTACTTTGGTATTCTTCATGTGAATTTCCCATTTATATTTTAGAATAGCATATGTTTGGGATTTTAGTTTTGACATAGCAATTGATTAAATGATTGGAGTTAATGCCTTCGTTCATTTGCTGACATCTACAGAATTTCCAGCATTTTATAGGGACTCATTTGGACAATTGATTTGTAATACGTCTGCAGCGCAGGATTGTCAAATTAAGTTTAGCACCTGGAATTTGCATTATGTGGCGTGTTTTCTCTGATTTCTCCAATTAAACATTTTATTAAAAATAAATATACACATGGGAACTACAATTTCATGTATTCTTCTTTATTAGAGCACAGTTATGTTGGTTATGTAACAGTCGGTCTAGATTGTAGACGTTTATTATGTTCTTGTCAGCCCAGTAAAAAAAAAATAACATTGATCGTATCAGATCACAGTTGCAGAAAGTTCTTATAAGGAGTGATCAAAACCTGCAACACCGCCCCTGTTTCTAGCTGGTGACAAACCATGGAATCCTGGGTAAAACAGGTTGCACAGAGCAGGTGCCAACTCTGGATAATGCAGGGGTGGGCAATTAATTTCTACAGGGGGCCTCATGAAAAATCTGAAACGTGTTGGAGGGCCGAACCAATGATGCTGATGTTGCTTGCGGTGGTTTATACTGCCACTGTTAGTACTTGATTCTATACTTAATTGTATGTGGTTGTCCTAATAAATGTGTGGTTTTATGCACTGTGGTGCACACCCCTTCTTTTTAATTGAGTTGCACACATTACCTGACGGTGGATATGGGAATAAGGGGAAGAAGCCAACCTAATTAAGAAGGTCTTAAGTGCACCAGGTCCAGCGCTGGGTATTTACAGGAGAAAATTAAGAGACAATTGAACCTGGGACTTGTAGTTCCACAAGCAGTACTTGTGGTGCTGACTGAGCGGCGCGCCGTCAGGCAAGGAGGGACGACGGACTTATCAGGAGGCGCCTTGGGAACATGCTGGCGGTGACTGACAGGGGAAGCGGGCAATGGGGAACGATTGTGTCCTGCAGGATGCGCTGTGAGTCACTCGTCCTGTGTGTGCCTCAGCCAGTAGCATTTCAGTATTGGCTGAGGCACACACAGGACTGTGATTCACAGCGTGTCCTGCAGCACCCGAGCATCCATGGTGCAGGGAGCCTGTGGGCGGAGAGGGGCCGGACAGGGGTGGTCAAAGGGCCGTATGTGGCCCGCGGGCCATACTTTGCCCAGGTCTGGGATAATGGAAGGAACAGATTAGTAACATTTAACAATAGCTGTTAATGCATTTTAAAACAAAACTAAGATTTGTGACTGTAAAAAGTGACCTCAAGTGGTAATAAATATGCAATTTAAATAAATAATTACATAGTCTTGCAATAGTAGTACCGTATATTTGTTTACATTTATGGGTAAACTCTGCAATCTAGATTTCCATACTGTATGAAGAATTAAAATTGCACTATTTATCCTCACATTTTATTTGTTCTTTAACTTTAGTTATTGTTACTTAAAGTGGACCTGTCTGCTATTCTCTCCCTCACCTCCTCTTCACCACTCCTCTGCCTTGCTTTTTTTTCCCTTTCATTCTCTGGCCCCTCTGTATATGGGGGGTATTCAATTGGCTCCGGTAATCTCTGAGCTATTGAATTCACCCCCCTGCCTATTCAATTGAGGCCTGTTTTCACCATTTTTTTAAGGAAATTTTCACCAGTGCCTTTTCACTTTTTTGTTTTGTTTATTGGCATTGGCAGAAAATACCTCAAAATCTGCGAAAATTACTTGCTTTTTTTTTGCCAGTGCAGGTGAGAAAACGTGGATTCACCAATCCAAGAGTTTTTTGTGCATCCTGAATTTTTCACCTAGGCAAAAAAATGGCCCTGCTATTGAATAGGGCGAATCCCCATTCACCCTAAAATTAGCGAAAAGTCCAGTTTTTTCGGCTAGGCGAAAAAAAACCCAGACCTAATTGAATACCCCCGAATGTTTCTCTCCTGCACATCTGTTTCTTGCTCTTTTCTCCTTTTTTTTTTTTTTTGTTAAATCTTTTTTAGGCTACAGTAGCTCCCCCTCCACGGATCATTTTTCAGTTCTTCCAGTTGTTGCGTTTGGAGCCTGTAGATATACTGTATACTGGAACTACCTGGAAGTGACATTACTGACACTGGTGGGAGTAGACAGAGTTCATGCCTACTGTCACTGAATGCCAGCAGGATGACATCATTTTTCAGCAGTTGACTTTATTATATAGATTAAATTTTGGCCAAGAAAGTGACATCATACATTAAGAGAAACTTTTTAAAGTATAAACACTTAAATAGCTTTGGGTAAATGATTTAGCTAAACTACTCATAGGATTTTATTTGTGCTTATCCGTTCATTGCTATGGAGCGTTGACATGGCTGCCGGGGCTATGGATGTACACAGCTCTGAGAATTGTTTGTCTTCTCCAGCAAACAAATCAGTAAATCTTGTAGTCTGACACCAGCAAAGCATATAGGTGAACCTGTTACTGTGTTCTAGTAGGGTTACTTGCTCTTTAAACCAATCTGTGTGTGGATTTATGACTTGCTGAGTCCAATTTTACAGTTTTTTTCTTTAAAGAAAGCTTGGAATTTTCTGGTTCCCCGGAGCTGGATGCTGGCGAGGTCTCGGAGATTTCTAGCTTTTATGTTGGCGAATAGAAAATGGGAATTTGAAACAACGACCTTGGGTCAATGCAGTGCTGAGCTGACTTATTGCATTCTAGTCAGTGGGTGAGTTCAGCATGGCTCCTTTATAATTTGACAAATCAACATCTTTAACATTACCTTCTGTTACTCAGACTCCCCTGAAATGAAAACAAATACAATCCTTTTAATTCCCAAACACATTGCTCTAACAGGCTGATTCCAACTGAGAGCTACGCCATATTCCGGACTGTAAAGTATAAGTTAGCACTGCACGTGCCCGGGAAGTGAGCGTGCTTACGTTATTGCGGCAGACTAAGAATTTTCAGGTACCTGCGGACTGATACAAATACACAACGGGGATGATGGCGTCATTAGCAGTAGAAAACTGCTTGTTATTGGGTGTCTGTAAGTGCGTTACTGATGCTGATAGGTTCTTCTTTCCCTTGCTCGTGCATATTTTTTTTTTTTGTGTTTTGTTGGAAAAAAAAATCAGTACATGACATAGCCCATTATATTGACATGGGGATCCGGTCTGAAGATCGATACTGTCTAGGTCGACCACTATAGGTCGACAGGATTGGAAGGTCAAAAGGTCGACATGAGTTTTTCACATTTTTTTTCTTTTTTTTTGAACTTTTTCATACTTAACGATCCATGTGGACTACGATTGGAATGGTAATCTTTGCCCGAAGCATGACGAGCGAAGCGAACCATGCGAGGGGACACGGTGCACTAATTGGGGTTCCCGGTCACTCTACGAAGAAAACGACACCAATTTTTTTTTAAATAAAACTCATGTCGACCATTTGACTTGTCGACCTAGCACATGTCGACCTAGACACCCTGTCGACCTTCAGCCCTGTCAACCTAATGACTGTCGACCTAGACACTGTCGATCTAATGATCCACACCCATTGACATGTATTAGCAAATTCAGTTTCTCTTACGTCCTAGAGGATGCTGGGGACTCCGTAAGGACCATGGGGATAGACGGGCTCCGCAGGAGACATGGGCACTTTAAGAAAGATTTTAGGTATGGGTGTGCACTGGCTCCTCCCTCTATGCCCCTCCTCCAGACCTCAGTTTGATACTGTGCCCAGAGGAGACTGGGTGCATTACAGGGAGCTCTCCTGAGTTTCCTGTCAGAAAGTATTTTAATTAGGTTTTTTATTTTCAGGGAGCCTGCTGGCAACAGACTCCTTGCATCGAGGGACTGAGGAGAGAGAAACAGACCTACTTCTGTGAGTTTCAAGGCTCTGTTTCTTAGGCTACTGGACACCATTAGCTCCAGAGGGATTGGTACGCAGGTCTCACCCTCGCCGCCCGTCCCAGAGCCGCGCCGCCGTCCTCCTCGCAGAGCCGGAAGATAGAAGCCGGGTTAGTATGAGAAGAAAAGAAGACTTCAGAGGCGGCAGAAGACTTCTTGATCTTCACAGAGGTAACGCACAGCAGTAAAGCGGTGACAGAGGGGTTTCAAGAGGGGGGGGCACATAATTGGCGCATATACATATAAAAGGCGCTACTGGGTAAACATTTTGTGTTTCTTCCTGGGTCATATAGTGCTGGGGTGTGTGCTGGCATACTCTCTCTCTGTCTCTCCAAAGGGCCTGGTGGGGAAACTGTCTTCAGATAAGAGTTTCCCTGTGTGTGTGGTGTGTCGGTACGCGTGTGTTGACATGTCTGAGGTAGAAGGCTCGCCTAGGGAGGAGGGGGAGCGTATGAATGTGAGGTCTCCGTCGGCAGCGCCGACACCTGACTGGATGGATATGTGGAATGTTTTAAGTGCTAATGTAAATTTATTGCACAAAAGATTAGACAAAGCTGAAGCTAGGGAACAGTCAGGGAGTCAACCATGTCTGTCTCTATGTCGCCGGGACCTTCGGGGTCTCAAAAGCGCCCACTATCCCAAATAGGAGACACAGATACCGACACGGATTCAGATTCCAGTGTCGACTATGAGGATGCAAAATTACAGCCAAAAGTGGCTAAATATATTCGTTATATGATTATTGCAATAAAAGAGGTTTTGCATATCACAGAGGAACCCCCTGTCCCTGACACGAGGGTACACATGTATAAGGGAAAGAAACCTGAGGTATCTTTTCCCTCCTCACATGAGTTGAACGAATTATGTGAAAAAGCTTGGGAATCTCCAGACAAAAAACTGAAGATTCCCAAAAGGATTCTTATGGCGTATCCTTTCCCGCCAACGGACAGGATACGGTGGGAATCCTCCCCTGGGGTAGACAAAGCATTGACGCGCTTATCAAAAAAGATAACGCTGCCATCCCAAGATACGGATACCCTCAAGGATCCTGCTGACCGCAAGCAGGAGGTTACCTTGAAGTCCATTTACACACATTCTTGTACGTTACTCAGACCGGCAATTGCGTCGGCCTGGGTTTGTAGCGCTGTAGCAGCATGGACAGATTCCTTATCAGCGGAAATTGAGACCCTAGATAAGGATACCATTTTATTGACTCTAGGGCATATAAAAGATGCTGTCTTATATATGAGAGATGCTCGAAGAGACATTAGTCTACTGGGTTCCAGAATAAACGCTATGTCTATTTCTGCTAGGCGAGTCTTATGGACCCGGCAGTGAACAGGTGATGCCGACTCAAAGTGGCATATGGAGGTTTTGCCTTACAAGGGTGAGGAATTGATTGGGGAAGGTCTCTCGGACCTCGTCTTCACAGCTACGGCAGGTAAATCGAATTTTTTGCCTTATGTTCCCTCACAGCCTAAGAAAGCGCCATATTATCAAATGCAGTACTTTCGGTCAAATAAAAGCAAAAGAGTACGTGGATCGTCCTTTCTTGCCAGAGGTAAGGGCAGAGGAAAAAAGCTGCACAACACAGCTAATTCCCAGGAACAGAAGTCCTCCCCGGCCCCTGCAAAATCTACCGCATGACGCTGGGGCTCCACTGAGGGAGACCGCCCCAGTGGGGGCACGTCTTCGACTTATCAGCCACATCTGGGTTCACTCACAGGTGGATCCCTGGGCAATGGAAATTGTTTCTCAGGGATACAAGCTGGAATTCGAAGAGGTGCCTCCTCGCCGTTTTTTCAAATCGGCTCTACCGACTTCTCCCCTAGAAAGGGAGATAGTGTTAAATGCTACTCACAAATTGTGTCTTCAACAAGTGGTGGTCGAGGTTCCCCTGCTTCAAAGAGGGAAGGAATACTACTCAACTCCTGTTTGCAGTTCCGAAACCGGACAGTTCGGTCAGACCCATTTTGAATTTAAAATCCCTGAACCTATACTTAAAACGGTTCAAGTTCAAGATGGAATCGCTCAGAGCGGTCATCGCCAGCCTGGAAGGGGGGGATTTTATGGTATCTCTGGACATAAAGGATGCATACCTTCATGTTCCCATTTATCCACCTCACCAGGCGTACCTGAGATTTGCGGTACAGGATTGTCATTACCAATTTCAGACGTTGCCATTTGGGCTTTCCACGGCCCCGACGATTTTCACCAATGTAATGGCGGAAATGATGGTGCTCCTGCGCAAGCAGGGTTTCACAATTATCCCATACTGGGACGATCTCCTCATAAAAGCGAGATCACGAGAGAAGTTACTGAACAGCGTGTCACTTTCACTGAAGGTGTTACAGCAACACGGCTGGATTCTCAATATCCCGAAGTCGCAGCTGGTTCCTACGACTCGTCTGACCTTCTTGGGCATGATTCTGGATACAGACCAGAAAAGGATTTTTCTTCCGATAGAAAAAGCTCAGGAACTCATGACTCTAGTCAAGAACCTATTGAAGCCCAAACAAGTGTCAGTACATCATTGCACTCAAGTACTGGGAAAGATGGTGGCAACATACGAAGCCATTCCCTTCGGCAGGTTTCATGCAAGGACTTTCCAATGGGACCTATTGGACAAGTGGTCCGGGTCACATCTACAAATTCATCAGCTGATCACCCTGTCCCCCAGAGCCAGGATATCTCTCCTGTGGTGGCTGCAGAGTGCTCACCTTTTAGAAGGCCGCAGGTTCGGCATTCAAGACTAGATCCTGGTGACCACGGACGCGAGCCTCAGAGGGTGGGGAGCAGTCACACAGGGAAGAAACTTCCAAGGACTTTGGACAAGTCAAGAGACTGGTCTTCACATCAACATCCTGGAACTGAGGGCCATATACAACGCCCTACGTCAAGCGGAGAACTTACTTCGCGACCAACCAGTTCTGATCCAGTCAGACAACATCACCGCAGTGGCTCAGGTAAACCGCCAAGGCGGCACAAGGAGCAAAGTGGCAATGGCGGAAGCCACCAGGATTCTTCGCTGGGCGGAAAATCATGTAAGCGCACTGTCAGCAGTGTTCATTCCGGGAGTGGACAACTGGGAAGCAGACTTCCTCAGCAGACACGACCTGCATCCAGGAGAGTGGGGACTTCATCAGGAAGTCTTCGCACAGATTGCAAGTCAGTTTGGACTGCCCCAGATAGACATGATGTCGTCCCGCCTCAACAAAAAGCTACAGAGGTATTGCGCCAGATCAAAAGACCCTCAGGCGGTAGCAGTAGACGCCCTAGTGACACCGTGGGTGTTCCAGTCGGTCTATGTGTTTCCTCCTCTTCCTCTCATACCCAAGGTTTTGAGAATAATAAGAAAAAGAGGAGTGAGAACAATTCTCATTGTTCCAGATTGGCCACGAAGGGCCTGGTATCCGGATCTGCTGGAAATGCTCACGGGAGATCCGTGGCCTCTTCCTCTGCGACAGGACCTGTTGCAACAGGGGCCCTGTCTGTTCCAAGACTTACCGCGACTGCGTTTGACGGCATGGCGGTTGAACGCCGGATTCTAGCGGAAAAGGGCATTCCGGATGAGGTCATTCCTACTCTGATAAAGGCTAGGAAAGACGTGACAGCGAAACATTATCACCGGATATGGCGAAAATATGTTTCTTGGTGTGAGGCCAGGAATGCTCCTACGGAAGAATTCCATCTGGGCCGTTTCCTTCACTTCCTACAGACTGTAGTGCATTTGGGCCTAAAATTAGGATCCATTAAGGTTCAGATTTCGGCTTTATCCATTTTCTTTCAAAAAGAATTGACTTCTCTCCCAGAAGTACAGACTTTTCTGAAGGGAGTGCTGCAGATTCAGCCTCCTTTTATACCTCCGATGGCGCCTTGGGACCTTAACGTGGTGTTGAGTTTCCTTCAGTCGCACTGGTTTGAACCACTTCAAACGGTGGAGTTAAAATATCTCACTTGGAAGGTGGTCATGTTATTAGCCTTGGCTTCGGCTAGGCGAGTGTCGGAATTGGCGGCTTTGTCTCATAAAAGCCCCTATCTGGTTTTCCATATGGATAGGGCGGAATTGCGGACCCGTCCTCAGTTCTTGCCTAAGGTGGTGTCATCTTTTCATATGAACCAACCTATTGTGGTGCCTGTGGCTACGCGAGACTTGGAGGATTCCGAGTCCCTTGATGTAGTCAGGGCTTTCAAAATTTACGTGGCCAGAACGGCTAGAGTCAGAAAAACAGAAGCACTGTTTGTCCTATATGCAGCCAACAAGGTTGGCGCCCCTGCTTCAAAGCAGACTATTGCTCGCTGGATCTGTAACACGATTCAGCAGGCGCATTCTACGGCTGGATTGCCGTCACCAAAATCGGTCAAGGCCCATTCCACTAGGAAGGTGGGCTTGTCTTGGGCGGCTGCCCGAGGGGTCTCGGCACTACAACTGTGCCGAGCTGCTACTGGGTCGGGTTCAAACACCTTTGCAAAGTTCTATAAGTTTGATACCCTGGCTGAGGAGGACCTCATGTTTGCTCAATCGGTGCTGCAGAGTCATCCGCACTCTCCCGCCCGTTTGGGAGCTTTGGTATAATCCCCATGGTCCTTACGGAGTCCCCAGCATCCTCTAGGACGTAAGAGAAAATAAGATTTTAAACCTACCGGTAAATCTTTTTTTCGTAGTCCGTAGAGGATGCTGGGCGCCCGTCCCAAGTGCGGACTACTTCTGCGAGACTTGTATATAGTTTTGCTTACATAAGGGTTATGTTATAGTTTTATCAGTTTTGGACTGATGCTAAGTTGTTTTTTCATACTGTTAACTGTTTAATGGATACACAAGTTATACGGTGTGATGGGTGTGGCTGGTATGAATCTTGCCCTTGGATTAACAAAAATCCTTTCCTCGTACTGTCCGTCTCCTCTGGGCACAGTTTCTCTAACTGAGGTCTGGAGGAGGGTCATAGAGGGAGGAGCCAGTGCACACCCATGCCTAAAGTCTTTCTTAAAGTGCCCATGTCTCATGCGGAGCCCATCTATCCCCATGGTCCTTACGGAGTCCCCGGCATCCTCTACGGACTACGAGAAAAAGATTTACCGGTAGGTTTAAAATCTTATTTTTGCCAGCATAACAAATGTTACAAATAGGATTGCCCAGGTTGCAAGGGTGGCCAGAGTTGCATGTGGGGTGCCTGGAGGCTGGAGCACCGCCACGCACTTCATAGCAGTCAGCTTCCTGCTTCCAGCCGCCTCATTTGGTCAGCTGAGGCCGGCCCATGCTGCGTAAGGGCCCTGGTGCTGCACTGGTTAAAAATACAGATGTTATAGGACACTTGTCTATATACCTATCAGTGAGGTTGAGGGTCGCCTGTAAATGTATTTGCACATAGTAAGTTATTGCATCCTGTACTTTATTTGGCAGGTGCAGAATTTGTGCCGTTATTTTTAGCTGCACATGCCTAACAATTGCAGCCACTTGCTGATTGCCGTACAGTAATGGGGTGAAGAAACAAATGAACCACACACAACCTGAGTTGCACACGTATAGTTTCAGCTAAAATGTGTATTTTTATTGGCAGGTGTTTGGTATAGGTAAGTTCTGTCCATATTTACAGTAGTTTTGAGATGCACTTAAGCCTATTAAGTCGTCTTTATCTTGCATCTATTTGTACAGGGACAAGTCTACATACCAACGTGCAGCTCTCAATCACCCCCATAGTGTATTCACATCCAGTAGTACCCACACACAGGCAATGAACATAAGGTGTGACCAGAACGTGCTGGTCTGGTTTGTTCAACGTAGGTGTTTGTTTTACATAGACAATAACATATACTGTATAAAACATTGATTTTCCAAGAGTTGTAATTGAATCCTATACTATATACAGACCCTTCAACATGACCCCTTCCATCAGGTATAAAATGCTCTGCTCCTGGTCTTCTCTCTTAGCAGTAGTACTCACTGGCCGATGGCAGAGAGATGTGTGCTGAGCGAACCGCTCAGCACACATCTCTCCCGGCGCTCAGCACAGCGCGATCTGTGCTGAGCGTGCGGGGGGAGACGGGGGGGGCCGCTCACTTCACCCAGCGGGTGAAGTGAGCGAACTGCTAGATTGGCCTGCATGCAGGCCAATCTAGCAGCAGCGATAGTGATGCGCGGGGCTGCGCATCGCTATCGCTGTGAGGGGTACACACGGAGCGATCGTGCTTAAAATCTAAGCAATCTAGTCAGATTGCTTAGATTTTAAGCAGCGATCGCTCCGTGAGTACCCCCCTTTAATGTGTGATTGCCATCACCTGTGTTGATCTAGTTAAGTGATGAGAAAGGTGTTTCTACAGCAATCATCAAATGAGGGGGAAGCCCAGGAGGAGAGCATTCTGTGTCTGATGGAAGGGGTCATGTTGGAGCGTCTCCTATGTACTATACATGCTGTTCAAATTGGGATCTGGTCTTTAGGTCGACACTGTCTAGGTCGACAACGATTGGTCGACAGTAAGTAGGTCGACATGGTTTCTAGGTCGACATAACAAAAGGTCGACACAAGTTTTTCACATTTTTTTTTTTCATTTTTTTAACTTTTTCATACTTTACGATCCCCGTGGACTACAACTGGGATCGGTAACCTTGGCCGAAGCATGTGAGGGGACACGGTGCACTAATTGGTGTTCCTGGTCACTGTATGGAGAAAACGACACCAAAAAGTAAAAAAAAAAAAAACTCATGTCGACCTAGAACATATTGACCTAGATTCCCTGTCGACCTAGAAACCATGTCTACCTACTTGCTGTCGACGAATAGTGGTTGACCTAGACACTGTCGACCTAAGTCTAATCTACCTAACATACCACACCCTGTTAAAATTCAATAGCACATTGCGGTAATGTAACATGTTAACCCAAAAAAATTGCCCAAAATCCCCAGTCGTGATGAATGCAGCTTTTTACAGTAGCTTGGCAATTGTCCTCATAGTATTCGGGATCACTGTGGCCTGCTTAATATGACAATAGGCTCTACAGCAGTGGTTCCCAAACATGGTCCTCAAGACATGCCAACAGTCCAGGTTTTAGGGATATCCCTGTTTGTGCACAGATGGTATAATCAAACTGCCTAAGTTATTAATTAAGTCATGTGTTCCTAAGCATTGATATCCGTAAAAACCTGGACTATTGGGATACCTTGAGGACTGTTTGGGAACCACTGCTCTATAGTATATCCTGACACTTGGCATGCAACAAAAAATAACCACTACTCTATATTGCACTTCTTCTATATACTAACATAGAGCTGCCTACAGGTGCTTTCTACTATAAATTGTGCTGTACAGTACAGTACAGTACAGATGTGCCCAGCGACATCTTACAAACGAGTCATGGTAAACTCAACTCTTTGCCGCGAATAGGGTGCCTGCGAATGGGCGTACACATCCACTTCCATAGGGAAGCATGGAGTGTATGTCCGCTGCAACTAGTCGCGGCAGGCCGCACATAATCACCGTCGCAATGCGTACGTACGTGGCAGGTGATTACGTACAAGATGGCGCTGGGCACATCTCTAGTACATGCAATAGCAACCAAAATCCGTAAACCTTTTATTGTAAATAACAAACTACGTAATCAATTTTCCAATTACAGAACAAATTAAAGAGCAGCAGAACATGTTTACAGCACTGTATATGTTACATGCATGCAATGAATCCCTCTATTTCTGGTGTCGTTCCATACTCTCTATATCCCGGTCTGCTGCTGATAATTGAGAGGTAATCTGAGCATGGTCTTGGAGTAATGCTAATGTGCAGCCTAGTTAAGGAGAAAATAGGAGAAAATGTTAGTAAAAATAATATAGTCATTTCTCAGAGGCTAATGCATTCACCTATCTGCAGGCTGCAGAACTGCTATATCATCCTTCATAATTATTCATCACTGAAACACAGCATAGATAGATATGTCACCATGTCGGTTTGATAGCAAGATCCATTGCTGCTTAAATTATTCTCCATATCTCTTACCGCACACCTGGGTTCCAGACGCCAAGCGTCCGTTGCAATGGGAGGTTTGTGATATCCATGCTGATCCTGTGTGTAATTCTGCCTCAGAATATCTGTGCTCTAGAGGCCAGTCCTCCTTTATAACAACCTTCCCAGCCGACATTCAGACCCCTAACAAGACTCCAAGCAACATGACATGACTTTATGCCCTGAGGAGCTGTCACAGGAAGATTGATGCTACCTTACCTAGGTTGCCGTGTAATGGGAAATGTGACCAAAACACATTCGCATGTAACACTGTAAAATGCTACACACATAAATCTATCCAGATATTAGTCATTTTTAGAACTGAGCTGTGCTTATTTTAGATTAATTTGAAACAAATGGTACGTCGTGGTCTGTCTTAATGTATAAAATTGTCAGTGAGTGAGGAATAATCCTCGTCACAATGTTTCTAAATTATATTCTGGCTGTGGGTTCAGAAGTGAAAGAATGATTTATTTTTGTTTTATAGCGTCTATTAACAACACATTTAACATGGTCTGTAGTATGATTATATAATTGACAACTTCCAATGATGATGTGGTCCCCAACTGACATGGGAATCTTACATTTTTATAAATTATATCATTGTTAACATGATTTATATGTAATAGTATCAGATAAAATAACCGTTCTTTGCCTTTTACCCTGAAGATGTCTGACTCACATTCTGACCATCTGGACAAATGCATGTTTGATTAAAACATCGGGAGCTTGCGTTTGGGTTTGAAGCAGGACTTTAATTTCTGTCAGCGGTGTATTTTATTATATATATGTATTATATTTATGTAGTTAATAGATTTAAAAAAAAAAAAAAAAAACAGGTTTTATGTATTTTTGTGTGAGACCAGTAATGTTCTTAAGGCTCCCTTTATAGATTTTCCTGGATAAAACTTCCACACGTATCTTGCACTGCTGCTCACACACTCCTTCCTGTACTTTGTCCTGATGTTTTACTACTTCCTGCCAGTTTAGGTTCCTACATCTTTTTTAACGGTTTGAAAATACTTTTAAGGAAGTAATAACCTGCAGGCCAGTGTGTATCATTCCTGACTTAAAATGAAAACACTTTGCTGGTTGGGCCATGTCTCAATCAACCCAAATACTCTCTTTCGACCATATGCTTTTGGGGTGTGGTATGTTAGATAAAATAGACTTAGGTCGACCACTATTGGTCGACAGTAAGTAGGTCAACATGTTTTCTATGTCAACAGGGACTCTAGGTCAACATGTACTAGGTCGACATGAAAAAAAAAGGTCGACATGAGTTTTTTAAATTTTTTTGGGTGTGGTTTTCTTTGTAGAGTGACCGGGAACCCCAGTTAGTGCACTGTGTCCCCTCGCATGGCTCGCGGTTTGGGCAAGGTTACCGGTCCCAATTGTAGTCTACGTGGATCGTCAAGTATGAAAAAGTTCTAAAAATGAAAAAAAAATTGAAAAGCTCATGTCGACCTAGTAGAGTCCCTGTCGACCTAGAAATCATGTCGACTTAGACAGTGTCGACCTAAGTCTTGTCGACCTTCAGACCGGATCCCATGCTTTTTGACCACTGAAAATTAAGACTGTTGCCACATAATCCAGTGCCATCTGCGACCTGAAGAAGTCTAGCATAAGAGAAAGGATTTTACATTGGCTAAAGCTGCACTACCAACTAGTAAAACATTTCCTATGGTACAACCTGCCCCTATCAGGAGTCCCAGGGCACCAGAGGGAGGGAAGCCTCTTGCTCACACCCCTGACCAATCAAAAGCTGCAGTCTATTTATTGTGGCTTTTGATTGGCTCACACCCAACCTGTGTTTCTGTCTAGGGCATGGGTCTTCAACCTGTGGCCCGCCAGCTGCTGTGGAACTACACATCCCAGCATGCCCTGTCTCCATTTAACATGCCTTAATAACAAAACTTTGGCAGGGCATGCCTGGGATGTCTAGTTCCACAGCAGCTGGAGAACCGCAGGTTGAATACCTATGGTCTAGGACTTCAAGCAGAATGGAGGGGCTACATCAAAGCAGAGTAGAACCTTTAGGAACATATTCTCCTAGGTAGTAATGCAGCTTTAGCAGGAAACCGTTAGGGTTTGCCTTTGACTATTTTGATAATTAATGTAATTGGCCACAGAAAATCTTGATGTTACTTAATCGATACATAACTAGAGAAGGTATCTGAGAGACATTGAGGTTCGTTGGATAGAGACTGACAATTGCCCGGATATCTCTTAAGCTATTGTTAATAGTCTGCTGACAAGAAAGCAATACATTTATGATGTACCGTTTGGTAAAGCCAAAGGCCATAGTGAAAATCAATCAGTTTGATTTAATGGCAAAGCAAAGGATGTCAGAATACATAAAACAGAGTGATGTACTGACATACTCCTTCTAAACACTGAAAATGTGCAACCACTTTTTTAAAAGGGTAAGAGATAATTCCATGGTAGGAAGATATAAAGTAATCCTTTACAAAAAAAAAAAAAAAAAAACACCTCTATTTTTTACATGTAAAACTGATTTTGTTGAATGTCATTGTAAAAAAGAAAAAAAAAGTTATTTGAAAGTAATGTGAACAGGTGAGTAGATGACGTCACTGCCAAAATCTGGGACACTGTACATGTATAGTAAAGTTGCAAAGTTTTAAAATAAAATAATTTAAATTATGCAAGTAACGGAGTTTAAAAACCCAAGTACAGTACAGTATACAACTGGTAATCAAAGCATTTCTGCAAACCATCATTACTAATATAACTGTTGCTGCAAAGAATCTGTTCGGCTAAATGGAGGATTGTGAAAACAGATATTTCTCTGACGTCCTAGTGGATGCTGGGACTCCGTAAGGACCATGGGGAATAGCGGCTCCGCAGGAGACAGGGCACAAGAATAAAAGCTTTAGGATCAGGTGGTGTGCACTGGCTCCTCCCCCTATGACCCTCCTCCAAGCCTCAGTTAGATTTTTGTGCCCGAACGAGAAGGGTGCAGGCTAGGTGGCTCTCCTGAGCTGCTTAGAATAAAAGTTTAATTTAGGTTTGTTATTTTCAGTGAGTCCTGCTGGCAACAGGCTCACTGCATCGTGGGACTAAGGGGAGAAGAAGCGAACTCACCTGCGTGCAGAGTGGATTGGGCTTCTTAGGCTACTGGACATTAGCTCCAGAGGGACGATCACAGGTACAGCCTGGATGGGTCACCGGAGCCGCGCCGCCGTCCCCCTTACAGAGCCAGAAGAGACGAAGAGGTCCGGAGAAATCGGCGGCAGAAGACAATCCTGTCTTCAGACTAAGGTAGCGCACAGCACCGCAGCTGTGCGCCATTGCTCTCAGCACACTTTACACTCCGGTCACTGAGGGTGCAGGACGCTTGGGGGGGAGCGCCCTGAGACGCAATATAAATGATAATACCTTAGGTGGCAAAAGAATACATCACATATAGCTCCTGGGCTATATGGATGTATTTTAACCCCTGCCATTTTTACACAAAAAAGCGGGAGATAAGGACATCGTGAAGGGGCGGAGCCTATCTCCTCAGCACACAAGCGCCATTTTCCCTCACAGTTCCGCTGGAAGGACGGCTCCCTGACTCTCCCCTGCAGTCCTGCTTCAGAATCAGGGTAAAAAAGAGAAGGGGGGGCACTATTGGCAGCAAATGACAATATAAACAGCAGCTATAAGGGAATAACACTTTTCTCTATCGTCCTAGTGGATGCTGGGGTTCCTGAAAGGACCATGGGGAATAGCGGCTCCGCAGGAGACAGGGCACAAAAAGTAAAGCTTTTCCAGATCAGGTGGTGTGCACTGGCTCCTCCCCCTATGACCCTCCTCCAGACTCCAGTTAGATTTTTGTGCCCGGCCGAGAAGGGTGCAATCTAGGTGGCTCTCCTAAAGAGCTGCTTAGAAAAAGTTTAGCTTAGGTTTTTTATTTTACAGTGAGTCCTGCTGGCAACAGGATCA
This sequence comes from Pseudophryne corroboree, assembly GCF_028390025.1. Taxonomy (NCBI): domain Eukaryota; kingdom Metazoa; phylum Chordata; class Amphibia; order Anura; family Myobatrachidae; genus Pseudophryne; species Pseudophryne corroboree. The sequence goes on from NC_086447.1 coordinate 823,655,798, forward strand.
CTGCAACGAGGGACTGAGGGGAGAAGAAGTGAACTCACCTGCGTGCAGGATGGATTGGCTTCTTGGCTACTGGACATCAGCTCCAGAGGGCCGATCACAGGTACAGCCTGGATGGTCACCGGAGCCGCGCCGCCGGCCCCCTTGCAGATGCTGAAGTCAGAAGAGGTCCAGAATCGGCGGCTGAAGACTCCTGCAGTCTTCTAAAGGTAGCGCACAGCACTGCAGCTGTGCGCCATTTTCCTCTCAGCACACTTCACACGCAGTCACTGAGGGTGCAGGGCGCTGGGGGGGGGGGCGCCCTGGGAGGCACATGTAACCTATATAAAGGCTAAAAATACCTCACATATAGCCCCCAGAGGCTATATGGAGATATTTAACCCCTGCCTGGATTCACTAAATAGCGGGAGACGAGCCCGCCGGAAAAGGGGCGGGGCCTATCTCCTCAGCACACGGCGCCATTTCCTCTCACAGCTCCGCTGGTCAGGACGGCTCCCAGGTCTCTCCCCTGCACTGCACTACAGAAACAGGGTAAAACAGAGAGGGGGGGCAAATTTATGGCGATATTTTGATATATATAAAGCAGCTATAAGGGAGCACTTATTATAAGGCTATCCCTGTTATATATAGCGCTTTTGGTGTGTGCTGGCAAACTCTCCCTCTGTCTCCCCAAAGGGCTAGTGGGTCCTGTCTTCGTTAGGAGCATTCCCTGTGTGTCTGCTGTGTGTCGGTACGTGTGTGTCGACATGTATGAGGACGATATTGGTGTGGAGGCGGAGCAATTGCCAAATATGAGGATGTCACCCCCTAGGGAGTCGACACCAGAATGGATGCCTTTATTTATGGAACTACGGGATAGTGTCAACACGCTAAAGCAGTCGTTTGACGACATGAGACGGCCGGACAATCAATTAGTGCCTGTCCAGGCGACTCAAACACCGTCAGGGGCTGTGAAACGCCCTTTGCCTCAGTCGGTCGACACAGACCCAGACACAGGCACTGACTCCAGTGGTGACGGTGACGAATCAACCGTATTTTCCAGTAGGGCCACACGTTATATGATTTTGGCAATGAAGGAGGCGTTACATTTAGCTGATACTACAGGTACCACTAAACAGGGTATTATGTGGGGTGTGAAAAAACTACCTATAGTTTTTCCTGAATCAGAAGAATTAAATGACGTGTGTAATGAAGCGTGGGTTGCCCCTGATAAAAAGCTGATAATTTCAAAGAAATTATTGGCATTATACCCTTTCCCGCCAGAGGTTAGGGAGCGCTGGGAAACACCTCCTAGGGTGGACAAGGCGCTAACACGCTTATCTAAACAAGTGGCGTTACCCTCTCCTGAGACGGCCGCACTTAAAGATCCATCAGATAGGAGGATGGAAAATATCCAAAAAAGTATATACACACATGCAGGTGTTATATACGACCAGCTATAGCGACTGCCTGGATGTGCAGTGCTGGGGTAGTTTGGTCAGAGTCCCTGATTGAAAATATTGATACCCTGGACAGGGACAATATTTTACTGTCGTTAGAACAAATAAAGGATGCATTTCTTTATATGCGTGATGCACAGAGGGATATCTGCACACTGGCATCACGGGTAAGTGCTATGTCCATTTCGGCCAGAAGAGCTTTATGGACGCGACAGTGGACAGGCGATACGGATTCAAAACGACATATGGAAGTTTTGCCGTATAAAGGGGAGGAGTTATTTGGAGTCGGTCTATCAGATTTGGTGGCCACGGCTACAGCCGGGAAATCCACCTTTCTACCTCAAGTCACTCCCCAACAGAAAAAGGCACCGACTTTTCAACCGCAGCCCTTTCGTTCCTTTAAAAATAAGAGAGCAAAGGGCTATTCATATCTGCCACGAGGCAGAGGTCGAGGGAAGAGACAGCAACAGGCAGCTCCTTCCCAGGAACAGAAGCCTTCCCCGGCTTCTACAAAAGCCTCAGCATGACGCTGGGGCTTCTCAAGCGGACTCGGGGACGGTGGGTGGTCGTCTCAAAAATTACAGCGCGCAGTGGGCTCACTCGCAGGTAGATCCCTGGATCCTGCAGATAATATCTCAGGGGTACAGGTTGGAATTAGAGACAGATCCACCTCGCCGTTTCCTGAAGTCTGCTTTACCAACGTCCCCCTCCGAAAGGGAGACGGTTTTGGAAGCCATTCACAAGCTGTACTCTCAGCAGGTGATAGTCAAGGTACCTCTTCTACAACAAGGGAAGGGGTATTATTCCACTCTTTTTGTGGTACCGAAGCCGGATGGCTCGGTAAGGCCTATTCTAAATCTGAAGTCCTTGAACCTGTACATAAAGAAGTTCAAGTTCAAGATGGAGTCACTCAGAGCAGTGATAGCGAACCTGGAAGAGGGGGACTTTATGGTATCCTTGGACATCAAGGATGCGTATCTCCACGTTCCAATTTACCCCTCACACCAGGGGTACCTCAGGTTCGTTGTACAAAACTGTCACTATCAGTTTCAGACGCTGCCGTTCGGATTGTCCACGGCACCTCGGGTCTTTACAAAGGTAATGGCCGAGATGATGATTCTTCTTCGAAGAAAAGGCATATTAATTATCCCATACTTGGACGATCTCCTAATAAGGGCAAGGTCCAGAGAACAGCTAGAGATGGGATTAGCACTGTCGCAAGAAGTGCTAAAACAGCACGGGTGGATTCTGAATATTCCAAAATCCCAGTTAATGCCGACAACTCGTCTGCTGTTCCTAGGGATGATTCTGGACACGGTTCAGAAAAAGTTTTTTCTCCCGGAGGAAAAAGCCAAGGAGTTATCCGAGCTTGTCAGGAACCTCCTAAAACCAGGAAAGGTGTCTGTACATCAATGCACAAGAGTCCTGGGAAAAATGGTGGCTTCTTACGAAGCAATTCCATTCGGCAGATTCCACGCAAGAATTTTCCAAAGGGATCTGTTGGACAAATGGTCAGGGTCGCATCTTCAGATGCACCTGCGGATAACCCTGTCTCCAAGGACAAGGGTGTCTCTTCTGTGGTGGTTGCAGAGTGCTCATCTATTGGAGGGCCGCAGATTCGGCATACAGGATTGGATCCTGGTGACCACGGACGCCAGCCTGAGAGGCTGGGGAGCAGTCACACAAGGAAGAAACTTCCAGGGAGTATGGACGAGCCTGGAAACGTCTCTTCACATAAACATTCTGGAACTAAGAGCAATATACAATGCTCTAAGCCAGGCAGAACCTCTGCTTCAGGGAAAACCGGTGTTGATCCAGTCGGACAACATCACGGCAGTCGCCCATGTGAACAGACAGGGCGGCACAAGAAGCAGGAGTGCAATGGCAGAAGCTGCAAGGATTCTTCGCTGGGCAGAGAATCATGTGATAGCACTGTCAGCAGTGTTCATCCCGGGAGTGGACAACTGGGAAGCAGACTTCCTCAGCAGACACGATCTTCACCCGGGAGAGTGGGGACTTCATCCAGAAGTCTTCCACTTGCTGGTAACCCGTTGGGAAAGACCAATGGTGGACATGATGGCGTCTCGCCTCAACAAAAAACTGGACAGGTATTGCGCCAGGTCAAGAGATCCGCAGGCAATAGCTGTGGACGCGCTGGTAACGCCTTGGGTGTACCAGTCGGTGTATGTGTTTCCTCCTCTGCCTCTCATACCAAAAGTATTGAGAATTATACGGCAAAGAGGCGTAAGGACGATACTAGTGGTTCCGGATTGGCCAAGAAGGACTTGGTACCCGGAACTTCAAGAGATGATCACGGAAGATCCGTGGCCTCTACCTCTAAGGAGGGACCTGCTTCAGCAGGGTCCCTGTCTGTTTCAAGACTTACCGCGGCTGCGTTTGACGGCATGGCGGTTGAACGCCGGATCCTAAAGGAAAAAGGCATGCCGGAAGAAGTCATTCCTACTTTGATTAAAGCAAGGAAGGAAGTAACCGTGCAACATTATCACCGAATTTGGCGAAAATATGTTGCGTGGTGCGAAGATCGGAGTGCTCCGACGGAGGAATTTCAACTGGGTCGATTCCTACATTTCCTGCAATCAGGATTGTCTATGGGTCTCAAATTGGGATCTATTAAGGTTCAAATTTCGGCCCTGTCGATTTTCTTTCAAAAAGAATTGGCTTCAGTCCCTGAAGTCCAGACCTTTGTTAAGGGAGTGCTACATATACAGCCTCCTGTGGTGCCTCCAGTGGCACCGTGGGATCTCAATGTGGTTTTGGACTTTCTAAAATCTCATTGGTTTGAACCACTAAAGAAGGTGGATTTGAAATATCTCACATGGAAAGTGACCATGCTTCTAGCCCTGGCTTCGGCCAGGAGAGTGTCAGAACTGGCAGCTTTATCTTACAAAAGCCCATATCTGATTTTCCATTCGGACAGGGCAGAACTGCGGACTCGTCCGCATTTTCTCCCTAAGGTGGTGTCAGCATTTCATCTGAACCAGCCTATTGTAGTGCCTGCGGCTACAAGTGACTTGGAGGACTCCAAGTTACTGGACGTTGTCAGAGCATTAAAAATATATATTGCAAGGACAGCTGGAGTCAGAAAATCTGACTCGTTGTTTATATTGTATGCACCCAACAAGATGGGTGCTCCTGCGTCTAAGCAGACGATTGCTCGTTGGATCTGTAGCACAATCCAACTTGCACATTCTGTGGCAGGCCTGCCACAGCCTAAATCTGTAAAGGCCCACTCCACAAGGAAGGTGGGCTCATCTTGGGCGGCTGCCCGAGGGGTCTCGGCATTACAACTTTGCCGAGCAGCTACGTGGTCAGGGGAGAACACGTTTGTAAAATTTTACAAATTTGATACTCTGGCTAAGGAGGACCTGGAGTTCTCTCATTCGGTGCTGCAGAGTCATCCGCACTCTCCCGCCCGTTTGGGAGCTTTGGTATAATCCCCATGGTCCTTTCAGGAACCCCAGCATCCACTAGGACGATAGAGAAAATAAGATTTTACTTACCGATAAATCTATTTCTCGGAGTCCGTAGTGGATGCTGGGCGCCCATCCCAAGTGCGGATTATCTGCAATAATTGTACATAGTTATTGTTAACTAATTCGGGTTATTGTTGAAGGAAGCCATCTTTCAGAGGCTCCGCTGTTATCATACTGTTAACTGGGTTTAGATCACAAGTTGTACGGTGTGATTGGTGTGGCTGGTATGAGTCTTACCCGGGATTCGAAATCCTCCCTTATTGTGTACGCTCGTCCGGGCACAGTACCTAACTGGAGTCTGGAGGAGGGTCATAGGGGGAGGAGCCAGTGCACACCACCTGATCTGGAAAAGCTTTACTTTTTGTGCCCTGTCTCCTGCGGAGCCGCTATTCCCCATGGTCCTTTCAGGAACCCCAGCATCCACTACGGACTCCGAGAAATAGATTTATCGGTAAGTAAAATCTTATTATATAAGGTTATCCCTGTATATATATATATAGCGCTGGGTGTGTGCTGGCAGACTCTCCCTCTGTCTCTCCAAAGGGCTCGTGGGGTCCTGTCCTCTATCAGAGCATTCCCGGTGTGTGTGCTGTGTGTCGGTACGTGTGTGTCGACATGTATGAGGAGGAAAATGATGTGGAGGCGGAGCAATTGCCTGCGTTAGTGATGTCACCCCCTAGGGAGTCGACACCTGACTGGATGATCGTGTTCAAACAATTAAGTGATAATGTCAACACTTTGCAAAAAACTGTTGACGACATGAGACAGCCGGCAAATCAATTAGTGCCTGTCCAGGCGTCTCAGACACCGTCAGGGGCCCTAAAACGCCCGTTACCTCAGTGGGTCGACACAGACCCAGACACAGATACGGAGTCTAGTGTCGACGGTGATGAGTCGAACGTAATGTCCAGTAGGGCCACACGTTACATGATCACGGCAATGAAGGAAGCATTGCACATTTCTGACACTACAAATACCACTAAGAAGGGTATTATGTGGGGGGTGAAAAAACTACCAATAGTTTTTCCTGAGTCAGATGAATTGAATGAGGTATGTGATAAAGCGTGGGTTTCTCCCGACAAAAAACTGCTAATTTCTAATAAATTATTGGCACTATATCCTTTCCCATCAGAGGTTAGGACACGTTGTGAAACACCCCCTAGGGTAGATAAGGCGCTCACACGTTTATCTAAACAAGTAGCGTTACCGTCTCCTGATACGGCCACCCTCAAAGAACCAGCTGATAGAAGGCTGGAAAATATCCTAAAAAGTATATACACACATACTGGTGTTATACTGCGACCAGCAATCGCTTCAGCCTGGATGTGCAGTGCTGGAGTCGCGTGGTCGGATTCCCTGACTGAAAATATTGATACCCTGGATAGGGACAATATATTGTTAACTATAGAGCATTTGAAGGATGCATTACTATGTATGCGTGATGCACAGAGGGATATTTGCACCCTGGCATCAAGAGTAAGTGCTATGTCCATCTCTGCCAGAAGAACGTTATGGACGCGTCAGTGGTCAGGGGATGCGGATTCCAAACGACATATGGAAGTATTGCCGTATAAAGGGGAGGAGTTATTTGGGGCTGGTCTTTCGGACCTGGTGGCCACGGCAACGGCTGGAAAGTCCACCTTCTTACCCCAGGTCACTTCACATCAACAGAAAAAGACACCGTCTTTTCAAACTCAGTCCTTTCGTTCCCATAAATACAAGCGAGCAAAAGGCCATTCCTTTCTGCCCCGGGGCAGAGGAAGGGGAAAAAGACTGCACCATGCAGCCGCTTCCCAGGATCAGAAGCCTTCCCCTGCTTCTGCCAAGTCTTCAGCATGACGCTGGGGCTTTACAAGCAGACTCAGACTTGGTGGGGGCCCGTCTCAAGAATTTCAACGCGCAGTGGGCTCACTCGCAAGTGGATCCCTGGATTCTACAGGTAGTATCGCAGGGGTACAAACTGGAATTCGAGGCGTTTCCCCCTCGCCGGTTCCTGAAGTCTGCTCTGCCAAAGTCTCCCTCCGACAGGGAGGCAGTTCTGGAAGCCATTCACAAGCTGTATTCCCAGCAGGTGATAATCAAGGTACCCCTCCTACAACAAGGAAAGGGGTATTATTCCACGCTGTTTGTGGTACCGAAGCCGGACGGCTCGGTGAGACCAATTTTAAATCTGAAATCCTTGAACACTTACATAAAAAGGTTCAAATTCAAGATGGAATCACTCAGAGCGGTGATAGCGAACCTGGAAGAAGGGGACTATATGGTGTCTCTGGACATCAAAGATGCTTATCTCCACGTCCCAATCTACCCTTCTCACCAAGGGTATCTCAGGTTTGTAGTACAAGACTGTCATTATCAGTTTCAGACGCTGCCGTTTGGGTTGTCCACGGCACCTCGGGTCTTTACCAAGGTAATGGCCGAAATGATGATTCTTCTTCGAAGAAAAGGCGTATTAATTATCCCTTACTTGGACGATCTCCTGATAAGGGCAAGATCCAGGAAACAGTTAGAGTTCGGAGTAGCACTGTCTCAGGTAGTGCTACGTCAGCACGGGTGGATTCTAAATATCCCAAAATCGCAGCTGATTCCAACGACACGTCTTCTGTTCCTAGGAATGATTCTGGACACAGTCCAGAAGAAGGTTTTTCTCCCGGAGGAGAAGGCCAAGGAGTTATCCGAGCTAGTCAGGAACCTCCTAAAACCAGCCCAGGTGTCAGTGCATCAGTGCACGAGGGTACTGGGAAAAATGGTGGCTTCTTACGAAGCAATTCCATTCGGAAGATTCCATGCAAGAACGTTTCAGTGGGATCTACTGGACAAATGGTCCGGTTCGCATCTTCAGATGCAGCAGCGGATAACCCTGTCACCAAAGACAAGGGTGTCTCTCCTGTGGTGGTTGCAGAGTGCTCATCTTCTAGAGGGCCGCAGATTCGGCATTCAGGATTGGATCCTGGTGACCACGGATGCAAGCCTGAGAGGCTGGGGAGCAGTCACACAGGGAAAAAACTTCCAGGGCTTGTGGTCAAGCATGGAAACATCTCTTCATATAAACATTCTGGAACTACGGGCCATTTACAATGCCCTAAGTCAAGCGAAACCCCTGCTTCAGGGTCAGGCGGTATTGATCCAATCGGACAACATCACGTCAGTCGCCCACGTAAACAGACAGGGCGGCACGAGAAGCAGGAGGGCAATGGCAGAGGCTGCAAGGATTCTTCGCTGGGCGGAAAATCATGTGATAGCTCTGTCAGCAGTGTTCATTCCGGGAGTGGACAACTGGGAAGCAGACTTCCTCAGCAGACACGACCTTCACCCGGGAGAGTGGGGACTTCACCCAGAAGTCTTCCACCTGATTGTAAACCGTTGGGAAAAACCAAAGGTGGACATGATGGCGTCACGTCTAAACAAAAAATTAGACAGATATTGCGCCAGGTCAAGGGACCCTCAGGCAATAGCGGTGGACGCTCTGGTGACACCGTGGGTGTACCAGTCAGTGTATGTGTTCCCTCCTCTGCCTCTCATACCAAAAGTACTGAGAATCATAAGAAGGAGAGGAGTAAGAACGATACTCGTGGTTCCGGATTGGCCAAGAAGGACTTGGTACCCGGAACTTCAGGAGATGCTCACGGAAGACCCGTGGCCTCTACCTCTAAGAAAGGACCTGCTCCAACAGGGGCCTTGTCTGTTCCAAGACTTACCGCGGCTGCGTTTGACGGCATGGCGGTTGAACGCCGGATCCTGAAGGAAAAAGGCATTCCAGATGAAGTCATCCCTACCCTGGTCAAAGCCAGGAAGGATGTAACCGCAAAACATTATCACCGCATTTGGCGAAAATATGTTGCGTGGTGTGAGGCCAAGAAGGCCCCTACAGAGGAATTTCAACTGGGTCGTTTCCTCCATTTCCTGCAAACAGGACTGTCTATGGGCCTAAAATTAGGGTCCATTAAGGTTCAAATTTCGGCCCTGTCGATTTTCTTCCAGAAAGAACTGGCTTCAGTACCTGAAGTTCAGACATTTGTAAAAGGGGTACTGCATATACAACCTCCTTTTGTGCCTCCAGTGGCACCTTGGGATCTCAATGTTGTTTTGAGGTTCCTTAAGTCACATTGGTTTGAACCACTCACCACTGTGGACTTAAAATATCTCACATGGAAGGTGACGATGCTGTTAGCCCTGGCTTCAGCCAGGCGTGTGTCAGAATTGGCGGCTTTATCATATAAAAGCCCTTACTTAATTTTTCATTCTGACAGGGCAGAATTGAGGACTCGTCCTCAATTTCTCCCTAAGGTGGTTTCTGCTTTTCACATGAACCAACCTATTGTGGTGCCTGCGGCTACTAGGGACTTGGAGGACTCCAAGTTACTTGACGTTGTCAGGGCCCTGAAAATATATGTTTCCAGGACGGCTGGAGTCAGAAAGTCTGACTCGCTGTTTATCCTGTATGCACCCAACAAGCTGGGTGCTCCTGCTTCTAAGCAGACAATTGCTCGTTGGATTTGTAGTACAATTCAGCTTGCACATTCTATGGCAGGCCTGCCACAGCCAAAATCTGTAAAAGCCCATTCCACAAGGAAAGTGGGCTCATCTTGGGCGGCTGCCCGAGGGGTCTCGGCTTTACAACTTTGCCGAGCAGCTACTTGGTCAGGGGCAAACACGTTTGCTAAATTCTACAAATTTGATACCCTGGCTGAGGAGGACCTGGAGTTCTCTCATTCGGTGCTGCAGAGTCATCCGCACTCTCCCGCCCGTTTGGGAGCTTTGGTATAATCCCCATGGTCCTTACGGAGTCCCAGCATCCACTAGGACGTCAGAGAAAATAAGATTTTACTTACCGATAAATCTATTTCTCGTAGTCCGTAGTGGATGCTGGGCGCCCATCCCAAGTGCGGATTGTCTGCAATACTTGTACATAGTTATTGTTAACTAAATCGGGTTATTGTTGTTGTGAGCCATCTTTTCAGAGGCTCCTTCGTTGTTATCATACTGTTAACTGGGTTCAGATCACGAGTTGTACGGTGTGATTGGTGTGGCTGGTATGAGTCTTACCCGGGATTCAATATCCTTCCTTATTATGTACGCTCGTCCGGGCACAGTATCCTAACTGAGGCTTGGAGGAGGGTCATAGGGGGAGGAGCCAGTGCACACCACCTGATCCTAAAGCTTTTATTCTTGTGCCCTGTCTCCTGCGGAGCCGCTATTCCCCATGGTCCTTACGGAGTCCCAGCATCCACTACGGACTACGAGAAATAGATTTATCGGTAAGTAAAATCTTATTTTTTTAAATATCCTCAAAGCGCCTTCAGAGAACCTACGTTTATGTAATGTAGTGTAGAAGTACAAAGACTATGGCCAGTATCCTATTAGCAACAATAAATGATCGCAGCTAATTACCTCCCCCGGGGCTATCCAAATCACCCCAATGCCGGCACCTATCAGGGATTTTGGCGAAACCAAATCTGCGACTATCAGACTTTTTTCCACCATCACTGCTGCAAAAAAACACACAGGTCCACAACATTTTGTAGATCCTATGTGTTTTCGGCGGGCCAAAAAAATTTGGGACACAATGGTGGTCATTCCGAGTTGTTAGCTCGTTGCCGGTTTTCGCTATGCTGCGATTTGTTGCTAAATGCGCATGGTACGCAGAGTGCATGCGCTAAGTTATTTTACACAAAACTTAGTAGATTTGCTGGTGTTCTTGCGGCGCATTTCAGTCGTAGTGCTGATCGGTGAATGATTGACAGGAAAGGGGTGTTTCTGGGAGGTAACTGAGCGTTTTCCGGGAGTGTGCTAAAAAACGCAGGCGTGTCAGGGAAAAACGCGGGAGTGTCTGGAGAAACGGGGGAGTGGCTGGCCGAACGCAGGGCGTGTTTGTGATGTCAAACCAGGAACTAAACGGACTGAGCTGATCGCAATCTAGGAGTAGGTCTGGAGCTACTCAGAAACGGCATGAAAATATTTAGTAATAGTTCTGCTACTCTTTCGTTCACTATTCTGCTAAGCTAAGATACACTCCCAGAGGGCGGCGGCCTAGCGTGTGCAATGCTGCTAAAAGCAGCTAGCGAGCGAACAACTCGGAATGACCACCAATAAATGGCTAATTGTATAGGCCAGAAAAAAAATCAGCGATAGAAAAAAATAGCGAAAACCCCACATTTTTCACATCCATTAAATTCTTGTGGCTAATTGGATATCCCCCCCATTTGTTTATACTGTGTGTAAGATAGATAGAAACGCAGGACCGTGTGTGTCTCTTAATTACGGAGAATCAGCTTGAGTGCCGCACCTTCTTCCGCTGTATCTACTTACACCTGTGAGGGCACCAGCGGAGTAATTCATTCTGCACTGGGAGTGCCGGACCTTGTATGTGTGTGTGTGTGTGTATATATATATATATATATATATATATATATATATATGCAGTGGAGACCGGCGGCACTCATGCAGACTCGAATCATGTAGACAAAATGCGGTAAGTTTATTCCGACATGTTTCGGGGAACTCCCCGTCCCCGTCCTCAGGGTCTAACCGCATTTTGTCTACATGATTCGAGTCTGCTTGAGTGCCGCCGTTCTCCACTGCATATTTTGAGGATCAGCCTTGTTTCTCTAGGAGGGCACCGCAGCTCGTTGTCAGTGGGAGAGGGAGTGCCGGGATCATTACATTGGATTATATATATATATATATATATATATATATATATATATATATATAGCTCAAAAAAATAAAGGGAACACTAAAATAACGCATCCTAGATCTGAATGAATGAAATATTCTTATTAAATACTTTGTTCTTTACATAGTTGAATGTGCTGACAACAAAATCACACAAAAATTATCAATGGAAATCAGATTTATTAACCCATGGAGGTCTGGATTTGGAGTCACCCTCAAAATTAAAGTGGAAAAACACACTACAGGCTGATCCAACTTTGATGTAATGTCCTTAAAACAAGTAAACATGAGGCTCAGTAGTGTGTGTGGCCTCCACGTGCCTGTATGACCTCCCTACAACCCACACAAGTGGCTCAGGTAGCGCAGCTCATCCAGGATGGCACATCAATGCGAACTGTGGCAAGAAGGTTTGCTGTGTCTGTCAGCGTAGTGTTCAGAGCATGGAGGCGCTACCAGGAGACAGGCCAGTACATCAGGAGACATGGAGGAGGCCGTAGGAGGGCAACAACCCAGCAGCAGGACCGCTACCTCCACCTTTGTGCAAGGAGGAACAGGAGGAGCACTGCCAGAGCCCTGTAAAACTACCTCCAGCAAGCCACAAATGTACATGTGTCTACTCAAACGATCCGAAACAGACTCTATGAGGGCCCGACGCCCACAGGTGGGGGTTGTTCTTACAGCCCAACACCGTGCAGGACGTTTGGCATTTGCCAGAGAACACCAAGATTGGCAAATTCGCCACTGGCGCCCTGTGCTCTTAACAGATGAAAGCAGGTTCTCACTGAGCACATGTGACAGACGTGACAGAGTCTCGAGACGCCAAGGAGAACGTTCTGCTGCCTGCAACATCCTCCAGCATGACCGGTTTGGCAGTGGGTCAGTAATGGTGTGGGGTGGCCTTTCTTTGGGGGGCCGCACAGCCCTCCATGTGCTCGCCAGAGGTAGCCTGACTGCCATTAGGTACCGAGATGAGATCCTCAGACCCCTTGTGAGACGACCATATGCTGGTGCGGTTGGCCCTGGGTTCCTCCTAATGCAAAACAATGCTAGACCTCATGTGGCTGGAGTGTGTCAGCAGTTCCTGCAAGATGAAGGCATTGATGCTATGGACTGGCCCGCCCATTCCCCAGACCTGAATCCAATTGAGCACATCTGGGACATCATGTCTCGCTCCATCAACCAATGCCACGTTGCACCACAGACTGTCCAGGAGTTGGCAGATTTTTTAGTCCAGGTCTGAGAGGAGATCCCTCAGGAGACCATCCGCCACCTCATCAGGAGCATGCCCAGGCGTTGTAGGGAGGTCATACAGGCACGAGGAGGCCACACACACTACTGAGCCTCATTTTGACTTGTTTTAAGGACATTACATCAAAGTTGGATCAGCCTGTAGTGTGTTTTTCCACTTTAATTTTGAGGGTGACTCCAAATCCAGACCTCCATGGGTTAATAAATTTGATTTCCATTGATCATTTTTGTGTGATTTTGTTGTCAGCACATTCAACTATGTAAAGAACAAAGTATTTAATAAGAATATTTAATTCATTCAGATCTAGGATGTGTTATTGTAATGTTCCCTTTATTTTTTTGTGTGCAGTGTGTATGTGTATATATATATATATATATATATGTGTGTGTATATATATATATATATATATATATATATATATATGTATACATATATTACACAGTGTGGTAGTAAAAATTTAAAAAATTTAAGTTGTGCTCACAAACATGATCATCTGGTATTATGCGTACTGGAAATATCTGAAAATATGCTCATCTGTGGTAATCTGTATAGCTGTTTACTGAAATGTATTTATCCAAAGTCTTTCCTTGGGTATGGAACTCTAGGTCGACATCCATTGGTCGACAGTGCATATGTCAACACTAGAAATAGGTCGACATGGTCATTAGGTCAACATGAAAAAGGTCGACATGAGTTTTTAATGTTTTTTTTTTTTTGGGTGTTGTTTTCTCCATCAAGTGACCAGTAACCCCAATTAGTGCACCGCATTCGCTCGCCATGCTTCGGGCAAGGGTGGTCATTCCGAGTTGATTGCAGCCAGTAACTTTTTGCTGCTGCTGCGATCAACTAGTCCACGTCTATGGGGGAGTGTATTTTAGCTTAGCAGGGCTGCGATCGCTTGTGCAGCCCTGCTAAGCTAAAAAAATTTCATGCAGAACAAGACTAGCCCTGGACATACTTACCCTGTGCGACGATCTCAGCGATGCTGGGGCCGACTTTGACGTCAGACATCCGCCCTCCGTTCTCCTGGACATGCCTGCGTTTTCCTCACCACTCCCCGAAAAACGGCTCCAAACGGTCCGGATCTGCCCTGGAACGCCTTCTTCCTGTCAATCTTCTTTGCGATCGGCTCTGCGACCGCTTCCTTCGTTAGCCGCGACGTAACCCTTTCACCGGGCAATGTCGCGCACTGCGGCCGCCGCGCATGTGCATTCCATAATCGTTCCCACCGCAGCGATAAACCGCTGCGTGCGAATGGGTCGTAATGACCCCCAAGGTCCGCTACTGCTGCGCTCGGCACAGATTACCGTTCCCAATCGTAGTCCACGTGGATAGTAAAGTATGCAAAAGTCCCCCCCCCCCCCAAAAGTGAAAACTCATGTCGACCTTGTTCATGTCGACCAATTGGCTGTGTCGACCTATTTCTAGTGTTGACCTATCCACTGTCGACATAGAGTCCGGATACCCTTTCCTTTATTTAGCTCACAGAAAAATTATGAATGATTTCATACAAGAAAAAAATGTCCTGTCTGTCTATCTAGCGTTGCCTGGGTTTAAAATTTCCAGTTATTAAGTTATCAATGAGTTGGATGTAACTGTCAACATATTAAAAATAATTAGTAGTTTAGTAGCTCTTCCAACACACCCATGAGGTGGCTGCACAGTGTCGTTTTTGTTTTCAAGGGTTTTGCCAGTAGCCCTAATCCCCAGCTTTTCTTTCTGTCTAGTTTTATAACAACTTTTCCATTGTGAGGTGGGTTTAAAGGTTTCCCTCTGTTATCATTGTTGCTATTCCAAGGCTTTTGGATACACAAAATTTTTTTTTTCTTCCTACCTCCATTTCTGTCAGTTATTTCAAGTCATTGAATTATTGTTCTTTCTGTCAGTTATTACAGTGGAAGTTGCAGGACAGGCTCCCTATGACAGTTCTAGCCAGCGTACACCAACAGGAGAGCCGACCGGGACCCCAACCCCTTAGTATGTCTTCTAGGATCGAATGTTACCACTCTGTAAAGTTTTCTGACAAATCCATACAGTGTAAAGCCCAGAACAGGGTCAAAGTAATGGCCGGAATATTACATAGTGAGGTCCAACCAGGACCCTGAGCCTGCTAAAACCTGACCAGGATACAACTGGACCACCTTGCCTTGTTTTCATCCCAATCGGTGCAGCGGTGTTCGATTGCATAACCAGACAAACGGACCAATACATTTTACAGTATATAAGATATATGTATGTGGCCCTGCCCCCGAAAAGGGTGTCTTTTTTTTCTTTTGGTTTAAACCCTGCCAGTATTTGAAGTTGGATTTTGTAGAATGTGTGTACCAAGTTTGATGAAGATCCATCAAGCCACGTAGCCCATAAAGAACAAACACATACTGTACATACATTATATACATACATACATACATACAAACATATTTTAACTTTTAGTGTGTGTGTATATATGTATATGTAAAGGGGGCAGACCACTCACCATTCTCGAAATGAGGTAGATTTGCAGTTAGGCTGCATGGAGGGAAGGTTAGGATTAGTCACCACCGGGGAGGGCGGTTTAGGGTCAGGCTGCGCGTGGGGGCACATGATTCTGGCACCTACCAAGTGTCAGTATTATGTGCTACGGGATGCTGCTGTCGGTTTCCTGGCTAAGTACCCTGCTAGTGCCTAATGGGGGAGTACACATGGAGCGATTTTTTTCCAATTTTCGAAGCGAAATTAAGCACAAATCCCTCCCTGTGTATGCCCCATAGCGATATGTGGCACCACACGTAGCTGTCGCCGGCTCAGATCATTCATGCATGCAGTATAAATCTAGTCAGATCGCCTAGCATGCATAAAGAAAATACTGGTTAGCACACATCGCTGTGTGTATAACGGTGTATAGTGATGTGTGCTGACCTAGATCGCCTAGCTCACAGGCACAAGTCGTCCCATATGTATGGGGCATAACACTAACCCCTATCCATCCCCCCCCTCCCCGCCAGTGCCTACCCCTAACCCTCTCCCAACACCCCACCCCCGGGCCCTAGACCTAACCTGTACTCCGATACCTTTGGGCTGTCGGTGTTCTGTTGCCAGTGTCCTGAGTGGTGTTGGGATTCCAGCATCGGTCACATGACCGCCGGCATCCCAACTGCCGGGATGCTGAAACATCCCGTTCTTGGTAAATAGGGGGACATTTACTAGGCAGTTATAAGAGCAGAGAAGTGAGCCATTGGAGAAATTGCCCATGGCAACCAATCAGCACTGAAGTAACATCTAGAATTTGCATACTACAAAATGAAACAAAGCTGCTGATTGGTTGATAGGGCAACTTCTCCGGCTCACTTCTCCGCTTAGTAAATGTCCCCCATAGTCTCTTCTGTTACCTCTCAGGTTTTCAGAGTTGTGTTATGCAAATACACAATTGCTTTCTCAGTGTAGTATTTTGGTCACATTTGAAACAATTCTAAATGCCCATACATACTGTAGCTGTACTCATACACCTAGCCTTAATGCGCTATGTGGCGCGAGATACCGAGCGTTAGTGTAGCATGTCTTTTGTGTCTTAGTTGCAATGCGATGCAACAAAACCAATTCATGCACTGATTATTCCGATACGCAATACTTATATGTTTGTGTGTGACTGAGGGACAGATGTACTAAGCCTTGGAGAGTGGTAAAGTACCGGTCAACCAGCTCCCAACTGTCGTGTTACAGGCTGTGTTTGAAAAATGACAGTTGGAAGCTGATTGGTTGATAGTTTATCACTGTGCAATATATCACTCTCCAAGGCTTGATAAATCTAGGCCCAAAGGCTGTAACATGACAGTTAGAAGCTGATTGGCTAGTACTTTATCGCCTTCACCAGTAACTTTCTCCACGGCTTAGTACATATGCCCCTGATTCTGAACCTGGAATTTGCTACTTACTAGGCCCTATTTATAATGACTGGTCCAGTTACTAAAAACCCGCTGAAACTGACGTGCTGATAACCGATATTGTAATAAATATGTCACCAAGGAAGGAACAAGAGCTCTGCTAATGCTAAGTTTTGGCATGAAGAAAATTGCATTTGGCTAAAATGAAACTCTGCTCTGCAGCAGCAGCACCCGGGGGGACTGGTTGTGACAACAGACTCACTACCACAAGTCTAACAGCGTCCTGTTTATAAATCATCCATTTGTCTGGCGCACCCACACAATGGTCACAGCTTGCCCGTGTGCCCTCACATACTTTAGATAAAAACAGCAGCAAGGGCAGGCGGCACTCCAGGACCAATGAAGAAATAAACACAGACAACCTGTATGTTTCATGTATGTATTTATGTGTACTATATATAGGCCTTCATGCCCCCCCCCTGCAAATTCTGCTTTTGATCCTTGCTGGCCAGGCTGCATAGGGTGTACAACTCGGCATACATGCAAATATACACATTTAGTTGGGATCTGGTCAGAATATCAGCGTTAGAGATGCCTGTAGTCATAATATAATTGCCAGATTCCTGACACTGGTTGAAATGCTGATGCTGGGATCCCGACATTTATCAACATGCCGGCGCCGGAATACTGACTACCGACATCCCGCTCGGTTGTATGCCGGGGCTTCTTAGGTTCAGGCCATAGGTGGAGGGGGTGGGTTCGAAGATAGATATAGGTTGTGAGGGGGCGGTTAGGTTCAGACTTGGGGGGGGGGGGGTGTTAAGTTTAGTCTGCGAGAGGGAGGTTAGGGTTAGGCTGCAGGGTGGGGGGGCATTAGAGGTAGTGGGGGATTGCTAGCTTACTTACTTTCTAGGTGTCTGGATCCGGCGCGTCGGGATGGCGCTATCGGTATCCCTAGTGTTGGGATTGCAATATCATACCACATGTACACGGTGTAATTGCTGCTGACTTGTGTGTAACATTTAATAGGTATGCAGTCACATTGATAACATTCAGAATGTGAACCCTGCAATGTTGATTGGTTCAGAATGTTGACATTCAGGATGTAGTTACCTTAATTCAAACTGTCAACATGTCCTTCATGTTGACAAACAACAGGTCGACATTGACAATATGTTGACGTTCAAAATGTCACACAGAAAAAAAAGAGAAAGTGCAGGTGCACACGCTATAGTACTAAGCACTGCTAACCAAAATTATTTTAATAAACTCCGCGATTTAACACACAGTAAAATTTATGTGTTTAGTATAATTTTGGCCAAAAATATGGGCCCACATTCCATGACTAGGTGACTTGATCAGGTGGGTCCGTAACATTCCTAAGGTTCAGGTGCAGAGTATGGGACCCCACGGGCCAGCACAACACAACCACCAGAAGGCTCACACTAGTGAGAAGTAGCAATTAATGTGTTAAAAGGTGTTACATTTGTAAGAAGTAGCAGCTATGTGTTGAGGGTTTCATAGGTGGTAGGTAATAATTACAGTGTTAAAATGTCAACATTATTCATGTCTACATTATGAACATTTGAGTAGGCTGGGGTTAGGGTAAAATACTACTATCAACAAGTTAACAATGTCAGTGTCAACATGGAGACACCATCATCATGCTCAATGTCGACATTCTCGTGTGGACATTCTGAATGCTGAACTTTAATACCAAATGTATATAATGGGTCGGTATTCAAATACAGTGCATCTGGAAAGTATTCACAGCGCTTCACTTTTTCCTCATTTTGTTATGTTACAGCCTTATTCCAAAATGGAATAAATTCATTTTTGTACTCAAAATTCTACACACAATACCCCATATTGACAACGTGAAAAGTTTTTTTTCGAGATTTTTGCTAATTTTTAAAAAATAAAAAACTAAGAAATGTATTCACAGCCTTTGCTCAATACTTTGTTGACGCACCTTTGGCAGCAGTTACAGCCTCAAGTCTTTTTGAATATGATACCACAAGCTTGGCATACCTATCTTTGGGCAGTTTCGCCCATTCCTCTTTGCATCTCCTCTCAAGCTCCATCAGGTTGGATGGGAAGTGTAGGTGCACAGCCATTTTCAGATCTCTCCAGAGATGTTTATTCGGATTCAAGTCTGGGCTCTGGCTGGGCCACTCAAGGACCTTCACAGAGTTGTCCTGAAGCCACTCCTTTGATATCTTGGCTGTGTGCTTAGGGTCGTCCTGCTGAAAGATGAACTGTCGCCCTAGTCTGAGGTCAAGAGCGCTCTGGAGCAGGTTTTCATCCAGGATGTCTCTGTACATTGCTGCATTCATCTTTCCCTCTATCCTGATTAGTCTCTCAGTTCCTGCCGCTGAAAAACATCCCCACAGCATGATGCTGCCACCACCATGTTTCAGTGTAGGGTTGGTATTGGCCTGGTGATGAGCGGTGCCTTATTTCCTCCAAAATGACGCCTGGCATTCACGCCAAAGAGTTCAATCTTTGTCTCATCAGACCAGAGAATTTTGTTTCTCATAGTCTGAGAGTCGTTCAGGTGCATTTTGGCAAACTCCAAGCGGGCTGCCATGTGCTTTTTACTAAGGAGTGGCTTCCGTCTGGCCACTCTACCATACAGGCATGATTGGTGGATTGCTGCAGAGATGGTTGTCCTTCTGGAAGGTTCTCCTCACTCCACAGAGGAATGCTGTAGCACTGACAGAGTGACCATTTTCTCCCCCGATCGCTCAGTTTAGACGGCCGGCCAGCTCTAGGAAGAGTCCTGGTGGTTCCGAACTTCTTTCATTTACAGATGATGGAGGCCAATGTGCTCATTGGGACCGTTAAAGCAGCAGATATTTTTCTGTACTTTTCCCTGGATTTGTGCCTTGATACAATACTGTCTCGGAGGTTTACAGACAATTCCTTTGACTTCATGCTTGGTTTGTGCTCAGACATGCACTGTCAAGTGTGGGGCCTTTATATAGACAGGTGTGTGCCTTTCCAAATCATGTCCAATCAACTGAATTTACCACAGGTGTACTCCAATTAAGCTGTAGGAACATCTCAAGGATGATCAGTGGAAACAGGATGCATCTGAGCTCAATTTTGAGCTTCATGGAAAAGGCTGTGAATACTTATGTACATGTGATCTCATAGATTTTTTTAAAAAGATTTTTTTACAAAAGCTAAAAAAAAATTTTTGCCACGTTGTCATTATGGGGTATTGTGTGTAGAATTTTGAGGGCAAAAATAAATGTATTCCATTTTGCAATAAGACTGTAACATAACAAAATGTGTAGAAAGTGAAACGCTGTGAATACTTTCCGGATGCACTCTTATAGGTGAGAATATTACATGCTGCAAGTGTCAGGCTGGAGCTGTACAACATAGTGAAGCATTAATGTAAATGCTATGCAAATATCAATCAATATATCAATGCTGAAGTCAGTCATCAAAAAAAGAGTAAAAATCAGGTTAACATTAGTTACATAAAGAAGCATGCTAAAAATATATTCAACATTTCATGTCAATTAAAGGTTTATTTCACGGCCTCACATTTACAGTTGCTGTTTATTGCGCTCTTTGAATTACTGTGAAAGCTTTGTTGTTGCTCCCACTGAAAGAAATACATTGATTTCACAAAACCAGTCCTCCTCTAACTCCCAAACATGCACAACTGAAAGCTGTTAGCGGTCTGCAAATAACCTTGCAAAATGAATAAAGGTTCTTAATGATCTTTTGTAGTATTAGTGGTAATATTTTATTTTTGTGCTTTTGTAGCCATGCTCATATTTTCTTGGTTCATATTCAGTGCACCCTATCATTTTTTTTTCTTTTTCTTTAGCGGTTGGTATCGCACTCCTTAGGAGTGAATCCCGATGATCTGACAGATCCGGTCAGAGTAACTATACCTCGCTATGTTCTCTGTGGACAAGGAAAAGATGAACACTATGAGTTTGAAATAAAGGTAATTTTGTGGTCATTTTATTTTCTTTTTTATTAACAGATCTTTAAATTCTTTTTGTCCTTGTATAATCATTTTCGAAAATCCAGTTTTTGACACATCCGACTAAAGGAAAGTGATCTGAGATGAGATTGTATAGATGCAAACAGAAAAAAATCTATTTTGGGGCACACATACAGAGAAGATATGATTTTGATATTAAACTTAACTTTTAAAATTCACACTTAAAATATTGGGTAGACATCTTAATGGTTGGAAAATTAATTGTGACCTGATTATGATGTAGATATCAAATGAATAAATTTAATAATCTCTTATAGTGCGTAGTAAATACAGCGGAAAAACGTTCGAGTGAGCGTCAGTGAGAAAAAGTAAATGAGATTTGTATCTGATCACAAGTAATGTGTGGTCTCTGTAGTGTAGCACAGGGCAGACTGAGAAATTTGTTTCCCTGTGGCAGGAACAATGACAATGCGCGTTTCGCTCTAATGATCTTGATCAAAATACAGACTGACTCTATTCTCCTAAGGACAGTCTATCAACACACTCGCCACCAATCTTAGCATTCTGTGGGCAGATTAACATTTGGTTTGTCCATTCAGTTAGGAAATTAATAAAAAGAGACTGAAATATTGATTAAAGTACTTACTTTTGGTTGCTCGGCAGTATGTCTGCATCCTAATCATGTGACAGTTTATTTTATGACCATGCATATGTCTGTCCAATATTTTCAGGGTAAATATAGAAAGCTTAGCTTTAAATATAACAATCATATCTTTATTATTTTTCTTTGTATCAGTGTGCCCTAAAAATTTGTTTTTTATTTTGCGTCTACACAATCCCTTGTCAGAGTTCTTCAACTCTTGGTAATGCCGCCAATGTATTTACATATTTTTCAGTATATTACCCATGTACAGTATTTTTCAGATAAGTTGTCTTTTTTAGTCAACATACATTTTATCTTCGGAATTCAACCCAAAACCGTCCAATAATTTAAAGCGAATGCGGAACATTCCCTACATTTTGCAGCCAATGGCCTTGCTACAAGGCAGATAATGCAATGTCCTGCAGATCATCTCTCTGCTGATCACTTGCCCAGTTTACACGTATAGCACCATAGTTGCAAACTATATCCCTATTTTTCAAGGACAGTCCTAAATGTTAAAGATGTGTCCCTGGAAATGTTTGCTACTATAACTGACCCTAATTTTTTGTACAGTAAGGATGGTAATAGATTGTAGAAATATATCTTTTATATCAATATTTCTTATGCCAATGATTTCACTATCGATAGTGAGTTTCCACTGTTGACTCACTTTCAACATTTTCTTTCAATATTGTTGTTTTCTGATTGGCTCCAGAGGCCAGCCAACCCCAACCTACCCCTTCTATCCTATTTGGGAAGTCCCTGTGCAGAGCTACAACCAGTAACCGCAGCACACTGAGTCTGCACCAGTGGTTCTAAAACTCTGTCTTCAAGGCACTCTAACACTTCAGGTTTTAAGGATATCCAACACAGGTGAATAATTTAATTAGTAGCTCTAGTCAGTTTGATTTTACCATCTGTGCACAAGCTTGGATATCTTTAAACCGTGGACTAAAAGGGTGTCTTGAGGACTCCGTTTGGGAAACCCAGCTCTGCACTGTTTTGTTCTGTCATGTGATTCATTGCACACAGGAGGTGAGACTGGCCTGTATTACGTTAACAGATTCAGATGTTTTATCTATCGATCGGTTGTTGTTGTTTCTCCATATTGATGGAAATCTCAAAATAACTGATAATTCTTATACAATTCCCGTCCCTACTGTACAGTACTTTGTTTCTTTTCTATGCACAGGCTGCAATTTTTCCTGCTTATTGTTCCAGCTTTATAAATTATTTGTTTGCAAATTACAAAAAAAGACTTACTTTATTGAACATGTCGTAATGCTTGGTGTATTGCATCCACTTTAGGCTGCACCCACTTTGCTTTAATGTAACACCTATCCACTTACAGTAGGCTGCACACATCACGCCTTGCTTTGATGTACTGCCTGTCCACTTACAGTAGGCTGCACACATCACGCCTTGCTTTGATGTACTGCCTGTCCACTTACAGTAGGCTGCATCCAGCATGCCTTGCTTTGATGTACTGCCTGTCCACTTACAGTAGGCTGCATCCAGCATGCCTTGCTCTAATGTACTGCATATCCACTTACAGTAGGCTGCACCCAGCATGCCTTGCTTTGATGTACTGCCTGTCCACTTACAGTAGGCTGCATCCAGCATGCATTGCTTTGATGTACTGCATATCCACTTATAGTAGGCTGCACCCAGCATGCCTTGCTTTAATGTACTGCATATCCACTTACAGTAGGCTGCACCCAGCATGCCTTGCTTTGATGTACTGCCTGTCCACTTACAGTAGGCTGCATCCAGCATGCATTGCTTTGATGTACTGCATATCCACTTACAGTAGGCTGCACCCAGCACGCCTTGCATTAATGTACCCGCCTATTCACTTACAATAGGCTGCATCCAGCACGCCTTGCATTAATGTACCGCCTATCCACTTACATTAGGCTGCACCCAGCATGCCTTGCTTTAATGTACTGCCTATCCACTTACAGTAGGCTGCACCCAGCATGCCTTGCTTTGATGTACTGCCTATCCACTTACAGTAGGCTGCACCCAGCATGCATTGCTTTAATGTACTGCCTATCCACTTACAGTAGGCTGCACCCAGCACGCCTTGCATTAATGTACTGCCTATCCACTTACAGTAGGCTGCACCCAGCATGCATTGCTTTAATGTACTGCCTATCCACTTACAGTAGGCTGCACCCAGCACGCCTTGCATTAATGTACTGCCTATCCACTTACAGTAGGCTGCATCCAGCACGCCTTGCATTAATGTACTGCCTATCCACTTACAGTAGGCTGCACCCAGCATGTCTTGCTTTAATGTACTGCCTATCCACTTACAGTAGGCTGTACCCAGCACGCCTTGCATTAATGTACTGCCTATCCACTTACAATAGGCTGCATCCAGCATGCCTTGCTTTAATGTACTGCCTATCCACTTACAGTAGGCTGCATCCAGCATGCCTTGCTTTAATGTACTGCATATCCACTGACAGTAGGCTGCACCCAGCATGCCTTGCTTTGATGTACTGCATATCCACTTACAGTAGGCTGCACCCAGCATGCCTTGCTTTGATGTACTGTATATCCACTTACATTAGGCTGCACCCAGCATGCCTTGCATTAATGTACTGCCTGTCCACTTACAGTAGGCTGCACCCAGCATGCCTTGCTTTAATGTACTGCCTATCCACTTACAGTAGGCTGCACCCAGCACGCCTTGCATTAATGTACTGCATATCCACTTACAGTAGGCTGCACCCAGCATGCCTTGCTTTGATGTACTGCATATCCACTTACAGTAGGCTGCACCCAGCATGCCTTGCTTTGATGTACTGGATATCCACTTACATTAGGCTGCACCCAGCATGCCTTGCTTTAATGTACAGCCTATCCACTTACAGTAGGCTGCACCCAGCATGCCTTGCATTAATGTACCGCCTATCCACTTACAATAGGCTGCATCCAGCACGCCTTGCATTAATGTACCGCCTATCCACTTACAATAGGCTGCATCCAGCACGCCTTGCATTAATGTACTGCCTGTCCACTTACAGTAGGCTGCACCCAGCATGTCTTGCTTTAATGTACTGCCTATCCACTTACAGTAGGCTGCACCCAGCACGCCTTGCATTAATGTACTGCCTATCCACTTACAATAGGCTGCATCCAGCATGCCTTGCTTTAATGTACTGCCTATCCACTTACAGTAGGCTGCATCCAGCACGCCTTGCATTAATGTACTGCCTATCCGCTTACAATAGGCTGCATCCAGCACGCCTTGCATTAATGTACTGCCTATCCACTTACAGTAGGCTGCATCCAGCATGCCTTGCTTTGATGTACTGCATATCCACTTACAGTAGGCTGCACCCAGCATACCTTGCTTTGATGTACTGCATATCCACTTACATTAGGCTGCACCCAGCATGCCTTGCTTTAATGTACTGCCTATCCACTTACAGTAGGCTGCATCCAGCATGCCTTGCATTAATGTACCGCCTATCCACTTACAATAGGCTGCATCCAGCACGCCTTGCATTAATGTACTGCCTATCCACTTACAGTAGGCTGCACCCAGCATGCCTTGCTTTTATTGTACTGCCTATCCACTTACAGTAGGCTGCACCCAGCATGCCTTGCATTAATGTACTGCCTATCCACTTACAGTAGGCTGCACCCAGCATGCCTTGCTTTAATGTACTGCCTATCCACTTACAGTAGGCTGCACCCAGCATGTCTTGCTTTATTGTACTGCCTATCCACTTACAGTAGGCTGCATCCAGCATGCCTTGCTTTAATGTACTGCCTATCCACTTACAGTAGGCTGCACCCAGCATGCCTTGCTTTGATGTACTGCATATCCACTTACATTAGGCTGCACCCAGCATGCATTGCTTTAATGTACTGCCTATCCACTTACAGTAGGCTGCACCCAGCATGCCTTGTTTTAATGTACTGCCTATCCACTTACAGTAGGCTGCACCCAGCATGCCTTGCTTTATTGTACTGCCTATCCACTTACAGTAGGCTGCACCCAGCATGCCTTGCTTTGATGTACTGCATATCCACTTACAGTAGGCTGCACCCAGCATGCCTTGCTTTGATGTACTGCCTGTCCACTTACAGTAGGCTGCACCCAGCATGCCTTGCATTAATGTACCGCCTATCCACTTACATTAGGCTGCACCCAGCATGCCTTGCTTTAATGTACTGCCTATCCACTTACAATAGGCTGCATCCAGCACGCCTTGCATTAATGTACCGCCTATCCACTTACATTAGGCTGCACCCAGCATGCCTTGCTTTATTGTACTGCCTATCCACTTACAGTAGGCTGCACCCAGCATGTCTTGCTTTAATGTACTGCATATCCACTTACAGTAGGCTGCACCCAGCATGCCTTGCATTAATGTACTGCCTATCCACTTACATTAGGCTGCACCCAGCATGCCTTGCTTTGATGTACTGCCTATCCACTTACAGTAGGCTGCACCCAGCATGTCTTGCTTTACTGTACTGCATATCCACTTACAGTAGGCTGCACCCAGCATGCCTTGCTTTGATGTACTGCATATCCACTTACAGTAGGCTGCACCCAGCATGCCTTGCTTTGATGTACTGCATATCCACTTACATTAGGCTGCACCCAGCATGCCTTGCATTAATGTACTGCCTATCCACTTACAGTAGGCTGCACCCAGCATGCCTTGCTTTATTGTACTGCCTATCCACTTACAGTAGGCTGCATCCAGCATGTCTTGCTTTAATGTACTGCCTATCCACTTACATTAGGCTGCACCCAGCACGCCTTGCATTAATGTACCGCCTATCCACTTACAATAGGCTGCATCCAGCACGCCTTGCTTTAATGTACTGCCTGTCCACTTACAGTAGGCTGCACCCAGCATGTCTTGCTTTAATGTACTGCCTATCCACTTACAGTAGGCTGCACCCAGCACGCCTTGCATTAATGTACTGCCTATCCACTTACAATAGGCTGCATCCAGCATGCCTTGCTTTAATGTACTGCCTATCCACTTACAGTAGGCTGCATCCAGCATGCCTTGCTTTAATGTACTGCATATCCACTTACAGTAGGCTGCACCCAGTATGCCTTGCTTTGATGTACTGCCTATCCACTTACAGTAGGCTGCACCCAGCATGCCTTGCATTAATGTACCGCCTATCCACTTACAATAGGCTGCATCCAGCACGCCTTGCATTAATGTACCGCCTATCCACTTACAATAGGCTGCATCCAGCACCCCTTGCATTAATGTACTGCCTATCCACTTACATTAGGCTGCACCCAGCATGCCTTGCTTTAATGTACTGCCTATCCACTTACAATAGGCTGCACCCAGCATGCCTTGCTTTATTGTACTGCCTATCCACTTACAGTAGGCTGCATCCAGCATGTCTTGCTTTAATGTACTGCCTGTCCACTTACAGTAGGCTGCACCCAGCATGCCTTGCTTTAATGTACTGCCTATCCACTTACAGTAGGCTGCACCCAGCATGCCTTGCTTTATTGTACTGCCTATCCACTTACAGTAGGCTGCATCCAGCATGTCTTGCTTTAATGTACTGCAGTGCCTATCCACTTACATTAGGCTGCACCCAGCATGCCTTGCATTAATGTACTACCTATCCACTTACATTAGGCTGCACCCAACATGCCTTGCTTTGATGTACTGCCTGTCCACTTACAGTAGGCTGCATCCAGCATGCCTTGCTTTGATGTACTGCATATCCACTTACAGTAGGCTGCACCCAGCATGCCTTGCTTTGATGTACTGCATATCCACTTACAGTAGGCTGCACCCAGCATGCCTTGCTTTGATGTACTGCATATCCACTTACAGTAGGCTGCACCCAGCATGCCTTGCTATGATGTACTGCCTGTCCACTTACAGTAGGCTGCACCCAGCATGCCTTGCATTAATGTACTGCCTATCCACTTACATTAGGCTGCACCCAGCATGCCTTGCTTTAATGTACTGCCTATCCACTTACAATAGGCTGCATCCAGCACGCCTTGCATTAATGTACTGCCTATCCACTTACATTAGGCTGCACCCAGCATGCCTTGCTTTGATGTACTGCCTATCCACTTACAGTAGGCTGCACCCAGCATGCCTTGCTTTGATGTACTGCCTGTCCACTTACAGTAGGCTGCACCCAGCATGCATTGCTTTAATGTACCGCATATCCACTTACATTAGGCTGCACCCAGCATGCATTGCTTTAATGTACTGCCTATCCACTTACATTAGGCTGCACCCAGCATGCCTTGCTTTAATGTACAGCCTATCCACTTACAGTAGGCTGCACCCAGCATGCCTTGCTTTAATCTACCGCCTATCCACTTACAGTAGGCTGCACCCAGCATTGCTTGCTTTAATGTACTGCCTATCCACTTACAGTAGGCTGCACCCAGCATCCATTGCTTTAATGTACCGCATATCCACTTACAGTAGGCTGCACCCAGCATGCCTTGCTTTAATGTACTGCCTATCCACTTACAGTAGGTAGCACCCAGCACGCCTTGCTTTAATGTACGGTCTATCCACTTACAGTAGGCTGCACCCAGCATGCCTTGCATTAATGTACTGCCTATCCACTTACAGTAGGCTGCACCCAGCATGCCTTGCTTTAATGTACTGCCTATCCACTTACAATAGGCTGCATCCAGCATGCCTTGCTTTAATGTACTGCCTATCCACTTACAGTAGGCTGCACCCAGCATGCATTGCTTTAATGTACTGCCTATCCACTTACAGTAGGCTGCATCCAGCATGCCTTTCTTTAATGTACAGTATTGCCCTGCAGCTAAGTGCATTTGGAAATGTGCTGGCATTTATTGAACCATAGTATCTTTCTCGTGTGACTTCCTGGGTCTGAAGGGGTTAACACTCTTCAAATTCTTTACATATTATTAATTTCCCCCAAAGTCACAAAATTTACTAGATACACCACACTAGATTCCTAAATTATAATATAACAGTCTGCTTAACATTATTTATTGCCAGAATGGCTACCGTTAGAGCAGAGCTAAAAGACAGAAGGTACAGTATTACATTTTTATGTTTAAGCTGAGGGAATTTAGCCACAGTTATCGTACAGAAATGATAGAAGATGACATACAATAAAAAAAATAATTAACAAGAGACATAAAATACAATAAGATAAAAATTCAGTATTATACATACCTATTGGCTGCCTGGGAGTTAGGAGAATCAGTCTGGTATCTCAAAATATGAGAATACTGTTTGTTTGTCTGTCAAGGGGGAGCAGAACTGAGATTCAGCCTGGCATATAGAGGTAATTAGTATTACTTGTATGACTCTGGATACTTAAAATAGGAATAAAATCACGATTTACTAGATTAGACAGTTTGCATCAATTAATTCATAGTTTTACTTTGGTGAAAATGGTGATTTTGATAAATGTTAAAATCATTTCATTTTCTTTCCTTTTTTACAATTAAAAGTGATTTACTATGTAAACATTGGAACTTTCCCATTCATTTCAGTGTTAACACACTAAACATAGAAACACCATTGAAATAAATGAACCATTGAAATGAATAGAACTGTACAGCATTGAAATTTGTTTTTAACTCTCCAAGTAGTATCTATTGATATGAGATTGAGGTTAAGAGTCTCAAGTACTCCCCTTCACCAGCAGCCAATCAGAAGGCCAGTAAGATATGTCCCCTGAGATTGGCTGACAGTACAGTGAAGTCCCCGACACTCAATGCTTTGATCATCAGGCAGAACCTTTTTCTCTCCGACTCCAACTGGACTATATAGCGAATGGAGGCAGAAGAAAAGTTTATTTACCATTGTACTACCACCAATCAAGAATAAAGAAAAAAACATTTTAATTTAAAAAAAGTAATACATGTGGATTTAAGAGAGTGTTTTATTCAAATAAAAGTTGTGTTATTTAATTGTTAGTTTAGGAACCTCTGTCCATCCATTATATTGGGATACATTTGTCATTTTCCAATATTCATTACATCAACCCTCTCCAGTACGGCCAGGAGGAATCTTGGAGCTTTTCAGCATGGGTGCTGTTTGCATCCACCCACACATAGATGGACCAACCTAGGGTTACTGTTCACTGTGAAGTGGTCTTCATTTAGTAGTAACTTGCCCACATTGCCTGATTACTTATATGGTATGCGGTTGAATTACCGGCTGTTGGGATCCCGGCGGTCAGGATACCGACGCCCGAATCCCAACACGATCCCATTTATATATGTATTATATATATATATATATATATATATATATATATAATATTTTGTTTTGTTTTATCGCATTTTTTTTAATGCAACATTCATTGTCTGGAAAACAGCGGTGGTCATTTTCTTGTATCACGTCACCTCCGGAAAGGGAGGCGGAGGGCCGACCTCCAGCACACAGATGTAGTCATTACTAATTCTTCTCCCCAATGTTTCCTCTACGTTGGCTTTGCCCACTGACTTTAGGGGAAATGCCAAACACTCTCTTTGGGAGATCACTCTCCAATTTGGGAGCCCCTGGGACAATCCGGGAGAACCAGCAATTACTCATATAATGGCAATGCTTGCTGAGCATGTTCACAGTAAATGCTTTCATTATATATACAAAATTATTTGTAGCATACATAGAATATTTTTTTTCTTTGATATATTCCAGTTTTTGCGCATCTCTTACATATATAACAAAGATACACAAAGCATATTTTGCCCCACACAATTAGATTGAGCAGATTTGTTTTATTTTATTGTATTTTATTTTATAGATAACAGTCTTGGAAGAAACCTGGACGGTATTCAGGCGATACAGCCGATTCAGAGAAATGCATAAAACATTCAAGCTAAAGTATCCAGAGGTACGCTATCACTTCTTATCTTATGTACACCTCTTTTTCCAATGTTTTTATATGCATAATTAAATCAACATCTACAGGGGTAGATGGGGCACTACCCAATGTACATAGACACAGTAGATATGTAGCTCACAGGGGCACTACCCAATGTACATAGACACAGTAGATGTGTAGCTCACAGCTAGTATTATAAATATGTGATGGCAGATTCGTCAGCATTGGATAAACTGTGCATAACCCTAAATCCTCGCCTCTTTGTTTGACCAACGTTACTCTAACTGTGGTTGTGTATTGTGCCCAGCTCATAAAGCATACACTTTTCTATAGAAATGCACCTTTTATTCAGATGTTTTGCAAGGATTACTTTCTAAGATGAGCACAACTCTGTTCACTTAGCGTGGACTGCTGGTTAGCAAAAAACATCCTATGCATGGGCTACTGAGTGTCTATACCTCCCTATGCATGGGTTACTGAGTGTCTGTACCTCCCTATGCATGGGTTATTGAGTGTCTGTACCTCCCTATGCATGGGTTACTGAGTGTCTGTACCTCCCTATGCATGGGCTACTGAGTGTCTGTACCTCCCTATGCATGGGTTACTGAGTGTCTGTACCTCCCTATGCATGGGCTACTGAGTGTATGTACCTCCCTATGCATGGGTTACTGAGTGTCTGTACCTCCCTATGCATGGGTTACTGAGTGTCTGTACCTCCCTATGCATGGGCTACTGAGTGTCTGTACCTCCCTATGCATGGGCTACTGAGTGTCTGTACCTCCCTATGCATGGGATACTGAGTGTCTGTACCTCCCTATGCATGGGATACTGAGTGTCTGTACCTCCCTATGCATGGGATACTGAGTGTCTGTACCTCCCTATGCATGGGTTACTGAGTGTCTGTACCTCCCTATGCATGGGCTACTGAGTGTCTGTACCTCCCTATGCATGGGTTACTGAGTGTCTGTACCTCCATATGCATGGGTTACTGAGTGTCTGTACCTCCCTATGCATGGGCTACTGAGTGTCTGTACCTCCCTATGCATGGACTACTGAGTGTCTGTACCTCCCTATGCATGGGCTACTGAGTGTCTGTATCTCCCTATGCATGGGCTACTGAGTGTCTGTACCTCCCTATGCATGGGATACGGAGTGTCTGTACCTCCCTATGCATGGGCTATGGAGTGTCTGTACCTCCCTATGCATGGGCTACTGAGTGTCTGTACCTCCCTATGCATGGGCTACTGAGTGTCTGTACCTCCCTATGCTTTGGATACTGTGGATGACCGTGAGTTTATAGCCGGCCGGCTCAACTGTTGAATAGGATATCTCTGTGGGCATAACTGCTTGTTGTATGCATAATTGCATGATGCTATACTAACATCTCAGCACCCGGACCCCAGTGCTAAGGGGATTAGGGAATGTGCTCCCAGATCGGTGTGCTTCATTAATTGCCTGCTATCAGAGACTGCCTATTAACAAACACTTCTGCTTTAAAGAGATTACTAATCACAAGCTCATTACTGCTGCTTTGTCTTTGCATCAATCAATTCTTGGGACATTTTTGCTATTCCACAAAACCCCGGTTGTGCAGGGGTAGAGCAACTGAAGTACAATTACATTTTGCTGCATATCGAATTAGTCCTATGGACATTTGAATATTTGCGTAACATTGCAGGGACGCCTGCTTTGTTATACGAGTCATCTGTGAATAGATGCAAGAATTAGATTAATATCTCTAGGTGTTTAATAGTATAATATTCTGATACAGGTTGAGTATCCCATATCCAAATATTCCGAAATACGGAATATTCCGAAATACTGACTTTTTTGAGTGAGAGTGAGATAGTGAAACCTTTGTTTTTTGATGGCTCAATGTACACAAACTTTGTTTAATACACAAAGTTATTAAAAATATTGTATTAAATGTCCTTCAGGCTGTGTGTATAAGGTGTATATGAAACATAAATGAATTGTGTGAATGTACACATACTTTGTTTAATGCACAAAGTTATAAAAAATATTGGCTAAAATGACCTTCAGGCTGTGTGTATATGGTGTATATGTAACATAAATGCATTCTGTGCTTAGATTTAGGTCCCATTGCCATGATATCTCATTATGGTATGCAATTATTCCGAAATACGGAAAAATCCGATATCCAAAATACCTCTGGTCCCAAGCATTTTGGATAAGGGAGACTCAACCTGTATATGTGTTTATTTTATGATAGGAATTACTGAATATATAAACTAGTAATTTTACTGTTGTATTTATACCGGCCGGTAACTGGGGGAATTGTTTTCTTTTATACTGTGATATTGAATAAATGTCTCATTTTGGATGATATGCGCAGTTCCATTTTTTCTTTTCTTTGGATACTGAGTCTCTGTATCTCCCTATGCATGGGATATTGAGAAGCTGTCCCAACCTACACAAAGCCACATACTCCAAGACTTTGCTTTACGTTATTATACTACATTATATCAGGGCTGCTACAAAAGCATATGTCCTGGTGTTCTAGAAATCCTAAGGAAGAAATTTGGGAGGAACATACACCTCTTCAGTCATTTTTTCCAGTGTGCATGTGTGCCAGTATATATATACAATAGGTATATATTATATATGGGATATTTGTCCTCTACAGTAAATTATAAGAATATCACAGTCTGAGGAATGCCACGGTTATTTTTTTTTTTTTATGTTTGTGATAATTTAAAGTAGGGGTATATTATTATTTATTGTTCATAAGTTTTCATAAAAAGATGAGTATACAGTAGTACTTCTGTCTGTAAAGCCGCCTGCAACACACAGCATGATAGCAATATTCACAATAGAACCAGACACCTTCTCCAGATCTTACAGGAATTATGACCTTGTACAAGCCCTGCCTCACTATTTTAAATGGCTGTAGACAGGGGCGGATTGGGAACAAAAAGCGGCCCTGGAAAAATTTGTACTAGTGGCCCCACTTGGGCAGCACCAGAGGTGTAAGGTCTAGCCATGGGCCATGTCAGCAGCACCCTCACCCCAAGACTTTCCAGATAGTGGGGATGTCCCGCATCAAGGGGAAGTTAAAGGGAAATAAAATTAAATATTATGAGCACATTATATGATACACCTTTAGAATTTAGGAAACTATATAAGTCTTTAGAAAGATATATTTTCTTGCTTATTACACCAACCGTATCCCAATCACTATTCACTCAATCTTATATGTCAGCCAAGAAGGCAGACAGAGCATACACTAGAACATCTGCAATCAAAGGCTAAGTGGCAAAGTCATTTTCATATATGCAAATTGTTTGGCATCTTATTCATCATGTCTATAAATAGGACCACGTCCTCAAACAAAACAGGCCCCGAGGGTGCGTCGGCCCACCGGGAATCTTCCCTGTAGGCCCTATGGCCGGTCCGCCTCTGGCTGCAGAAGACACAGTGTCAGTGATTGCTGCTTCTGGTTGGTCCTCCTGAGTAAAACCTCTTCTGCAGTGTCACACAGACCTGGTTATCAGCTGGGTGCAATAATATTAAAATAAATATATGTGGATAAGACAATGGCGGTTAGTCGATAAGAGCTGCCTATATGTATTCTGGTGGAACCAATCCACTAATATACAAGCAGTTACAATAGGTGTTGAATGCACCTTGGGCACGCGCCAGCTTATCGGGGCCAATTAAATAGCCCTCACCGGCCGATACTTATCACCCGGCACCCCGGGCCAAATTGAATATCCCCCAGAGTGTTACAGGAAGAAAATCTTTCTGCCTATTCTGTGTTCCTTCTAAAAGATGTTGCTGCTCTTTTCCTTTCATCTTCAGAATCATGTGAGTAGGAGAGGGGCACCGAAAACCCACTCCACCTGCTTGAAACAGGACCAGCAGTATAAATCAAAATTTGGAAATATTGCACATTCCAAGTACAGATTGCTGTCATTTCTTATATTAGCCTCATTATCTCCACCAAAAATTACACTGGGGTTGATGTACGTATCAAGGATTGAGAAGAGTGGAGAAGTGGACCAGTGGATGAATTGTCCATAGCAATCATTCAGCTTCTAGAAAAAGTCTTAAGTGGGTTTAGCCAGTGCCTCCTGAGCCATTTAGCTCACCGCATGTCTCTGGTACACAATGGGCCGATATCAGCTTGATATGTAATTTTGGATTCAGAGCGACATAATGGACATATCACTCAGTGTGTATGCCTGATATGTGGGTGCCTGCAGTCGCTAGCAATGTTGCCAGGTTTATTGTGCTGCGCGTCAAGCCTAGCAAAAAAGCTAGCGACTGCGGCATGTATAATGAAGGAAAGAGTGATATTTCGTACTGACCTTCATTACGTGACTCAGTGGGGGAAATTCAAATGTTTGAAAAGTCAGTTGGGTGTCTGTTTTTTCCTATCTAATAGACAGGAAAAAACAGACACCCAACCGACTTTTCAAACATTTGAATTTCCCCCAATATGTTCCCAGGATCTGACAAGAGGCCTAATTCAGACCTGATTGCAGCAGCAAATTTGTTAGCAGTTGGGCAAAACCATGTGCACTGCAGGGGGGAGCAGATATAACATGTGCAGAGAGTTAAGGGGGGTACTCACGGAGCGATCGCTGCTTAAAATCTAAGCAATCTGACTAGATTGCTTAGATTTTAAGCACGATCGCTCCGTGTGTAGCCCCCTCAGCGATAGCGATGCGCAGCCCCGCGCATCGCTATCGCTGCTGCTAGATTGGCCTGCATGCAGGCCAATCTAGCGGGTCGCTCACTTCACCCGCTGGGTGAAGTGAGCGGCCCCCCCCGTCTCCCCCCGCACGCTCAGCACAGATCGCGCTGTGCTGAGCGCCGGGAGAGATGTGTGCTGAGCGGTTCGCTCAGCACACATCTCTCTGCCATCGGCCAGTGAGTACTGGCCTTTAGATTAGGTGGGGTGTGTTTAAACTGAAATCTAAATTGCAGTGTAAAGATAAAGCAGCCAGTATTTACCCTGCACAGAACAATATAACCCACCCAAATCTAACTCTCTCTGGATGTTATATCTGCCACACCTGCAGTGCACATGGTTTTGCGCATTAGCTAACAAATTTGCTGCTGCGATCAGGTCTGAATTTGGCCCTAAGTGTACTTTGGGATAACATATTGTCTGGGATTAGTTACTATGGGCAACTTCTCCACTCGTCCGCTTCATTACTTTATCGTGCCGAGATATAGTACTAGAGAGACTTTTTTTTTTTTTAAGGGATTTTCATATACATACGTATAATACTTCTTTAAATGAGAGACGCATATTGTAATATATTTATAAACTTCAGATATACAGGAGCCATCCGTATTGTGACTGTAAATCACTTTTACGGGTAAATTTGCTAAACACTTCTTGGCGTGTCTAAACAGAATATTTAATATGACAATTATGATAAAAGCACTGGTAAAGTAATACATGGGAAATTTATTTGTCCCAGCTTATTGACCTTTATGTTTTAAAACCCCAGGGAAATGTCTGATTACAAAACGGACTTGATAAACTTTTGGGCTTTAGTAAAAGCCGGTTAAAGGTTCCTGGGATTATGGATGGAGACTGGGGGTGGGCTCCATTTATTAGGCCCAGTTCGGGTCTTTAGCCTGAGAATTGGCTAATTAGTGCTTGCACCTTTAGAGGCAAATAAAGGTGTATCAGTGTTTTACTCAGTGGGGTAAATTTACTAAGATGAGAGTTCTATTTAAGATGGGATGTTGTCCATAGCAACCAGTCAGATTCCAGGTACTATCTTCTAGAAGGTGCTAGATAAATGAGAAGCAGAATCTGATTGGTTGCTTCGGGCAACATCCCATCTTAAATAGAACTCCCATCTTAGTAAATTTACCCCAGTGTCTCGCAACCTGGGGGAACAGGCAACAACCTTGTTGAAAGACACCGTGATTACTGACTGTGAGTATTATACCTATGTTTATGTTTTGTGGTTCTGACACTAGGTCCCTCCACTCTGAGAGAGGAAACCATTCTGTTTAGTTAGAAACCAAGAAGGGCTAGGATGTGTTTTTATATTTTTTGTACTGCACAATAAAACTACCTATGGCTAGATTGCATGAAAACCCTGGACTTGTGTGCTGTTTCCTGGCTGCTGTGTGTTTGTAAGTGGCCATCTACCACAGGAGATGGCACCCCCTACCTTGATCTCCTCACAAAGTATTATTCAAATTGTAAGGCCTTTTTAAATGTCCTGCTTTAGGATGCTGAGAATGCGCTGCTTGGTAAATTTATCCTTTAGTGTGCTATGTGCTAGCCTTACTCTGTGAATCACCGCTGTGTATTCTTTCGCCATTCAGTGAAACCCACTGTGTCATGCTGTCTACTGACCAAGTAGATGCAGATAGCATTATTATGGATTAATCACAGGTTGCTCTTACAGTTCAATTTATCAAGTGATTTGAAGGTATTTAATCTACTGAAACTGAAATTCAGCTTTTGGCTGTCGCCAATGAACAATGTTATAACTGTCAAAAAAATATATATAAATATGATCTCTCAGAACTTCTGATTTCAGCAGTGAGTTCCTGTGGTTTAATTATTTAGTTTTGTTATTTGTATTAATGTAATCTACAGAGATTCTTCCACAAGTTTCTTTACTAAGCCATTGTATTTAAGTCAGATGAGTTCAAAAGTTGTCTGTGAGCAGTGAGTGTTTTGAAAGCCACACAGCCTGTCTCACATTTTTGTCCCTTTTAAGTTTCAGTAAAGGTGATACTTCTAAGAATCAGAAGTAAAACCGTTTTAAGCAGTTATTTTAGATTCCTGCAGATTAAAGTTCCCAAACTTTGGGAAAGTAATACACCCGCTGTGCTGCAAGAGTGCAAGCAGTGTTTCGTTCTGTGACTGCTGCCATATTTTCTTTATTTAATTACCGCGTTCCTCAGTTAACAGATCCAAGTGTCAAATCACAGCTATGTGTCGCACTTCTGAGAAATACTTGTTTCCCTAAAAGGCTCATTTCTGTTTTTAGTTAATGGAAATCCAGTTATCTTGCTAGATTTTCGGGGGGTTGTTGTTGTTTGCTTTAGCCAGATAAGCTGACTGTTTCTAATAATTTGTCCTTTTAGGCATAATATGGAGCCTGTGTTTCAAAGCTTTGTAAACCATATCTCTGGCAAAAACTCTTCACTGGAGATAGGCCTTATTCCTGCTTATTAAAGGCAGGGCTGTAAATAGGTGTGCGTGTGTGTGTGTGTGTGTGTGTGTGTGTGTGTGTGTGTGTGTGTGTGTGTGTGTGTGTGTGTGGAGTGTGCTCCGCACATAGCGCTGCAGGGTAGGGGGCGCTGTTGGCAGCATTTGTCAATTATCTAATTACTTTAGCTTGCAGCTTCCCCCTTTTTTGAAACCCAGCATCTCCTGACCGCCCCTGTCTCCAACCCGCACCCCTTTTGTCACTAATACCTGTATAGCGTTGTCCTTTATTACATTTTGGGATGCTGATGTGGCCAAGATTTGAACCCATTGCATGTGGCATTGCAGTCAGACACTCTATTCGTTGAGCTGTCTGTCCTTGCTTAGAAATCTAGAGAATTTCAAGCTGGAGAGTTTTAACTATTTGAAGCTTACATTGTATTTTGTGAAGGGGTAAACAGTATTGCGGCTGAGCAGATCTATGCAGTGTGTGGCTGCAAGGAATTGGATGTGTGGCTGCACACACTGCATGGATATGCTCGATTTTGCTGCTGGTTATTTCTCTTACGTCCTAGAGGATGCTGGGGTCCACATTAGTACCATGGGGTATAGACGGGTCCATTAGGAGCCACTGGCACTTTAAGAATTTGCGAGTGTGGGCTGGCTCCTCCCATTATGCCCCTCCTACCAGACTCCGTTTAGAAAATGTGCCCGGAGGAGCCGGTCACAGCTAGGGGAGCTCTCCAGAGTTTCTCTAGTAAAGTTTATTTTTAGAGTTTATTATTTTACAGTGAGGCTGCTGGCAACAGCCTCCCTGCTTCGTGGGAATAAGGGGGGGGGGGGGTTAGTGTCCGCCCTGCGTGGTCTGAGCCACTATCTCCGCTGACAGGACACTGAGCTCCTGAGGGTGATGATCGTTAGCCTCCCTAGGCGACCGCACACTCCCGCAGCATGCCGCCAGCCCCTTACAGAGCAAGAAGATCAGTGGCAAATGAGTCACTGACCCCCCTTGCAAGGGGGGAGCCGGTGTGAAGATGGTGGCAACAGGGTATGGTACTGCACTCCGGGGCTCAGCGGTACATAGTGCGGCACTGTGAGGGACGCCCTAAGCCAGCGCCTAAACCCTACACTGACCTCCAAGCCAGGGTCCCAGGATCGCTGCGAGCACAATTCCTCAGGCCAGTATAATCTTCTGAATAGCGGGAAGACCGCGCCATTAAGGGGACGGAGCTTCTCCTCAGAGCGGACCCAGCAGAGTTCAGTGCCATTTTCCTGCCTGCAGAAGCGCTGTCGGTGAAAGCGAGTCCCTCCATGTCAACTCCGGCTATCTCTAACGGTACCAGGGGGTTGTAGAATGGGGGGGGGAGGCTGTATACAGGCTGTGTAACCTATTAAGGTACACAGTCACCGCTGGTAGGGGTCTCCCTATACCTTGAAAGCGCTGTGTGTGGGTTGGCTCCAATCTCTGTGTCTCTCTTGCCATTCTTGGGGGTGAAACTCTAACCTCCCCTGTGTGTCCGTGGAGTGTTTGGGGTCTCATTTTAGCTATGTCTAAGGACTCTGTGTCATATGCTGCAGAGGATTTGTCCTCTCAGGATGATCTCATCTCAGGTAATCAGGATTGCACTGTTTTAGCGCAGATACCAGCAAGGGAGCATGAATGGTTTTCCTCTTTTAAATCTATGATGGCTGAGATTTCTACTAGGGTTGCACAGAATGAGTCTGGTTCTGTAACCTCAGGGCCTCCCTCTGTAGGTTCCCATAAACGTGCTCTTACAGAAATTATGCAAGATGACATGGATACCGATGCTGATACGTCAGACGGTGATGGGGATGTGCTCAGGGGGACCTCATCGCTTGCTAAAGGGGTGCCGTTGATGATAGAGGCTATTAAGGATGTGTTGAATATTACGGATACAACACCTGAGCAGGTTGAGGAGGCTTACTTCACAGACAGTAAGAAAGCCTCGCTAACCTTCCCTGCGTCCAAAGAATTGAATGCTATCTTTGAAAAAGCGTGGGAAAACCCGGAGAAAAAATTCCAGATCCCTAAAAGGGTTCTGGTTGCTTTCCCCTTTCCTGAGGAGGATAGAAAAAAAATGGGAAAACCCACTCATAGTGGACGCATCTGTATCCAGACTCCAGTGGAATCCATGAAGGACCTGGGTTCAGTGGCTGCAGGAATTTCTTCCATGTCTGTCTCAGCTCGCAGAGGACAGTGGTCTGCCAACGCAGAATCCAGGAAAGGTGTGGAGACCCTACCCTACACAGGTCAGGCTCTCTTTGGGGAAGCGTTGGATGCGTGGATCTCCACGGGCTACAGCGGGTAAGTCACCTTTTCTTTCCTAAGCTGCACCTGCTGCGAAGAAACCTTTTTCTTCAACTGCTTCACAGTCCTTTTGGGTTACTAAAGCAAGAAAGGCTAAACCGTCCAACACCTTCTTTAGAGGAGGTCAACCAAAATCCAAGAAACCTGCTGCTGCGGGTTCCGAGGAACAGAAACCTGTTAAGGTACGCCAAAGCCCTCAGCATGATGGTGGACCGCGCGGTCTGGAGGTAGGGCCGGTGGGGGCGAGACTCCGACATTTCAGTCACGTTTGGGTGTCGTCCGGCCTGGATCCCTGGGTACATCATATTGTGTCCCAGGAGTACCGGCTGGAATTTCAAGATCTCCCTCCGCACCGGTTCTTCAAATCAGGCTTGCCGGCTTTTCCGGCAGACAGGTCATGTGAGTACAATTCTGGTTAGGCTTTCCCTTCAGGCAGTGTTCAATCATTCAAATGATACATGGGAATGAAAAAGAAATGTAATATAGTGAAGTACAATTTCATATGCTTTTAATGTATAAAAAAAGGTTCTCGCTCCACACAATGCATATACGGCAATCTATCCAGCACAGGTGAAATGAAGGTAATTACCAGAGTCCTTTGAACTGAATAAACAGTTAAAAACAGCATATATAGAGTGAGTCCCGGGCACCCTTGATGTTAAGCAATGCTGCAATGGATATTCCGGTGTCACAGTCACACATCCGTCCTGGATTTGCCGCCGCTGCCGCCTCCAACGCGTTTCCACCCCCTGCACTGGGGTCTTTCTCAAGGAGTTTGTGTATGGAGCTTCCAAAGTCCTGGATATTTAAATGGCCTCTGTCCAATGAGGGCGCTCTGGTAGCAGCTGATCACTATTACAATAATTCCCTAATTGTCCCACGATCAGCTGTAGCAGTAGCGCGTAACCATGGTGATGTGATGTCACTTCCTTTTTCTGTCTCTAACGTACTACATTTCCCATAGTACTTGGTAAGGTCGCTGTAGCTGTCTGTGTGTTGCCATGGAGACATTTTCTTACTTCCACTGACGGGCCGAGACGGCACTACATCTCCCGCAATGCTCCACGCGGTTGTTGTATGTTTCTATAGTGATCTCGTATGTCACTTCCGGTCCGCGGCTCCCGCATCTAAGGATGAATCTTACACTAAATGTCTTGGGAGACTGTTTTATAAAATTGCGGGCTGATGGTTCCAGGAGCTGTTTAGTAAAATACACAGTATATAAGAGGGCAATATTCATAGATACAAGTTAAAATGCACATTTTGCAATGTATTTAAAAACCTTCCCCATACAGATCTCGTGCTGCAGCTTAATTCTCAATATAAAGTGACAGTGCTTATAATGAGGTGCAAAGTGCTATAAAATGTT
Organism: Pseudophryne corroboree; assembly: GCF_028390025.1. Taxonomy (NCBI): domain Eukaryota; kingdom Metazoa; phylum Chordata; class Amphibia; order Anura; family Myobatrachidae; genus Pseudophryne; species Pseudophryne corroboree. The sequence continues at coordinate 823,696,835 of NC_086447.1, forward strand.
GATGTCAATAAAAGGCGGTGAGGTTATATTCTACAGAGATTTACAGTATCTATAAAAACCATTTGATTTTAAAATCTGAGTTGAGGCCCCCAGGCTTTAAAGTCCCCAACTCAAAAATACATTTCATTTCAGACTTTGCTAATTGAGCCGCTAGGTCCCTTTTCCTACGGTGGCCCTGTACATGTCTTAGACCAAAAAATCTCCTAATTTCAGACGTTTTGTTATTGTGTTTTAGTCTGAAGTGCTCAGATAGGGCATGGGTTTGTAAACCCTTCTTTATATTTCGGAGATGCTCGCTTACTCTCACTTTAAGCGGTCTGGATGTGCGGCCTATATAATATAGGCCGCAAGTACACTCTATTCCATAAATTACATTCTTGGTATTGCATGTAATGAATTCTTTAATTGTTTCTGTCCTGCTGTTAATTGTGACTTCAGGAAGTTTTCTGTTATCCCCTTTGACTTCTTTGCAGCCAACACAGGAGCCGCATCTGTAGAAGCCTTTTGATTTTATAGAACTGGGTTGAATTGTATTTGATGGGAGTAAACTCTTTATCACCTTAGATCCAATGGTGGGAGCCCTTCTATAGATACACTTCGGTCTGGTAGGTAACAGTTTTCCAATGATGGGGTCTTTCCTTAAGATCCACCAATGTTTTGATAGGATTCTTTCCATATGTTTGTATTGGCTATTGTAAGTAGTGATGAATGCCCAATTCTGGAATGATGGGTTATTTTTTGATTTGTTTTTTTTTGTTAGTAGAGATTTTCTTTCAATTTTTTCTACTTGGTGAGTGGCTTCCTCAATGACACTTTCTTTATATCCTGAGGCTACAAATTTCTTCTTCATAAATTCTGCCTGTTGGATATAGTTTTCATTTTTTGAGCAGTTACGTTTCAATCGTCTGAGTTGTCCCCCAGGAATTGATCCCAACTAATTTGGGTGGTGGCAACTCATTGCCTGGAGAAATGTGCCCGAATCGGTCGGTTTTGTGAAACATCTTGTTTGAATATGGCCATCTTCTATGAAGAGTGTGATGTCTAAAAAATCAACTGTGATTTCACTGTTATTAAATGTGAATTCGATGTTAAAATCATTGGTGTTAAGATAGAGGAAGAACTCCTCAAGGGATTCTTTACCGCCTCTCCATATAAAAAACACGTCATCTATATAACGTGACCAGGACACCAGGTTCGCTCCGAAGGGGTTATTATTCCATATTCTTTCATTTTCCCAATGCCCCATAAAGATATTGGCGTAACTCGGAGCGAACCTGGTGCCCATGGCGGTGCCCACCTTCTGCATGTAAAAATCATCATCGTAGAGGAAATAGTTGTTCGTTAAGATAAAATGTACTCCTTCGCCAATAAATTCCTGTAGTTTAGTGTCAAGTGGACTTCTTTCTAGGAAATTTTTCACCGCTCTCTCCCCTCTTTCATGGTCGATAATTGAATATAAGGAGCGGACATCCGCTGTTACCATTATGAGACCCTCTTCCCAAGTGATGGTTTCTAAGGAATTTAAGAACTCTGTGGTGTCTTTGAGATGGGATCTATTCTGTAGGACCAAGGGCTGTAAATGAAAGTCGATAAATTCAGATAGATTGGCAGTGGCCGAATTAATACCTGAAATTATAGGTCTTCCCGGTGGATGGGTGGGGTTTTTGTGAATTTTCGGGAGGATGTATAGTACCGGAGTCATGGGCTCCCTTTGAAATAAGAATTTAAATTCTTTCTCCCCTAATACGTTGATCTTCCTGTATTTGTCCAGCAAAGCCTCCAAATTATTCAGTATGCCCTCAGTTGGGTCAGCACGGAGTTTGTGGTATGTTCCTCTATCGTCTAGTTGTCTCAAGACCTCTTGATTGTACCATGCTCTGGTCATGATAACAATGCCCCCTCCCTTATCTGCTGGCTTGATAACTATTTCGGAGTTTTCGCTCAGATTTTTTAAAGCCAGTTTTTCTTTCCGGGTTAAATTGGGTTTGATGTTATCACTACTGAGGGTCTGTATCTCGTCAGTACAGAGACTTAAAAAGGTTTCTAAAAAGTTTCCTCTCATATGTACAGGGTTAAAAACTGATTTTGGTTTAAAATGTATGTTCTGAGTATCGCTTTCAAAAGTTTCACCATTAAGTTCCTTATTAAGGAAAAACTTTTTGATGCTCAATTTTCTAATGAATTTGTTAAGGTCTACATAGGTGGAGAACTTATTAAGCGGTAGGGAGGGGGCATATTTCAAGCCCTTTTCCAGTACCTTAATTTCATCTCTTGCTAGTAGATGGTTGCTGAGATTGAAAATTTTGTTTTTCCATCTACCTTAGTTACTGACTCCTTTCCCTTTTTTGAATTGATTGTGCGTATATTTCTTTTTTTTTTAATCTATTTTTTATCCGTTTGGCAATTTTTCCTCCTCTGCAGCCTCTTTTAGTTTTTGTTTTTATTTTATATGTTGGCGGTTTCTTCCCCTGTACAAAAAAGACGGTGTCTCCTGTGAATCTGAGAGTACTTGGTATTTGTTCCCTCTATAATCAACCTGACTAAAATCTTCCTTGTTATATCTCCGTCTTTCCTCTACGATGATGATTTTTACATGCAGAAGGTGGGCACCGCCATGGGCACCAGGTTCGCTCCGAGTTACGCCAATATCTTTATGGGGCATTGGGAAAATGAAAGAATATGGAATAATAACCCCTTCGGAGCGAACCTGGTGTCCTGGTCACGTTATATAGATGACGTGTTTTTTATATGGAGAGGCGGTAAAGAATCCCTTGAGGAGTTCTTCCTCTATCTTAACACCAATGATTTTAACATCGAATTCACATTTAATAACCGTGAAATCACAGTTGATTTTTTAGACATCACACTCTTCATAGAAGATGGCCATATTCAAACAAGATGTTTCACAAAACCGACCGATTCGGGCACATTTCTCCAGGCAATGAGTTGCCACCACCCAAATTGGTTGGGATCAATTCCTGGGGGACAACTCAGACGATTGAAACGTAACTGCTCAAAAAACGAAAACTATATCCAACAGGCAGAATTTATGAAGAAGAAATTTGTAGCCTCAGGATATAAAGAAAGTGTCATTGAGGAAGCCACTCACCAAGTAGAAAAAATTGAAAGAAAATCTCTACTAACAAAAAAAACCCATCATTCCAGAATTGGGCATTCATCACTACTTACAATAGCCAATACAAACATATGGAAAGAATCCTATCAAAACATTGGGGGATCTTAAGGAAAGACCCCATCATTGGAAAACTGATACCTACCAGACCGAAGTGTATCTATAGAAGGGCTCCCACCTGATACAGGCTAGGAAAGGAGTAATGTCTAAACATTACCATTGTATTTGAAAAAAATATGTATCTGTCGCAACTGAGGGCTGGTGCTGACCACAGGAAGCCTCAGTTATAGGGGCTGACGTATATGTGAACCTGGGAGGCAGTATAGGGTTCTTGGACATGCAGGGAATCTTTACCACAGATGCCCGAAGGCATGACCAAGACAACGTTGTAAAAGTTCAAGATGTTTATTAAACACAGTTCACTTGCACATTGACAGTTCAAAGAAGACCGTGGTGCTCATCAATATGGAGTTGACACATAATATTAGCAATACAGTTCCTTAGCTACAGGAATAATAGGATGCTGTTAAGAATGGTATCACACTATACCGTCTTAGAAGACCTGGAGATAAGTCCAGAAAATAAACAGCTAACCGCTGTATAGATGATATGCGTAGGAAATGATCAGCAGATGACACACTGGAAGCTGGAGATGCTGATAGAATACTGAATGAGGTGAGCACTTGTGAACTGCCAGGAATGCCGGATGGAACCGACACAGGTTCACCCTCTCGGTTTGCCCATTGGTTTAGAGGTGATAAGCAGTAGAGAATTTTAACTTGACTTGGAGTGCCAAACACAGACTTCGCCAGATTTTGGCTACAAATTGGACACCTCGGTCGGAAATTATCTCTTCAGGGAGACCATGTAGTCTGAAGATTTCCTGGATGAAGACTTGAGCCAACTTGGGAGCTGATGGCATACCGGTGAGAAGAATAAAATGAGCCATCTTGGTGAACCGTTCAACTACCACCCAGATGATATTGTACTTGTTACACTCAGGAAGATCTGTAATAAAGTCCATTGACAAATGGGTCCAAGGACAGTGAGGAACAGATAAAGGAACTAGTTGCCCAGCGGGCGACTGGCGAGGTACCTTGTGCTGGGCAAACTTAGGGCAGGATGCAATAAATTCTGTAATGTCCTTTTTTAGGGTCAGCCACCAGTATGATCTGGAAATGAATTCTAAGGTCTTCTGAATACCCGCGTGTCTGGCAAAGCGAGAGGAATGTGCCCATTGCAAGAGCTTCCTTCTGAGAGCCAGTTTTACGAGGCTTTTCCCTGGCGGGGGCATAGAGTCCATCCTCACTGCGGAGAATGCCACTGGATCAATAATAAGATGCTTGTCAGTAGATTCAGACTAATTTTCTTGCTCCCAGGAGCGGGAAAGAGCATCAGCCTTGCGATTCTGTGACCCTGGACAAAAGTGAAGTTTAAAGTCAAACCTAGAAAAGAAGAGTGCCCACCTGGCTTGACGAGGATTGAGGCATTTGGCGCCTTTTAAATACAGGAGGTTCCTGTGGTCCGTCAGAATGGTGATAGTATGAGAAGCTCCCCCCAGCAAATATCTCCACTCTTCTAGAGCGAGTTTGATATCCAAAAGTTCTTGATTGCCAATGGCGTAATTGCGCTCAGCAGGAGAGAACTTTCGTGAGAAGAAGCCACAAGGATGTAAGTGGCCGTCATCGGCTCTTTGAGACAGGACTGCGCCCACTCCAACGGAAGAGGCATCCACCTCCAGGGTGAAGGGCGAGTTGGTATCTGGCTGTTTCAGAACTGGAGCAGAGACAAACTTTTGTTTCAGTAGATAGAAAGCTTGAGTAGCTTCTTCTGACCACTTGGAATGATTGGCACCCTTTTTGGTAAGGGCAGTGACAGATGCCACAATAGTAGAAAAGTCCCAAATACACTTCCTGTAGTAATTAGCGAATCCTAGGAATCTCTGAACACCCTTGAGTGTTGTGGGTATTGGCCAATCACGGATAGCTTGGAGTTTCTCAGGATCCATCTCTAGTCCGGAACCGGACACAATGTAACCTAGAAACGGAATGGATTTGACCTTGAAGACACATTTCTCCAACTTAGAATAAAGATGGTTGGCACGGAGACGAGACAGGACTTCCTTGACCCAGAAGGGATGTTCCTCTAGATCATTAGCGCAGATGAGAATATCATCGAGGTAGACCACAACATGTCGGTAGAGGATATTTCGGAAGATCTCGTTCACAAAGTGTTGAAATACAGCTGGAGCGTTACTGAGTCCGAAAGGCATGACGAGGTACTCGTAATGTCCGTCACGGGTGTTAAATGCGGTCTTCCACTCGTCACCCTTCTGGATCTGGATGAGGTTGTATGCACCCCCCAGATCTAGCTTAGAAAAGATAGTGGCTCCACTGACACTGTCAAACAACTCGGTGATAAGAGGCAGAGGGTACCGATTTTTCACAGTGATGTCATTCAACCCACTGTAGTCAATACAGGGTCGCAGGCCACCGTCTTTCTTCTTTACGAAGAAGAAGCCTGCGCCAGCTGGAGAGGAGGAAGGTCGAATAAACCCTTTGGCAAGGTTCTCTTTGATGTATTCTTCCATAGAGTGGGTTTCTGGTAATGACAACGGATATGTGCGTCCCCGAGGCGGAGTCTTCCCTGGGATGAGATCGATAGGACAATACCACTCCCTATGAGGGGGAAGAATATCTGCGGAGGATTTACTAAAAACGTCTGTGAAATCTCAGTATGGAGGAGGCGGAACATCAGAAGACTTGGAAGAAGATGTACACACTGGAAGTATTTTTTGAAGACAGGTCTTGGAGCAGGAAGGACTCCATGCCAGGATTTGCGTAGTTCCCCAATCAATTTGAGGGTTATGGAGACAAAGCCATGGAAGGCCTAGAACCACAGGATGTTGTGGCCTTTGGAATCACCAGGAAAGAAATCAGTTCGGAGTGAAGAGCTCCTACCTTCAGACGGATAGGCAGGGTCTTGGAGACAATTACTGCATCAGAAATCCTGCTGCCATCCACGGCAATCAAGGCTAAGGAAGTCGAAAGTCTCTCAGTGGGTAGGGACCAGCGCTTAACGTATTCCTCAGTCATGAAGTTCCCAGCTGCTCCAGAGTCTAACAAAGCAATGTGATTCCTGAAGCGCTGAGCAACTTGAAGCGAAACTGGGAGATTACAATCACATGAAGATGGAGAGGGATACATTACTCCTAGCCGGCCCTCTCCTTGGCGGGCTAGAATTTGGAGTTTCCCGGAAGCCTTGGCCAAGCGTTGATGACATGAGAGCTCTGCAGGCGACAGACGAGAGTGACCGATCTGCATGGGTTTGTCCTTAGGCGGAGATGGCCGATGAGGAGGAGGAGCAGTAAAATTCTTAGGAAATATATACCTTCCTCGCTCAGTCGCCCTTTCACGGAACCGGAGATCGACTTTGGTGCAGAGAGATATGAGCTTGTTTCATTTTGGAGGTAAGTCTCTAGTAGCGAGCTCATCCATGATTCGTTCGGATAACCCATGCCAGAAGCCTGCATAAAGAGCGTCATCATTCCAAGAAAGTTCAGACGCTAGGATCTGGAACTGTACCAGATATTGGGGGTAATTCTGAGTTGATTGCAACAGGAATTTTGTTAGCAGTTGGGCAAAACCATATGCACTGCAGGGGAGGCAGATATAACATGTGCAGAGAGAGTTAGATTTGGGTGGGTTATTTTGTTTCGGTGCAGGGTAAATACTGGCTGCTTTATTTTTACACTGCAATTTAGATTGCAGATTGAACACACCACACCCAAATGTAACTCTCTGCACATGTTATATCTTCCTCCCCTGCAGTGCACATGGTTTTGCCCAACTGCTAACAAAATTCCTGCTGCGATCAACTCAGAATTACCCCCATTGACCGACTGTTAGTGTTCCCTGGCGTAGCCGGAGGATATCATAGGAGGCTGATGTGATACGACCTGGTTCGTCAAAGATGCGCCTGAAGGTTGCCACGAAATCTGCATATGAAGAGAGCAGGGCATCTGACTTCTCCCATAGAGGTGATGCCCAATCGAGGGCGGAGCCACTGAGGAGGGAGATGATGTAAGCAACCTTGGTGCGGTCAGTTGGGAAATTGCCAGGCTGTAACTCGAAATGGATCTCACACTGATTTAGCAAACCCCGACAGGCTTTTGGGGAACCGTCGAACTTGGCAGGTGTTGGCAAATGGAGACGAGGAGCAGAAACGGGAATGGTGGGTGGGGTTACCACCGAAGGTACTGCAGTCGGCACACTGGACGCTCCTAAACCAAAGAGGGTTGTTTGTATCCCATCCAGCCGAGAGGAGAGCTCCTGGAGACAGCGCATCACATGGCCCTGTGCAGCCTCCTGATGATCAAGGTAGGCTGCAAGTTCTTGCATTGGCCTGGTTGCTTGGACCTGGTCTCCGGTCGGATCCATTAGGTCAGTGCTTACTGTCACAACTGAGGGCTGGTGCTGACCAGAGGAAGCCTCAGTTGTAGGGGCTGAGGTATATGTAAACCTGGGAGGCAGTGTAGGGTTCTTGGACATGCAGGGAACCTTTACCACAGATGCCCGAAGGCGTGACCAAGACAACGTTGTAAAAGTTTAAGATGTTTATTAAACACAGTTCACTTGCACATTGACAGTACAAAGAAGACAGTGGTGTTCAGCAATATGGAGTTGACGCATAATATTAGCAATACAGTTCCTTAGCTACAGGAATAATAGGATGCTGTAGAGAATGGTATCACACTATACCGTCTTAGAAGACCTGGAGATGATAAGTCCAGAAAGCAAACAGCTAACCGCTGTATAGATGATATGCGTAGGAAATGATCAGCAGATGACACACTGGAAGCTGGAGATGCTGATAGAATGCAGAATGAGGTGAGCACTTGTGAACTGCCAGGAATGCCGGATGGAACCGACACAGGTGGTGAGGATGCTACTGAACTCACTGATGACAGTTCGCAGGAAGGAGCACCAATAGAGAACTGTAAATTGAAGTTAAAACACCAATGCAGCAGAAGATCAATTGAAGAACCCTGGTGATGCTGGGGATCGATGACAGAGCACCGATGGTGACTGGAGATCGATGATGGAACACTAATAGTGACTGGAGATCGATGATGGAACACTGATGGTGACTGGAGATCGATGATGGAACACTGATGGTGACTGGCAAGGTGAAACACCGCTAAAAAATGGAAGCCGGTACTGGATCACTGCCAGTTGCTGGATGCAATGCTGGAACACTTGCAGAGTCCAGCTTCACCGCCAGATGGTAGCTGGTTCGGGTCTCTAGTGGAGCTGAACACAGGAGCTGGAAAACCTGGAACAAAGCTGAACATCCACAAACAGGAGAGACTTGTATCACTGGGTATGACAACCAAAGCACTGACCTCTTTCCAGCCCAGGAACAGGATATTTATACCTGCTGGGAAGCAGGCATTGGCTGGCTGATTAAGCAGAGTCCACAGCGCAGCGGATAGGACGAAGCAACAACATGTGACTGGAAAAACATGGCTGCGCCCATGTTAGCCTTTGGAGGTAAAGTATGTTTGTGATTCCATGTGGAAACAGTAGTAATGGCGGCAGAGGCCGCGGAGGGCAGGAGGCGCCATTCATGGAATCTAAGCTTATGAGGCTGCCGTGACAGTGCTGCGGGATCACAGGGAGGAGATGTGAAGTGAAGACATCAGCGTCCCACGCGCTGACAACGCAGATGGGATCCCGCCCTGGAACGCTGGGCCAGCCTCAGGAGACACTTGAAAGGTAAATACTGATGTCCAGTTACCCGGATCGTGACAGTATCTTGGTGTGAGTCCAAGAAGTTAACTACGGTGGAGTTTCAACTGGGATGTTTTCTCCTATCCTGCACCAGGTGTGGATATGGGTCTGAGGTTGGGATCCATAAAGGTCTAAATTTCGGCCCTATCCATCTTCTTCCAGAAACAGTTGGCTTCCCTCCCTGAGGTTCAGAATTTTTTTAAGGGAGTTCTGCACAACCAGCCTCCCTTTGTACCGCCTACGGCGCCCTGGGATCTTAACATGGTGGTGCAGTTCCTCCAGTCGGACTGGTTTGAACCTCTACAGGAGGTTGAGGTCAAGTTTCTCACGTGGAAGGCTGTCACTTTGTTGGCCTTATCTTCTGCTAGACGTGTGTCGGAGTTGGGGGCTTTGTCATGTAAAAGCCCATACTTGATCTTCCATGAAGATAGAGATGAGCTTCGGACACGTCAGCAGTTTCTTCCGAAGGTTGTTTCGGCATTTCATATCAACCAACCTATTGCTTGGTGCCAGTTGCGACTGACTCCTAAATTTCATCAAAGTCCTTAGATGTTGTAAGGGCTCTAAAAATCTATGTGAGGAGGACTGCTCGTCACAGAAAATCAGACTCTGTTTGTCCTGTATAATCCCAAGAAAATTGGGTGTCCTACTTCTAAGCAGACGATCTCTCACTGGATCAGGTTCACTATCCAGCATGCGTATTCTACAGCATGTCACGATCCGGGTATCTGGACGCCATTTCTTACCTATCAGATGCCTCCTAAGGCTGGCTCAGCGCTCCAGGACCGGATCCCATCTGTTATCCTGATGTGCACATTCCCGCATCCTCTCCTGTCTCTCTGGACGCAGTCACAGTAACGCCTTACATCTGGCATGACGTCTCCCGCGGCCTCCGCCGCCGCCCCTGAGCTTCTGCATTCAGAGTGGCGATTACGTCAGCCGCGGCCTCCGCTGTGTCCGCGTGGTCGGATGTGCATCTGTCAGCCTGGCGTCTCCTGTCTCCGGTGGCCGGCGCCGCCATTACTGTTTTCCAGACCACATGGATTACAATCCAAACTTCCCTCCAAGTGTCTGCATGGGCGCAGCCATCTTGGATTCTGTCAGCTGATCTTTCCTACCAATCCGTTGTCAGTATTATTAATTTGCATAATTGCCTAGCCAATGCCTTCCTTGCTGCAGGTATAAATAGGTTGTGCCTGAGCAAGGAAGGCGTCAGTGCTTTGGTTGTCAAACCTAGTTCCAGTTTGTCTCTCTCCTGTGATTGTCTTCCAGGTTCCAGCTCCTGTCTCCAGACTTCTGCTATAGAGACCCGCACCAGCATTCCATCTGCGGTGTAGCCTGACTCTCCGATCCATTCTGGACTCACCTGTTTCCAGCTACAACATCACCTGCTTCCAGCTCAGCTTCCAGCAGTGTACAGCTTCTCTTAAAGGGCCGGTGTCCTTTCTGCAGTTTACCACTCTCCACCGGTATTATTATTTCTCCGCTCTCAAATTCTACATTTCATCTATATTGCATCGCTCTCAAGCTTTATTTATTATTTAACTGGTTCCAGCCAGTATCCACTCCGTGCCAACACCTGTCTGGTTCTAACCAGTACCCACAGCAGCATTTTATCTACAGCAGTCCAGCTTTCCCTGGAACACCAGCTGGTACGACCCTGGGCTTTCCTCATTGCTACAGTTGAGCCTGGTAAGGACTTTCCAACTTGCAGATAATAAGAACTGTCTCATACCACCAGAGCTCTGTGGCCCCTGCCACCCTGTAGTACCCAGGAACTGTATTATTATTTCTCTGCTGATTTTTATGTTTCTTTTTACTGCTACTGTGATGCATGGAGTTTGTCATAAATAAATATCATTGACTTTTACTCAAGTTGTCGTGGTCACGCCTTCGGGCGGTTTCTCTTCATGTTACTTACATGTCCAGGGGTCTGATACAACCTCCCAGGTTCCGGTACGTCTCAGCCCCTACAACTGAGGCTGCCTTCCGTCAGCTCAGGCCCTCAGTTGTGACACAGCAGGCTTGCCGTGTCCTACGTCTGTTAAGGCCCACTCTACTCGTAAGATGGGTTCTTCCTGGGCGGCTGCCCCGGGTGTCTCGGCTTTGCATTTCTGCCGAGCAGCTACTTGGTCGGGGTCGAACACGTTCGCAAAGTTCCACAAGTTCGATACTTTGGCCTCTGAGGACCTTAAGTTTGGACAATTGGTTCTGCAGGAGCCTCCGCGCTCTCCCTCCCGTTCTGGGAGCTTTGGTACATCCCCATGGTACTAATGTGGACCTCAGCATCCTCTAGGACGTAAGAGAAAATAGGATTTTAATTACCTACCGGTGAATCCTTTTCTCGTAGTCCGTAGAGGATGCTGGGCGCCTGCCCAGCGCTTCGTTTTCCTGCAGTAGTTATCTGGTTCAGTACAACTTAGTTTTTAGTTGAGTACTGCATTATTACTTGGTAAGTAATGTTTCAGCCGTTGCTGATGTTTCAAGCTAGTTAGCTTGGTCTGCCTTGTATGTGTGAGCTGGTGTGAATCTTGCCACTATCTGTGTATAATCCTTCTCTCGAAGATGTCCGTCTCCTCAGGCACAGTTTCTAGACTGAGTCTGGTAGGAGGGGATAGAGGGAGGAGACAGCCCACACTCTCAAACTCTTAAAGTGCCAGTGGCTCCTAATGGACCCGTTTATATCCCATGGTACTAATGTGGACCCCAGCATCCTCTACGGACTACGAGAAAAGGATTTACCGGTAGGTAATTAAAATCCAATTTTTTTTACGGGGTACATGTAGCTTCATATAGTTAGAAATCCCATTGTTTTTATGCGGGATCAAGTGGCTCGGTGGGAGGGGTGTTTGGCTGGGATGCAGCAGGTTGTGGGTGTGAGTCCTGGGTGTGGCATTATATAGATTCTCTTTCTGGCACAGGGCACCAAAAAGTCTACTTTGATTAAAGGTTACAACTGGAGATGGCTATCCCTATTGCCGAGGTCAAATGCTGTTTCCTTAGATAAATACATTCAAATAGTTGATAATGCAGCTGGAAACTCAAGTCTAATGGGGGTATCCAATTAGGGGTGAGGTTTTGGCTGCCAAAAAAAAAAAAACCTTGTGCCCAATTTTTAAGTACTTAAAAAAAATTGGTTGCAGTTTTTTGGGTTTTTTTGTGTGTGTATGTGTGTGGACAAAATCAAGAAAGAAAAAAAAGGTTGGATTCTTACCACTGTGTGTTCCTGCCAGTCTGGTGGTCTCTGCGGCTCCTGGTCATTTTCCCTCCATCTTTTCACTGCGGAGGAGGGTGCTGGGATGGGATAGGAGGGGTCGGCTTGGAGATGTAGTTATGCCTGCTGCTACCTCTGGACACAGACTGGTGTCACACACCAGGGGTCCCATACATGCTCACACATACTTGCACACACCCCTGCTGCTGATGACCAGCCTATCAGGATATCACATCAATTCAGAAGGTGATTAATTAAGCTACTTGGAAATTTCCAAATGTTTACTTAGGGGCCTATTCATGAAGCCGTGGAAAGTGTGGAGAATTGAGCCAGTGGAGTAGTTGCCCATGGCAACCAATCAACTGCTATATATAATTTTATAGAATACACTTTATAAATTTTCCTATACCACTGTGGACCTGGACGATCATGCCCGCAGCTTCCCAATACAGCATCAAGTAGGGCTCTTCTAATAGGAGGAAATTGCAGACATGGAACACTTGCTAGATATGTGGCCTTATATATCTAAAATAAACATACTGCATTATTATTATTAGAGAGCTGGTGATTGTCTCTGTATATTGTAACGTCTGCTGGGAAACTAGTATTCTGAATTGAAAGAAGTTTGAAATACAATGGAACTCTAACTTCTCTTCAAAACAGTGATGAAGCCTACATTACTTCTGATCTCTGAATGGCAATTACTCAGTGGCGCTACAGTTGCTGGAAACTGAATTATGTTTTTATTTTAGTGATGCATCTTGTTTTATGCTGTTTTATGTTCACAAATTAGTAATTTTTCCATTCCTTTTTTTTTTCACATGTTGAGTTCTATGCTTCATATATAACAATATATCACTTCTGTGCTTCCAATTTGTGTTAACAAATGAACAAAGCTGAGGAACTATGCATATCACAGTAAATGTGGTTGTGTTAACACCTTTATATAACACTTCTACAAATATAAGCTCTTGCATACAGGATAACCCTTATGCTGTATACTCAGGGGCGTAACTCCCAGAGGCAATGGAGACACCTGCCTCCGGGCTCCAAGACCTGAAGGGGCACCTGCATGTACAGCAGCACCTGTGTGGATTCACAGCAGGATCCAAGTGTGACCGCTGCTCTTCGCACGGAGCTCTGCAGAGTTGATTGGCTCTGTCCCAGAACTATTCTAACACCTGCAATAGGGGACAGTATGGCCCCTGTCTGGTACCATTCAGCCTGCGCTGCAGCCGCTGCTGTTGCACTGTGAGATTGGACCTGCCTGTGAACGCTGATTCTGCATGCTGCAGACAGCTGAATCACAGCGTAGCTGGAGCCCTGCCAATTCACGATGGTTCCAGTCCCTGTAGACCGGCTGAGAGTGCTATCTATATAATTATGTAACTTGTGTATGTTTATATATACACAACATATTTGTTTCCCTTTATATTAGGGAGGGGGGGGGGGGCACCAAACTCCATCTTGTGTTAGGTGCCCCATGTGCCGCTGTATAATCTCTGAATGCCATCATTATATATTTAAATGTTAGCTCTATCCTCATAATACTTCCTTGAGTCTCCACAGTGCTTCTAATACCATCTTTTTCATCCATAAAAAAACAGCTTCTGTAATTTTCCCCTTGTTATTATCATTACTGGTTATTTAGCGCTATAATACAACTCTAAAGAAACGAATTATTCAGTTCAGTCCCGGTACCATTGGAGCTTACAATCCACCCATCCTAGGATGCTAGGGCCCATTTTATCAGCATCTAATTAACATAACATAATGTGGAGGGGAGCAGGTTTTGAAAATGGAGAACGTGGGAGTATCTCACACAAACAAGTGGACAAACATTCACAGTCAGACATAAACGCAAGTTAGCTTTTTTTTTTTTTTTTTTATTTGACCACAAATTGCTCTTTTCTTTTTCCTGTGCACATGCGTAACTTCTTATGACAAGGGAGCCAGTTTTTCCACTAGCTCAAAAAACACGGGTAAATGCACGGGGGCGCGCATTTACCCGTGTTTTTTGCAAGTGGAAAAGGGTCCCCCCGCAAAAACCCGGATCAAGTGACCCGTGAATCCTACCCGGGTAGCTACCTGAGTAGGACACGGGAATGATCCGGGTAGGGTTGTAGTGTAAGCGGGAGCCGCGTCGATGCGACACGGCTCCCGTTTACACTGTATGGAAGGGCGGCGCTGGGAGATCATGTGATCTCCCAGCGCCGCCCCTGCCGCGTCACTAGAAGCGTCACCAACCCGTCAATATGCCGGGTTGGTGACTGCTGATGGGAAAGGGGCTGATCACGGGTCGCAGCAGGGCAGCTCCCGTGTCAGGCTCCCGGCTGCGACCCGTGCTCGTAGGTGGAAAAGGGGTATAAGGGTGTTCTGACACAGAATGCCAGGATGGCCACTGACAATGCACAAATGTGCCTTTGTGAGGGAGATGACTTGCATGTACAGTACTCAAACCTTGTGCGCTCTGCGTTCAAGTGTGATCCAGTGCTGTGTCCCAGACTTTGCGCATGTGCGGACCTGTACTGTACATACAGCGGTACTTTGTGCCTTTGACTATTTTTGCATCACAACCTGAATGAGGCCCCTTGTTTCTGTGGCCAGCTCAGAATAGATAGCAATATGCATTTATTTGTTTTTTAATCTGTATGCATTTTACGTTTGCAACCAACTCTGAATGAGAGCCACACTTTCCACACAGTCAGTGCCCTGGCTGCAGATGGACTGTAGGAGCCAGTGCTGTAAGGATGCAGTCATAACTACACTACTACTGTGCTGCTCTTTGCTTCCATTGTGTGCCAAATACTGTTAAACAGTAATAGAATAATATTCACACAGCTCATGATCACGTTGGCTCACAAGGCAATTGGAATTCACAGCATTACCAGTTACAAATTTCCAGTGTCAAATCCTTGGATTGTCCCGGGAAGAGTGGGACTCCGGGGAACACTACACTTGACAACTATGTATGTAAGATGAGATTTAATGTTTCATTAGCTATATGGGAATTTTTTGCATGCTTGCCTGCCTGCCTGCAGCTTATTGTATAGATTTAATTGATTACACTTTCTTTTGCTTCTGTGTATAAAACACATCAGTAGCTGCCCTTCCCTAGTAATGCTTTCATTGCTCTGCTGTTCCCAAATAATGAGACATTAATTATTTCTTTTTTTACATATATATGTTAAAGCTGCACAATTTTCCCCCAGCACTTATTAAATTGACACTGGCAGGAAAGGTGCATGCGTTTTTGAGGTTGCTTTAAGCGGTCACAAAAAAAACTGTCAGTTCAACTTATTTTTATTTATGATTAAAGGTAGTAATGTGTAGCTGGTCAATAAAGATATTAACATTGCACTCTTCAGTTTAATTAGTTGTTTTATGTGGATTTTCTTGCCTTTGGCAACACGAATAAAGATTTCAGATTCATCTTATATGTTATAAGTCTCTAGCATGTTTTAAATCCTGAGAAGCCAATGTATTGACTCAGCTATAGGAGCCATTTATATGTATATGCACCCAGGGGGTGTATCTTTAGAAAATATCCCTGCTTGATCTCACTGCTTTGTGAGACTGTCCTGTAGTACGAAGTCCATAGGTGAGGAGTGATGGGTCTCAACACAAACCTGTCTCATGCTTTTGAAAGCCTAGTGGTTAAAAGTTTGAATAAAAGGACTGCCATGCAAGTTTTATTCACCCAGACTTCTGGGCCTAAGATTGCAGTTTAAAAATATCCGTTAATCTGTTTCGTAGTTCATGAGGACAGTTGCAATTTTCAATGTCACACAATGTTCAACATAAATGCAGCAGGTTTCTGGCCTATATATTTTAAAACCTCAGGAAGATGTTTGTGGGTGCTCTGCTTTTGGTAAAAGCCGGATAAGGGTTCCTGGGGTGTGGATGTAAGAGAGAAGGGAGGGCTCCATCTACGAGGCCCATTTTGTGAAGTTGTGACTACCAGGGGGCTGACACAGCAACCCGAGATTCCAGTTGTTTTTGAGTTTTTCCAGGTTTATCATCTATACCCAAACACACTGATTGAGGCCTTGCGTCTCACGTCCATCTGGTAAGAGTCCAACTTGTACATATTTATCATAATTGATGTTTTCATTTATTTCTTGCTTATAATAAAATCCGTACTCCGCTATGGTATTCCTCCCTTTGTTCTTTGTGTGCACTGAGAGTTGTACTCTCTAAAGATGAAGAGGTTTGGAGGAAAAAGAGATCTAGTGACAAAAAAGACTGCAGATGAGAGTAGGATCCAGAGATGATAAGTATGAAAGGATAAATAAACACACTTTCATATTTAAGAAATTTTGGCTTTATTATCCACAAGGATCCATTTGGTCTTGGTACACTCATTATATACAGCCTTTTAATAAATAAATTAATTTTATTTGATTTATAGACTTCAAATACAGATGGAGTCCCCGTTATCTATGCCTGCCTAGTCGAAGGCGTGTACTCTGGCGCGACTAGGCGATCCGTCCGCCTAGTCATGCCGAGAGTGCACAGAGCCGCTTCACATTGTAAGCGTTTCTGTCTGGGCGTGCGCACGGACGGAGACGCTCCCCATGCACTTGAATGGAGAGTACCTCCTTCCAGGCGCGCACGCCCGTCCAGACGGAGACACTCACAGTGACTAGGTGCGCCCAGGCGGGCGCGCCTAGTCACACAGGGAGCAATGATAACGGAGGCTCCATCTGTACATGCGATTATCATTTATGTATCTCTAAAGGAACTGCCTATATGAAATCATCCTATTGCTGTGTGTTTGGAGTGCCTATCTACCCCAGGAGAGGGCTCCCCTATCCTGATCTCCTATGGACTGTGAGCTTGTGAGCAGGACCCTCTTACCTCTTTTGTCTGTCTGTTATTACCCAGTCTTGTTTTACGTCTCTTTAATTCCCAGTTACAATTCGCAACTGAATATTCTGGTGCTATCTAAGTAAATACATTAATTACATATATTTCTCTCTCTTTATAACAGTTGGAAAGTAGATTCGCACATAGAGAGGGAACCAAGCAGCCCTAAATACACATGGGGGTCAATTCAATTGCAGACGATGGATACGCAGGCAGCGCCACACCAAATCTCCCTGAAATCATGGGTTTTTGTATGCAAACACTGTAGGGCAGCGTACAAAAATACATGATGTTATGGATACTGTAAATGCAGTGTATGTGCTCACTAGATAGCTGCACTTTGCCAACATTGGCATGACTCCATATGGTACAGGAGATAAAAACCTACGCTCCTAGTGTCTGTGGATTATTTAGTTAAACATTAGAGTAAAACACACTGCAGAATTTATATGTCACTAAATCATCCAGCCTGCTGTCTATACAGATGTTATTTATACACCTATATATGGGGGTATTCAATTGTAGTCATAATTGCCATCTTGTCGGAAAGACGTCAGTTTTCGACTTTTTTACATCGGAAACTGTTCCGACCTATTCAATCCCCCTGCCGTTTTTCGGACAAGTCGGCAATTCCGCTGATCCACTTGTTTTGTCGGAAGCACAGCCAAATCCGACAGGTTTTATCCCCATTTCCGACAATGTCAATCCGACTTTAAAAAAGTTGTTTTGGCATTGTCTGGAACGGCTAAATCCTGTCTGATTTGGTCACTCATTGAATACTGAGATGTCGGATCCTTTCCGTCGGAGAGGATCCGACATCAATTGAATATACCCCATAGACTGCATGTTTACCAAAGCTATTCAGAGCTGAACGTACTCCAAGAATCAGTCTGATTTTTACACCAGATATACTGATGTATCCTCATATACTATTGCTGCATGCCAAACATCCATTCACTGCAAGCCAGGTCCTGTGCAACTTGGCTTGCAGAGCATCATTTCACACGAAAGTGTATCTTAATAGCAATCTGATATGACAGAACTGCTTCATGAGACTGCACTGATTACTTTGATATATGACACTTTCATATCTGTGTGCGATTGAGTCTGAATCTGTGTCAAGAGCATACATTTGATATGTAGGAAGTCTGAATTGGGCCACGATTGTCTCCACTGTTATTCAGTCTTTCATGAACACTTTTGCAGGTATTTGGTGCATATGAAATGCCAGGTTTTAGTCGTGGACCTGCTAAGGGGAGTAGTAACCACTGGAGTTACAGAGTCTGGAGCAGGAGTAATGGAGATGTTGTATAAGGAAATAGCTTTGTCAGGGCCCGAGAGAGCCGGGCAGATAAGGGCTTAGGGTGATATTAAATAGTTATATCGCGCCGGATCTTCTGTCTAAAGTGACGGGAGATCGTTGGGCGCAATTTAATTGTTTGGTTTTCTCTGCGCTGATGGTGCCCATGAAGTTTGGATTTAGCCGCATAAAGCAGCTAATCCTGACCAAAGTGCTGGACGCCGGCAGCCATCGCACCCGAATGGAGCTAGAATTAAATAGCTCCGTTTGGGCGCCATCTACATGCTGCCGGTGGAAAAACATTTGATTTTTGCAAATCGTGTCAATAGTCTCAAGGTTAAAATTAGGGATAGTAGCTTTCAGGGTGGAGGATGAGATGGAGTGAGGTGTAAGTTGATGGTCAGAGAGAAGAAATGGGGAATTGGTAAAGTTAGGTACAGTATATCACAATGGTGGGTGAAGACCAGAGCAAGTGAGTGTCCACTCACATGGGAGAGTGAGAAAGGTCTTTGGGACCTAAGATGAGGGAGGGAAAGTCTGAAAAAAGGATGTGGAACATCATACCAAATTTCTGTTAAAGACCTGTTTTTATTTTCCTCACAGTATCTGTTTTTGTGGTTCCAATGCATTAGGTATTCTCTGACTGATTTAGGTGACTGACACTAGGCATCTTTAACAAAGCACCTGGCTTTGTTTAAAAAAACAAAGCTTTGATTTCATGAACAGTCCAGATGTCAAGGGAATCCAAATGATGGATATGTGTCATGGCTCATCCTTATCTGTTATAGCATGCACCTGGAGATAAACTAGAATGTGATTGTATTTTCATGAGTAGCTTTGACGTGAGAGAGTTTACATTCAGATTTGGTTGTAAATAAAATATACTGACTTTCCATGTATTTCAAAGAATGCCAGCCAAAAATAAGTTGTGTGACACAGCTATAAATGTGTATTGTGTGTGCTGCATTATTGAACAAAGTACTTGGGAAATGCACTCAAATTACCTAAAAGGTGGAGGCGTGTTTCCAAAATTGCCAAAGGAAAATAAATATTTAATTCCATGTTGCACTATAGCCTAGTCTACTCATGCTGCAGGTGATGCAGGGTTTAGTGCAGCATTTAGCTTGCCTGACTCAATAACATTTTCCCAGTGGTAAGGTGCACACACACAATGGGCCCTCATTTCTGTGCAGTCTCTAATTGCCGACATGTATCTGTTACCAGTTATTTTCTGCATGTGCATTATTATAATAATTAACATTCACTTATGTAGCACCAGTATATTCTGTTGCGCTTTATCATTAGGAACAAACAGTAATAAAATGAGGCTGGAAAAGCTCACACACAGGGCTGGATGTAATGAACCAGCACCTCCGGCCAACTCGGACTTCATTACATCCGGCCCAAAGAGTTAAGAGGGTCCTTCTCGTAAGCTTACAAATCTATAGAGAAATAGGCCTCTGAGTGCTACAGTACATATTGCGTATTGGTCTAGCCAGATTGCAGAGGCACTTGGTGGGCTGTATGATCCAGTCACACATGCCTGAGGTCAGTGGGATGTGTGACTGGATGGAACATACAGTATGGGAAGTTTTGTGTGGACTGCATAGAGGCGATGTGATTGGGTTATGTAGGGGATTATGTCATTTGATAGGCTTGTCTGAAAAGGGGAGTTTTTCAGGGAACGCTTGAAGATTTGGATACTACAAAAGTACTTGTGCTTGGGAGGGAATTCCACACGGTGGGTGCAGCCTGAAAAAGTCCTGTAATTGTCAATGAGCAAAAGTGTTGAGTGTGGAAGAGATGCACAGTCTCCAAGGATGCATTGCATTGCGCCTAAGATGCAATTTTGACCCAAAAAATGGTCGACACTAGCAGAGTTGCACACGACCTGTCAGCTCACTCGCACAAGGCATCTCGGGATGTGTGGCATATTGAGGCTAGATGTACAAGGACACATCGGTATTTATTAACAGTTATTTCAACTGTATAATGCACACACATTCCACAGCAATTTATAAAGAATATTTGGTGATATAAATCAGTCCCTGCCCAAGTTGAGTTTACAATCTATATTCCCTATAACGTGGACACGCACACACAGTGGGGTTTTTGTCAGTAGTTGGTTTGCTTGCCTTAAGCGTAACTAGAAATATTTCATATTGAATGTGCGTAGCTTTTAAAGATCTATCCCTGGAATTGTTCCTATTTTTCAACATTGAGCACCTATAAAAAAAAATAAAAAAATCTATATGTTAGGAACAATATTACCATTAATACTTCATAGGTTTAATATTTATTTATTAATGTCTGGAATAATGAAATCCTCTAAAAGGGACATGATGGAGATTGTAAGGCTCTAAGGTCCACCAGTAGAGGGCATGACTAGGGTGGCCAATTCTGGGCCATTATTTCGATCCTGGGAATCGGGATTGAAAAATAATAAATCCTGGGGTACCCGGGATTGGCTGCTTTTCAATGTGTAACCCCCTCCCCCCTCCCTTGCCCTGACCAACCCAGTTAACTCAAAGCAGTCTGGACGGGATGGAGGGTGGAACACATCCTGTGAGATCCGACGGACGGCCAGTGCAGGGCGGCGGTGAGGTTCGGTGGGCGGCTGGCTGTGCAGTGTGACCTCTGACCTCACGTCACACTGCACAGTGCGCCCAGCCGGAGCAAGGGGGAGCCGGGCAGTGTCTGAGCCTCCTGAGGATGCTCAACGCTGCTCGGCATATAAAAAAAGTAGGTTTCTGGCCAATCCCATGATTGAATTCCAGACAATTTTAGGCCGGGATCCCACTATCCCGGTTCCGGGATTGGCCACCCTAGGCATGACGTCATTAAATGCACCGACAGCCATCAAAGTGTCCCTGGAAACTATTATAAAATGTTGCCAGTGTGTGCCCAGTAGCAGCTGGTTTTCAGTGGCTGGTGTTTTTGTCTTTGCCAGTGCTGTAATGTTGAAGGCAGCAGGTAACCTTACAGCAGCTTGCTTTGGAATCCACCGAATAGGTTTTAGTCCTCTATAGAAACATCCTGATGTTCCTGTTCTGCTCCTCCTCTGATGTTTATGTGCAGCATACCCTGTAGAGGTGAATCATCTCTCATTGATTGAGCTAATCCTCTCGGCCTGGCATGCGGGCAGAGATGAAGATGATTGTGGAAATCACAGGCTGTTTTATTTTTGCTCTGCCGTAACACTTTTCTTTAGACAAATCAACAAAAGCTTTCCTGCTTCCACTATCCAGGAGTAATGCTATCCGTGTAACATTGAGATGTCATAAACCAACTTGGTAAAGTTTATTATGACCCTGAATAAGATATCATCTTCTGTGTTTACAAATCTTCCACAAATACCTCAGAGACACTTTGCAATAGCAAGAACCTTAAAAGCATACTAAAAGGTGGTATAAAATGTATCGTATGACACCTCTAAGCGCCAGTCTTCAGATAGTTCACTGACATCATTCTTGATAATCTCTGTGCAGCTGAACAAGCCAGCTATTCGTAAGCAGCGATAAATCAAAGATTCAAGGATAAATTCTTATTTGTTTTCAATCACATTTCTCAGTGACAGTTACTTTTATAGCGCTGGGGGATCGGCTATTAATTTTGATTGCTTGAAGTGTATCCCGCCACTCAGCAGCGAGAGTAACCACTGACCTCTGATGGGCTTTCATTACTGTTGTTTGGAAGAAGCTGTTGAGAAGTGTGGGGTAGGTTTTCGGCATAAGCAATGTTGATTCATTAGGTCTATCAATAAAGGTTTCAAAGAAACCCATATAGTACATCGCGGGGAGCTGTAAACTTAATGTTGCAATAACCAATAGATTAAAAAATAGAAGCATGGATAGAAAATTACAATTTGTTAGCAGCCTAGTCTGTAATGCTTTTCTCTGTATACTCAAAGTCACAGAAGTCTCCTCTCGCACATGTCCTGGCCAAGTGAATATTTTTTACTGACAAATCATAAAAATTAAGGCTGCAGTACAACAGAATTGTATTTTTCCTGACATAGGGGGTAATTCCAAGTTGATCGCAGCAGGAAATTTTTTAGCAGTTGGGCAAAACCATGTGCAGATATAACATTTGCAGAGAGAGTTAGATTTGGGTGTGGTGAGTTCAATCTGCAATCTAAATTGCAGTGTAAAAATAAAGCAGCCAGTATTTACCCTGCACAGAAACAAAATAACCCACCCAAATCTAACTCTTTCTGCAAATGTTATATCTGCCCCCCCTGCAGGGCCGGCAACAGAAATCTCGGGGCCCGGTACACAAATACCTCTGGGGCCCCCCTCTTCCCTCCAAACACCTCCCCCTCCCCCCCCCCCCCCCCCCCAGATATCAGACCCGCACATCCGTCCCTTGCATGTGCCAATAAATGTATTGCCATATAGGTGTATTGTTCAGGTGAACACAAAGAAATAGAGAATTTGACAGCAGATAAGAACCACTTGGCCCATTTAGTCTGCCCTAAACACGTGTACACACACTGATTTACACACAGTATATCTTTGGAGTGTGGGAGGACACTCAAGTACCCAGAGGAAACCCACACAAGCATGGGGAGAATATACAAACTCCACACAGTTAGGGATGTTACTATACATACAGTACACTGCACTACTGCTGAGCAAAGTGGACCATAATATATTATCTGCACTTTGAATAGAAGTCCTCTACCAGTGAAATTAGTATTTGTTATTAATATTGTTGAATTGCTGGCATAATGTTATTTAATTCTAAAATAACATTATGCCGACAATTCAACAATATTAATAAAAACCACTAATGTCACTGCTATCAGGTAGAGACGTTCTATTGAAAATGCAGATAGTGTTATAGCATATCCTCAGCAGTAGTGCAGTATATTTCTCTATCGTCCTAGTGGATGCTGGGGTTCCTGAAAGGACCATGGGGAATAGCGGCTCCGCAGGAGACAGGGCACAAAAAGTAAAGCTTTAGGATCAGGTGGTGTGCACTGGCTCCTCCCCCTATGACCCTCCTCCAAGCCAGTTAGATTTTTGTGCCCGGCCGAGAAGGGTGCAATCTAGGTGGCTCTCCTAAAGAGCTGCTTAGGAAAGTTTAGCTTAGGTTTTTTTATTTTACAGTGAGTCCTGCTGGCAACAGGATCACTGCAACGAGGGACTTAGGGGAGAAGAAGTGAACTCACCTGCGTGCAGGATGGATTGGCTTCTTGGCTACTGGACATCAGCTCCAGAGGGACGATCACAGGTACAGCCTGGATGGTCACCGGAGCCTTGCCGCCGGCCCCCTTGCAGATGCTGAAGTAAGAAGAGGTCCAGAATCGGCGGCAGAAGACTCCTCAGTCTTCGAAAGGTAGCGCACAGCACTGCAGCTGTGCGCCATTTTCCTCTCAGCACACTTCACACGGCAGTCACTGAGGGTGCAGGGCGCTGGGAGGGGGGCGCCCTGGGAGGCAAATGAATACCTATTTTGGCTAAAAATACCTCACATATAGCCTCCGGAGGCTATATGGAGATATTTAACCCCTGCCAGAATCCGTTAAGAGCGGGAGACGAGGCCGCCGAAAAAGGGGCGGGGCCTATCTCCTCAGCACACAGCGCCATTTTCCCTCACAGAAAGGCTGGAGGGAAGGCTCCCAGGCTCTCCCCTGCACTGCACTACAGAAACAGGGTTAAAACAGAGAGGGGGGGCACTAATTTGGCGATATGCTTATATATATATTAAGATGCTATAAGGGAAAACACTTATATAAGGTTGTCCCTATATAATTATAGCGTTTTTGGTGTGTGCTGGCAAACTCTCCCTCTGTCTCTCCAAAGGGCTAGTGGGTCCTGTCCTCTATCAGAGCATTCCCTGTGTGTGTGCTGTGTGTCGGTACGTGTGTGTCGACAGGTAGGAGGACGATGTTGGTGAGGAGGCGGAGCAATTGCCTGTAATGGTGATGTCACTCTCTAGGGAGTCGACACCGGAATGGATGGCTTATTTAGGAAATTACGTGATAATGTCAACACGCTGCAAGGTCGGTTGACGACATGAGACGGCCGACAAACAATTAGTACGGTCCAGACGTCTCAAAAACACCGTCAAGGGTTTTAAAACGCCCGTTTACTTTAGTCGGTCGACACAGACACAGACAGGGACACTGAATCCAGTGTCGACGGTGAATAAACAAACGTATTCCTTATTAGGGCCACACGTTAAAGGCAATGAAGGAGGTGTTACGTATTTCTGATACTACAAGTACCACAAAAGAGGGTATTATGTGGGATGTGAAAAAACTACCATAGTTTTTCCTGAATCAGATAAATTAAATAAAGTGTGTGATGATACGTGGGTTCCCCCCGATAGAAAATTATGGGCGGTATACCCTTTCCCGCCAGAAGTTAGGGCGCGTTGGGAAACACCCTTTAAGGTGGATAAGGCGCTCACACGCTTATCAAAACAAGTGGCGGTACCGTCTATAGATAGGGCCGTCCTCAAGGACCAGCTGACAAGGCTGGAAAATATAATAAAAAGTATATACACACATACTGGTGTTATACTGCGGCCAGCGATCGCCTCAGCCTGGATGTGCAGAGCTAGGGTGGCTTGGTCGGATTCCCTGACTAAAAATATTGATACCCTTGACAGGGACAGTATTTTATTGACTATAGAGCATTTCTATATATGCGAGATGCACAGAGGGATATTTGCACTCTGGCATCATGAATAAACGCGATGTCCATAACTGCCAGAAGATGTTATGGACACGACAGTGGTCAGGTGATGCAGATTCCAAACGGCACAGTATGGCCGTATACAGGAAGAGGACTTGTTTGGGGTCGGTCCATCGGACCTGGTGGTCACGGCAACTGCTGGAAAATCCACCGTTTTTTACCCTAAGTCACATCTCTGCAGAAAAAGACACCGTCTTTTCAGCCTCAGTCCTCTCGTCCCTATAAAATCATATCTGCCCAGGGATAGAGGAAAGGGAAGAAGACTGCAGCAGGCAGCCCATTCCCAGGAACAGAAGCGTTCCACCGCGTCTGACAAGTTCTCAGCATGGCGCTGAGACCGTACAGGACCCCTGGATCCTACAAGTAGTATCCCGGGGGTACAGATGGGAATGTCGAGACGTTTCCCCTTCGCAGGCTCCTGAAGTCTGCTTTACCAAGTCTCCCTCCGACAAGGAGGTAGTATGGGAAAAAATTCACAAGCTGTATTCCCAGCAGGTGATAATTAAATTACCCCTCCTACTACAGAAAAGGGGTATTATTCCACACTATATTGTGGTACTGAAGCCAGAAGGCTAGGTGAGACTTATTCTAAAAAATTTTTTTTGAACACTTACAAAGGTTCAAATTAAGATGAAGTCACTCAGAGCAGTGATAACGAACCAGGAATAAGGGGACTATATAGTGTCCCGGGACATCAGGGATGCTTACCTCTATGTCCCAAATTTGCCCTTCTCACTAAGGGTACCTCAGGTTCGTGGTGCAGAACTGTCACTATCAGTTTCAGACGCTGCCGTTTGGATTGTCCACGGCACCCTGGGGTCTTTACCAAGGTAATGGCCGAATTGATGATTCTTCTTCGAAGAAAAGGCGTCTTAATTATCCCTTACTTGGACGATCTCCTGATAGGGGCATAGTCCAGGGAACAGTTGGAGGTCGGAGTAGCACTATCTCGGATACTGCTACAATCAGCACGGGTGGATTCTAAATATTCCAAAATCGCAGCTGATCCCGACGACACGTCTGCTGTGCCTAGGGATGATTCTGGACACAGTCCAGAAAAAGGTGTTTCTCCCGGAAGAGAAAGCCAGGGAGTTATCCGAGCAAGTCAGGAACCTCCTAAAAACAGTGCATCATTGCACAAGGGTCCTGGTAAAAATGGTGGCTTCCTACGAAGCAATTCCATTCGGCAGATTTCACGTAAGAACTTTTCAGTGGGATCTGCTAGACAAATGGTCCGGATCGCATCTTCAGATGCATCAGCGGATAACCCAATATCCAAGGACAAGGGTGTCTCTCCTGTGGTGGTTATAGAGTGCTCATCTTCTAGAGGGCAGCAGATTCGGCATTCGGAATTGGATGCTGGTAACCACGGAGCCCAGCCTGAGAGGCTGGGGAGCAGTCACACAAGGAAAAAATTTCCAGGGAGTGTGATCAAGTATGGAGACTTTTCTCCACATAAATATACTGGAGCTAAGGGTAAATTTATAATGCTCTAAGCTTAGCAAGACCTCTGCTTCAAGGTCAGCCGGTATTGATCCAGTGGGAAAAACATCACGGCAGTCGCCCACGTAAACAGACAGGGCGACACAAGAAGCAGGAGGGCAATGGCAGAAACTGCAAGGACTTTTCGCTGGGCGGAAAATCATGTGATAACACTGTCAGCAGTTTTTCATCCCGGGAATGGAAACTGGGAAGCAGACTTCCTCAGCACGACCTCCACCCGGGAGAGTGGAAACTTCATTGAGAAGTTTTTTCCACATGATTGTAAACCGTTGGGAAATACCAAAGGTGGACATGATGGCGTCCCGTCTGAACAAAAAACGGGACAGGTATTGCGCCAGGTCAAGAGACCCTCAGGCAATAGATGTGGACGTTCTGGTAACACCGTGGGTGTACCAGTCGGTGTATGTGTTCCCTCCTCTGCTTCTCATACCTAAGGTGCTGAGAATTATAAGACGTAGAGGAGTAAGAACTATACTCATGGCTCCGGATTGGCCAAGAAGGACTTGGTACCCGGAACTTCAAGAGATGCTTACAGAGGTCTTATGGCCTCTGCCGCTAAGAGGGGACTTGCTTCAGCAAGTACCATGTCTGTTCCAAGACTTACCGCAGCTGCGTTTGTCGGCATGGCGATGGAAAGCCGGATCCTAAGGGAAAAAAGGCATTCCGGAAGAGGTCATTCCTACCCTGGTCAAAGCCAGAAAGGAGGTGACCGCACAACATTATCACCACGTGTGGCGAAAATATGTTGCGTGGTGTGAGGCCAGGAAGGCCCCACAAAGAAATTTCAACTCGGTCGTTTCCTGCATTTCCTGCAAACAGGAGTGTCTATGGGCCTCAAATTGGGGTCCATTAAGGTTCAAATTCGGCCCTGTAAATTTTCTTCCAGAAAGAATTGGCTTCAGTTCCTGAAGTCCAGAAGTTTGTCAAGGGAGTATTGCATATACAAACCCCTTTTTTGTGCCTCCAGTGGCACTGTGGGATCTCAACGTAGTTCTGGGATTCCTCAAATCACATTGGTTTAAAACCAGTCAAATATGTGGATTTGAAGCATCTCACATAAAAAGTGACCATGCTCTTGGCCCTGGCCTGGACCAGGCGAGTGTCAAATTGGTGGTTTTTTCTCAAAAAAGCCCATATCTGTTTGTCCATTCGGACAGGGCAGAGCTGCGGACTCGTCCCCAGTTCTCCCCCTAAGGTGGTGTCAGTGTTTCACCTGAACCAGCTTATTGTGGTGCCTTGCACCTACTAGGGACTTGGAGGACTCCAAGTTGCTAGGAGTTGTCAGGGCCCTGAAAATATGTTCCAGGACAGCTGGAGTCAGAAAATCTGACTCGCTGTTTATACTGTATGCACCCAACAAGTTGGGTGCGCCTGCTTCTAAGCAGGCGATTGCTCGTTGGATTTGTAACACAATTCAACTTGCACATTCTGAGGCAGGCCTGCCACAGTCTAAATCGGTTAAGGCCCATTCCACAAGGAAGGTGGGCTCATCTTGGGCGGCTGCCCGAGAGGTCTCGGCATTACAACTCTGCCGAGCAGCTACGTGGTCAGGGGAGAACACGTTTGTAAAATTCTACAAATTTGATATCCTGGCAAAAGAGGACCTGGAGTTCTCTCATTCGGTGCTGCAGAGTCATCCGCACTCTCCCGCCCGTTTGGGAGCTTTGGTATAATCCCCATGGTCCTTTCAGGAACCCCAGCATCCACTAGGACGATAGAGAAAATAAGAATTTACTTACCGATAATTCTATTTCTCGGAGTCCGTAGTGGATGCTGGGCGCCCATCCCAAGTGCGGATTATCTGCAATACTTGTACATAGTTACAAAAATCGGGTTATTATTGTTGTGAGCCATCTTTTCAGAGGCTCCGCTGTTATCATACTGTTAACTGGGTTTAGATCACAAGTTGTACGGTGTGATTGGTGTGGCTGGTATGAGTCTTACCCGGGATTCAAAATTCCTCCCTTATTGTGTACGCTCGTCCGGGCACAGTACCTAACTGGCTTGGAGGAGGGTCATAGGGGGAGGAGCCAGTGCACACCACCTGATCCTAAAGCTTTACTTTTTGTGCCCTGTCTCCTGCGGAGCCGCTATTCCCCATGGTCCTTTCAGGAACCCCAGCATCCACTACGGACTCCGAGAAATAGAATTATCGGTAAGTAAATTCTTATTTTTTATTACATTGCATATTGAATGTTTTTTTAAATATTATAAAAAAACACAGATAATATTCACTATGCACTTTAATAAAAATATGCTGCATTACTTTGAAATAGCATTGCATTATTGAATATTATCTGGTTTGTTTGTTTTTTAAAACATTGTATGCTCTGGCTCATGAGAGACACTGCGTGACAGCGTTTCCACACTCTGACTGCTGTCACTTACCAAAATACCACTGCTATCCTCCAGTTCCAAGCTGCCTGGGCTGTTTCTCCTGCAGTCCAGTGTTTCTCCTGGGCACTGGACTGGGCTCCTCTTAGGACCGTCGCCACTGCAAAGACTTAAGTGAACTGTGAAAGGCGGGGAGTAAGTGAAGGGTGTAGCGTCGCATGGATGCGTCATGTGATATCTACGCACACAGTGGGACACGGACAGGTGACTGTGGGCAGTGGCTGGGTTACCGCCGCAGAGAGGGGGGGGTTCCAGTGGCAAACGCAGGATTTCCATAGGGGGGTTTCCGTACATGTATGTATTCATGTGTTTGTATACGTATATGTGTGGGTGGGTATACATGTACTGTGTTTGAATATACTGTATATAATCCCAGTAAAAAAGGCAGGTGCACTCAGATTTTACAAAAAAACTGTAATGATGCAAAGTCACAGCATATCAACATGTCAGGGCTACGGGCCCCCGAAACATGGATATGCTGTGACTTTGCATCATTACAGTTTTTTTGTAATATCTGAGTGCACCTGCCTTTTTTATCGGGATTATAATTATTTACAGAGGGCACTTGAGTATTATTTTGAATGTCAGAGGAGTGGCGGACCACCGTACATACACATACAGTAGCATACACACACACACACACACACACACACACACACACACACACACACACACACACACACACACAATATAGCACACATAGTATACATGCACACAGCATACATACAAACACACACACAGACTATACATGCACACAGCATACATACAAACACACACAGACTATACATGCATGCAGCATACATACAGTATACATGCACGCAGCATACATACACACTGCATACATACATACATACATACACAGTATACATACGCATAGCATACATACACACAGTATACATGCATACATACACCCACAGTATACATGCATTCATAGTATACATACACACACACTATACATGCATATAGCATGCTTTGCATACACACACACTACACATGCCATACATACACACACCATTATAAGTAACTACAGCCTTCCATCACCATCCCCCCCAGCCAGCCTATTTTATTACACACCACCGGCCTCTCCTTCAATCCCAACATACAGTATCTAACACCCACCTGGATTCAGTGAGAGTATTGGACACATCCACTGCCTACCCAGTGCCCTCACCGTCACCAGCCTTTTTCTCTTTCACCTCACGTACAAGTACAGTACCTCCTGAGAGGAGCTGTGTGCTGCGCTGTCACTGCAGCTCCCTCTACAGGCACCAAGAAGCAAGCATCTCTGTGTAAGGATGGAGCTGCTGCAGCCTGTCAGTTCCTCACGCTGTATACACACACAAAAAACGATCAGCAGCGCAGATGGATCGGCGGCCAGGGGGGGTTTCTAGGTACTCGGAAACCCCCCCTGCGTGCACGTATGGGTTCCACCGACGGAGTTATCAACTATACAGTGCCACGGCTCTCTTCCGGCCAGCGCAATCCATTTAAATTTTACCCCATCCTACGTGTTGCACTGACACAGCTTGATGCCATGGTTGATGCCCAGATCCTTGGGGCCCCTCACAACGTCGGGGCCCGGTACGGGTGTCCCCTTTGACCCCCCCTGTCGCCGGGCCTGCCCCCCTGCAGTGCACATGGTTTTGCCCAACTGCTAAAAAATTTCCTGCTGCGATCAACTTGGAATTACCCCTATAGTTACAAATGCTTCCAGCATGATTGTACCATTAACATACCCTCCAACATTTTACACATAAAAATCGATACAAATTCGAAAAGCGGGCGTGGCCACGGGTACAGGGGGCGTAGTCACGCCCCTTTTCCTATACTTTCAATGGAAGTTTGGAGAGCCAAAAATCGGTACAGACCATAAACAAAAGGTACTGTACCTGCCAAAAAGGTACAGTTGGAGGGTATGCATTAATAAAGGGTTTACAAACTACACATTATTGCAACGTTTGTATTTGGCTATTCATTATAAAGTACAGTAGTGTCCAGAAGATGTTAGATTTTTGCAGATTTGTTTTCAGGCTGACTGTTGAAAATGTCACTTTTTAACAGACAACCAGTAAATTTACTTTTATTTGTCATCCCTAGTAAATACTTGTGATCTCTCAGTGGCTGCAGCAAGAAACACTGCAGCTGTAGCGTTATAGAGCTCTATGGCGAACGTAACCTCTTCTACTCCACCTGCAAAAGCCACCTGTAGTATAGAACATACTATAGTAGGTGCATCTTGCCTCTGACTGTAAATTAGCATGATGGTTGTGTGTATCCTTAAGAACAACAATCTAGTAACAGATGCTCATGTTCCCTTTTGCATTCTGTGGGCAGTGGACTAAAGGTGGGTACACACTTGCCGATAAAGTAAACAACGTTACTCATTTTGCCCTTACTGGGAGACGTTGTTTACCATATCGACTAGTGTGTATGCTGCCCAATGACAAGCGAGATGCGTGTCCCCGCGGGGCATTAACGACCCTTGCTGTCGGCCGTGCATGCAGCTAATTTTGGACTGTCATCAAAAACTGCATTCACAGCCCGGCCGTGGCGTGCCATCACTGAGCGATATCGTTTGCATATCGCTCAGTGTGTACGCACTGCCGACGACAGCCCCAGCAGGGAAGGGAACACACTAGGCGACGTCACTCAGCGTATGTGTGTGACTTTCCTAATACCTGTTCCTGTTAACCATTGATATTGCACCATGTGTTTTGCATGTATGAATGGTGCAGAGATGATTTTTTTTATATTCTACCTAATTACCTAAAGAAAGTAGAGGATCCGGATATTATATAGTTTATACAGGAAATGTGCGGAAGTTCTGGGTTGCAATTTGTACATTGTACGTGTGTGTATCTTACCTGTAAACATTGCATCTCTGCTAGAAGATGCTTGTCAAAAAAACTCTCTGGCTGTCAATCAGGTGAATATGGTGAGTGATTGCACATACCTTGCCACCATGCAATCACAGGCTTTTGTTCCAGTGTGAGATATCTTTATTTAGCTGGATTTTGCTTTTAAAGGGGTATGAAGTATTCCCTATACCTTAGTGAGAAACTGTTTGGAAATTTATAGCGCTGGTCTGTTTTACTCATCATACGTAATAAATGTTCATGGCACTTCACTATGACATCCAGTGGCTGTCTGTCAGTCGTTATCATGCCATAACTGGAGAAATGGACAACCAATGAGCTTAGGCTAAAGTAAAGAATGTCGGCAACCCATCATTTTAAGATCACTGCTATAGGAAAAAGTTTAATTGTAATTAACATATGGGGGCATACAGTATGTAATAGGGTCCAAATTTGCCGGAGGTGTGGCATGCTGGCCAATCTCGGAGGGTTTTTTTTGGTTTTTTTTTAAAGCTGCAATCATTTATGAGGCAAAACCATGACAATGATTGCCGCTTTAAAAGACTTCTGAGATTGGTCGGCATCCCGCAACTCCAGCAAACTTAGACCCTATTATATATTCCCTATGGAGTTTCTTTCCAAGTTGCAGAGTCGTGCATGGGCTCAGAAACTGCTTTGTCCTTCTTACAGTGACTGTTCAGTTTTAAATACTGCAAATGTGTAACAATGTATTGGCTATTTCTGCTCATGTGACCATACTGCACCATCTGTACCTAACAGGAAGATAAACCGCTTTCCAATCTTCAGTGGGATTTTTGTGCTAGTCTAAATCCACACCTCTGGAGGTGTGTGTATTGTGATAGGGGAACGTCCGTGTCTCAGTGGGCATGGCCACATTTCTGCTGTTGTGCCCTAGGCTGCCCCTTATGCCCCTCCTATCCTCTGATTTGCATGTGCCAGTGGCAGCTGTGCATACCTCCCACCCAATGCTCTGCTATACAGGCATATCTCCACAACTGGCTGGTGACTACCTCCTGATCCTATTGGCAAGAAAAAGCTTTCATATGAGGATTGACCAACCAGAATTGAGTTGGCTGAGGGGTACGACAGTATGATAAATCATTTAAAAGATGCTCATGTATAATATAATTCTGGTAGCCAGTTTTAGTGGGATCACATGGCAGTAGCTGAAAAGCCACCCAAAAAAACTCAATTGACCATGGGTTGTCCCCTTTGGAGCACAGTAATAGTGACGCTTGGATGCAGGTACTTGATCTGTGTGCTGATCAGCTTTGCATTGGGTTTGTGCAGTTTATCTGCCAGTGTATCATCATCACCTTTAAACTTTGATTCTACAATTTTAGGTCCATTCGTCAAAAGTACTTTTACAGAAAACACATGTAAGTTGTTTTCTGAATGGCTTTGCCAAATGTGCATACAGTATGTGATCAGACCATCTAAAACCCGGATCCGGGTAGGGAAATTTCAAGTTGCAGGTGTGTGGCAGCAATAATTACATCATTGCCGTCCTGTGACATAATGCAGCGATGATTTACGGCAGTAGGGGGCATGGCCATATTGGTGCAATTCATGGTGAAACGCGTTTTCTCTGGCTGGGTCCACAGGATTATCCACAGGATAACATTGGGATATGGTTGAGCGACAGAGGAAATGGCACCAACACGGTCAAGAGCTTTCTGGCCTCCCAGGATGCATCGGGGGCCTCACCATATAGTCTCACCCACTGACTCAGTCAGATCAGTTTTTTGCTTGGTGCGGCAGGAAGCCGCATGGTCACAGGGCTACTGTAGATAAGGCAGCCTCAAGATTTTATTATTTTATTTTTATAGACTTACTATATTTTTTTTTCGAGCGACTTTTCTTAACAGCATCTTATACGCATACTAGAAAAGAGTCGCTCCAACAACTCCCCACCGGGTCGCAACAACGCTTACCTTCGCGGTACAATGCTGTCTCGACGGGCGTCTGTGTCGGATGTTCTAGCAGGTCCAGCAGACGTAACCAGGCTGTGGCCGGAGCATGGGGGGACGGTAAGTCTATGGATTTCCTCTTACTAGAGGGGTCCGGACACAGCTACACTGATTTGGTGGAGACTACAAACAGTGTGTTGATGCGCCGAACATCTGGAGTGCGACAGCGCTACGCTCTAGGGATCATAGGCGCTAGGACTAGGTAGAGGCCGCGATCCTTAGGGTTTAAGTCAACGGGGGGATTCAGAGGCTCTCCTGGCCACCCCTCCTCCGAGTTCATGACCAGTTTCCGCGCGTCTCCCATCCATGAACTGAATGACCTCACTTCCGTCTCAGACGCTACAACGAGGGTACTGGGTCGCAGCTTAGACACTGCGGTTGTGTACACTAGAGATCCTGCCTAGACCGAGTCGTAGCCCTTAGCGTCTGCATACACGTGGAAGTCGCTGAGCGTCCGTGTCCGTCAGTGAGCGACTGTGTCCGTTATCAGGAGCGCTAGTGTACATCAGTAGCGTCTGAATCCACTCAGCGTCTTACGAGCGCATTTGCTTGGATATGGAAGTGTAGTGAGTCTCCCTGTATCCCGCTCTACAGAGGAAGGGTATACAATACTAAAAATTCTCTCTACTTGTTAGTATGAAGTGTTAATGTTTAGTACATATTGCATATGAGATTACTGTGTTTTCTGCATGTTATGTTGAAAAAGAACCAGTTAAAAACAGAAGTACAATTTTCCTACTTATTTATAAGTTATGGGGGTTGTATTCCCATATGACAATGTCTAATGCTTTAACATGTGACTGACTGCTAGTATGAGTGCTGACTTTTCTGTGTAATGCCAGTCCTGTTCTGACCCTCAATTCAGGTGCACTGTGGTCAGATTGATCTCACTTCTATATACTCATATATAGGTGATTTTCAGTCACAAATTGTGTAGTCATTAACAGATTATTACCATGTCTCTGAGCGGCAAAAGTGACGAGGAGAATTTATCAAGCACTCCTACATCCCTAACATGCTTATCTTGTAAGACAGGGTTAATTGGTATGAACCAATTGGTCACTTATGAGGGATTGTGTGCGAACTGTTTTGCTTTTCAGCAAAGTAAAAAAACAGGAGTTGGTTCAACCACCAACAAAGCCACCATGGAATATGTTCGCAAAGACTCTATCTTCAATAGCGGACAGGTTAACTCCGGTAGCACCACCTCAAGGGTTAGGTTACACTATTAACCCATACATGCAGCTCCCTTCCTACGGCTTGGTTCCAGTAGCCTCTACAAGCAACCAAGGGACAGGTAAGACTAAGACAGATGCGTCTATGTGGCAGACTACACAAGATGATACAACAGATGATGATACAGTATATTCAAATACTCTGTATGATGATCAGTCGCAGTGTTTTAGTTCAGAGGATGTAGCTGAACTTAATGATGTGAAGGCTGTTCTCTCTTTGAAAGAGCCAGCTAAGACAGTGTTAAAATCTAAAGCACCTGTGTTCAAACGAACAAAATCAGTGAGAACTGAATTCCCAGCGTCAGATGAGCTGACGGAAATGATGGATGAGTCTTGGGCTACGCCCA
The DNA here is from genome assembly GCF_028390025.1 of Pseudophryne corroboree. Taxonomy (NCBI): domain Eukaryota; kingdom Metazoa; phylum Chordata; class Amphibia; order Anura; family Myobatrachidae; genus Pseudophryne; species Pseudophryne corroboree. The sequence continues at coordinate 823,732,172 of NC_086447.1, forward strand.
GTAAGAAATATAAAATCCCGAAAAGATGGAATTCTTATTATCCATTTCCAGCTGCGGATTGTTCGAAAAGAGAAGTTCCTCCAAAAGTAGATGCACATGTACTGCGACTTGTGCATAAATCTGCTTTACCACTGTCATCTACCTCACTAAATGATGTCACAGACAGAAGGGTAGATAGCTTCTTGAAAAATGTATTTTCTCTAGTAGGAGCAGTGGTAAGACCTGCTATGGCTTCGGCCTGGGTAGCAAAGGCAAAGGGCGAATGGATAGAGGAACTAGAGAATGATATCTCTTCTCCTATTAGGGAGCAAGAGGATCTTTTTAGCCGTTTAAGACAATCTGCCCAATACTTGGAAGAAGCAGCAACTGATATATGTACAGTTGCTTCTAAAGCTTCAGCCTTGACAGTAGCCGCTCACAGAGCAGTTTGACTACGTACCTGGAAAGCAGATGCGGAATCCAAGAAAGAATTGGAAGCATTGCCTTTCATTGGTAATATACTGTTTGGGAAACCATTATCTGATATCCTAGAATCAGAGGCTGAGTCAAAGAAGGTCAGATTTCCGGCTACTTATAACTCTAAGTCCAAGGGTTCAAAGTTTCGCTCATTTCGTTGGCAAAGCAAAGCGAAAGCCAAAGAGGAGTCTAAGCAACCCCAGCTCAGAACTAGGGGTAGGAAGCAGTGGGCTAGCAAAAAGCCAGCTTCCAAGCCTGAACAGAAACCATCAGCCTGAAGAGACGGGCCTCCGCCTGGAGGATTCCAGGGTTGGGGGCCGACTCCTTCATTTTGCACACATATGGCAACAGTCAACAACAGATGCTTGGGTGCACAAGGTGGTATCTCAGGGGTTTGGGTTCCCATTCAGGAGGCAGCCTACTCAAAGATTTTTTTGCACCAGCCCGTCTCGTATAGAGTCGAAGGCCAATGCCCTGCAAGATGCAGTCCAGAAATTACTGCAGTCAGGTGTGATTGTCCCAGTACCTCCATCACAAAGGGGACAGGGGTTTTACTCCAATCTATTTCTGATCCAGAAGCCAAATGGGTCGTATCGACCAATTCTCAATCTAAAAATGTTAAACAAATACATTTGGATCCCGAAGTTCCACATGGAGACGTTATGCTCCATAATGTTAGCTATGGAACCGGGAGATTACATGGTATCTCTGGATGTACGGGATGCTTACCTACATGTGCCTATAGCACTGTCTCATCAGTGTTACCTCAGGTTTGCCATCCTCCAGGAACATTTTCAGTTCCGAGCTTTGCCCTTCGGGCTAGCAACAGCACCCAGGGTGTTTACCAAGATCATGGTGGTTATGGCAGCATGTCTGCGCAAACAGGGGATAAGAATATTCCCATACCTCGACGACCTATTAATCTTAGCACATTCGCAAGATTTACTTTTGAGCCATCTTCAACAGACAATAGTTTGTTTACAGAGACACGGGTGGCTCATAAATTGGGAAAAGTCGTCTCTGAATCCGTCACAGCGGATGGTTCATTTGGGGGCCATATTGGATTCAGACCTACAGAAAGTTCTCTTACCAGTGAAAAAGATAGTCAAGGTGCAGGTCAGGGCTCAGGAAGCGTTGCACGCCCAGACAATGTCAGTCCATGCAGCAATGCGACTGTTGGGTCTGATGGTATCAACCTTCGACATGGTGGAATATGCACAATTCCACTCCAGACCATTGCAGCACCTTATTCTGACCAAATGGAACGGAAATCATCAGACGATAAAAAAGCAGATGATAAAGTTTCCAGTAAACGTAAAAAGGTCTCTAGCGTGGTGGCTACATACAGATCATTTAAACAAGGGGAGACCCTTTTGCATAAGAGAATGGCAAGTCCTGACAACAGATGCCAGCCTGCAAGGCTGGGGTGCGGTACTCGGAAGCCTTTGGTTCCAGGGAAAATGGACTGCAAGGGAAAGTCGCCTGCTGATAAATCTGTTGGAAATAAGGGCCATTTACTTGGATCTAGTTCAGGCAAAGGACAGTCTGCAAGGAAGACCGGTCCAGATTCGCTCAGACAATGCGGCAGCAGTAGCGTACCTTAATCATCAAGGAGGAACTCACAGCAGGAGACTGATGGAGGAGATAACTCCCATTCTAAGTTGGGCAGAACTCCATCTCCCAGCATTGTCAGCAGTGTTTGTCCCAGGTGTTCTGAACTGGGAAGCGGATTTTCTCAGTCGACACACCATTCAGGAAACCGAATGGGCATTACACCCAGAAGTATTTCAGACACTAGTGAACAGATGGGGTCTACCAGAGATAAACCTCATGGCGTCTCGTCTAAACAACAAAGTTCCAAGGTACGGATCGAGAACAAGGGACCCAGGAGCGGTCCTTGTAGACGCACTGTCAGTAGAATGGAAATTTCATCTGGCATATCTGTTCCCTCCAATATCTCTGTTACCCAGAGTAGTGAGAAAAATAAAGCAAGGGAGCGATAATTCTAATAGCTCCAGCTCGGCGAAGAAGGCATTGGTATACAGATATTCTAAGGATGTCCGTGGATGCACTGATACTGCTCCCTCAACGTCCAGATCTGCTAATGCAGGGTCCTTGTTGCCACAGTCTTCTGGATCGCCTGTCTTTGACTGCGTGGCTGTTGAAATCTCTCTCTTAGAAGCTAGAGGATTTTCAAGACAAGTAATCCAAACTATGCTTAGAGCAAGAAAGCCTTCTTCAGCTCGTGTGTATCATAGAATATGGCAAGCCTATATTCATTGGTGTACTGGAAAAAATTTGAATCCAAGATCTTTTAAAGTATCCAGGATTTTGGATTTCCTTCAAGCAGGATTGGATAAAGGTTTGAAAGTGGCTTCCTTGAGAGTTCAAGTATCAGTGTTAACTGTATGGTTTCAGCGAAAGATTGCTGATTTACAGGATGTACGTACTTTCTTTTAGGGAGTTGTACATATTCAACCTCCTTTGTTCCTCCTGCAGCTCCTGGGATTTGAATTTAGTTCTTAAATTCCTCCAGGGTCCTCCGTTTGAACCGCTTAAGAGAGCAGATCTTAAATGGTTAACGGCTTAAGTGCTTTTTCTACTGGCAATGGCATCAGCCAGAAGAGTGTCACATTTAGGAGCATTATCGTGTAAGTCTCCTTTCCTAAGTTTTTTTCCAGACAGAGCAGTTCTCAGAACGAGATCTGGTTATCTTCCTAAGGTGGTTTCAAAGTTTCACCTGAATGAAGAGATTGTAGTCCCAGTTTTTTAGGTATCGGGACTATCTGCGGGAGAAGCGTCGCTGGACGTAGTCCGAGCTTTAAGAATCTACATAGATCGTACTAGTGCCGTCAGAAAAACAGATTTTCTCTTCATCCTCTATGGATTCCATAGAAGAGGATGGCCTGCTAATAAACAGACGCTGGCGAGATGGCTCCGAATAGTAATATCAGAAGCTTATTCTCATGCAGATCTCCCTACTCCGGCTAATGTCTCTGCACACTCTATACGTAAGATAGGTACTTCATGGGCAGCACAACAGGGTGCTTCAGCAGAACAGATATGTAAGGCAGCCACGTGGTCTTCCATAAACACATTCATCAGACATTATGCCTTGGATACTTTTGCCTCTCATGACGCAGACTTCGGGCGAAAGGTCCTCCTGTGTAATCAGGAGCGTTCCCACCACTAAAATTGGCTTTGGTAATCCCAATGTTATCCTGTGGACCCAGCCAGAGAAATAGACGTTATGGTAAGAACTTACTGTTGATCACGTGATTTCTCTTATGTCCACAGGGATCCCACCCTGACGCACCTGATTTGAGGATCTAGACAATCACTAAATCTCTTCCTTCTTGTATGGAAGGGTGTGCATGTGTGTTCTTATCGCATAAACAGGTCTCTACCTGATGCTCCTGACGAAATCGCTGTGGAAAGAACTGATCTGACTGAGTCAGTGGGCGGGACTATATGGTGAGGCCCCGATGCATCCTGGGAGGCCAGAAAGCTCGTGACCGTGTTGGTGCCATTTCCGCTGTCGCTCAACCGTATCCCAATGTTATCCTGTGGATACCTGTGGACATAAGAGAAATCACGTTATCAACGGTAAGTTCTTACCATAACGTCTATATCATGCTCCCACTATTCCCACTTGACTATTTCCCAGAATACAGGATAACTCCCATAAGATTGTGAGTGTCCATTAAATTTCAGGAGAGAAGGCAAAATACTGGAATTACTGTATCAAAATCCTTTTACAAAAAAAGTCTTATTGTATAGCAGGGCTTATGTGTGTACATAACGTTTCATAGCTGTTGCACAATATATGGCTGTTGGGTTCCTGCCTAGAACAATCTTACACAATCATGTTTGACAATTTGATGAAAGATCTGATTAGATTTACAGCAACAATGTTCATGGGAATTGTATACGATTATCCATGTAGGGCCTTCAAATTTCTTTTACAGTTTGTATTTACTCATTTAAAAGCCACAGTTTTTAACCTTGAGCAAGTAGCTTGCGTCCAGCAATTTTGTTACACCACAGTGTTAATACAATAGTAAACTTAAACTGCAGGCAATTAGAGAAGTGCTGAAGAATTGAATTTGAAAAAATAAAATTCTTTAGGAGTAAAAAAAAAAAAAAGTTATCTTTTAGCCTGCAGTTTACTTTTTAATGGGTTTAATCAACTTTCTCAATACTTTTTTTTTATTTTTTTATACTACGGGATTAGTAGTAATCAAACAGATGGCTACCTTTCACAACACCAAGAGATCAAATGTTGTGTGACGTGGGCTGCACTTTTATTTAAAATAGACTTTTTGATTGCAAAGAGACATTTAATTAAGCAAATCACTGTGGCGATATGGATGGTGCTACTGTTAATGAGGTCAGTTTTGATATTTGTATTTTTTATATAATTGCCGAGGTCTCTCCATTTCTCTCAATTAGCTTATTCAGGGCTGCATAAATTCCAGGATACCAACAGCTGAAAATAAATAAATATATATATATAGTTCTAGAGGTAATTTTCATAGCTATACCCAATATCCCAAGCTGGAGCCCCTGTTTATGAGATGTGTGGCCTTTGTTCCAAGGTCTCCTCCATTCTTCTTATATCCCCAGCAGAAAGGCAGTATGCCAGGGACAGATCATTGACGACTTAATTGTTACCATCAACACACAACCATTGATTCCATACAAGAAAAAAAAAATACAAAAAAAGGGGATGTAGTTGGTATCCCAACGTACGGGATGCCAGCGGTCAGGAGGCTGGCATGGGATCCAGACACATATCTGACTGAACTGCTGACTCTTAAATCCCAACAGTCAGAATCCCGAATGTAAGAATGCCAGGAATGATTAGGGTTAGGCTGTGGGGGGAGGGTTAGGGCTAGACTGCGGGGTGGGGCATAGGATTAGGCTGTGAGAAGGGAGGGTTAGGGTTTGGGATTAAGGTTACTTTACTTGGATGCCCAATGTCAGGATTATGACAGTCAGGATTCCGGGGTCGGCATTCTGACCGCCACCTTCCTAACCGCCGGCATCCCGTACCCAAAACATCAATGTTTTTTGTGTGGAAACACCCGCTTCCGAGACTTGGCTGACATTTACATGAAGTCTCACTGTGCTCACAAGTCTAATTTTACTTTCAGTTGAAAAACAAACAACAAACCTGCAACATTTGGTAGAAAACATTGACCTCCAGTTATATATGGAACATCAATCATCAGCCTCAAATCATCAATTGGGGTTGGGGGAAAGGGGGGTATCTTATTGCCCGCCCTTACCAGTGTGTAGAAACCTAGAATTTGACTGCAGATAAGAACTACTTGGTCCATTTAATCTGCCATTAACACATGTGCACACATACACTTACACACTACGGTTCATTTTTGTTGTTGTCTGGGAGCCAATTAACTTATTAGTATATTTTGGGATTGTGGGAGGAAAACAATGCAAGCACGGGGAGTATATACAAATGCCACACAGGGCCATGGAGAGGAATCAAACCCATGACCTCATTTCTGTGAGGCAGTAATACTGACCATTACACCATCTGTGTTGCTCTAATAGAAAGGGCAGATAATTTAAATAAAGAATAACATTTCTGCAGGATCTTATGTTGCCCACAAGCATCTTTGAGGAAGATCAATTCGATGCTTTATTTTTAGGCCCAGATTTATCAAGCCTTGGAGAGTGACAAATAGCACGGTGATAAAGTACCAGGCAATCAGCTCCTACCTGTCATTTTTTCAAACACCGCCTGTAACATGATAGATAGGAGCTGACTGTCTGGTACTTTATCACTGTGCTATTTATCACTCTCCAAAGCTTGATAAATGGGGGCCTATATCTTTTCTTTTTAACATTACATTTTATGTCCTGATAAACTAGAGCCAAATACTGCAGAACTAAGAAATAAAAATATGGAACAAGTTTAATGGAGCTATTAAGAGTTACAATGTCAGGCCTGCTGCAAGTGAAGGGAAAGAAGGCAATAACTTAAACAAACACACACACACACACACATATCTCACTGCCATGGGGGTTCATTCCGAGTTGTTCGCTCGCAAGCTGCTTTTAGCAGCTTTGCACACGCTAAGCCGCCGCCTACTGGGAGTGAATCTTAGCATATTAAAATTGCGAACGAAAGATTAGCAGAATTGCGAATAGACACTTCTTAGCAGTTTCTGAGTAGCTTCAGACTTACTCGGCATCTGCGATCAGTTCAGTGCTTGTCGTTCCTGGTTTGACGTCACAAACACACCCAGCGTTCGCCCAGACACTCCTCCGTTTCTCCAGCCACTCCCGCGTTTTCCCCAGAAACGGTATCGTTTTTTCACACACTCCCATAAAACGGCCTGTTTCCGCCCAGAAACACCCACTTCCTGTCAATCACATTACGATCACCAGAACGAAGAAAAAACCTCGTAATGCCATGAGTAAAATTCCTAACTGCATAGCAAATTTACTTGGCGCAGTCGCACTGCGGACATTGCGCATGCGCATTAGCGACTATTCGCTCCGTTGCGACAAAAAAATAACGAGCGAACAACTCGGAATGACCCCCATGGTTCTGAGAAGTGAGTAATGTAATAGTATCTGTGTCTTGTAGGCGGAGGGAGACTTCTCACTAACATAAACATTGGCGTCCCTAAACTACAAACAACTTGTACTGTACATTGAGTCAATAAAAATGCATACGTCACATGCCTGTTTAGTTACAGTAGAAGCTTCTGTGTAGTTAGACACTTTTCAAAGATGCTTTGCTACTTTGTATATCATGGGTGTGCATCACTCCATATAATAATAATATTTCCATGCCAGATAATTGATAAATAGATATATGGTTATTCACCGGTCGGGAGAAGGGACTCGGAAAAGGGAGTACACACCTGTAACAAGTCCCAAACCGTGTATATTAAGAAGGCATCTTGCCTTAACCATCTTGTAATGCTCGCGAAAAACAGATCAGTATGGTCTCTGTACTGCTGCTATCCATGTTTGTACGGTATCATCTAGTTTCTCTTCGTGGAGAGGACCTTTCCCATAAGCCCCTGGGTCCATGTGACAAACTGTTTTGATTAGTAACCTGTGGCGATAAACGCAATAACCTCAAACGAACGGAGAATGGATAAAACGTTTAGGTGCTGTAAGGGCGGAAGTTATTTACTGCCCTCTCGTTATGTCACTTCCTAGTCCTGATCACGGAGAAAAAATATACACAACCGTGTTTGTACTGAGCACTGCACACTGTTAAGCTGCATACACACCGTGCGATATGGACTATATAGTCCATATTGCACGGAAGCGTAGTGCATATCGCACCGTGTATGCACTTGCGATGCCGATGCGCGGTCCCTCGTGATTGACATCACAAGAAAATATAGTGGGTGCAGGCGGGGCCGATACTGACTACATGCTTTCAGACGCAATGTAGTCAGTATCGTCCATTAGCCTGCATCGGTGCGTGTGTACGCACCTTTAAGGGGGGTATCTCCCAGAGATGTGTGCTGAGCAATATAGCACAGATCGCTCAGCACATGTCTCAGGATTCTTAGCACACAGAGCGATGTGTGCTGAGCGAGGGGGAAAAAAAAGCTCACTTCACCGGGGGTGAAGTGAGCGATCTGACTAGATCTGGCCTGCATGCAGGCCAGTCTTGAGTCAGCGATAGCGACGTGCATGGCCGCGCGTCGCTATGGGCTTTACACACGGAGTGTTTTGTGCTTAATTCTAAGCAATCTAGTCCAACTGACTGACATTAGCTCCATTTGACAGAAAGCGATCTTTCGGTCTTGTAGTTCTTGGAAATTAGATGCTCAGTGACATGTTGGTCCAGTGCTGTCAAAGCATTTCTTTCTATTTAAGAACTTATCACTGTCATGATAAAGGGTGTGTAGTCATTACGTTGGAAGACATGGTCATTATGATGACAGGGTTAGGTTAGAGTTAGGTATTAAAGACAGTAAAAAAACGGTATGCCGATGTCTGACATACAGTATGACATTTTATACGACACCTTTTAATAAAGTTATTGAACCCCCATGTAAATGACCCTCCCCACAGACACACACACTCACTACACATTTAAATCAGCTCTTTATAAAACCAAGTTTCTCTTACGTCCTAGGGGATGCTGGGGTCCACATTAGTACATGGGGTATAGACGGGTCCACTAGGAGCCATTGGCACTTTAAGAGTTTGAGAGTGTGGGCTGGCTCCTCCCTCTATGCCCCTCCTACCAGACTCAGTTTAGAAAATATGCCCGGAGGAGCTGGTCACAGCTAGGGGAGTTCTACAGAGTTTCTTTAGTAAATGTTTATTTTAGAGTTTATTATTTTACAGGGAGGCTGCTGGCAACAGCCTCCCTGCTTCGAGGGATTAAGGGGGAGGGGGAGTAGTGTCCGCCCTGCGGGGACTGAGCCACTATCTCCGCTGACAGGACACTGAGCTCCTGTGGGGATCGAACGTTCCCCGCCACAGGGGATTGCTTACCCCGGCAGCATGCCGCCACCCCCTACAGAGCCAAAAGATCAGAAGAGTCGAGATATGGCGGCACAAGGGTAGGAGCGCAGCTCTGAGTAGCTGCGCTCCGGGAAGGATCAGCGGCACACAGTGTTGGCGCTTTAAGGGGGCGTCCTGAGCCAGCGTCTTAATACCCTACACTGGTCACAGACACTAACCGGGTACTGAATCCCCAGGCTAGCGTCAGAATCCTCCGTACTCAGACACTCACAGGGAACGGAATCACCTGACTTGAGACGGAGTCCTCAGCCAATATAAAGAATTTGTGCGGGAAGACGCGCCATCTTCAAGGGGCGGAGCTTCTCCTCAGAGCGGACCCAGCAGCGTTCAGCGCCATTTTTCTGTCTGCAGCTCCTTTACACAGATGCTGACAGAGCTGTCCCTCCAAGCAACTCCAGCTATCCTGTGCTGTACAAGGGGGTTGTAGAAGGGAGGGGAGGCGGTGAACTAGACCTGTGTAACTATTACAGTACACAGTGGGCGCGGATAAGGGTGCCATATATATATATATATATATATATATATAAAAACAGCGCTGTGTGTGGGTTGAACTCTGTCTCTCTTACCATTCTCAGGGGGAAAACTCTGTCTAACCTACCGTGTGTGTGTGTGTGTGTGTGTGTGTGTGTGTGTGTGTGTGTGTGTGTGGAGTGTTTGGTGTCTCCAGTTAGCTATGTCCAGGGACTGTGTCACATGCTGCTGAGGATATGTCCTCTCAGGATGATCTCATTCCATGTAATCAAGATTGCACTGTTGTAGCGCAGATACCAGCAAGGGAGCCTGAGTGGTTATCCTCTATCAAAACTATGATTTCTCAGATTTCTGCTAGGGTTGCTCAGAATGAATCTGCAACTCAGGTTTTACAGAATTCTATGGCAGTTTGGTCTGGTTCTGTTACCTCAGGATCCCCCTCTGTGGGTTCCCACAAACGTGTTCTTGCCCAGATCATGCAAGACGACACGAATACCAACTCTGACACGGCAGGCGGTGATGGGGATTTGCTCAGGGGGGCCGCATCTCTTGCAAAAGGGGTGCAGTTGATATGCAAAAGGGTTGCAGAGGCTATTAGAGATGTGTTGAATATTACTGACACAACACCTGAACAGGTTGAGGAGGCTTACTTCACTGACAATAAGAAAGCCTCACTAACCTTCCCTGTGTCCAAAGAATGAAATGCTATTTTTGAAAAAGCATTGGAAAATCCAGAGAAAAATTCCAGATCCCTAGGAAGGTTCTGGTTGCTTTCCCCTTCCCTGAGGAGGATAGAAAAAATTGGGAAAACCCACTCATAGTGGAAGCGTCTGTATCCAGACTCTCGAAAAAGGTGGTTTTACCTGTCCCAGGATCTACCGCCTTGAAGGAGCCGGCTGATGGCAAAATTGATACTACGCTCAAATCCATATACACGGCTTCAGGGGCGATACTACGTTCCACTATAGCCTGTGCATGGATTTTCAAAGCTATAGTAAAGTGGTCAGGCACGTTACTTGAGGATTTGGATACGTTAGATAAGAGTGACATTGAATTGTTTCTCCATAACATTCAGGATTCTGCAGGATTTATGGTGGAATCCATGAAAGACCTGGGTTCAATGGCTGCAGGAATTTCTTCCATGTCCGTCTCAGCTCGTCAAGGACTGTGGCTGCGCCAGTGGTCTGCCGACGCGGAATCCAGGAGAGGTGTGGAGACCCTACCCTACACAGGTCAGGCTCTGTTTGGGGAAGCATTGGATGCATGGATCTCCACGGCTATACCGGGTAAGTCCCCTTTTCTTCCCTCGGCAGCTCCTGCTACGAAGAAACCTTTTTTTCTTCACCTGCATCTCAGTCCTTTCGGGTTACTAAACTGAGAAAGGCCAAACCGTCCAACACCTCCTTTAGAGGGGGCCGACCAAAAACCAAGAAACCTGCGGCAGGTTCCCAGGAACAGAAGCCTGCTTCAGGTGCGCCAAAGTCCTCCGCATGACAGTAGACAGCGCAGCCTGGAGGTAGGGCCGGTGGGGGTGAGACTCAGACATTTCAGTCACGTCTGGGTGTCGTCCGGCCTGGATCCCTGGGTACTAGATATTGTGTCCCAGGGGTACCAGCTGGAATTTCAAGATCTTCCTCCTCATCGGTTCTTCAAATCAGGCTTGCCAGCTTTGCCGGCAGACAGGGCTACTCTACAGGGAGCCATCCAGAAATTGGTGCAGGCACAGGTCATTGTACCAGTCCCTCCTCAAATGCAAAACACGGGTTACTATTCGAACCTTTTCGTGGTACCAAAACCGGATAGTTCAGTCAGGCCCATAATGAACTTAAAATCACTAAACCCCTTACTGAGTGAGTTCAAGTTCAAAATGGAATCTCTAAGGGCGGTGATATCAGGTCTGGAAGAGGGGGAATTCCTGGTATCCCTGGATATCAGGGATGCGTACCTCCATATTCCGATTTGGCTGCCACATCAAGCTTATGTCCGATTCGCACTGTTGGACTGTCATTTTCAGTTCCAGGCCCTACCATTCGGCCTCTCTACAGCACCAAGGGTATTCACCAAGGTGATGGCGGAAATGATGGTTCTCCTCCGTAGGCAGGGGGTGAACATAATTCCATATCTGAACGATCTGCTGATAAAGGCATCATCCAAGTAGAAGCTGTTACGGTCAATAGCTCTCACGACCCAGCTTCTCAGGGAACATGGTTGAATCCTGAATATCCCAAAATCACATTTGGAGGCAACCAGGAAGTTGTCATTTCTGGGAATGATCCTCGACACGGAAGTGCAGAGGGTGTTTCTTCCGGAGGAAAAAGCTTTGGTGATACAGACAATGGTCCGGGATGTCTTGAAGCCAGCCTGGGTGTCGGTTCATCAGTGCATTCGCCTTCTGGGAAAGATGGTGGCCTCTTACGAGGCTCTGCAGTATGGGAGATTTCATGCTCGGTCTTTCCAACTGGATCTCCTGGACAAGTGGTCGGGATCCCATCTACACATGCACCAGAGAATACGTCTGTCACCAAAGGCCAAGATTTCACTCCTCTGTTGGCTGCAATTACTTTACCTTCTGGAGGGCCGCAGGTTCGGGATTCAGGATTGGATCCTTCTAACCACGGATGCAAGTCTCTGGGGCTGGGGCGCAGTCACTCAAGGGGAAACCTTCCAAGGAAGGTGGTCAAGTCTGGAAGCCGGCCTGCCGATAAACATTCTGGAACTAAGAGCCATCTACAACAGTCTTTTTTTAAGCGGCCCATCTTCTGAGAAATCGGGCCATTCAAGTGCAGTCGGACAATGTAACGACAGTGGCTCACATAAACCAACAGGGTGGAATGAAGAGTAGAGCTGCAATGTCAGAGGTAACAAGAATCACCCTCTGGGCAGGAAAACACGCGTTGGCTCTGTCAGCAATCTTCATTCCGGAAGTAGACATCTGGGAAGCGGACTTCCTCAGCAGACACGATCTCCATCCAGGGGAGTGGGGTCTTCATCCGGAGGTGTTCAAGGAGGTAACAGATCTTTGGAGCGTACCCAAAATCGATATGATGGCCTCTCGTCTCAACAAGAAGCTTCGGCGGTATTGTTCCAAGTCAAGGAACCCGCAAGCAGTGGCGGTGGAAGCCCTAGTGACTCCGTGGGTGTGCCAGTCGGTGTACGTGTTTCCTTCACTCCCACTCATTCCAAGAGTTCTCAAACTCATAAGGAGAACAAGAGTTCAGGCAATCCTCATCGCTCCGGACTGGCCGAGAAGGGCTTGGTACGCAGATCTTCTGGATCTACTGCTAGAAGAGCCGAGTCCTCTGCCTCTTTGGGAGGACCTGCTGCAGCAGGGGCCGTTCGTCTATCAAGACTTACCACAGCTACGTTTGACGGCATGGAGGTTGAATGCCAGATAACTAGCTCGGAAAGGCATTCCGAACAACTTTATTCCTACCCTGATACAGGCTAGGAAAGGAGTAACGTCAAAACATTACCATCGTATTTTGAAAAAATATGTATCTTGGTGTGAGTCCAAGAAGTTCCCTGTGGTGGAGTTTCAACTGGGACGTTTTCTCCTCTTCCTGCAAGCAGGTGTGGATATGGGCCTGAGGTTAGGATTCATAAAGGTCCAAATTTCGGCCCTATCCATCTCCCTGAAACAGTCGGCTGCCCTCCCTGAGGTTCAGACTTTTTTGAAGGGAGTTCTGCACATGCAACCTCCCTTTGTACCGCCTATGGCGCCTTGGGATCTTAACGTGGTGTTGCAGTTCCTCCAGTCAGACTGGTTTGAACCTCTTCAGGAGGTTGAGGTCAACTTTCTCACGTGGAAGGCTGTCACTTTGTTGGCCTTAGCTTCTGCTAGACATGTGTCGAAGTTGGGGGCTTTGTCATGTAAAAGCCCATACTTGATCTTCCATGAAGACAGAGCTGAGCTTCGGACATGTCCGCAGTTTCTTCCGAAGGTTATGTCGGCATTTCATATCAACCAACCTATTGTGGTGCCAGTTGCGACTTTCGTCAAAGTCCTTAGATATTGTAAGGGCTCTAAAAATCTATGTGAAGAAGACTGCTCATCACAGAAAATCGGGCTCTCTGTTTGTTCTGTATGATCCCAAGAATTTTGGGTGTCCTGCTTCTAAGCAGACGTTCTCTCGCTGGATTAGGTTCTCTATCCAGCATGCATATTCTACGGCAGGCTTGCCGTGTCCTACATCTGTTAAGGCCCACTCTACTCGTAAGGTGGGTTCTTCCTTGGCGGCTGCCCGGGGTGTGTCTGCTTTACAACTCTGCCGAGCAGCTACTTGGTCGGGGTCGAACACGCTCGCAAAGTTCTACAGGTTTCGATACTTTGGCCTCTGAGGATCTTAAGTTTGGCCTCCGCGCTCTTCCTCCCGTTCTGGGAGCTTTGGCACATCCCCATGGTACTAATGTGGACCCCAGCATCCTCTAGGATGTAAGAGAAAATAGGATTTTAATTACCTACCGGTAAATCCTTTTCACGTAGTCCGTAGAGGATGCTGGGCGCCCACCCAGCGCTTCGTTATCCTGCAGTGTTATTTAGTTCAGTACTGCTTAGTTCTTGGTAAGTACTGTTTTGTTACTTGGTAAGTAATTCTGTTCAGTTGTTGCTGATGTTTCAAGCTAGTTAGGTTGAGTTGCCTTGTGTGTGAGCTGGTGTGAATCTCGCCACTATCTGTGTAATCCTTCTCTCGAAGATGTCCGTCTCCTCGGGCACAGTTTCTAGACTGGGTCTGGTAGGAGGGGCATAGAGGGAGGAGCCAGCCCACATTCTCAAACTCTTAAAGTGCCAATGGCTCCTAGTGGACCCGTCTATACCCGAAGGTACTAATGTGGACCCCACCATCCTCTACGGACTACTAAAAAACGATTTACCGGTAGGTAATTTAAATCCTATCTTATCCATCCAACATGTTATTGCATGTTAGCTATTGCATGCTGCTGTTGTCTCAATTACGTATCGTGTTTTTGTTTGTGTTACATATGCAGTTATCTTATGCCTAACATCAGTTTATCGAATAAAGTATTTATTTTTCAAGCAAACATACTGTTATGTGTTCCACCTACATTAGCTATTTACTGCTGCCAGTCACACTTATTAATGCTCCAGAGAATAGATCCTAAATTATCACCATCTCATTCCACATATCTTCTAACTGCTGGCAGCCAAATATCAGCATGGCTTTTTATCATGTTATTCTTCCTGGGTATAGTATTGTTCCAGTCATAAACATTTCTGCCTTTTGTATTGTTTTGTTCCTTTTATGCTGTATCTTGTCACTAGAAGGTTGCTCCTAAGATTCCCTGCTTGGCATGTATATGAATTTTGTTCTTTTCCAAATTACTCTTTTTAAAAATCAATTATTATACATAGTATGAAAACATTATTATGCATCTGGCTGAAACCGGTTTACTTCAATTAAGACTTAATAGCTATATGTCAGAGCAGAATAGCAATGATTAATTTGTCACAGTTAATAATTACATACTCGTTGCTAAGATGCAGAGAAACCTAGGCTTTGGTGGCTCAAACCTTTATGGGTGTATTAGAAATAGTTTTCCGTTTGCCAGTTTAGCTTAATATTTTATTATATGTATGAAATGCAAACTCCAGACTTAAGACATCTTGTTGATGTAGGCATAGGCGTGCGCAGCACATTTTATTAGGGGGTGCACGATTGGAGGGGCGTGTCTATAATCGCCTATTGGGAGTGACTAACACCGCCTATTGGGAGATGGAGAGAGAGGGAAGCAGAGATGGAGAGAGACAGAGGGGGAGATGGAGAGAGAGAGGGGCTAGACAGAGAGAGAGGGGGTAGTCAGTGAGAGACAGGGGGAGGCAGCAAAGGAGAGAGAGAGTGGTGAAGAAGAAGGAAGAAAGGTGCAGGGGAACAGAGAGAGACACACAGGGAGAGAGAGAGGGGTGGAGACAGCGAGACAGAGGGGCAGACATGGAGAGAGAGACCGAGAGGGGTAGACAGAGAGAGAGGCATAGAAGAGGAATTATATTAGGCAATAGGAGAGAGTGAGGGAGAGGGATGAAGAGGAAGGAAGAGTGGTGCAGGGGAACAGAGAGAGATACATAAGAGAGGGAGAGACAGAGAGAGAGGGCAGAGACGGGAGGGAGAGAGAGACACAGTGGGGGAGGCAGAGATGGAGAGAAGGGAGGAGACGGAGAGAGAGAGAGGGCAGAAAAAGAGAGACAGGGAAGTGGGAGATGGAGGGGGGTGAAGAGAGAGATAGAGGAGGGCCGAGGGAGAAAGAAGGAGAAATAGTGCACAAGAGAGAGAGAGAGGGCAGAGGGAGGGAGAGGGCGAGTGGGAACTGAGGGGGAGATAGTAAGACAGAGAGAGAGAGGGGGCTGATGGAGAGACAAAGAGGTGCTGAGCAGCACTTGCTACTTGAACAAATCTAGGATTGTGTATCTCCTACCTGGACAATCAAGTGCTGCTGCACATCGTGATGGTCAGCGCCTTTGCTTCCCTCCAATGGACGTGGAGCTGGGGACATCAGAGCACGTGGAGAAGTATGAAAGGGGAGGAGCTGAAAGATCAACCCCTCCTTCCCCCTCCAGCCGGGGAATCCCACACAGGCAGCATTATGAACTATGGGAGGAGGAGCTGAGAGAGCGGCCCCTCCTCCCCCTCCGGCCGGCAAGTCCCACACAGGCAGCATTATGGTGTATGGGAGGAGGAGCTGAGAGCGGCCCCTCCTCCCCCTCTCGCCGGCTAGTCCCACACAGGCAGCATTATTGACTCTGGGGGAGGAGCTGATGGCGCAGCTCCTCCTCCCCCTCCTGGCCAGGACCCGGTCATTGCAGCTGCCGCGTTGCTGAAGACTCTGGGGCACTAGCAGCGGGCAGCGCAGCGCTGGCATAACATGAGTCAGTGTGACTCTGTAATGCCTGCACTGTGGCAGGCACAGGAATGAGCAGCGTGGGGGGTGCCAGACATTAGGGGGAGGGGGGGGGTGCCTGTGCGCACCAGGCACCCCCCCCCCCCCCCCCCCCCCCCCCCCGTGCGTACACCTTTGGATGTAGGGGTTGATTATGTATAAAGCAGTAAAGATTGGAGAAATGGACCAGGGGAGACGTTGCCTATAGCGACCAAACCAGCTTTGTGGTAGCATGTATCAAGTGCATTCTATAGAATGATATGTACACGCTGATTGGTTGCAGCTGTCAACTTCTCCACTGATCCAGTCTTGCACTCTTTTTACTGCTTTATATATCAGTCCTGTAGATTGTACAATTTTCTAAAGGTAACATTAAGATGAGCTACAGTACATATAAAAAGTTTGTCTGGCAACATTCAAATTATAAACATCCAAACAGTTGGATTTATTTTTACAAAAAACAGAAGCATTATTCTTCTTGGGGGGAGGGGGGTCTAATTGGTACAATACACACTGGGGGTAATTCCAAGTTGATCGCAGCAGGATTTTTGATAGCAACTGGGCAAAACCATGTGCACTGCAGGGGAGGCAGATATAACATGTGCAGAGAGAGTTAGATTTGGGTGTGGTGTGTTCAATCTGCAATCTAATTTGCAGTGTAAAAATAAAGCAGCCAGTATTTACCCTGCACAGAAACAATATAACCCACCCAAATCTAACTCTTTCTGCACATGTTATATCTGCCTCCCCTGCAGTGCACATGGGTGGTCATTCCGAGTTGTTCGCTCTGTAATTTTCTTCGTATCGCAGCGATTTTCCGCTAATTGCGCATGCGCAATGTTCGCACTGCGACTGCGCCAAGTAAATTTGCTATGAAGTTTGGTATTTTACTCACGGCATTACGAGGTTTTTTTCTTCGTTCTGGAGAGTGTGATTGACAGGAAGTGGGTGTTTCTGGGCGGAAACTGGCCGTTTTATGGGAGTGTGTGAAAAAACGCTACCGTTTCTGGGAAAAACGCGGGAGTGGCTGGAGAAATGGAGGAGTGTCTGGGCGAACGCTGGGTGTGTTTGTGACGTCAAACCAGGAACGATAAGCACTGAACTGATCGCACTGGAAGAGTAAGTCTCGAGCTACTGGGAAACTGCACAGAGAAGTCTTTTCGCAATATTGCAAATCTTTCGTTCGCAATTTTGCTAAGCTAAGATTCACTCCCAGTAGGCGGCGGCTTAGCGTGTGCAATGCTGCTAAAAGCAGCTTGCGAGCGAACAACTCGGAATGAGGGCCATGGTTTTGCCCAGTTGCTATCAAAAATCCTGCTGCGATCAACTTGGAATTACCCCCACTGTCTATTCCTACTACAAGTTGAGTATCCCATATCCAAATATTCCGAAATACGGAATTTTTTGAGTAGGACTGAGATAGGGAAACCTTTGTATTATGATGGCTCAATGTACACAAACTTTGTTTAAAGCACAAAGTTATGAAAAATATTGTATTAAATGACCTTCAGGCTGTGTGTATAAGGTGTATATGAAACATAAATTAATTGTGTGAATGTACACAAACTTTGATTAATGCACAAAGTTATTAAAAATTGGCTACAATTACCTTCAGGCTGTGTGTATAAGGTGTATATGAATCATAAATGCATTCTGTGCTTAGACTTGGGTCCCATCGCTATGATATCTCATTGTGGTGCAATTATTCCAAACTACGGAAAAATCCGATATCCAAAATACTTCTGGTTACAAGCATTTTGGATATGGGATACTCAACCTGTATAGGGCTGGTAAAAGTCACATTTGTGTGACCGATGATGGTAATGCAGCGTCTATAGAGCCTGCGATGTGGATTTCTCACATCTTGCACATTCGGGAACAGGCTTGTACACAGGGGAAGGAATATATTGCATCTTTCAGCTGAGAACAATTTCGGATAGTAAACTACAGACAGATCTGACTATACAGGCAAATACTCGCATTAGCATAATGGATGGACACTTTGACTCTGTAGATCAGATGAACGTTCCGATTCTCGGAGTGATTATCAGATCAGTGTGGACCCTGTACGTGCTGTACTCAGCTATTTTTAGCTCAGTGGTGGAATGCAATTGTTTCTCCACGCGACCACCACTAGATGGCGCCCAATGGATTAATTCAGTTGTTGCTCTGGTCAGGCGTGATGAGCCACGTCGAGACACATTTCAAACCCCTGCGCCCCGTTCTGGCAACTGAAAAGTGTGAAAAGGGATCCGTTTGAGCGCGAAAACAATTTTTGCATAAGACCCACCACTTTGGTCAGGTTTCCTAGCTTTTCACGGCTAAACCTGGCCTGACTAGGCACAATTTGCAGAATACAAAAAACATAACAATTGAATTGCCCCCCACAATCTCCCGTCACTTTAGACTGGAGATCAGGTGTGCAACACAATTGAATCGCCCCCATTGTGTCCCGATACAACTGTTTGTAGGAATCTTTTAAGCCATTTATTGGCGTTTAACGTTCTTGCATACATACCTACAGATGTTGGGTAAAAGCTATAGTGTGCCAGTGCTGAAGATTCAGGCAAAGAGGAAGCTGCTCCATTTTTATTATGTATGACAAGGTAATTATATATGCAGAGTGCTTGTAATGTGTAATGATATACCTGTGAACGTGAATACCTAAAAATAAATGAAATGGTTGAAAACAATATATAGTATAGTTAGCAATATGCTGTAAGAGCTGTAAACATAGAGCATATTGCTCACTATGCTATAGTTTTAACCATTTCTATCTATTACACATTACAAGCGCTCCGCATGTATAATTACCTTGTCACACCTACGGATGTGTTTGGTTACAAAGTTACCCACAATGCATGCGGGCTGCGGCATAGCGTAAGGTAATTGGGAGCACGCGTAATCACGCTCATGCTACCTATTGCTAAGATTGGGGGAGCCTGCAGCTGCATGAGGCAGCGATACAACACCGGCAGCACCGAGATATGCTGCATCCCACAGCCACAACATAAAGGTACATATCTGTATACAATTATTGAGCTGATCAGCCTATTAATACCCCTGAAGAAGTTTTAGTGATAAGACATACTGTAGCAATGTTGCAACGAAACGCGCTGGATGTCTTCGTTCATATAAGAGCAAATTTTATAATTTATTGTACGTGCGTAATTTGTTTTTATTGCTACAGTTTATTTTAAACAGGATTACACTGTGTGTGTTCTTGTTTATTTTATAACTTGAAGCCGGAAATAAAAAGCAGATATCCCTGTTGATAGGTTCACCTGTGGAATCATTTTGGTTGTCAGATAAGCCCAAAATCTATTTGGTACAGGTTCACGTCACATATTTTTTAGCACTATTAATGATTATCACTTATTATTGCATTTAGTATGTGCCCTTATCTTTCCTACAGTATATATCTATCTATCTATAGATATAAAAGCTCATATTCGGGCGTATTCCCTCCAGTAGACATCCATACATCAGCACACTCAAGAATCTGTTTTTGTTTGTTCATATCTTTTATTGACCACTAACAGGGAGATAATACACTAGTTACCAGCCCATCAAAACGACAGAACAACATAACTATAAAACACTTGAACTCCCCCCATAGAGGTGAGGCGCAGTGTTAGCCTTTTATAATAAAGGATTTGTACACATACATTAAAAATGTTTTAAGAAATGTTTTTTAAGTTTCTCTTTGTAATGTCTACAAAAAGTAGAGGTAGGTGGTTCCCATTTTCTACCCTCACCGAAAGCAGATCAGACATTACCTGCGGCTGTAGACGATGCCTCCTTCCCTCTTTTTTTACTTTTAGCTATATTTCACATGCTGTCGGAAACAAACCCATTGCAGCCCTGAAGCTGAAGTAATTAGCTGGAATGTACAATGTTGATTCTTTTAAGTTAAAGTACCTTGACTTCTGTCTTGGTGGAATTATTAATAGTTCATAGCTGCTTTAGTTTTAATAAGAAATTGAATTAATATAAAGAATAAAAACAGTACAGCGGGAACAATGTTGAGGTCTGCGAGATCCTGGTAGTCAAAGAACATTTATTCAGTCAGGGTCAGTATGTTTTGTCTGTGTGAGTGGGAAGGGGGAGGGGGGGGGGGGCGGTTCCTATAACTGATCATTGTATTGGAATTGCTGCATAGTTTAATGACATGATACGTGAGTGGATATGTGTTCAGCAGAAAGACAACTAGAATAATGTAGATACACTGAAACCATTAACATTTTTGCCAACTAATGTTTAAAATCGTGCGGCAGCACTGTATCGTCAGCATGACCATCTGCCAAGCTCTGCCACCCATGAGAGTGATGACTGTGGATGTATCCATTGGTATGGCAACCAGACCTTAATGTAACGTCCCCCAGTGGATGGGCGTAATGCCTACACAGACTGACACAGGTAATTCGAGTAACACGTGTACGAGGGTGGTTCAATAAATAAGGTAACAAAACCTCTCATTGAATACATTTATTCAACGCGCACATACAATTATAATCAATAGTATGGGGGTGATCTTCAGGTTGCCGACTGTCAGGCACAGTATACCGGCGCCGGAATCCCGACAGCCGGCATATCGACAGTTTTTCTCCCTCGTAGCGGTCCACGACCCCCCTGGAGAAAGAATCGTGACCGCTGCGTGGCAAGCACAGCGAGCCTGCAAGGGGCTCATTTGCGCTCGCCACGCTGTCGGTATGCCGGCGGTCGGGCTCCCTGCGCCGGTTTGCTGGTCGCCAGAAGCCCGTCCGCCGGCATACCATACCACACCCATAGTATGGCCAGTAGTACACTTTATTTTTCCACATAGTCCCCATACTTGTCTAAGCATTTGTTCCAGCGAAACACCAAGGCATCAATCCTGTCATAGAAATGGCGAGTGCCTGAATCCATGCTCATTAGCGATGTTGTGCATAATACCACTGAGATGTTCAGTTCATCAGCAATATCACTAACGCAAATGTGTCTGTCCTGAATCAGACCTTCAATGTGGCACACAATATCATCTGTGGTGGATGTGCTTGGCCGGCCAGATAGCTGCTCATCTTGAAAGTCTGTCCTGCCGTTATCAAAGGCAATGCTCCGTACCTGTTTCCGTGACATGACGTAACCATCGTACACCTCGACAATTTGGCAATGAATTTCAGCTGCTGACACAGAGATCTGATCACAGTACACACCTCAATGTGTGACCACGTTTCACCCAGCCCCGCCAGAGGATCCGGTCACATCTCTGGAAGCTCCTGAAGAGTTTTCTGCATTTATTTTCTGTGTTTGTTGTTTTCATGCAGTACTGGATGGCCCATAGTCCATGGGATTTCTACATTAATCCGATGCTTGTTCTCAGAACAGTGTAGGTAAAATGTAAACGCGGGTGAGCAAAGCTTATACTGTATTTTGTTATTTTCAAATAGGAGTCGATGGCACCAGCCTGCCTGCTTCGTGGGACTTACGGGGGGAACGGCCCAACCTCTCTCAGGGTTAATGGTCCCGTTTCCCGCTGACAGGACACCAGCTCCTGAGGGAACTATTCGCAAGCCCCACCATGGCAAGCGTACATTACCGCAGCACGCCGCCACCCCTAACACAGCCAGAAGAAAGAAGAATAGTGAGTACTAAGCCGGCATCTTGGTTATTGGGTCGCTGACTATTATGGCGGCATGAGGGTGCGGAGACGCACGGCTTCTGAATGGGGCGGACTGCGTCTTCTGCTGTGTAAGGACACAGCCGCTGAACAGCGGACACAGTACCCAGACTGGCAACAAAGTCATAAAAGGAGTCTGTCTCCATTTTATGCACTCAGACACAAACAGCCAGTATAAAAAAGAGCGGAAGACCGCGCGCCTCTGAAGGGGCGGGGCTTCACTATGAGCGGATCCAGCAGCTCACCAGCGCCATTTTCCCTCTGCAGCTGACACAGACGCTGGCTGACAGGGATGCGCAGCTCCTCCAGATGACCTCAGCAGTACATGGGGGGGAGCGATTATTAGTGTACTGTCCCCAATCTAGGTACTTAGTCTGCGAACCGTCTAAGCTTGGCATTAGCGGTAAGGGCGCTATGTGCTGGCTCCATACTCTCTCTGTGTCTCCCTGGAAGGGCTATTTGTGGGTTAATTGTGCATTTAACCTTTTCCTGTGTGTGTGTGCTGTCACTGTTACAGTATGTCAGGCAAAGAGTCACGTAAGGCACAGTGTTCCTATTCTCCAAATTGTCCTGCAATGAGAAAGAGACGCAATGCTTAAGAGAATCCATGACTGAGTTTATGAAAAGAGACTCAGTACCCAAACCAGCGTCTCAGTCCCCTGCCATTTGTCCGCAAAAACGTACTCTGGCCCATATCCTGCAGTCTGACTCTGATGATGAGGGGTCAGACATGGAGGAGGGTGAGGTGGACTCTGTCGAAGGGAATAGAGGCTCTCATAGAGGCCATGAGCGAGGTTCTGCATATCCATGATAAGGTGACAGAGGAGTGAAGAATCTTATTTTAATATAAAAAAAGAAGTCCTCAGCCACTTTTTCTGTGTCAAACGAACTAAATTCCCTGTTTGAAGAACCGTGGGTTAATCCTGATAAGAAGTTTCAAATCCCTAAACGGTTGTTATCATCTTTTCCTTTTCCTCCTGAGGATAGGAAAAAATGGGAAAATCCACTGATAGTGGATGCATCAGTATCCAGGCTGTCACAAAAAATTGTATTGCCTGTCCCAGGTGCAGCCTCCTTGAAAGACGCGGCTGACCGTAAAATTGAGACCACGGGGGGCGTGGCCTGGCTGTCCTGGAGAGTGGTCGTGCTTTTCCCAGCTCCTCCACATTTAATCCCTATTACCACCCTCTCCTTTACCCGACCACCACCAGACCGCCTCAAACCCCTCACAGCAATTCCTGGTACCTCTCTGCAGCTGCCGTGGGGGACCCGCGGAGTCTGGGAGTGCTTCTAAGCACTCCTGCGGATTGCGGCCTCCCCCCGGCCTGAAGCCTGGGGCTCAATTTCGGATCCGGGCCGCGGTGACGAGACGGGACCGGCGTTCCACCGAGCTCCACCGCCTCCTCGACATCCTCCCCGTGTCCCCCCTCTCCCGCACCTGAAGAAAGAGGGCCGCTCGGAGAGAGGACATCCCCCGGAGCCCGCGGTGTGAGTGGCGCTCGTAACCCCGGAGGCAGCCGGAGCCCGGACGGCGGACCCTGCGGCCGGGAAGACCCGGGACGGAGATCTGACTCCGAGACGTGTGGGGTACGTACCTCCATCTGCGGCCCCTGACTCGCGATCCAGTCACGAGCGCTGCGGAGGGCTGAGGCCTGTTCCCTGATCCCGCGCCGGGGCCTTGATTGCCGCGACGGCTCGCCCGGGACCTCCGGACCTGACATACACGCCCAGAAAGCTCCCGCGGGCACCCGACGTATCCCTCCTCTCTCCCCCAGGCATACCAGCTTTCGGCCCCGCGATCCCTGGTACCACCAGACGCTGGAGGCCCTCCTGGGGAGCCCCAGCACAACCCGCTCACATCTTCCAGCTCCCTGCAGCCTGTGCCAGCGGCGGCCATTTTGTGGGCCTTCAGGACCACAATCTCCTCTCTCTGCAAAGTACTTACAGTACACTGGAGCATATACTGGGGCCCACCCGAGAGTCGTCCTCATAGCGGTCTGCAGACCTCTCCCCCCGCTGGGGCCCGGCCGCGGTGCTGCCCCGGTCACTGGCTGGTCCATGCCCGGGACGCGTCCCCGTGGCCCCTGAACGGTGAAGACCAAATACAGATTTCCCCCCGCATACGACCTCTGATTACCTGCTTCCAACCCGGGGCCAGGTGGTCCCCCCCTGCTTTCTTGAGCCTCCCTGGACCGGCTCCGTCTGCCGGGCTCGGCTGACCACATCATGATTCCTCCTTAAAGCCCTCGATTTACCTTCCCCGGTCCTGAGCCATACTGCTGGGGCGCCACCTCCATCTCCTACCCTGCTACCCACCTATCTCCCATGCCCTCAAGATGACCAGGGGTAACAAAAAATCTCAGGGGTCCGACCTCACACCATTCCTAACCAAAAAAAGCACCCCAGCCGCAAACAGGCCTGATAATCCCGGGCCCTCCCAGGGTCCTTCCGAATCGGAGGCCGAGGATGACGATCTCACACCCCTCACCCGCAAGGACTTTCTCTCCCTCCTTAAGGAAATGCGGGACATTAAGTCCTCAGTCCAGGCTCTCCACTCCCTGAAATCCGATATTGCCGACATCGGCTCCAGAACCGACCAACTTGAACGAAGAGTGGAGGAGTTGGTGTCGTTCCAGCAAACGGTAGAGACCGATTTTCATCAACTCCGCCAAGATGTTGCCCACCTCCGGGAGGGGCATGAGGACCAGGACAATAGAGCGAGGAGAAATAACCTGAGGATTCGGGGTATCCCCGAGGAGGTCGAGGCGACTCATCTTGATCTCTACCTCAAACGCCTCTTCGCACACCTGTCGCCTGACACCCCTGAGGAACATCTCCTCCTGGACCCAGCTCATCGAGTTTTGCGGCCTCGCTCTCAGGACTCCTCCCAGCCCAGAGATGTCATTCTCTGACTGCATTACTTCACTGCGAAGGAGGCCGTCATGAGGGAGGCCCGACGGCTAGGGTCTGTGACTTTCCAAAACACCCCGCTTCAGATTTTTCAGGACTTATCTCCGCTCACTCTAGCTAAACGCAGGGACTTCAAACCCATCACTTCCCTGCTCTCCCGTCACAACGTGAAGTACCGCTGGGGTTTCCCTTTCCGTATCCTGGTGTGGCATCAAGGGAAGCTCCTCACGGCCAGAGATCAACCTGAGGCCCAAACGCTCCTCTCCAGGTTGGGCATCCCCGCCGCCGACCAAGATGCCCATACTCAACGCCTCCCACCACGAACACAGCAGGACTCACTCCAATCTCCTCGCTCTGAGTCCTCTGCGGCCTCCCAGGCTCCACCTCCAGTTCCCTGATGAAATTTCAGCTCTCTACGTTAACGCTTCCTACACAGACTTAGGGCGATCATTCCTGGTCGCATTCCCCCATCAGGGGAGCTGCGTTACCTTAGGTTCCCCGTAACCTGATCTCTTGACCCCTTAGTTACTTTACAACTGCTTTGTTGTTGCCCCCTGTTTAAAAGTTTAAATGCTTAAATATCTGAATATCCAAATGTTTCCCTGCTGAAATGTTACCATGCTGATACCTGATCTATTCCTTTCCATCACCCCCCCCCCCCCCCCCTCTCCTTTGCCCCTTGGGGCTGGCGCTCCAGCTGTCTTCTCTTCCTGTCTTCTCTCCAGCTTTCTCCCTCAGGTACCTCCAGGGGAGGCTTGCCTCCTGCCCTTTCCCGAGCGGCTCGTGATCCGCGATCTGGGCCCCATGCCGCGCCCCCACAGGGCTTCGTGCCCTACCGCTGACCTAGGTGCTCCCCCGACACCTAGTACTCCTTCCCCTTGTCAGATCCACCGGTCCTGGCCTCTACTGCCAGACGACCAACCACCCTCCCACCCCTCCCGGTCTTCTTTCCCTCCCCCCCCCCCCCTCTGACTACACTCTCTCTTGCTTCATATATCTCCATTCTGTCTCCCTCTCCCCCCTCTCCACCTTCAACCACCTCCGCTCTTTCTAATCTGCCTACCTCGCTGTTACTTGCCCATGGGTCTCCGGGTACTCTCTCATAACGTGAAGGGCCTGAATAGCCCTCAAAAGAGAGGTAAGCTCTTTGCTTCCCTTAAACACCATAGGGGCGATCTGATCTTCCTACAGGAGACTCACTTCGTGCATGACTCTCACCCTACCCTGCAATGTAAACCATACCCTGTTTCCTTTCATGCCTGCGACCACTTAGCCAAAAAGCGGGGAGTAACGATTTTATTTGCTCGCCACCTCACCTTTGAACTCCTAGACTCTTATACCGACAAAGACGGCCGATTCCTTGTCCTGGTGGGGAAACTCAATAACAACCTATGCACCCTGGTTAACGTTTACGCCCCTAACCAACGACAGGAACGGTTCTTTACAAGGCTAGATAATCTCCTTACTCGAGTCCGGCAGGGCGACCTCATACTTGCGGGGGATTTTAACTCCGTCCTGAACCCACAGATGGATCGCTCTACCTCCTCCCTTACTCCCTCCCCATCGGACTCCCTCCGCTCTAGATCCCTTCTCCGTCTCATGCGATCTCAACTCCTTTACAACTCCTGGAGGATAAAAGATCCCTCTGCCCGCGATTATACCTTTTACTCTGCCCCTCATAACTCCTACTCCCGCATTGATATGGTCCTGCTCAGTCACGATATCTCCAGGTCCACCCTCTGGCTGGCACACAAGGCTGTCCTTCGGGGACACCTCATCAGCCTAGCCTCAAAAGCTAAAAAGCAATCCCTCTCCCAATACAATAAGCTCTCCATTAAACTCCACGCACTTGAGACCCAACACAAGGCGTCCTCCGACCAAACGGTCTTGTCCGAACTTCGCACTATCAAGGCGGAACTTGATCTCCTTCTCACTACACGGGTGGCCAAGCGTCTTAAGTGGCTTCGCCAGTCCTTTTACGAGAGGGGTGACAAGGCGGACAAGATCCTGGCGGCACGACTCCGCTCCACGAGAGCCAAAACCAACATTGTTACTATCAGAAATTCTCTCAATCAACTTGTTCAGGATCCCATTGCCATTAGAGCCGCCTTCCAATCCTACTACGCTGACCTATACAACCTTCCGCCCCCCCCCCCCCCCCCGCCGGGCTCTTCCCCCCAACCCCAATCCGACCTTATCTCCCACTTTCTCTCTGCTTCTAAATTACCCAGACTACCCCAGGACGCCATGGACCTTCTTAACAGTGAGATTACGGTGGAAGAAATCACCCAGACTATACTCATGCAAAAAACTGGCAAATCTCCGGGCCCGGACGGGTTCACGGCTCTCTATTACAAAAAAATTTCTGCCCTTCTCTCCCCCCACCTTCACTCCCTGTTCAATAGGATTGTCCATGGCGACCCTTTTCCCCCTGAGATGCTAGAGGCTAGAATTGTGGTGATCCCCAAAGAAGGTAAGGACCCCCTTAACTGCGCTAGCTATCGCCCCATATCCCTCCTGAACCTAGACCTGAAAATCTTTGCTAAGATCCTGGCCAACCGTCTTAACCCATACCTCTCTTCCCTTGTTCACTACGACCAAGTGGGATTTATCCCGGGCCGCCAGGCGAGTGACAACACCAGACGTGCTATTGACCTTATACATATCTCGAACTCCAGGAGATCCCCCACTATCATGCTCTCCTTAGATGCCAAAAAAGCATTTGACCGGATCTCCTGGGGATTTCTGAGACCCGCCTTGGAGGCCTATGGCCTGTCCGGTGGCTTTCTCACTATCATCCTAGCATTATACTCCACCCCCACTGCCACCGTCCTAATCAATGGTATCCCATCTGCCCCACTTAGTATTTCCAATGGCACACGTCAGGGCTGCCCTCTCTCCCCCTTAATATTTGCCCTCATCATAGAACCCCTTGCCTCTCAAATTAGAGCACATCCGGATATACACGGAATACAAGTAGGCCCCACAGATCCTAAAATCTCCCTCTTCGCAGATGACATTCTACTTTCCCTGACCCAGCCTCTCATCTCACTCCCAAATTTATTCTCAGTTCTACAAGCCTATAGCCTTATATCAGGATATAAGATCAACTACTCCAAATCTGAGGCCATGATACTTAATATCCCCCAACATGAGGCTGAGTCCCTTCGCGCCAACTTTAATTTTAAATGGCAGCCCACGAAGATTAAATACTTAGGGATATACCTAACCCCTCGTTACGACTCCCTCTTCCGGGAAAACTTCCCACCCCTCCTTGCCAACACACTTGCCGACCTGACCTCTTGGAACAGTCTCTTCATCTCGTGGCTGGGCAGGATCATAGCAGTTAAAATGACCATAATCCCCAAATGGCTCTATCTTTTTCAGACCCTCCCAGTGGCGGTCCCGGCATCCTTTCTCCGCACTATCCAACGAGCCCTTGTACGCTTTATTTGGAACCACAGACCTCCCCGCATTGCTGCCAACACTCTGAAAAGACCAACCTCCGCGGGAGGCAGAGGCCTTCCTGATGTCAAACTTTACTACCTAGCCTCCCATCTATCCCACATTGGGGGTCATTCCGAGTTGTTCGCTCGCAAGCTGCTTTTAGCAGCTTTGCACACGCTAAGCCGCCGCCTACTGGGAGTGAATCTTAGCATATTAAAATTGCGAACGAAAGATTAGCAGAATTGCGAATAGACACTTCTTAGCAGTTTCTGAGTAGCTCCAGACTTACTCGGCATCTGCGATCAGTTCAGTGCTTGTCGTTCCTGGTTTGACGTCACAAACACACCCAGCGTTCGCCCAGACACTCCTCCGTTTCTCCAGCCACTCCCGCGTTTTTCCCAGAAACGGTAGCGTTTTTTCACACACTCCCATAAAACGGCCAGTTTCCGCCCAGAAACACCCACTTCCTGTCAATCACATTGCGATCACCAGAACGTAGAAAAAACCTCGTAATGCCGTGAGTAAAATTCCTAACTGCATAGCAAATTTACTTGGCGCAGTCGCACTGCTGACATTGCGCATGCGCATTAGCGACTATTCGCTCCGTTGCGACAAAAAAATAACGAGCTAACAACTCGGAATGACCCCCATTGTCACTTCATATGCTCCTCCAGGATCGGTGTCCTGGTTGGACATCGAGGCAGCCTTCATTGGCATCCCAGACCTGACCCCCTTATGGGGCCTCTCCTCCACCTCCCGACCCCCAACCTCTAAACTTCTCCCCACCATTAAATTCAACCTTAAAACCTGGGACACCCTCTCTCTGAAGAGGGGTCTCACTACTACAACCTCACCCTTGACCCCCATCTGGCAGAATCCCATGTTTCCCTCAGGACTCTCGATTACGAGGTCCCGGACGTGGATAACACTGGGCCTCAAATTCCCAACCAACTTTGCCGATCGGGGCCAATGGTTGTCCCTACCTGAGCTCCAACAGAAAACCCCCTCACAACCACTTAATCCCTTTCAATTCCTACAAATACGCCATTTTCTAAGCTCCCTCCCCCCCACCACCTTACTTCGTGCCCTCACTCCCTTTGAAAGCCTATGTATCAACTCCCATTCCTCCAAAGGTATAATCTCCCAACTTTACTCTCTCCTACTAGAATCCTGCCTCCCCTGCAGTGCACATGGTTTTGCCCAACTGCTAAACAAAATTCCTGCTGCGATCAACTTGGAATTACCCCCATTTCTCTAACGTCCTTGAGGATGCTGGGACTCCGTAAGGACCATGGGGAATAGACGGGCTCCGCAGGAGATAGGGCACTTTAAGAAAGCTTTGGATTCTGGGTGTGCACTGGCTCCTCCCTCTATGACCCTCCTCCAGACCTCAGTTTTACACTGTGCCCAGAGCAAGATAGGGTGCACTGTAGAGAGCACTCCAGAGTTCTCTGCCTGAAAGCATTTTTGTTTGGATTTTTCTTTCTACTTTTTACTACCTTTTCACAGGGAGCACTGCTGGCAACAGGCTCCCTGCATCGAGGGACTGAGGAGAGAGGAGCAGACCTTCTTGTCAAAGATAGGCTCTGCTTCCTCGGCTACTGGACACCATTAGCTCCAGAGGGGGTGAACGCAGGTTCTTACTGGGCGTCCACCCCCTGAGCCGCACCGCCGTTCTCCTCACAGAGCCAGAAGTCAGAAGACGTCTCAGGCGGCAGAAGCCTTCAGCTTCACTGAGGTAACGCACAGCACTGCAGCTGTGCGTCATTGCTCCCATACACCTCACACACTCCGGTCAATGTATGGGTGCAGGGCCCTGGGCAGCAATATAAACCTCTGCATGGCAAAAAGACTATATACATGTACAGGTGGGCTCTGTACATGTATATAAAAGAGCCCCCGCCATATTTTTCTAAGTTTGAGCGGGACAGAAGCCCGCCGCCGAGGGGGCGGGGCTTCTCCCTCAGCACTCACCAGCGCCATTTTCTCTCCACAGCACTGCTGAGAGGAAGCTCCCCGGACTCTCCCCTGCTTACACACGGTGAAAGGGTGCTTAAAAGAGAGGGGGGGCACATAATTGGCGGTTTACATATTACACAGCGCTGCTGGGGAAAAACATTTTGTGTTGGTCTCCAGGGTTATTGCGCTGGGGTGTGTGCTGGCATACTCTCTCTCTGTCTCTCCAAAGGGCCTTGATGGGGATACTGTCTTCAGAAAAGGGGTTCCCTGTGTGTGTGAAGTGTGTCGGTACGCGTGTGTCGACATGTTTGACGAGGAAGGCTCGCTTACTGTGGAGGGGGAGTGTTTGAATGTCAGGTCGCCGTCTGCAATGCCGACACCGGAATGGGTGGATATGCTGAATGTCTTGAATGCAAATGTCAATTTATTGCATAAAAGGTTAGACAAGGCAGAAGCTAGGGATCAGTCAGGTACCCAGTCCATGCCTGTCCCTATAGCGCCAGGCCCGTCGGGGTCTCAGAAGCGCATCATATCCCAGATCGATGACACAGATACCGACACAGATTCTGACTCTAGTGTCGACTATGAAGATGCAAAATTACAGCCGGAGGTGGCTAAGGGTATACGGTACATGATTATTGCCATTAAAGAGGTTTTGCATATTACTGAGGAACCCCCTGTCCCTGACACGAGGGTACACATGTATAAAGAGAAAAAGCCTGAAGTCACTTTTCCATCATCATTTGAATTAAGTGAATTGTGCGAAAAGGCTTGGGACTCTCCAGATAGGAGATCACAAGTTCCCAAAAGGATTCTTATGGCGTATCCTTTTCCACAAACTGATAGGATACGCTGGGAATCTTCACCAGAAGTGGACAAGGCGCTGACACGCTTGTCCAAACCTTGAAGCACATTTACACTCAGGTACTATTGCTAGACCGGCTATGGCGTCGGCCTGGGTTTGTAGTGCGGTTGTGGCTTGGGCAGATTCCTTATCTACGGAGATTGACACCTTAGATAGGGATGCCATTCAAATGACCTTAGAGCATATCAGAGATGCTGCCTTGTATATGAGAGATGCTCAGAGAGACATTTGTTTATTAAGCTCTAGAATAAATGCTATGTCTATTTCTGCTAGGCGACTCCTGTGGACCCGGCAGTGGACGGGAGATGCCGATTCTAAGCGGCACATGGAGTCATTGCCGTACAAGGGGGAGGAGTTGTTTGGAGACGGCCTCTCGGACCTTGTCTCTACGGCTACGGCTAGTAAGTCGAATTTCTTACCTTATGTCCCCCCGCAGCATACTAAGAAGTCACCTCATTATCAAATGCAGTCCTTTCGTTCCAATAAAAACAATAAGGTGCGGGTATCGTCCTTTGTTACCAGAGTAAAATGCAGGGGAAAGAAGCTGCACACAGCTAGTTCCCAAGAGCAGAAGTCCTCCCCTGCGTCTGCAAAGTCCACCGCATGACGCTGGGGCTTCCCGGGGGGAGGCAGATCTGGTGGGGGCTCGTCTTCGGTTTTTCAGCCACGTCTGGGTTCAATCGCAGGTGGATCCCTGGACATTAGAGATTGTTGCTCAGGGATACAGGCTAGAATTCGAAGATTTGCCTCCTCGCCGGTTTTTCAAATCGGCTCTGCCGACTTCCCCGTCAGAGAGGGAGTCAGTGTTGACAGCAATCCAAAAATTGTATGTTCAACAGGTGATTGTCACAGTTCCTCATCTCCAGCAGGGAGAGGGATATTATTCAACCCTGTTTGTGGTCCCGAAAACCGGACGGTTCGGTCAGGCCCATTTTAAACCTGAAATCTCTGAACTTGTACTTGAAAAGGTTCGAGTTCAAAATGGAATCACTCCGGGCGGTCATCGCCAGCCTGGAGGGGGGGGATTGGATGGTGTCCCTGGACATAAAGGATGCATACCTTCATGTTCCAATATTCCCCCCCCCCCCCCCCCCCCCCCATCAGGCGTTCCTGAGATTTGCAGTGCTGGACTGTCACTACCAATTTCAGACGTTGCCGTTTGGGCTTTTCACGGCCCCAAGGGTTTTCACCAAGGTAATGGCGGAAATGATGGTGCTCCTGCGCAGGCAGGGGGTCACAATTATCCCATACTTGGACGATCTCCTAATAAAGGTGAGATCTCGGGAGAAGTTGCTGGACAGCGTGTCTCTGTCCATGAAGACGTTGCAGCTACACGGCTGGATTCTCAATATACCGAAGTCCCAGCTAGTTCCTACAACGCGTCTGACCTTTCTGGGCCTGATCCTAGACACAGACCAGAAAAGGGTTTTTCTTCCGATCGAAAAGGTTCAGGAACTCATGACCATGGTCAGGAACCTATTGAAACCAAAGAAGGTTTCAGTGCATCAGTGCACGCGGGTCCTGGGGAAGATGGTGGCTTCATGCGAGGCCATCCCTTTCGGCAGATTCCATGCGAGGACTTTTCAGTGGGACCTCTTGGACAAGTGGTCCGGGTCCCATTTACAAATGCATCAAAGGATCACCCTGTCTCCCAGGACCAGGGTATCGCTCTTGTGGTGGCTGAACAGTGCTCACCTTCTAGAGGGTCGCAGGTACGGCATTCAGGACTGGGTCCTGGTGACCATGGGCGCAAGCCTCCGAGGCTGGGGAGCAGTGGCACTGGGGAGAAATTTCCAAGGTCTCTGGTCAAGCCTGGAGACTTGTCTCCACATCAACGTCCTGGAGTTGAGGGCCATATACAACGCCCTGTGCCAAGCGGAGAACTTACTTCGGAGAAGACCGGTTCTGACAGACAATGTCACGGCAGTGGCTCATATAAACCGCCAAGGCGGAACAAGGAGCAGAGTGGCCATGGCAGAAGCGACCAGGATTCTACGCTGGGCGGAAGGCCATGTAAGCGCGCTGTCAGCGGTGTTCATCCCGGGGGTGGACAACTGGGAGGCGGACTTCCTCAGCAGACACGACCTGCATCCGGAGGAGTGGGGACTTCATCAAGAAGTCTTTGCACAGATCGCGGATCGGTGGGGACTGCCTCAAATAGACATGATGGCTTCCCGTCTCAACAAAAAGCTAAAGCGGTATTGCGCCAGGTCAAGGGACCCTCAGGCGGTAGCTGTAGACACTCTGGTGACACCTTGGGTGTTCAGATCGGTCTATGTGTTTCCTCCTCTTCCTCTCATACCCAAGGTGTTGAGAATTGTAAGAATAAGCAGGGTCAGAACAATCCTCATTGTTCCAGATTGGCCACGGAGGACTTGGTATCCGGAGCTGCAAGAGTTGCTCACAGAAGATCCGTGGCCTCTTCCTCTAAGGCAGAACCTGCTGCAGCAGGGGCCCTGTCTGTTCCAAGACTTACCGCAGCTGCGTTTGACGGCATGGCGGTTGAACGCCGGATCCTAGCGGAAAAAGGAATTCCGGAGGAAGTCATTCCTACCCTGATCAAGGCTAGGAAAGACGTGACGTTGAAACATTATCAAACATTAACACCATATACGTTATCACCGTATATGGTGGAAATATGTTTCCTGGTGTGAGACCAGAGCTGCTCCTACGGAGGAGTTCCATTTTGGCCGTCTACTTCACTTCCTTCAAACAGGAGTGACCTTGGGCCTAAAATTAGGGTCCATAAAGGTCCAGATTTCGGCCTTATCCATTTTCTTTCAAAGAGAATTAGCCTCTCTTCCTGAGGTACAGACTTTTGGGAAGGGGGTGCTGCATATTCAGCCTCCCTTTGTGCCTCCGGTGGCGCCTTGGGATCTTAACGTGGTGTTACGTTTCCTCAAGTCACCTTGGTTTGAACCACTTAAAACTGTGGAGTTGAAATACCTCACGTGGAAAGTGGTCATGTTGTTGGCGTTAGCTTCGGCTAGACGTGTTTCCGAATTGGCGGCTTTATCGCATAAAAGCCCATACTTGGTTTTTCACGTGGATAGGGCAGAGTTGAGGACTCGACCTCACTTTCTGCCAAAAGTGGTCTCATCTTTTCATGTGAACCAACCTATTGTCGTGCCTGTGGCTACAAGGGACTTGGAGGATTCCGAGTCCCTGGATGTAGTCAGGGCTTTGAAGATTTATGTGATCAGAACGGCTCGGATCAGGAAGACTGAAGCTTTGTTTGTTCTGTATGCGGCCAACAAGGTTGGCGCCCCTGCTTCAAAGCAGACTATTGCTCGCTGGATCTGTAACACGATTCAGCAAGCGCATTCTACGGCAGGATTGCCGTTACCGAAATCGGTTAAGGCCCACTCCACTAGGAAAGTGGGCTCTTCTTGGGCGGCTGCCTGAGGGGTCTCGGCATTACAGTTGTGCCGAGCATCTACTTGGTCGGGGATAAACACCTTTGCAAAGTTCTATAAGTTTGATACCCTGGCTGAGGAGGACCTCCTGTTTGCTCAATCGGTGCTGCAGAGTCATCCGCACTCTCCCGCCCGTTTGGGAGCTTTGGTATAATCCCCATGGTCCTTACGGAGTCCCAGCATCCTCAAGGACGTTAGAGAAAATAAGATTTTACTTACCGGTAAATCTATTTCTCGTAGTCCGTAGAGGATGCTGGGCGCCCGTCCCAAGTGCGGACTTTTTCTGCAAGACTTGTATATAGTTATTGCTTACATAAGGGTTATGTTATAGTTGTCAGTGATACCGTGGCTATGTTGTTGTTCATACTGTTAACTGGGTAAGTTTATCATCAGTTATACGGTGTGATTGGTGTGGCTGGTATGAATCTCGCCCTTAGATTTACAAAAATCCTTCCTCGTACTGTCCATCTCCTCTGGGCACAGTTTCCCTAACTGAGGTCTGGAGGAGGGTCATAGAGGGAGGAGCCAGTGCACACCCAGAATCCAAAGCTTTCTTAAAGTGCCCTATCTCCTGCGGTGCCCGTCTATTCCCCATGGTCCTTACGGAGTCCCCAGCATCCTCTACGGACTACGAGAAATAGATTTACCGGTAAGTAAAATCTTATTAATTCCGTACCAGGACGATCTACTGATAAAGGCACCGTCCAGGGAGCGGTTGTTGGACAGCATTGGCCTCTCAACAAGACTACTCCTGGATCACAGGTGGATTCTGAACCTACCAAATCTCACCTAGAACACAGAGGCTTCCTTTCCTGGGAATGATACTGGACACAGAGTCTCAGAAAGTGTTCCTTTCCTTGGAAAAGGCAATGGTAATCCAGTCGATGGTTCAGGCTGTCCTAAAGCCAACCCAGATCTCGGTGCATCTGTGCATTCGCCTTCTGGGGAAAATGGTGGCCTCTTACGAGGCGCTTCAGTACAGAAGATTTCATGCAAAGCCCTTCCAGCTAGATCTGTTGAACAAATGGTCGGTATCGCATCTTCACATGCACCAGAGGATCCATCTGTCGCCAAAAGCCAGGATCTCCCTTCTGTGGTGGCTACAGACTTCTCACCTAGTCGAGGGTCAGAGGTTCGGGATTCAGAATTAAATTCTGCTAACCACAGATGCAAACCTCAGAGGTTGGGGCGCAGTCACCCAAGGGGTGCAGTTTCAGGGAAGATGATCA
This sequence comes from Pseudophryne corroboree, assembly GCF_028390025.1. Classification (NCBI taxonomy): domain Eukaryota; kingdom Metazoa; phylum Chordata; class Amphibia; order Anura; family Myobatrachidae; genus Pseudophryne; species Pseudophryne corroboree. The sequence goes on from NC_086447.1 coordinate 823,768,007, forward strand.
AGTCAGGAAGTCGTCCTTCCAATAAACATCCTGGAACTCAGGGCTATATACATTGTTCATCTATCAAGACTTATCATGGCTACATTTAACGGCATGGAAGTTGAACAGCTGATTCTAGCAAGGAGAGGGATTCCCGACAAGGTTATCCCGACTATGATCCAAGCCAGGAAGGGGGTAACGTCTAAACATTACCACCGTATCTGGAGGAAATATGTCTCTTGGTGTGAGAGCAGGCAATATTCTGCGGTGGAATTTCATCTCGGACGTTTCCTGCTTTTTCTGCAGTTGGGAGTGTATGTGGGCCTACGTCTAGGCTCCATAAAAGTCTAGATTTCTGCCTTGTCTATTTTCTTTCAGAAACAATTGGCTTCTCTCCCTGAGGTCCAGAAGTTCTTGAAAGGTGTTCTGCACATACAACCTTCCTTTGTGCCTCCCACGTCACCTTGGGATCTCAGTTTTGTGCTGCAGTTCCTCCAATCGGACTGGTTGGAACCGTTACAGGAGGTAGACGTAAAGTACCTTACGTGGAAGACCGTCACACTGTTAGCCTTGGCTTCAGCAAGGTGTGTTTCAGAGTTAGGGGCGTTGTCTCACAAGACTCCCTACTTAATTTTTCATGAGGACAGGGCTGAACTCAGATCTAGTCTGCAATTTCTTCCTAAGGTGGTGTCTGCATTTCACATCAACCAACCTTTTGTGGTTCCGTTTGTTATGGACGCCTCTGCTACTTCAAAGTCTTTGGATGTTGTGAGGGCTTTGAAGGTGTATATAAAGAGAACAGCCCATCACAGAAAATCGGACTCGCTGTTCATTCTCTAGGATCCCAATAAAATTGGGTGTCCTGCTTCAAAGCAGTCAATTGCACGCTGGATCAGGCTCACGATTCAGCATGCTTATTCCACGGCAGGCTTGCCGGTTCCAAAATCTGTACAGGCCCACTCTACTAGGTCAGTGGGTTCTTCTTGGGTGTCTCGGCTTTACAGCTCTGCAGAGCAGCTAGTTGGTCAGGTTCGAACACGTTTGCTAAGTTCTACAAGTTCGATACTTTGGCCTCTGAGGACCTTCAGTTTGGTCAATCAGTTCTGCAGGAACCTCAGCATTCTCCCACCCGGTTTGAGAGCTTTGGTACCTCCCCATGGTACTAAATGGATTCTTAGAATCCCCTAGGACGTAAGAGAAAATAGGATTTTAATTACCTACCGGTAAATCATTTTCTCATAGTCCGTAGGGGATACTGGGCGCCCGCCAGGTGCTTCGTTCTTCCTGCACTGTTACTTGGCTAAGTATTCTGGTTTGTTCAGCTGTTGCTGTTCATGTTTCAAGTTTGGTTAGCATGGCTTTCCTCTTGTTCTGTGTGTGCTGGTTCGTAATCTCACTACTTTTCTTATTTATCCTTCTCTCAAAGTATGTCCGTCTCCTTGGGCACAGTTTCCTAGACTGAGTCTGGTAGGAAGGGCATAGAGGGAGGAGCCAGCACACTATAAAATTCTTAAAGTGCCCATGGCTCCTAGTGGACCTGTCTATACCCCATGGTACTAAATGGATTCCCAGTATCCCCTAAGGACTACAAGAAAATTATTTACTGGTAGGTAATTAGAATCCTATTTTTGAACCACCCTCTTATATTATTAGTAAAATGATTGTTACCAGTTACTAGGGACCCATGTTTAGGTGAAAAAGGGGTAATCATTTTCTCAGCTTAATATGTATTGATGCATGATACTTTGACAGTTCTTATGGTTCCATTTCCAGTATTCTTGAGGGTGTTGATTCAGTTAAGGAGAATTAATTGCTGCACCACTGGAAGCCCATTACAATACATTCAGGTTTTTGGAATGTTGCTTTAGTGTATGCAAATAGATGCACAGAGAATCCTAAGTCATTGCTTTAATGAGTTGATCCATCATGTACACTAATTACACAAAAGTGCTGACCACTATTTCTCTGTGTACACTTGTCATTTATTAGAATATTTATGGTCTTTGGCACCATACTGTATGTGTTTTCACAGATACATCATCTGTATCTTCTGAAAACTGAATCATCTAGTCTCATAGTCCTTTCCACGCTTTTAGTGGTATTTAGCTGCCCTTTAGGTAATCTGATATGTATTTTTTTTACAGACTTTTGAAATTAATTACTTTTGGGATTTTATGAATTAACATTTAATTATTCACTTTGCTGTATTAAGTTGCATTTAGGGACAAGTACTGTATTTAAGTTAATGGTGTGAATGAAATGTAACATTCACAAAGGTGTTTAATAGCAATAAAACTGTATATCTGTATTTTAAAATGAAAAGAACCCCACTATACTGAAATGCAAGTCTTCATGATAAGACAGCGAGATGGTTGTGTTTATACCCTGTGCTGCAGATTTGATATCTCTACTGAAATGGATTCTATGCATGATGAAATTTGGTTCCAGGGGCGCTTTAAGAGAGGAGGAGGCCTGTGTTCTGCCTCCCCCGTTCGGGCCCTCTCCTCTCTGCCGGAGCGCTGTAGAGTCTGAGTACTAGAGGGCTCAGACTCTACTGCGCATGCGCAGATCTCCGGAAAATGGCGCGGTGGCCATTTTCCCTGAGATTTCTCTACTGCGCATGCGCAAAACTCTGTGAAAATAGCCGATGAGCCATTTTCACTGTTTTTCACAGCGCTGCGGATGCTGGCGCTGGACTCCGGAGGGGTGAGTATTTTAAAAATGAGTGCAGCGTGTGCTGTGGGGGCCCCCTCTGGTCTCATTATAGAAACACCAGTGTTTGGTTCCCTTTACTAATGGGCCTCAAAAGATCAAGATAATTTGAAGTCGTTACATTATGTAACATATAAACATGGGGTTGGCCGGCGCTGGGGATCCTGGCAGCAGAATGCCGATGGGGGGGGGGGGGGGGGGGTGCGCAACGAATCCCCTTGCGGGCTTGCTGCGTTTCCACGGGTTCTATTCCCACTCTATGGGTGTCCATAGAGTGGACTAGGAATAGTCCCTGCTAGTTGGCATGCCGACTGTCGAGATTCAGAGGGTTCGGGATGTAGCCGTCGGTAATGTGACTGGCGATCTCCTGCCCGCCGGTCATATACTGTAACTACTGTACATCCCATAAACTAGCAGTAGCACCTTCTCTGTGGGTTTCCATTGCATTAGCTGTTTTTCTGCCAGAATCCAACAGGTGTAGTATAGAAGATCTACAATGTCTAGGTCAACAGTCATTAGGTCGACCCCATGTGGGTGACTGGTGCAAAAGGTTGACACATGAAAATGTCGACACGGAAAATGGTTGACACAAAAGGTTGAGCAAACTTTGTGTGTGTGTCGTTTTCCCCATCAGAGAACAGGGAACCCCAATTAGCATACTACGTCCCCTTGCATGGATTGCTTCGCTCACCATGCTGCGGGCAAGGTGCCTTGCTCCGCTACCGCTGTGCTCAGTACATGTTACTATTCCCAATGGTAAAGTTAAAAAAAGGTGTAAATAAAAATGTGAAAAACCCTAATAAAGCTGTGTCAACATGTGTCGACCATTTGAACCTGTCAACCTTTTGTACCTGTTGATCTTTTCCAGTGTTGACCCAAAGCATGTTGACCATAAGAAGTCGATATTGCTTGTCAGCCTAGTCATTGTCTTTCTAAACATTAGAAAATAGGTTGCTGTGGAAGCAAGATACTGTACAACCAATGACTTGAGCTGAAATTGCATCCCCAGGGCTGTCTATGCGGAGACTGTTTTACCTGTGTGTTATGTTATAGTGGGGTTGTTAACACTTTCATGTAAAATTGCTATAAACACTGTTGGTAAACATTTTGTGTTAAATAAACTTAGGCATTTTCAGTTCAGAAATTTTGTGTGGGTTTAATGATACTCATGTATCCATGCTCATCTTACTGTGATGTGTTATGTTGTATCACTGAATGCTGCATGGCGTGCCAGGCCACGACTATTCACAGCTGACGATCGCTTCATTTGTTTGTTTAGGAATTAATGGAGCGATCGCCGACTGTGAATAGTCTCAGCCCGGCATGCCATGCAGCAAGCCGTGTTGCAACATGCTGCATCGCAGCAAAGATGAGCATGTCTATATCTGTACTTCCTCTTGTCCATAATAATCTAGGGTGTGGGTGGGTTGAATGTAGTCGTGTACTATGGCTAAAAATAGCAAACTATATGTTGCATGGTACAGTGGCGGAACAAGCAAGCGGTGGGCCCAGGTGCGACAAAATGCTTTGGGCCCCCCCCCCCCATCCAAGTCCACCCCGGGGGCAGTGCGCGCCGTAGGCGCGCGCAAAAATACATAGTGGCGTGGCTTCGTGGGGAAGGGGTGTGGCCACAAAATAATACCAACACAGTAGTCTCCATTATTCAAATTACGCCGCACAGTAGCACCACTACACCAGGTAGAGACCCTTTTACACCTTACAGCGAACAGATTCCTCTTTTTACACATTACAGCAGACAGCGTGCCCTTTTTACACATAACGGCAGACAGCGTGCCCTTTTTACACATAACGGCAGACCGCGTGCCCTTGTTACACATTACGGCAGACAGCGTGCCCTTTTTACACATTACGGTAGACAGCGTGCCCTTTTTACACATTACGGTAGACAGCGTGCCCTTGTTACACATTACGGCAGACAGCGTGCCCTTGTTACACATTACGGCAGACAGCGTCCCCATTTTTACACATTACGGCAGGCAGATTCCTCCTTTTTACACATAGCAGCAGGCAGATTCCCCATTTTTACACATAGCGTCAGGCAGCCCCCCTTTTTTACACATTACGGCAGGCAGATTCCCCATTTTTACACATAGCGTCGGGCAGATTACCCCTTTTTACACATAACGGCAGACCGCGTGCCCTTGTTACACATTACGGCAGACAGCGTGCCCTTTTTACACATTACGGCAGACAGCGTGCCCTTGTTACACATTACGGCAGACAGCGTCCCCATTTTTACACATTACGGCAGGCAGATTCCCCTTTTTACACACAGTGGCAGGCAGTCCCCCCTTTTTACACATTGCGGCAGGTAGTCCCCCCTTTTTACACATTGCGGCAGGCAGTCCCCCCTTTTTACACAGTGCGGCAGGCAGTCCCCCCTTTTTACACATTGCGGCAGGCAGTCCCCCCTTTTTACACATTGCGGCAGGTAGTCCCCCCTTTTTACACATTGCGGCAGGCAGTCCCCCCTTTTTACACATTGCGGCAGGTAGTCCCCCCTTTTTACACATTGCGGCAGGCAGTCCCCCCTTTTTACACAGTGCGGCAGGCAGTCCCCCCTTTTTACACATTGCGGCAGGTAGTCCCCCCTTTTTACACATTGCGGCAGGCAGGCACAAGAAAGAAAGAAGGAAAGAAAAAGAAAGAAAGAAAGAAAGAAAGAAAGAAAGAAAGAAAGAAGAATTATACTTACCCTCAGGCTCCTCGGTGCAGCTGCGTCAGACGACGATTCCCGGGCAGTAGAGAATGAGGAGGAGGGAGCCGGAGGACGGAGCCGCAGCAGCGCTTTTTTACTGGTGGAGGCGCTGCTGCTGCTGCCCCTCTGCTTCCCTATAGGCTGTTCTCGGAAGACAGCCTATAGGGAAGCAGAGGAGCAGCAGCAGCAGCGCCTCCACCAGTAACAAAGCGCTGCTGCGGCTCCGTCCTCCGGCTCCCTCCTCCTTCCCCCGTCTGTACCGCTGCTCAGCTCCTATCTCCGGGCGGCTGTGCGCTGCGGGCAGCGGTTGCCTGCAGCGCACAGCGGCATGTAATGAGTCAGTTTGACTCATTACATGCTTGGGCCCCTGGACAGAGGCGGGCCCCAGTGCAGTGCACTGCCGGTAGTTCCGCCTCTGGCATGGTAAGAGAAATGCTGTGTGCAGTATCAGACACAGTTGTGTCTGCGTGTCATATAGCATGGCAAGCCTTCAGGACACACAGTCCAGGTTTTAAGGCTATTCATACTTAAGCACAGGTGACTTATTTTAATCCATTATTCTCCTGCAGGGTCCACAGGTTATCCACAGGATAACATTGGGATATGAGGTAGCGACAGCGGATTGGCACCAAACGATCAAAGCTTTCGGCCTCCCAGAATGCAACTGGCCCGTCCCTATATCCTCGCCTCCTGGCTCAAGCAATTCAGGTTTTTGTTTTGTGTGACAGGAACCAGACCATGGTCAGTTAGCTGCTGGTTTTTAGCAGCCATAAGCTTTTTTATTTTATTTTTATAGTCTTACTCTATTTTTTGAGCGATCTTTCTAAAAAGCATCTTATACGTACCTTAGAAAGAGTCGCTCCAACAACTCCCCGCCGGGTCGCGACAACACTTACCCACGTGTACAGTGCTGTTTCAGCTGGCATCTGTGTAGGATATACTAGCAGGTCCAGCAAAGGTTACCAGGCTGTGGCCGGAGCACGGGGAGAAGGTAAGGTATCAGTTCCGTTTAGTTGGGGAAACGCGAGACACAGCCGCATTGTTTCGGGATAGAGACTACCGAACAGTCGCCAATGCGCCTGCCACCTCGAGTGCACCAGCGCTAGGCCTCAGGGATCATAGGCTCCAGGGGGGGTAGTATGAGGCCGCGATCCCTATGGTTGATGTCAGCAGTGGGGAGTAACATGCTCCCTTGGTCGCCCCTCCCCCCAGTTCATGACCAGTTTCCTCAGAGTTTCCCACCATGAACTGAGTTCCTGCTTCCATCTGAGACGCTGTGGTTCATGGGGCAATTGTGTATACTAATAGTGTCTGGATCCACTTACTGTTCACTAACGTATTGATCGATCCTGGAAGCGGGATGAAGTCTCCCTGTATCCCACTCTCTATCTACCTTTGGTACGAATAGTTGGATAAGTGCCTGATGCATATGAGTCAGTAAATGCCTATATAAGGTAATGCAGTAATGTGTTTCTCCTACATACTTGAAATGTATCTGTAGTTGATTATGTGCTCATAAGTCGATATTGCTTGTCAGCCTAGTCATTGTCTTTCTAAACATTGGAACCCGAATCCTACAATGACATGACGCAATCTACAGTGTGTTCATTTGTTATATTCTCAGCTTATCTATTTCCTAGTACTGAACAAGTTCAGTGCAGTTCAGTGCCTAAGCGTTTATTTAATACAATAATTGCACTCTCTCCTCACTAACCACCCAGCATTAGTATTAAACCACTAGAGATATTTAGCATAAATACTGTCTGCCCATCATAACATCTTCACCCATACACTAACATACACACATCATTCACACTATATTAGCTACGTACCTCCATGAAATGACCCCAGAAGGTGTTGGAGTGTAGAAAAGTCCATCTGGTGGGGATGGTGACTTATTGGATTCAGTCCTTGGGTTTTTTCCTATGTTAGTTTTGTGTGCGACTGTTGGGATTCATTCCAAAAATGTGTTATCCCCTGTGACAAACAGGCAGTTACCTTTCCTCACTGCTCAGCTACCCTTCCGTACTGCATTTTGCATTTTGTTTCCTAATTTAATGGACATTAGGCAAGACACTTATTGCTTTGTTCTACTTCTTCCCATATGCCCCATGTGCAAGAAGAGTTGGGCACAAGGACAAAATAAAAGAGAAGCCCGTCAGGAACTGCTCTACTTCTGATACCTCTCTCACGTTTCCCTGCCTTGGATATATTAGTGATACATAATGTGTCTAAACTATGATTTGCACATGTACAGTGTAAATATACCTCAGAATGTAGAATGTAGTCACCCACGGTGGAAAAGTCCTGCAAAAGGGAGGCACTATGCTGTAGAGGGTCTGATAGCACCTACAGGATTTCTGGATCTTTTATGGAGACTGAAAGGTGTAACTCTGAGAGTGTGTTACAGGTAACTGCATCAGCAGTGATTAGACTACAGTACTTTTTGAAGACCATTTTACAAACCGCTGAGCTTCAGTAAGTAATGGAGTTAACACAGGGAGGGGACCATAAGTGAGATGGACAGTGGCTCAATTCCTTTCCAGCCCTTGTGAGTATCCTAGATATTGTTCCCTCCCTGTTTTCAGAAGACATAGCATACCAGGTAGAGCCAAGAAGAGAGCCCTTGTCTGGATGAAACTCAGAGCAAAGACTCAGCGATTCAACAGTGCAGTTGTGGAAGCTGGATGTCAGGACTGGCAAGGGGTTATGGCTCCTTCTGTACTGACCAAGGACCAGAGATATTGCGAGGACCAGTTATCCTCCTTCAGCTTTGTTCCCCATGGGTCCTACTGAAAAGTGTGCCTGCCAAAAATAGGTTGCTGTGGAAGCAAGATACAACCAATGACTTGAGCTGAAATTGCATCCCCAGGGCTGTCTATGCGGAGACTGTTTTACCTGTGTGTTATGTTATAGTGGGGTTGTTAACACTTTCATGTAAAATTGCTATAAACACTGTTGGTAAACATTTTGTGTTAAATAAACTTAGGCATTTTCAGTTCAGAAATTTTGTTTGGGTTTAATGATACTCATGTATCCATGCTCATCTTACTGTGATGTGTTATGTTGTATCACTGAATGCTGCATGGCGTGCCAGGCCACGACTATTCACAGCTGACGATCGCTTCATTTGTTTGTTTAGGAATTAATGGAGCGATCGCAGACTGTGAATAGTCTCAGCCCGGCATGCCATGCAGCAAGCCGTGTTGCAACATGCTGCATCGCAGCAAAGATGAGCATGTCTATATCTGTACTTCCTCTTGTCCATAATAATCTAGGGTGTGGGTGGGTTGAATGTAGTCGTGTACTATGGCTAAAAATAGCAAACTATATGTTGCATGGTACAGTGGCGGAACAAGCAAGCGGTGGGCCCAGGTGCGACAAAATGCTTTGGGCCCCCCCCCCCCATCCAAGTCCACCCCGGGGGCAGTGCGCGCCGTAGGCGCGCGCAAAAATACATAGTGGCGTGGCTTCGTGGGGAAGGGGTGTGGCCACAAAATAATACCAATACAGTAGTCTCCATTATTCAAATTACGCCGCACAGTAGCACCACTACACCAGGTAGAGACCCTTTTACACCTTACAGCGAACAGATTCCTCTTTTTACACATTACAGCAGACAGCGTGCCCTCTTTACACATAACGGCAGACAGCGTGCCCTTTTTACACATAACGGCAGCCCGCGTGCACTTGTTACACATTACGGCAGACAGCGTGCCCTTTTTACACATTACGGTAGACAGCGTGCCCTTGTTACACATTACGGCAGACAGCGTGCCCTTGTTACACATTATGGCAGACAGCGTCCCCATTTTTACACATTACGGCAGGCAGATTCCTCCTTTTTACACATAGCAGCAGGCAGATTCCCCATTTTTACACATAGCGTCAGGCAGCCCCCCTTTTTTACACATTACGGCAGGCAGATTCCCCATTTTTACACATAGCGTCGGGCAGATTACCCCTTTTTACACATAACGGCAGACCGCGTGCCCTTGTTACATATTACGGCAGACAGCGTGCCCTTTTTACACATTACGGCAGACAGCGTGCCCTTGTTACACATTACGTCATACAGCGTCCCCATTTTTACACATTACGGCAGGCAGATTCCCCTTTTTACACATAGTGGCAGGCAGTCCCCCCTTTTTACACATTGCGGCAGGTAGTCCCCCCTTTTTACACATTGCGGCAGGCAGTCCCCCCTTTTTACACAGTGCGGCAGGCAGTCCCCCCTTTTTACACATTGTGGCAGGCAGTCCCCCCTTTTTACACATTGCGGCAGGTATTCCCCCTTTTTACACATTGCGGCAGGCAGTCCCCCCTTTTTACACATTGCGGCAGGTAGTCCCCCCTTTTTACACATTGCGGCAGGCAGTCCCCCCTTTTTACACAGTGCGGCAGGCAGTCCCCCCTTTTTACACATTGCGGCAGGTAGTCCCCCCTTTTTACACATTGCGGCAGGCAGGCACAAGAAAGAAAGAAGGAAAGAAAAAGAAAGAAAGAAAGAAGAATTATACTTACCCTCTCCGCCGGCTCAGGCTCCTCGGTGCAGCTGCGTCAGACGACGATTCCCGGGCAGTAGAGAATGAGGAGGAGGGAGCCGGAGGACGGAGCCGCAGCAGCGCTTTGTTACTGGTGGAGGCGCTGCTGCTGCTGCCCCTCTGCTTCCCTATAGGCTGTTCTCGGAAGACAGCCTATAGGGAAGCAGAGGAGCAGCAGCAGCAGCGCCTCCACCAGTAACAAAGCGCTGCTGCGGCTCCGTCCTCCGGCTCCCTCCTCCTTCCCCCGTCTGTACCGCTGCTCAGCTCCTATCTCCGGGCGGCTGTGCGCTGCGGGCAGCGGTTGCCTGCAGCGCACAGCGGCATGTAATGAGTCAGTTTGACTCATTACATGCTTGGGCCCCTGGACAGAGGCGGGCCCTAGTGCAGTGCACTGCCTGCACTGCCGGTAGTTCCGCCTCTGGCATGGTAAGAGAAATGCTGTGTGCAGTATCAGACACAGTTGTGTCTGCGTGTCATATAGCATGGCAAGCCTTCAGGACACACAGTCCAGGTTTTAAGGCTATTCATACTTAAGCACAGGTGACTTATTTTAATCCATTATTCTCCTGCAGGGTCCACAGGTTATCCACAGGATAACATTGGGATATGAGGTAGCGACAGCGGATTGGCACCAAACGATCAAAGCTTTCGGCCTCCCAGAATGCAACTGGCCCGTCCCTATATCCTCGCCTCCTGGCTCAAGCAATTCAGGTTTTTGTTTTGTGTGACAGGAACCAGACCATGGTCAGTTAGCTGCTGGTTTTTAGCAGCCATAAGCTTTTTTATTTTATTTTTATAGTCTTACTCTATTTTTTGAGCGATCTTTCTAAAAAGCATCTTATACGTACCTTAGAAAGAGTCGCTCCAACAACTCCCCGCCGGGTCGCGACAACACTTACCCACGTGTACAGTGCTGTTTCAGCTGGCATCTGTGTAGGATATACTAGCAGGTCCAGCAAAGGTTACCAGGCTGTGGCCGGAGCACGGGGAGAAGGTAAGGTATCAGTTCCGTTTAGTTGGGGAAACGCGAGACACAGCCGCATTGTTTCGGGATAGAGACTACCGAACAGTCGCCAATGCGCCTGCCCCCTCGAGTGCACCAGCGCTAGGCCTCAGGGATCATAGGCTCCAGGGGGGGTAGTATGAGGCCGCGATCCCTATGGTTGATGTCAGCAGTGGGGAGTAACATGCTCCCTTGGTCGCCCCTCCCCCCAGTTCATGACCAGTTTCCTCAGAGTTTCCCACCATGAACTGAGTTCCTGCTTCCATCTGAGACGCTGTGGTTCATGGGGCAATTGTGTATACTAATAGTGTCTGGATCCACTTACTGTTCACTAACGTATTGATCGATCCTGGAAGCGGGATGAAGTCTCCCTGTATCCCACTCTCTATCTACCTTTGGTACGAATAGTTGGATAAGTGCCTGATGCATATGAGTCAGTAAATGCCTATATAAGGTAATGCAGTAATATGTTTCTCCTACATACTTGAAATGTATCTGTAGTTGATTATGTGCTCATATTGCTTATTATACTAATGTATAACCTGTGACTGATTGCTAGTGTGATTGCTGACTTTACTTTTTTCTGTCCATTTCTGTCTATTCCGATCCTCAGTGCTGGTGCAAAGCAGGGAGGGATCGGATTGTATGTCACTGTAACAAATTTTAAAGTTATTGCACTCACAATTTGTGTAGTTAACACTGTAAAGGTGTGTGATATATTTATCATGTCTAAGAGAAGCAAGGGTGATGAGGATACTCTCTCAACAGCAGCACCAACAATCATGTCATGTTTGTCTTGCAAAGTTGGGTTAACCTCTCAGGATATGGTTCAAAATGGATTATGTGCAAATTGTTTTAGCTTTCACCAAAGCCTCTTGAATAATCCGAGGCAGGCACAGGTTCAGGTTGAACCCCCATGGGCTACTTTTGCACAGACATCCAGTATAGCTGAGCGGATAATGCCAGCTCCTATACCAGGTATAGGTAACCCTATTAAGCCTTACATGCAACATTCCACCTGGGGGTTATCACATCCAGTACAGGAATCAGCAGCCTCTCAACAGAAACAGGCTGAAAGGTTGGTTGTAAGTAAATCACATAGACATGAAACAACATTTTCACAGTCTACACATGTTTCAGATGAGGACTCGTCGGAGGATGAGGACTCATCGCACTTCGGGTCTGCATACAGAGACGAGGAGGAAGGCCTCAACTCAGTGGACATTCCTGAGCAAATTAGTGCTATGAAAGCCATTCTATCCTTTGAGGAGGCAGCAGAGCCTTTGTTAAAATCTAAGGCACCTGTGTTTAAACAATCCAAAATAGTTAGGACTGAGTTTCCTGGGTCAGAACAGCTGACAGAAATTTTGGAAGAGGCTTGGGTTACACCCATTAAGAAGTTTAGAATTCCAAGGAAATGGAATTCCCATTATCTTCTTCCGGCTGGGGACTGTTTAAAAAGGGGGGTGGCTCCCAAATTAGATATGCATGTCATCCTATTGGTGCGAAAATCTTCATGACCTCTGTCTTTGTCACTGACCTGGGTTGGGGATGTTGTGGACTCGGGGGTTCTTCCGATGGTCGGGAAAAGGAACCACAGGTGGGTCGGAGCAGGGATGGTCGGATATAGGATTTCCTCATACAAGACTCTGATAGTTAGGCTTGGTGAAAGAATGCTGAGGAACTTTATTAAGGGAAGGGAGCAATACAGCGGCACATGAAAGGAAGTGAACTTGTGGGCAATGTCAAAAAGTTACTGGAGAATTCATGAGCAATGTTCAACTGATGAATGAAGAATTTGTGAGCGATGTTTAGAGACACTGATGAATGAAGAACTTGTGAGCGATGGTAGATGACACTGAAGAATTTGTGAGCGATGTTTAAAGACACTGATGAATGAAGAACTTGTGAGCGATGATGAAAGACACTGAAGAATTTGTGAGCGATGTTTAAAGACACTGATGAATGAAGAACTTGTGAGCGATGGTGAATGACACTGAAGAATTGGTGAGCGATGTTTAAAGACACTGATGAATGAGGAACTTGTGAGCGATGGTGAATGACACTGAACGCTGGAAACACTAAAGTTGGTTCGGCCCGCAGGCCTTGCTGAATCCAGGGAGCGCCGGCAACTGCACTGCAGAGGAACACTCTAGTTGCTCGGATTACTGGAGACTGTGCTGCAGGAAGGCACCCCGAATGCTAGATGCACTGGAGTATAGCTGCTGGGAAACACACTGCGTACGGGAGCTCTGGCATCCACTTCGGAAAAGAGACGATAATCAGGCGCCGAGGCTCTGCCCGGCGTCCGGTTTTGAATCTCCCGCCTCTATTGGATTGGTGAAGCGGGTTCGTGACATCACCTGCTCCCCGCCCACGTGACGCCGGCTGTCATGGCGGCGCCCATGCTCCGGGAGCCGCGTCAGCCAGACGCCGGGACCCGAGGACCGCCGGAGACGAGGACCGCCAAACTGGGTAAGCTGGGGTAAGCGCGGCGGCCGCTGCCCCTGTCGTGTGACAGTCTTCAACATCATTAAATGATGTCACGGATAGGAAAATAGATGGTTTTCTTAAAACCATTTTCTCCTTGTCTGCAGCAATCATAAGACTAGCCATGGCTTCGGCTTGGATGGCAAAAGTAGTGGCAGCCTGGGCTGATGCATTGGAGGATGACCTTTCAATGGCATCTAGAGAGCAAAAATCCCATATTGCACGTATCAAACAGGCAGCTATTTTTATGGAAGAAACAGCCTTGGATATGGATAGAATTGCCTCTCAGGCATCAGCCTCAGCAGTAGCAGCTCACAGAGTGGTTTGGCTACGTACATGGAAAGCTGACTCAGAATCTAAGAAGGTTCTGGAGTCTTTGTCTTTAACTGGAGATTTTCTTTTTGGTAAAGAATGAAACAGTATTTTGGAGTCTGAAGCAGATTTCAAGAAAGTGAAGTTTCCTTCCACACATAAATCCAAGCCTAGATTTCCAGCTTTTCCGTCTCAAAGAAAAGCAAAAGGAAAGGGTTATGGTAAACAGTCTCAATCTGACCAGTCTGGTAAGACTAAAAAGTATTGGGCTACCAGAGGGCCAGCTTCCAAATCAGAAGATAAACCATCAGCCTGTTGGTGCGGGCCTCCACCTGAGGGACCCCAGGGTGGGAGGCCGACTTCTTCAGTTTGCACAGATCTGGCAGCAGTCTACCACAGATACCTGGGTGCAAGAAGCGGTATCTCACGGTTATGTGTTTGCTTTCAAGAAACACCGTCCTCAAAGGTTTTTTTGTGCCAGCCCGTCGTCAGTGGAAATGAAGGCCAGGGATTTGCAAGAGGCAGTTCAGAAGTTGATTCAGTCAGGAGTGATAATTCCAGTTCCTCCTGTACAACGAGGACAAGGTTTTTATTCCAACCTGTTTCTAGTCCAGAAGCCATATGGGTCGTTCCAGCCCATACTCAATCTCAAAGTGCTGAACAAGTACATTTGGGTGCCTCGGTTTCATATGGAGACTTTACGTTCCATTATTTTGGCCATGGAGCCGAAGGGATTTTATGGTATCTCTGGATATCCAGGATGCTTACCTACATGTTCCAATAGCACTGTCCCATCAGCGCTATCTCAGGTTTGCTATCCTCCAGCAACTATTTCAGTTTCAGGCCCTACCACTTGGACTGGCCGCAGCTCCCAGAGTGTTCACCAAAATGATGGTGGTAATGGCATCTCATCTCCGTCAGCAGGAGATAAGGACTTTTCCATACCTTGACGACTTATTAATCCTGGCACAATCTCAGGAATTGCTTCAGTGTCGCCTGCGGTAGGCAATAGCTTGTTTGCAGAGACACGGTTGTCTCATAAATTGGGCAAAGTCATCCCTGGTTCCGCCACAATGGATGACTCACTTGGGGGCTGTGTTGGATTCGAGTCTTCAGAGAGAATTTTTACCTCTGAACAAAATATCCAAAATTCAGTCAAGGATTCAGGAGCTGCTACACAGTCAAAGGGATTCCATTCACTCAGCAATGCGTGTGATGAGGTTGATGGTGTCGACATTCGACATGGTGGAGTATGTTCAGTTCCACTCGAGGCTTCTGCAACGTCTGATTTTTTTTCCAAATGGAATGGTTTTCATCAGACAATAAAAATGCAGACACTGGTCCTTCCTCTTGAAGTAAGGAGGTCATTAGCTTGGTGGCTGCAGACATCCCATCTGGACAAAGGGAGATCCTTTTGGATATCAGATTGGGAAATTTTGATAACGGATGCCAGCTTTCAGGGTTGGGGAGCGGTGTCAGGAAGGAGTTGCTTCCAGGGGCAGTGGACCAAGGAAGAGAGTTGCCTGCCAATAAATATATTGGAAATTCGGGTCATATACAGTGTATATGGCACTTATTCAGGCAAAGGACATCCTTCAGGGGAAACCAGTCCAAATCCGTTCGTACAATGCAACGGCAGTAGCGTACCTCAATCATCAGGGAGGAACTCGCAGCCAAAATGCAATGAAAGAGGTAAGTCACACGTTAAAGTGAGCAGAACTTCATCATCCAGCCTTTTCCGCAGTGTTCATTCTGGGAATCCTAAACTAGGGAGCTGATTTTCTCAGTCGACACGCCATTCATGCAAACAAATGGGCTTTACACCCCAAGGTCTTCCAAATTTTGGTAGACAAGTGGGGGTTACCGGAGATGGATCTCATGGCGTCCCGTCAGAACAACAAAGTTCCCGCATATGGGTCAAGAACAAAGTATCCCAAAGCGATCTTTGTGGCTGCCCTGTCAATGAGATGGGACTTTCGTCTGGCCTATGTGTTTCCACCAATCACCCTTTTACCCACTGCTATGTGGTTTAGCCTCATGTGGCCTACCCATTACGTTGTTCAGGCTGCACTACACATGGAGACACAACAGGGCAGGGACGTGGCAGCTCGCAAAATATTTTTGTGAATCATTAAAGTGTTGAATCCCTTGAGATCAAAATAACCAACATAAAAAAGGCATATAAAGAATAGACAAGGCCATGCTAGTCTAAAAGAGGTACAGTTGAGGTGATTATGATTTGGGGGTTTTCTCATAACAACAATACATGACTACATATAGTAGATACAGACATGCAGCCAATTTGTGTCTTGAACCAATATTCTGGAGAATGTGGTACCTCATGCATATAATAAATGCCTTGAGACGGTATGCGGTCAACATGCCACTCGTCGGGATACCTGCTGTCACAGTAACGATGCCGGGATTCCGACTGGGGCACTATACCGGCGAGGTAGGTGATTCCCTCTCTATGCGTGTAGCAGGCAGGTGATTCCCCCTCTATCGGCGTGGAGAGCGCAGCAAGCCCGGGGCTTCGTTGCACTCACCCCCTCTGCCGGCATTCCACCACTTGGGATGCCGATGTCGGTATACTGACCTTCGGCATCCCGTGCGGCGGGATACCATACCGATCCCCTTGTGAGAATTGGTTGCGAAGATCTGCATTATATGGTTAGTGGTTCGGCCCAGAAAATAACTGTGTGTAGGGAACAGGTGTTCCGTAAGGAAATGTGGATGAAGTTTTGTCAAGTAGTATTATGGATGTTGCTTTATGGATGTTTTCCTCCTCACGGCTGTCCCACTCCTTTTTATTTTATTTTTTATAGCCCTATAAATGATGTCATAACCAATCTGCTTTTATAGATCTTATGATACCAAATACTATTTTATTCTATTCCTCAGTACGCTATGTCAGGTCAGATAATTTGCTCTTTTTTCCCCACTGCCTCTGCTTTATTTTCATTTTATGAGCCATTAATATGGAGAACTGTAAGGGAATATATGATCTGTGCTAACTCTCTAATTATCAGCATCTCACTCTGATTTATCTCCCTAATACTTGTTTAATTTTAGCCCTCATTAACTTTACACCAACACTCTTTATCAAATTTACTATACTCCTCTGTGGTCTTGGGTCTATCAGCAGGCGGAGATCTTTTGGAAGTTGGGGTCAAACATAGCTCTCATTTTTCCATCTCTTCTGCGCTATTTCCTTAGCCATTTATATTGTCCTCTATCATTTTAATGTGTGTGTATTACTTTTGTTTATAGCTTTAGTTATTTGTGTCCATTGTTGTTCTGATCTGTTTTATCAATATAAGCTGTAACTTACTAGATATGTGCTTATTTTTTTTCGAGTTGTATTCTTTGAAAGGGAAGTACAGTAGTGCGTTAGTGTAGTAAAATCATATTACATGAACTCCATATTCTGACTTATATTTTTCAGATGCACAAATGAACGTTGGGTCTCTGAAGTACACCAAAAATTAATTTCTTTTGAATTATCTTTAAAAATTGCACTAGAAAATGAAGTGAAAGTACAGTAAATTGGCATCACAGATTATTTTAACTGCTATTAATTTAAAAGCAATATTATCAAATTACATTTTTTTTTTTTTTACCCCAAAATAACTTTTTCATTTCATTAGGTAACTTTTTACGCAACACTTTTTTATGAGGATTAATATGAAATGTCACAAAATTATATTGCAAAATGGTTTTTATTTTGAGTAAACCAATTTCACGATTATCATCTTATTTTACTTTACTTTCAGCCTCCTCCATATTATAAAATACTGCCACTAAGAAACTGATTTACTAAAATGCTGCCAGTATAAGTGTTCATTGCAACCAATCATACACTGGCTGTCATTACTCTTGCTACTTCGTTGCAACCAATCAGACCCTGGCTTTCATTACTCTTGCTACTTCGTTGCAACCAATCAGACACTGGCTTTCATTACTCTTGCTACAATACTTTTCACTCCTTATAGGTAATATGTGATGGTGTATTGTAATTTACAGCACCTCTTGTTTAAGTCCCTATGCACACTTCCCACAGAAAATTCATCTAACAAATTTGGTTGATCTTTAAGGACATTCTCTTTATTGTCGTTCCTGGGTTGTGTTCAGTAGGTCCTGTGTAGGAACTGCAAAACTTGTATTATTTGGTCATCTTTTGTAAAACTATAACATTAAATATCATTTTGATTTAAAAATGAGTATAACTTATCCGACAATGGAGTGAATTAAATGATCTCTTCTTAAACAGCACAGTTCAAGGGCAATGGGTACAAGTTCCGAGCCTTATCTCCTTTACCTCTGTAGGGGGCATTCAATTAGTGCAGTTTTTTTCGTCCCGATGAAAAAATAGCACTTTTCGCCCGTATTTTGGTCGAATTTACATTCGACCTATTCAATGCCCGTGCCGTTTTTTCGAAAGATTCGCACAAGCGAAAACTACGTGGATCGGTGAATTCACCGCTGATCCACGTGTTTTGTCGAATTTGCGGGCGTTTTCAAAAGTGTTTGGGTCCGTTTTCGCCCATTCCGATTCGACCAAAATAAACAAAAACGAAAAGGCATGGGTGAAAATGGATTTTAAAAAACGGGCCCGCTATTGAATACACTGAGGTTGAATTAGTGCCAATTTTCCGACTGACAGAAAATTCGGCACTAATTGAATATACCCCTTTGTCGTTTTGTTATTGCCCAGCTTGGATTTATTACACCTTGCCCAATTGTAAGGCGCAACGGAATATGCTGGCGCTATGCCTGTCAATGTTAATAAATAATACATGTTAAGCAAACTCCAGCCTGGTGTGCAGCACATCAGGGCAGGGAGAGAGCAGACACTTACGGCAGCAGCCTCTCTCGCCAGCGCACAGCAGTGTGTGCTAAGCTGGTTGGGGTCCAGGGAGGTTGCTTCAGCTGAGCATCAGCCATCTCTGCACTCTCCATGCCCTCCTGCACCGTACACCGGAACACTGCTAGAGAGCCCACCCTCCCTCCCCACTGGATCTGCCATGGGGAAGAAGCATAGTATGTTGCCTGTCTGTGTTTTGTATGCTGTTATTGTATAGGCTTCAAGAATAAAAAGATGGAATAGGATGGATGCTTTCTGCCCTTTCCTGGTATCTCCTCTTCGCATTTCTATGCAGTGAATGTACTGTATGACAAAAGCGCTGTCGGACTGAACTTTCTTCAGCAGTCAGAGATTGATAAGGGACAGGAGTAGGGTTATTTTATTGCTGCAAATTTCCCCTCAAGCGTCATAAAAGGGTACAGAAGGCCTTGTGTTGACTAATTATTTGCAACACAGATCCCTGCCATTTCCTGGACAT
The DNA here is from genome assembly GCF_028390025.1 of Pseudophryne corroboree. Classification (NCBI taxonomy): domain Eukaryota; kingdom Metazoa; phylum Chordata; class Amphibia; order Anura; family Myobatrachidae; genus Pseudophryne; species Pseudophryne corroboree. The sequence continues at coordinate 823,787,108 of NC_086447.1, forward strand.
TGATTGAAGTGGGCAGTGTACAGAGATTCCCACATTGTAGAAACTCTGCAGAATTCCGGCAGACACACATTACAAATGTATAGTTATACATCGCAAGTGTTCAGGCATTTGATTATTAAACCTATTTGCTTATTGGTTGATGTGTTACATTTTGCTAGTAAGTAGCCGCGTCACTCCTGTAGTAATACATTATTTGGTAAAAATAAATATTTTGTTTTACAATTTTGATAAATTAAACGGTGCCGTCCCCTTTATAATTGTGTTTCTCTAACATAAGTCTTAAGGTTTCATGTAAGAAGGCACAAGTTGTACAGTTTTTAATGGATTATAGTTTGCGAAGTGTCATGGTCACCATGGCAACCACAGTCGATTGATATATGATTTTGTGATCAGAGACTTTGTTGATAACATATCCCCTTCTCCTTTCATCTGTTGTCATGTGTATTTGGTGATTGCACCTTTATTGTAAATTGTCATTGATATTTTTATGATATGCTTTTCAATGGCTTTCATTTTTCTTTTCCAGCTTAATGCCTTAGAATTTCCCCCAAAGAAGCTCTTTGGAAACAAGGATGAGCGAGTGATTGCAGAGCGCAGGGCTCATTTAGAGGTAAGTCATACTGTGCAAGCATACATATGTATTCAATTAAACGCTAGGAATGTAATGTTGAAATGAGCCACAGTATACACTGTTGAATTTAAATATTACTCATTGCAAAAAATTCAAAGAGTTCCAAATAAGCGCTAAGACAGCCTGTTCTTTATCAAACAGTATATTAAGTTTACCAATCAAGTGGTTAATACAAACAGCTATCTCCTGGTGTAGTCCCTCTACCAACAAAAGACAAAGGTAAATTACATGAAAGGGAGGGTCCTGAGGAGTGCTTCCAATTTGATGTTTACACCACGAAAAATTGTGAACTGTGCTCAATATCAGTTTTAAAGATATGAGATAAACAGATGATGTCTGAAGGTACAGTGGATATGATAATACCGAAATTTATTAAAACACAGAATATTAACATTGCTTTGAAAATCTTCACATTGAAATACATGAGAAACTATTCTCTTTCACAAGATTTAACCTTATGAACAACCCATTTCTTGGGACTTTGGTCATACTTGAAACTCTCCAAATGAATTAACAATAATCACCCAACGCGTTTTCTCGTTTCCAACTTCTTCTGGGGTATCTTGTTTATAGATTGAATGGGAGGCAACCACGAGATCGCCTGTCGGGATCCCGGCGGTCACAATACATCAGACATCATCTATCTCATATCTTTAAAACTGATATTGAGTACAGCTCACAATTGTTCATGGTGTAAACCATCAAATCATTACTCATAATTACTCATTGTAAGTATACAACATAAAAATTGCGGTCTTTGTACTTGAATGATTTTCTTGTACATACAGTATTGTGATTCTTATATACTCTGTTATCAAGACCAGTACGAGACCAAGCAGGACCCAGGGTGAAAATTTCCTTTGGTGCCCCCTCCTCTTATTAAAATGAACTTACCACAGTTTTAGTGTAGCGTTAAGTGGCACATGGCGCAGGTCTCTCATATTGGACCAATTGCCTTTTTTTTTTTTTTTTTTTACCCAGATTGTTTTTCTGCATTTTCTGCATTTTGTGTCTTCATACAATAATAGTGTACTAAGGTCCCGATTCAGTATCGCATGTGTTTGCGATCGCAATCTAAGTCCCAGTTGGGGGTGCTGATGGGGAGTCACCATGGCGTCATTGGCATAAGGGGGGGGGGGGGTTTGCGGTCCGGACAACATAGGCGTGTCCAGACCGCTTGCAGTGGGGAAAAGCAGGCTGGAGCAGAGGAGAGGCAACAGCTGCACGGACCAGGAGAGGAGGCAGATGGAGCAGGAAGAGGTAGCAGCGGTATGGTCCAAGAGGGGAGGCGGAACAATGCGGAGACGGGGGCTGGGGTGACTGCAGCTGTGCCCTTTCAGTCAACATTGCTCTGGGCGATGGCTCTGTCCGCTCGCTCCTGGAGCCTCTTCTGCCTGTTAATATATTAAAGCCTCCGTAGACACGCAATCAAATTATTCTGACTTCCAGTACTGTATATAAAAAAAACAAGTAAACCTATTTAAAAAAAAAAAATGTTAACCTTTTGATTTTATTAGCCACGTTAAAAAAAAAACCCATTACCGTTACACAAAATGTGTTAATACTAAGCAAAAAAAGTACAGGATTGCCTTTCAGATTTGTCACTCTTGCTAAATTAATTTGCAAATGTTTTATTTGTATTGGATTAACATGTTTTCAATGAATTCAGTAGCTCTTCCAATGTTAACAGATTTATATTACTGTATGTTGATTTTAAGTAAATTTGACAGCAAGGTTTTGTTTATCAGCCGAGTGATTTGTGCTATAACCGTGCACATTTTTAAGAACAGGAGCAAAAAGATTTCTTGCAGCATCTGAACCAGGACATTTCCTCACTTTCTAGTGAACCAGACTATTGTTAGGCACGTTAAAGTCTAAATGACTCAACCGGTAATTAAGGTTGTTTTAAGTGGAGATCCAGAAGGTAAACATTGATGAAAATTATTACTTAGCTATGATCCAATAGGTCCCCAGACATCTGCAAAATTCACATAATAGGGCAGATGTATTAAGCTTGGAGAAGGGATAAAGAAGTGATAAAGCGGTGATAACGCACCATCCAGTCAGCTCCTGTCATTTTTTAAATCCGTAATGATTGGCTGGTGCGTTATCCCCTTGCGCTTATCACTGGTTTATCACTTCTTTATCCCTTCTCCAGGCTTAATACATCTGCCCCAATGTTCTCTTTGCTCCTGCCAGGTATGTAGTGTCTGCCTCCTGTTCCCGGCCGCTAGGCTAGACATTGTTGGCGGTTGTCCTGTGGCTGTGCTTCCGGCGCCAGTCTGCGATGGCGGGTGGCTTTATTAACTGGGGCTACACTTCAGGCTAGAGTCCCTCTGCAGCTGGTTAGATGACTATTGAGGCACCCCCGAACCCGAGCGAGTGCACCGTTGGCAGGTTGACTGTGGCTGCATCCCCTGGGCCGCAGCACTCTGGGTGAGTGTCCTGTTGGCCTGCCTTTTCAGCCGTCCCTGGCAGTTATTTCTGTCTTTAACCACAGGATTTATGAAAGTTCTGTAATTTGGTAACTTGCATGGGGCAGTACGGATGGTGTAATGGTTAGCATTACTGCCTCACAGCACTGAGGTCATGGGTTCCATTCCCACCATGGCCCTAACTGTGTGGAGTTTGTATATTCTCCCCGTACTTGCGTGGGTTTCCTCCGGGTACTCCGGTTTCCTCCCACAATCCAAAAATATACTGGTAGGTTAATTGGCTCCCAACAAAATTAACCCTAGCATGAATGTGGGAAAAAAAAGTGTAACTAGGGTATTCTTTTGGACAATTTGATATTTGCGCAATCCCAAAAAGCAGCCTATAGGAAAAACGCAAACCCTAGGAGTCTCTCTCCAAGAAACCCCAAACAATAGTATGTGAGAAAAAAAGGATTGGGAATGCGTTCCTTCTGGCGCTAGTAAACACACTTCTGCCAGTGAAATCACAGCCACAACTTAATTGTGCACAGAAAAAACACAAATAGGATAAAGGGTATTCCTTATCTTATATAGATATCCAGACGATTCGTTCTCAGTAGATAGGACTATTCCGTTCATAAATTCACATGTGAATAAAAAAGAAGTATCATGTGTAATACAATTACAACATCTTTAATACAGGCATACAATGGTGACATAAAACCGAAAACATGTGAAAAACTGGCACAGTCCTTTGTGAAGGAGAGTCAGAATAATTACCAGCAGGTCTGAGTACCAATAAAAGTACTCAAACAAGTTCTTAATAAGATCCCAATCGCTTCTCCGGAAAAAGCAGACTGGAGCTTGTTCCTGGTAATGTGTTCGTGTACATGTGATAGGGAATATAGATTGTAAGCTCCACTGGGGCAGGGACTGATGTGAATGACCGAATATTCTCTGTAAAGCGCTGCGGAATATGTGTGCGCTATATAAATAACTGGTAATAAATACTCACTCCAGTCATCTAGTCAATGCATCGTCCAAAGTCTCCAAGCAAGTAATAGGAATATGTTTTACGCCTAAATTAGTGTTTTTACGTATACCTTGTATGTATTGAAGCCCAAATAAATTAAACCTACTGTATCATTATACTTTAATTTTCTTAGGTGTCCGTTAACAGAGAATAAATAATTACAAAGTAATTGATACTCCAGAACTTCAGAATATACTTTATTGCAGTAATGATCCTTCCTTGTTATTGTCAAATTTGCTATATTTCGTAACACTTGTTTATCTGGGACACAAATGATTCTGCTGGAATCCCGGCAGCGAGTCCCCTAGCCGGCTCACTTCACTTGCCGCAGGTTCTATTCCCACTCGGTTGGTGGTGTGAATACCAAGTGTTTGTCAGAATTCCGGGCGTCGGTATGTCACCGGCTGTCGGGATTCTGGCGTAAATCTCCTGAATGCCGGGATCCTGACAGCCAGTATATTGACTGCATCCCATTTATCTTACATTAACATGCTTGCTGATACACTATATTACACTGTATAATACCACAGGTAGGTGTCTCCATAGGAGCAGATTGTGAAATTTAAAATTTACTGGAACAAATTCTGAATGTCGCCTAATGTTGGTGGGATTGAATAAACTGTAGGTGGTGCCAAACATAAACATAGGCAGGGTTGTCAAACTCTAGCCACAATACAATACAAAGTACATGTGATCACAATACATGGCAGACCATAGCCCAGTAACCACCCTACAGCAAAGGCAATATCCAAGTGACCGCCATGTAGCACAGACAGCTTCACAGTGACGGTTCGGTATGAATAACCAATGGTCAAGATGCCAGCCGTCAGTATACCGACAGCGGCATTCCAGCCTCTAGTATAGCCACCGCTAGTAAGCCCCTTGCAGGTTCGTTGTGCTTGCCACGCTGCGGGCATGGTGTTTCGCTGCACTCGCCATAGCTTATGTTCTCCCTCTATGGGTGTCGTGGACACCCATAGGGTGAGAATCACCTACCTCGCCGGCATTGTACCGCTGTGCGGGATTCGGTCATCGGAATTGTGATCACTGGGATCCCATGCGGCGGTATGTTAACCGTCTCCCCTCAGTGAACACCACACAGCATCACCATAAAATACATAAAAATGCCATCAGACAGCAACCAGTGACCTCCATACAGCACAGACAGTGACTGCTATATAGTACCACCTTCGGCAGTTATTGTATGTAAAGAAAACATATTGCTACAAGCCTTTCCCGGGTATAGAGACATATATCTAAATGTGCAGAGACTGAGGCGCCCACTTTGCGTGTCTTTGGACACTATAATACCGCTTAGTGCTTCTTTAGATGAAACGATCCGTTACACTTGCACCAGCCCCATGCTAGGTGCAGACTCTCTCTTTCAGGGTATGGCCTCCAGTGTGACCGATTGAGCATCTGAGTTTGCAGCCAGTTCCGCCCGTGATCCTCCCATAATACGCCCAATAAACTGTGTATCTCAGTGCGTCTGAATAGTCACCATCCAGGAACACCCAACACATTCCTGAGACCGTGCATCTCAATGGGTCCTACGACTCTGTGCGCTAACACCATGTGACTCATGCGTTTGCAACTTTTTAGCCACTTGCGCACATGAACAACAATGACCATTTGAGGGAATATTGGCATTGCTTTTGACTCCGAACCAGGCCCTAGGTTTTTTTAAATATATATATATATATATATATATATATATATATATTTAAAAACGATATTTGTAGAGGTGCAAATATCAGCATAAAAAAAAAATCTAATGACACAAATGTGTTTGTAACATAGATCAAAGCAGAAGCGTAAGAAAGTTTTGCACTGGTAAGGGAACACGACCACACTGTTACTTAATAAAAAGGAAACATTATGAAAATTGCTTTTGTAACGTAACAAAGGCACATCTCACTTTGATCTATTCTCTGCCCATTTGCTATTATTACGAAGACAAGAAATCAATTTAGATTCTGCCACTCTCTCATTTAACGTCTTTCCCGTAAAACTCTGCTGACACTGATCTGTTTTTAATTCACCCACCTTAGGTGTTGCTTTGTATATCCGCGGTAATGAATCTTTGTTTATGCACTATCACAGTATGATATAGCTTCATACATCTCTGCCTGGTGCAGTACTTATTTTATGCTGACATGGCGACTGTGTTGCTGATTTTTAATGTCAACCAGGTTGAATTACAACAAAATATCCCCCACTGAAAAGGCAATTGTCAGGAACTGAATTGACATAAGTCACTACAAACGCTGTAAATGTCACACAAGACACTGAGCTGAATATTAGATGGGAACAGAATTTACAAGACTGTTATCTCTAGAGAAAATGTGTTGTAGAGTTTATATGTTATTTATGTTATTTACTATGGTGCAGAGCGAAGGTTTATGTAGAATATAATTAGAATGTCCGAGTCAAATGATAGTTCTCTTTGTCTGATTGCTAAAGCTACAGATAAACCGGTCCATTGCTTCAAGCTTCACTCTATAAGGATGTCGGGGTTAGCCGGTCTCAGCCGTCTGTATCAGGAGGTGTATAACACTGGTATGTTGCTGCCGATGAATGCACACAGGCTGATGGCGTTCATTTTTCTACTGTATTTACCAATATTTTTGAGATTCGATGGCGGTTATTTTTGGGAAACAAGGGCACAGCCTGGTGAAGGGGACTCCGGAAGGGCTGGATGTGCACATGTTCTGGTAGCTGGAGAGATCTGTGGCACCAGAGATAGACTGGGAGCCGCAGCATGCTCACTGCCTGCAAAACTCACTTGGTATCCGGTCTGTAGGTCGACCACTGTTGGTCAACATGATCACTAGATCGACATGGCAAAGGTCGACACACGAAAAGGTCAACATGGGTTTTTCACTCTTTTTTTTTTTTTTTTTTACTTTTTCAGACTTTTTCATACTTTACGATCCACGTGGACTACGATTGGGAATAGTAAACTGTGCCGAGCGCAGCGAAGCACCGTGTTCATTAGCCATGCGAGGGGACACGGTGCACTAATTGGGGTCTCCAGGCACTTTTTTTTTTTACTTAAACTCATGACCTTTTTCAATGTCGACCTAAAATTAATGTGTCGGCCTATTTCAGGTGTAGATCTAGTCACTCTCGACCTAATGACTGTTGACCTAGTTACTGTCGACCCAACGATCCACACCCTTGGGTAAATTTACTAAGATGGGAGTTCTATTTAAGATGGGATGTTGCCTATAGCAACCAATCAGATTCCTGGTATTATCTTCTAGAAGGTGCTAGATAAATGAGAAGTAGAATCTGAATAGAACTCCCATCTTAGTAAATTTACCCCCCTGTGTGTTAAACGCCAGCCTAACTCACTGACTTCCTCCCCTAACCCTCAGCTCTCACAGAAGCGTGCAGGTTCAGTCAGTGGCTGGGACGCACTGTATCCAGAGCAGAAGGAGGCGGTCTGGGAATAGACATCAGAGGCAGAAGTTTAGCAACCATTGAGGTTTCTGGTTCGGTGGAAGTACATACCTCATTGATGGGGGTATTTGATGGTTGCCAACCATCGGATGCAGCTTTCCGATACCAATCCTGTGCGACTACATGTGCAAGCCCATCCCGCTCTCTGCTGTTATGGTCGCAGCTGTCATATATTAGTATCGGGACTTAAACCGACTGATGCAGACGTCTCATCTCCACACACTGGGGGTTATTCAGAGTTGTCGGCAAACCAAAAAGGTAGCAATTGGCAGAGCCATGTTGTATTGCAGGTGGGGCAGATGTAACATGTGCAGAGATATTTATATTTGGGTAAGTTAATTGTTTCTGTGCATGGTAAATACTGACTGCTTTATTTTTACACTTCAGTTTGAACACACTCCGCCCAAATCTAATCTCTCTGCACATGTTACATCTGCCCCACCTGCAGTGCAGCATGTTTTTGCCCATTAGTGTGCTTTTTTGGTTTGCTAACAACTCTGAATAACTAGTGATGAGCGGGTTCGGTTTCTCGGAAACCGAACCCCCCCGAACTTCATGCTTTTTACACGGGTCCGAGGCAGACTCGGATCTTCCCGCCTTGCTCGGCTAACCCGAGCGCGCCCGAACGTCATTATCCCGCTGTCGGATTCTCGCGAGGCTCGGATTCTATCGCGAGACTCGGATTCTATATAAGGAGCCGCGCGTCGCCGCCATTTTCACACGTGCATTGAGATTGATAGGGGGAGGACGTGGCTGGCGTCCTCTCCGTTTAGAATAGAAATAGATAGTGAGAGTGAGACACTTGATTTACTGGAGCTTAGGAGTACTCAGAGAGTGCAGCGTTTACTAGTGACTGACCAGTGACCACCAGTGCAGTTTTATTATATTATTATTTAATATAATCCGTTCTCTGCCTGAAAAAAACGATACACAGTGACACAGTAACAGTATACCATATCTGTGCTCAGCCTCAGTGTGCTGCATCATCTATGTATACAGTATCTGACTGTGCTGAGTGCTCAGTGCTCACACAGCTTAATTGTGGGGGAGACTGGGGAGCAGTTATAGCAGGAGTACATTAACAGTGCACACTTTTGCTGCCAGAGTGCCACTGCCAGTGTGACTGACCAGTGACCACTGACCACCAGTATATTGTGATTGTCTGCCTGAAAAAGTTAAACACTCGTCGTGTGGTGTTTTTATTCTATAAACGCATTCTGCTGACAGTGTCCAGCAGGTCCGTCATTATATAATATATACCTGTCCTGCAGTAGTGATATATATATATTTTTTATATCATTATCATCCAGTCTATACTAGCAGCAGACGCAGTACGGTAGTCCACGGCTGTAGCTACCTCTGTGTCGGCAGTCGCTCGTCCATAATTGTATACCTACCTGTGGTGGTTTTTTTTTTTTTCTATCTTCTTCATACTAGTAGTTAACTTTAGGAGTCTGCAGTGCTGACAGTGTCCAGCAGGTCCGTCATTATATAATATATACCTGTCCGGCTGCAGTAGTGATATATATATATTTTTTATATCATTATCATCCAGTCTATATTAGCAGCAGACGCAGTACGGTAGTCCACGGCTGTAGCTACCTCTGTGTCGGCAGTCGCTCGTCCATCCATAATTGTATACCACCTACCTGTGGTGTTTTTTTTCTTTCTATCTTCTTGATACTAGTAGCTTACTTTAGGAGTCTGCAGTGCTGACAGTGTCCAGCAGGTCCGTCATTATATAATATATACCTGTCCTGCAGTAGTGATATATATATATTTTTTATATCATTATCATCCAGTCTATACTAGCAGCAGACGCAGTACGGTAGTCCACGGCTGTAGCTACCTCTGTGTCGGCAGTCGCTCGTCCATAATTGTATACCTACCTGTGGTGGTTTTTTTTTTTTTCTATCTTCTTCATACTAGTAGTTAACTTTAGGAGTCTGCAGTGCTGACAGTGTCCAGCAGGTCCGTCATTATATAATATATACCTGTCCGGCTGCAGTAGTGATATATATATATTTTTTATATCATTATCATCCAGTCTATATTAGCAGCAGACGCAGTACGGTAGTCCACGGCTATAGCTACCTCTGTGTCGGCAGTCGCTCGTCCATCCATAATTGTATACCACCTACCTGTTGTGTTTTTTTTTTTTCTATCTTCTTGATACTAGTAGCTTACTTTAGGAGTCTGCAGTGCTGACAGTGTCCAGCAGGTCCGTCATTATATAATATATACCTGTCCGGCTGCAGCAGTGATATATATATTTTTTTTATATCATTATCATCCAGTCTATATTAGCAGCAGACGCAGTACGGTAGTCCACGGCTGTAGCTACCTCTGTGTCGACAGTCGCTCGTCCATCCATAATTGTATACCACCTACCTGTGGTGTTTTTTTTTTTCTATCTTCTTGATACTAGTAGCTTACTTTAGGAGTCTGCAGTGCTGACAGTGTCCAGCAGGTCCGTCATTATATAATATATACCTGTCCGGCTGCAGTAGTGATATATATATATTTTTTATATCATTATCATCCAGTCTATATTAGCAGCAGACGCAGTACGGTAGTCCACGGCTGTAGCTACCTCTGTGTCGGCAGTCGCTCGGCCATCCATAATTGTATACCACCTACCTGTGGTGTTTTTTTTCTTTCTATCTTCTTGATACTAGTAGCTTACTTTAGGAGTCTGCAGTGCTGACAGTGTCCAGCAGGTCCGTCATTATATAATATATACCTGTCCGGCTGCAGTAGTGATATATATATATTTTTTATATCATTATCATCCAGTCTATATTAGCAGCAGACGCAGTACGGTAGTCCACGGCTGTAGCTACCTCTGTGTCGACAGTCGCTCGTCCATCCATAAGTATACTAGTATCCATCCATCTCCATTGTTTACCTGAGGTGCCTTTTAGTTGTGCCTATTAAAATATGGAGAACAAAAATGTTGAGGTTCCAAAAATAGGGAAAGATCAAGATCGACTTCCACCTCGTGCTGAAGCTGCTGCCACTAGTCATGGCCGAGACGATGAAATGCCATCAAAGTCGTCTGCCAAGGCCGATGCCCAATGTCATAGTACAGAGCATGTAAAATCCAAAACACCAAATATCAGTAAAAAAAGGACTCAAAAATCTAAAATAAAATTGTCGGAGGAGAAGCGTAAACTTGCCAATATGCCATTTACCACACGGAGTGGCAAGGAACGGCTGAGGCCCTGGCCTATGTTCATGGCTAGTGGTTCAGCTTCACATGAGGATGGAAGCACTCAGCCTCTCGCTAGAAAAATGAAAAGACTCAAGCTGGCAAAAGCACAGCAAAGAACTGTGCGTTTTTCGAAATCACAAATCCCCAAGGAGAGTCCAATTGTGTCGTTTGCGATGCCTGACCTTCCCAACACTGGACGTGAAGAGCATGCGCCTTCCACCATTTGCACGCCCCCTGCAAGTGCTGGAAGGAGCACCCGCAGTCCAGTTCCTGATAGTCAGATTGAAGATGTCAGTGTTGAAGTACACCAGGATGAGGAGGATATGGGTGTTGCTGGCGCTGGGGAGGAAATTGACCAGGAGGATTCTGATGGTGAGGTGGTTTGTTTAAGTCAGGCACCCGGGGAGACACCTGTTGTCCGTGGGAGGAATAGGGCCATTGACATGCCTGGTGAAAATACCAAAAAAATCAGCTCTTCGGTGTGGAAGTATTTCAACAGAAATGCGGACAACATTTGTCAAGCCGTGTGTTGCCTTTGTCAAGCTGTAATAAGTAGGGGTAAGGACGTTAACCACCTCGGAAACATCCTCCCTTATACGTCACCTGCAGCGCATTCATCATAAGTCAGTGACAAGTTCAAAAACTTTGGGCGACAGCGGAAGCAGTCCACTGACCAGTAAATCCCTTCCTCTTGTAACCAAGCTCACGCAAACCACCCCACCAACTCCCTCAGTGTCAATTTCCTCCTTCCCCAGGAATGCCAATAGTCCTGCAGGCCATGTCACTGGCAATTCTGACGAGTCCTCTCCTGCCTGGGATTCCTCCGATGCATCCTTGCGTGTAACGCCTACTGCTGCTGGCGCTGCTGTTGTTGCTGCTGGGAGTCGATGGTCATCCCAGAGGGGAAGTCGTACTCGTAAGACCACTTTTACTACTTCCACCAAGCAATTGACTGTCCAACAGTCCTTTGCGAGGAAGATGAAATATCACAGCAGTCATCCTGCTGCAAAGCGGATAACTGAGGCCTTGGCATCCTGGGCGGTGAGAAACGTTGTTCCGGTATCCATCATTACTGCAGAGCCAACTAGAGACTTGTTGGAGGTACTGTGTCCCCGGTACCAAATACCATCTAGGTTCCATTTCTCTAGGCAGGCGATACCGAAAATGTACACAGACCTCAGAAAAAGATTCACCAGTGTCCTAAAAAATGCAGTTGTACCCAATGTCCACTTAACCACGGACATGTGGACAAGTGGAGCAGGGCAGGCTCAGGACTATATGACTGTGACAGCCCACTGGGTAGATGTATGGACTCCCGCCGCAAGAACAGCAGCGGCGGCACCAGTAGCAGCATCTCGCAAACGCCAACTCTTTCCTAGGCAGGCTACGCTTTGTATCACCGCTTTCCAGAATACGCACACAGCTAAAAACCTCTTACGGCAACTGAGGAAGATCATCGCAGAATGGCTTACCCCAATTGGACTCTCCTGTGGATTTGTGGCATCGGACAACGCCAGCAATATTGTGTGTGCATTAAATCTGGGCAAATTCCAGCACATCCCATGTTTTGCACATACCTTGAATTTGGTGGTGCAGAATTATTTAAAAAACGAGAGAGGCGTGCAAGAGATGCTGTCGGTGGCCAGAAGAATTGCGGGACACTTTCGGCGTACAGGCACCACGTACAGAAGACTGGAGCACCACCAAAAACGCCTGAACCTGCCCTGCCATCATCTGAAGCAAGAAGTGGTAACGAGGTGGAATTCAACCCTCTATATGCTTCAGAGGTTGGAGGAGCAGCAAAAGGCCATTCAAGCCTATACAACTGAGCACGATATAGGAGGTGGAATGCACCTGTCTCAAGCGCAGTGGAGAATGATTTCAACGTTGTGCAAGGTTCTGCAACCTTTTGAACTTGCCACACGTGAAGTCAGTTCAGACACTGCCAGCCTGAGTCAGGTCATTCCCCTCATCAGGCTTTTGCAGAAGAAGCTGGAGACATTGAAGGAGGAGCTAACACAGAGCGATTCCGCTAGGCATGTGGGACTTGTGGATGGAGCCCTTAATTCGCTTAACAAGGATTCACGGGTGGTCAATCTGTTGAAATCAGAGCACTACATTTTGTCCACCGTGCTCGATCCTAGATTTAAAACCTACCTTGGATCTCTCTTTCCGGCAGACACAAGTCTGCTGGGGTTCAAAGAACTGCTGGTGACAAAATTGTCAAGTCAAGCGGAACGCGACCTGTCAACATCTCCTCCACATTCTCCCGCAACTGGGAGTGCGAGGAAAAGGCTCAGAATTCCGAGCCCACCCGCTGGCGGTGATGCAGGGCAGTCTGGAGCGACTGCTGATGCTGACATCTGGTCCGGACTGAAGGACCTGACAACGATTACGGACATGTCGTCTACTGTCACTGCATATGATTCTCTCCCCATTGAAAGAATGGTGGAGGATTATATGAGTGACCGCATCCAAGTAGGCACGTCAGACAGTCCGTACTTATACTGGCAGGAAAAAGAGGCAATTTGGAGGCCCTTGCACAAACTGGCTTTATTCTACCTAAGTTGCCCTCCCACAAGTGTGTACTCCGAAAGAGTGTTTAGTGCCGCCGCTCACCTTGTCAGCAATCAGCGTACGAGGTTACATCCAGAAAATGTGGAGAAGATGATGTTCATTAAAATGAATTATAATCAATTCCTCCGTGGAGACATTGACCAGCAGCAATTGCCTCCACAAAGTACACATGGAGCTGAGATGGTGGATTCCAGTGGGGACGAATTGATAATCTGTGAGGAGGGGGATGTACACGGTGATATATCGGAGGATGATGATGAGGTGGACATCTTGCCTCTGTAGAGCCAGTTTGTGCAAGGAGAGATTAATTGCTTCTTTTTTGGTGGGGGTCCAATCCAACCCGTCATTTCAGTCATAGTCGTGTGGCAGACCCTGTCACTGAAATGATGGGTTGGTTAAAGTGTGCATGTCCTGTTTATACAACATAAGGGTGGGTGGGAAGGCCCAAGGACAATTCCATCTTGCACCTCTTTTTTCTTTCATTTTTCTTTGCGTCATGTGCTGTTTGGGGGGTGTTTTTTGGAAGGGCCATCCTGCGTGACACTGCAGTGCCACTCCTAGATGGGCCAGGTGTTTGTGTCGGCCACTTGGGTGGCTTATCTTAGTCACGCAGCTACCTCATTGCGCCTCTTTTTTTCTTTGCGTCATGTGCTGTTTGGGGGGTGTTTTTTGGAAGGGCCATCCTGCGTGACACTGCAGTGCCACTCCTAGATGGGCCAGGTGTTTGTGTCGGCCACTAGGGTCGCTTATCTCAGTCACACAGCTACCTCATTGCGCCTATTTTTTTTCTTCTTTGCGTCATGTGCTGTTTGGGGAGTAGTTTTTTGAAGGGCCATCCTGCGTGACACTGCAGTGCCACTCCTAGATGGGCCAGGTGTTTGTGTCGGCCACTTGGGTGGCTTATCTTAGTCACGCAGCTACCTCATTGCGCCTCTTTTTTTCTTTGCGTCATGTGCTGTTTGGGGGGTGTTTTTTGGAAGGGCCATCCTGCGTGACACTGCAGTGCCACTCCTAGATGGGCCAGGTGTTTGTGTCGGCCACTAGGGTCGCTTATCTCAGTCACACAGCTACCTCATTGCGCCTATTTTTTTTCTTCTTTGCGTCATGTGCTGTTTGGGGAGTAGTTTTTTGAAGGGCCATCCTGCGTGACACTGCAGTGCCACTCCTAGATGGGCCAGGTGTTTGTGTCGGCCACTAGGGTCGCTTATCTTAGTCACACAGCTACCTCATTGCGCCTATTTTTTTTCTTCTTTGCGTCATGTGCTGTTTGGGGGGTGTTTTTTGGAAGGGCCATCCTGCGTGACACTGCAGTGCCACTCCTAGATGGGCCAGGTGTTTGTGTCGGCCACTTGGGTGGCTTATCTTAGTCACACAGCTACCTCATTGCGCCTCTTTTTTTTCTTTGCGTCATGTGCTGTTTGGGGGGTGTTTTTTGGAAGGGCCATCCTGCGTGACACTGCAGTGCCACTCCTAGATGGGCCAGGTGTTTGTGTCGGCCACTAGGGTCGCTTATCTTAGTCACACAGCTACCTCATTGCGCCTATTTTTTTTCTTCTTTGCGTCATGTGCTGTTTGGGGAGTAGTTTTTTGAAGGGCCATCCTGCGTGACACTGCAGTGCCACTCCTAGATGGGCCAGGTGTTTGTGTCGGCCACTAGGGTCGCTTATCTTACTCACACAGCTACCTCATTGCGCCTCTTTTTTTCTTTGCGTCATGTGCTGTTTGGGGAGGGTTTTTTGGAAGGGCCATCCTGCGTGACACTGCAGTGCCACTCCTAGATGGGCCATGTGTTTGTGTCAGCCACTTGGGTCGCTGAGCTTAGTCATCCAGCGACCTCGGTGCAAATTTTAGGACTAAAAATAATATTGTGAGGTGTGAGGTGTTCAGAATAGACTGAAAATGAGTGGAAATTATGGTTATTGAGGTTAATAATACTTTGGGATCAAAATGACCCCCAAATTCTATGATTTAAGCTGTTTTTTAGGGTTTTTTGAAAAAAACACCCGAATCCAAAACACACCCGAATCCGACAAAAAAAATTCGGTGAGGTTTTGCCAAAACGCGTTCGAACCCAAAACACGGCCGCGGAACCGAACCCAAAACCAAAACACAAAACCCGAAAAATTTCCGGTGCTCATCACTATGAATAACCCCCCACTGTCAATACACCGGGTGATACAGATGTGTCCTCTCCTCATACATCTTGCCTCAATACGCCACGCAACAGTGAGTGAGCTGACATGTCCCATGCAACTCCGTTAGTTTTGGGTGTCTTTTTTGCTGAAAATGCGTCTTATCGCGTCACTATGTGACTAGGTTGCATAAACAAATTCTGCTGATTATAATGATATGCAGAATGCCTATATTCTCTTGTCTGTGACTGTATGCCGCATATCCAAGTATGCTTGTACGTCCTATTTGCATAGTTTTGCAAATAAGACGCATTTTAATGGAAACAGTTGCACAAAAACACGCTCAGTGCCACCAAGTCATGCACGGCATGGCAGGACTAGAAGGGCTGTCTAACATGCAGGGAGGCTAGATGTAAGTGTCACGCGTCACATCTCTGCCCACACATTGCCAATCAGCACTGTAATCATCAGTATCAGGACATCTCATATCCGCCCACGCACTGCCAATCAGCGCTGAAGTTGGTCGATATTCCCATGAAAATGATTCAGTACCGTCCCATCACATGGTTACCACCCAGAAACATCTTTTACGCAGATAGTGTGGTCCAGAGACAGAGGATCGCTTCAGGGGGGTCATTCCGAGTTGATTTTCGCTATGGAGCGATTAAGGCAAATATGCGCATGGTACGCAGTGCGCATGCGCTAAGTATTTTAGCACAAAACTTAGTAGATTTACTCACGTTCGAACAAAGAATTTTCATTGTTGAAGTGATCGGAGTGTGACTGACAGGAAGTGGGTGTTTCTGGGCGGAAACTGACCGTTTTCAGGGAGTGTGCAGAAAAACGCAGGCGTGTCAGGGAAAAACGCGGGAGTGTCTGGAGAAACGGGGGAGCGGCTGGCCGAACGCAGGGCGTGTGTGTGACGTCAAACCAGGAACGAAATGGGCTGAACTGATCGCAGTGTAGGAGTAAGTCTCGAGCTACTCAGAAACTGCTAAGAATCTTCTATTCGCAATTCTGCTAATCTTTCGTTCGCTATTCTGCTAAGCTAAGATACACTCCCAGAGGGCGGCGGCCTAGCGTGTGCAATGCTGCTAAAAGCAGCTAGCGAGCGAACAACTCGGAATGAGGGCCTGTATGCACTAGCTAACACTGTCCGTGTGTGTGATTGTGATTTTGACACATCCGCATTCACCAGTTTATTTCCTCGCTGCATGTGCAGTTAGCTGCAGCCCACAAGATCCATCGGCGTTTCTCCCTGCGTCCGACTCGGAAACAGCACGTTCATCCATTGGTTAATAAATTACAAATATTTGTTTTATTTTTTTCGGAATCAGCAACTGTAAGCTCCCAATGCAGGATCCCAGCGCAGTGCCAAACCACATCATTCATGCACTGGGGGAACCTGCACCGGCTAGTGAAGGGGTAATAGAGCCATTGGCGCTTCTAGCCAGCATCACAGGGCAGCTGAGCATCTCTTATCAGTCCCGAATGAGCGATTACTGATAAATAGATTTTCTATTGCTGAGATGAGCTTGGTATAGGCCAGTATTAAAACATGGGCCCCTAATGTTTTTTTTTCTAGCTTGTCAGTAGCTTTACTAATGATGAAAGAGACAATATTTATATTTCAGGCTTTCATATACAAAGGGAAAAAACACTAGTTAAAGTGTAAAGAAACTCTTTTGCTTTCTACTTGCTTGAATGGTGTGTTAGAAGTGTGTTCATTAAGCTTCTCTGTAGCATATTTCAGCGTATTATGTTCATTGTACTTTACCAAAGGCACCGCTTCTGATCACTGCAGGCAGTGTCACAATTGGCATGAGTGAAGGCTTGTCAGACAGTGAGGCTGGTTCTTTGTTCCGATTAAAGCAAAAAAAAAAAAAAAAAATAACTGTGTACCTGGGCTAAACCATGTTGTGCTGCAGGTAGGGGAGATTTAAAATGTGTAGAAATTTTTAGATTTGGGAGGGAAATGTCCAATCTCAAATCTAAATTCAGTGTAAAAGTACAGCTGTCCAGTATTTCTGGGCTACATGCAAAAAAAAAAGCATACAGTATTTACCCTGCATGCAATAAATTATAAATGTTTTATCACTCCTTGCATTGCAACATGGTTTGTTTCGGGTGCAAAATTACTTTTTCTTTTAGTTTTTTGCTCCTCTCTCCGAATCCGCCCCAGTGTCTGTGTACAGGTCCGATAAAATGTATTATATTTTGGCCTGTCCAGGTGAATTCACTTTTAATACGCTTTGAGAAAGGAATGTTAATGACTGAAATTTACACCTCACAAGTAACATAGTATCTAAGGTTGAAAAAAGACCATTGTCCATCGGGTTCAACCTATTTGTGGTCTCCTATGCACGATTATTTTAAATAAAATTTTGACTGAAGTTGCTGACTGCCGTTCCGATTAACCCCTCTTTTTTATAATAACCATAGTGCGTGATTATGCCCCGTAACCCTGGATATCCTTATCCATTAGGAATTTATCTAACCCATTCTTAAAGGCGTTAACTGAGTTGGCCATTACAACTCCCTCAGGCAGGGAATTCCAAACACGTATCGTCCTTACCGTAAAAAAGCCTTTACGCCGTATTGTGTGGAATCTCCTCTCCTCTAACCTGAGCGAGTGTCCACGAGTTCTCTGTGTTGATCTAACCAAAAACAGGTCCTGCGCAAGATCTGTATATTGTGCCCTTATATATTTGTAAATGTTGATCATGTCCCCTCTTAATCTCCTCTTTTCCAGTGTAAACTTGCCTAGTCTTGCAAGCCTTTCCTCGTATTCCAGCGTCTCCATACCCTTAATTAGTTTGGTCGCCCGCCTTTGAACCTTTTCTAGCTCCAGGATATCCTTTTTGTAGTAAGGTGCCCAGAATTGTACACAGTATTCAAGGTGTGGCCTCACAAGTGATTTATATAACGGGAGTATAATACTCTCGTCCCTAGCATCAATTCCCCGTTTTATGCATGCTAATATCTTATTAGCCTTCTTTGCTGCAGTCCTACTTTGGGTACTACTGCTTAGTTTGAGTCCTAAGTCCTTTTCCAGTACAGGGGTTATAGTGAAACAGAAGTTACCATTTCAGTTACCATCTCAGGGCCTAATTCAGACCTGATCATAGCAGCAAAATGTTTCTCTAATGGGCAAAACCATGTGCACTGCAGGCAAATGTAACATGCAGAGAGAGTTAGATTTGGGCGGGTTATTTTGTTTCTGTGCAGGGTAAATACTGGCTGCATTATTTTTACACTGCCATTTAGATTACAGTTTGAACACACCCCACCAAATCTAACTCTCTCTGCACATGTTATATCTGCCCCCCCTTGCACTGCAACACGGTCTTGCCCATTAGAGAAAAAGTTTGCTGCTGTGATCAGGTCTGAATTAAGCCCTCAGTTCGTAGTCAGGGTTGCTAAGGGGAATTACAGATTGCCCGTATCTCTGCCCGCCGATGCAGTTTGCCCCATGGTAATGTATGCAACATGGGAGCATGGCCGGGCCAGTCCACAGTACCTAGGCTCTGAGTCCCATCACAGCTAATGACTAATAGTCTTGTATTGTTTGACCCCATGAGATTTAATGACGAGGATAAAATCTTCTTTTTGAAGCTATATCAGAACACTGACAGGCAATTGTTTGAGTCGCACACTATGGCCGGGTACACATTAGAGCATACCTCCCAACTGTCCTGATTCCAGCAGGACAGTCCCGTTGTTCGGACACTGTCCCACTGTCCCACCCGCGGGTAACAGTATCCCGGGGGCGGGGGGCAGTTGGGAGAGCCAGTGATCACCCACTGCTCTGCTCTCCAAAGCAGTGAGTGGTTGCTGAATACATGCTGTGCGCACGGCATCTATTCAGTGTAGGGAGGGGAGCAGGGGGCTGCTCAGGTAGCGCTGGGCACGCCCCCAAAGTATAAAAAAATAGGTCAGTTTGGTGAGGCCACGCCCACTCGGCCAAAGTCACACTCCTCCCACCACAAGCCGTGCCACCTCTTTGGGTCATGCGCGGCTATGCCGCACGAGCATCTCAACCCTGAAATGTAAAAAGTTGGAAGGTATGCTAGAGCGGTATCTTCACAATATACCATATCAGAACGACATAATGGGGGTAATTCTGAGTTGATTGCAGCAGCAAGTCTGTTAGCAATTGGGCAAAACCATGTGTACTGCAGGGGGGGCCGATGTAACATGTGCAGAGAGAGTTAGATTTGGGTGTGGTGTGTTCAATCTGCAATCTAATTTGCAGTGTAAAAATAAAGCAGCCAGTATTTACCCTGCACAGAAACAAAATAACCCACCCAAATCTAACTCTTTCTGCACATGTTATATCTGCCCCCCCCTGCCCTGCACATGGTTTTGCCCAACTGCTAAAAACATTCCTTCTGCGATCAACTTGGAATTACCCGCATTGTCCTCATCTCCCAGTGTGTGTGTCCGATTGACCGCTCCCTTGGCTCGCATACATTATCTTTTGATCGGCCATAATGCATAGCCAGCCAGATGCGACCAGATGCGACCCGGTGCAGTGTAATGAAAGACTGAATGAGATGATGTTCTGTCGTTCATTAGATCCATCATGTACCTTTAAAACATACTGTATGTTATCTACCATCTCTGACCTCTGTTGAATGGCGCACCTCAAACAGATGAAGGGGGTCATTCCGAGTTGATCGCTCGCTAGCTACTTTTCTCTAACGTCCTAGTGGATGCTGGGGACTCCGTAAGGACCATGGGGAATAGACGGGCTCCGCAGGAGACATGGGCACTTTAAGAAAGAATTTAGATTCTGGTGTGCTCTGGCTCCTCCCTCTATGTCCCTCCTCCAGACCTCAGTTTGAATCTGTGCCCGGACGAGCTGGGTGCTGTTCAGTGAGCTCTCCTGAGCTTGCTGTGAGAAAGTATTTTGTTAGGTTTTTTATTTTAAGGGAGCTCTGCTGGCAACAGACTCCCTGCATCGTGGGACAGAGGGTAGAGAAGCAGCCCTACTCTCTGAAGCTAGGTCCTGCTTCTTAGGCTACTGGACACCATTAGCTCCAGAGGGATCGTACACAGGATCTCACCCTCGTCGTCCGATCCCAGAGCCGCGCCGCCGTCCCCCTCGCAGAGCCGGAAGACAGAAGTCGGGTGAGTATGAGAAGCAAGAAGACTTCGAAATCGGCGGCAGAAGACTCCGTTCTTCACTGAGGTAACGCACAGCACTGCAGCTGTGCACCATTGCTCCCACACACCTCACATACTCCGGTCACTGTAAGGGTGCAGGGCGCAGGGGGGGGCGCCCTGGGCAGCATATGAACTTCTTATGGCAAAAGTACACATATATACAGTTGGGCACTGTATATATGTATGAGCCCCCGCCAAGAAAATGTATATTTAAGCGGGACAGAAGCCCGCCGTCGAGGGGGCGGGGCTTCTTCCTCAGCACTCACCTGCGCCAATTTTTCTCCACAGCTCCGCTGAGAGGAAGCTCCCCAGGCTCTCCCCTGCAGATACACGGTAGAAAAGGGTAAAAAGAGACTGGGGGCACATAATTAGGCGCAAAAATCAATATAAACAGCAGCTACTGGGTTAACATTAAGTTACTGTGTTATTCCTGGGTTTATAGCGCTGGGGTGTGTGCTGGCATACTCTCTCTCTGTCTCTCCAAAGGGCCTTGTGGGGGAATTGTCTTCAGATGAGCATTCCCTGAGTGTGTGGTATGTCGGTACGTGTGTGTCGACATGTCTGAGGTAAAAGGCTCCCCTAAGGAGGTGATGGAGCAAATGTGTGTGTGAGTGGTGTCTCCGTCGACAACGCCGACACCTGTTTGGATATGTGAAATTAAGTGCTAAGGAAAATTTATTGCACAAAAGATTAGAGAACAGACAGGGAATCTACCCATGTCTGTCCCTATGTCGCAGAGACCTTCAGAGTCTCTCAATGCTCACTATCCAAAATAATAGACACTGATACCGACACGGAGTCTGACTCCAGTGTCGACTACGATAATGCAAAGTTACAGCCAAAATGGCAGGAAAGTATTCAATATATGATTATTGTAATAAAAAAATGTTTTGCATATCACTGTTGACTCATCTGTCCCTGACACAAGGGTACACATGTTTAAGGGGAAGAAAGCTGAGGTTAATTTCCCTCCTCTCATGAAGAAAAAGAGCGGGAATCTCCAGACAAGAGACTGCAGTTTCCCACAAAGAATTCTCAGGGAGTATCCTTTCCCTATTAGGGCCAGGATACGATGGGAATCTTCCCCTAGGGTGTCACGTTTGCCCAAAAGGTAGCGCTGACTTAACAGCTATCCTCAGGGATCCTGCAGATAGCATGCAGTAAAAGTACTTTGAAGTCCATTTACACACTTTCTGGTACACTACTCAGACCGGCGATTGTGTCGGCATGGGTTTATAGCGCTGTAGCAGCGTGGACAGATAACTTATCAGCAGAGATTGAGACCCTAGTATGTATATATATATATATATATATATATATATATCTAGAAAAACAAATGAGAGAGGCGCCCCTAGTGCAATACAGACAATGTAAAATAAACCTCCACCAATAGCACCCTAAAATTAGAGGTGTACCGTGTGGGGTGGTCTCATACCACTGTTAATCAACGTTTCTCAGAATAAATAAATGTCGTTCCCCGCTTCTGATGATTGACGTTTTGGTGTACCGGTCACCTCTGCTCTTGTGGTCTCACAGTGTACAATGTAAAGGATAAAGTAGAGTACAACATAGTGTGATACTGTTTAAAAAAGAGGAAGTCCAGCAGCACAGCAACGGACGAAACGCGTTGAGTGACAGACGGATACACCTATTTACAGATAAGCTGTTTTATGTTTAACTCATGGTACGGGCAACTTGTTTTTATGTATTAAATGATAAATAAATTTTTTTTAAACAGTATCACACTATGTTGTACTCTACTTTATCCTTTACATTGTACACTGTGGGACCACAAGAGCAGAGGTGACCGGTACACCAAAACGTCAATCATCAGAAGCGGGGAACGACATTTATTTATTCTGAGAAACGTTGATTAACAGTGGTATGAGACCACCCCACACGGTACACCTCTAATTTTAGGGTGCTATTGGTGGAGGTTTATTTTACATTGTCTGTATTGCACTAGGGGCGCCTCTCTCATTTGTTTTTCTAGATTTATTGAAGATCTGTTGGAACAGCGGATCATTTGGAGAATAGGCTGCCACCCCAGAGAATTTAGGGGAAGTGCTCTGGACATTTTAAAGAACACATTGTATAATATACGGACTACGAGAGGAAGGTTTAGTGCGCCAATTATCACCCTTTTATCTCTCCATATATATATATATATATATATATGTATATATATATATATAGATATATAGATATATATAAAAGATGCTGTCTTAGATATATATATATATATATATATATATATATATATATATAACATGCCCAAAGAGACATTAGTCTACTGGGTTCTAGAGTCAACGCTATGTCGATTTCTGCTTGACGTGTCCTGTGGAACATGCAATGGACAGGTGATGCCGACTTAAGAGGCATATGGAAGGTTTTCCTTACAAGGCTGAGGATTGTGTGGAGAAGGGATCTCGGACCTGGTCTCCACAGCTATAGCTGGTAATTCTGATATTTTGCCTTATATTCCAGCACAGCCTAGGAAAGCACGACATTATCAAATGCAGTCCTTTCGATCACAAAGAAACAAGAAAGTCCGAGGTGCGTCCTTTCTTGGCAGGGGCAGAGGAAAGAAGCTGCACAACACAGCTAGTTCCCAGGAACATAAGTCCTCCCCGGCCTCTACAAAATCCACCGCATGTCGCTGGGGCTCCACGGGCGGAGCTAGGCCCGGTGGGGGCACGTCTTCGAAATTTCAGCCACAAGTGGGTTTACTCCCTGTTGGATCCCTGGGCAATAGATATTGTGTCTCAGGGATACAAGCTGGACTTCGAGGAGATGCCCCCTCACCGACGGCCCTGCCGGCTTCCCCCCCACGAGAGGGAAATAGTGTTAACTGCAATTCACAAATTGTATCTTCCACAGGTGGTGGTCAAGGTTCCCCTCCTTCAACAAGGAGGGGGTTATTATTCGACCATGTTGTAGTCCCGAAACCGGACGGTTCGGTCAGACCCATATTGAATTAAAATCCCTGAACATATACTTGAAAAGGTTCAAGTTAAAGATGGAATCACTGAGAGCGGTCGTCGCAAGCCTGGAAGGGTGGGATTTTATGGTGTCTCTGGACATAAAGGATGCATACCTTCATGTCCCCATTTATCCACCTCATCAGGCGTACTTCAGATTTGTGGTACATGATTGTCATTACCAATTTCAGACGTTGCCGTTTGGTCTCTCCACGGCACCGAGAATATTTACCAAGGTAATGGCGGAAATGATGGTACTCCTGCGGAAGCAAGGGGTCGCAATTATCCCATAATTGGACGATCTCCTCATAAAAGCGGGATCAAGAGAGCAGTTGCTGATCAGCGTAGCACTTTCTCTGGAAGTGTAACGGCAACACGGCTGGATTCTAAATATTCCAAAGTCGCAGTTGGTTCCTACGGCTCGTCTGCCTTTCCTAGGCATGATTCTAGACACAGACCAGAAAAGGGTTTATCTCCCGATAGAGAGAGCTCAGGAGCTCATGACACTGGTCGGGAACCTATTAAAACCAAAACAGGTGTCAGTGCATCACTGCACTCGAGTCCTGGGAAGGATGGTGGCATCATACGAGGCCATTCCCTTCGGCAGGTTCCATGCGAGGACCTTTCAATGGGACTTTCTGGACAAGTGGTCCGGATCACATCTTCAGATGCATCGGTTAATCACCCTATTTCCCAGGGCCAGGGTGTCTCTCCTGTGGTGGCTGCAGAATGCTCACCTTCTCGAGGGCCGCAGATTCGGCATTCAGGACTGGGTCCTGGTGACCACGGATGCAAGCCTCCGAGGGTGGGGAGCAGTCACACAGGGAAGAAATTTCCAAGGTCTGTGGTCAAGTCAGGAGACTTGCCTTCACATCAACATCCTGGAACTAAGGGCCATATACAACGCCCTACGTCAAGCGGAGACCCTGCTTCGCGACCAAACGGTTCTGATTCAGTCAGACACCATCACCGCAGTGGCTCATGTAAACCGACAAGGCGGCACAAGGAGCTGGGTAGCGATGGCGGAAGCCACCAGAATTCTTCGCTGGGCGGAAAATCACGTAAGCGCACTGTCAGCAGTGTTCATCCCGGGAGTGGACAACTGGGAAGCAGACTTCCTCAGCAGACACGACCTCCATCCGGGAGAGTGGGGACTTCATCAGGAAAGTCTTCGCACAGATGAGGGCATCACGCCTCAACAAAAAACTACAGAGGTATTGCGCCAGGTCAAGAGACCCTCAGGCGATAGCTGTAGACGCCCTGGTGACACCGTGTGTGTTCCAGTCGGTCTATGTATTTCCTCCTCTTCCTCTCATACCCAAGGTGCTGAGAATAATAAGAAAAAGAGGAATGAGAACGATACTCATTGTTCCAAATTGGTCACGAAGGGCCGTGGCCTCTTCCTCTAAGACAGGACTTGTTGCAACAGGGGCCCTGTCTGTTCCAAGACTTACCGCGTTTGACGGCATGGCGGTTGAACGCAGGATCCTAGCAGAGAAAGGCATTCCGGATGAGGTTATTCCTACGCTGATAAAGGCTAGGATGGACGTGACCGCTCAACATTATCACCGTATATGGCGAAAATATGTTGCTTGGTGTGAGGCCAGGAATGCCCCTACGGAGGAATTCCAGCTGGGCTGTTTCCTTCACTTCCTACGGTTAGGAGTGAATTTGGGCCTAAAATTGGGGTCCATTAAGGTCCAGATTTCGGCCCTATCCATTTTCTTTCAAAAGGAGTTGACTTCTCTACCTGAAGTTCAGACGTTTGTAAAGGGAGTGCTGCATATTCAGCCCCCTTTTGTGCCTCCAGTGGCACCTTGGAATCTTAACGTGGTGTTGAGTTTCCTGAAATCCCACTGGTTTGAACCACTCAAAACGGTGGAGTTGAAATATCTCACGTGGAAGGTGGTCATGCTATTAGCCTTGGCTTCGGCTAGGCGTGTGTCAGAGTTGGCGGCTTTGTCACATAAAAGCCCCTATCTGGTTTTCCATGCGGATAGAGCAGAATTGCGGACCCGTCCACAATTTCTGCCGAAAGTGGTTTCATCCTTTCATATAAACCAACCTATTGTGGTGCCTGTGGCTACTACGGACTTGGAGGATTCCGAGTTGCTTGATGTAGTCAGGGCTTTGAAGGTTTATGTTGCCAGAACGGCTAGGGTCAGGAAAACAGAGTCTTTGTTTATCCTGTATGCTTCCAACAAGCTTGGTGCTCCTGCTTCAAAGCAGACTATTGCTCGCTGGATCTGTAACACGATTCAGCAGGCTCATTCGGCGGCTGGATTGCCGCTGCCAAGATCAGTTAAGGCCCATTCCACTAGGAAGGTGGGCTCTTCTTGGGCGGCTGCCCGAGGGGTCTCAGCATTACAACTGTGCCGAGCGGCTACTTGGTCAGGTTCAAACACTTTTGCAATGTTCTACAAGTTTGACACCCTGGCCGAGGAGGACCTTGTGTTTGCTCAATCGGTGCTGCAGAGTCATCCGCACTCTCCCGCCCGTTTGGGAGCTTTGGTATAATCCCCATGGTCCTTACGGAGTCCCCAGCATCCACTAGGACGTTAGAGAAAATAAGATTTTACTTACTGGTAAATCTATTTCTCGTAGTCCGTAGTGGATGCTGGGCGCCCGTCCCAAGTGCGGACTTCTTCTGCAATGCTTGTATATAGTTATTGCTTAAATAAGGGTTATGTTATGGTTGCATCAGGGTTGACCTGTTGCTCTGTTGTTGTTCATACTGTTGACTGGGTATGTTTATCTCAAGTTATACGGTGTGATTGGTGTGGCTGGTATGAATCTTGCCCTGGATTACCAAAATCCTTTCCTTGTACTGTCAGCTCTTCCGGGCACAGTTTCTCTAACTGAGGTCTGGAGGAGGGACATAGAAGGAGGAGCCAGAGCACACCAGAATCTAAATTCTTTCTTAAAGTGCCCATGTCTCCTGCGGAGCCCGTCTATTCCCCATGGTCCTTACGGAGTCCCCAGCATCCACTACGGACTACGAGAAATAGATTTACCGGTAAGTAAAATCTTATTTCTCTTACGTCCTAGAGGATGCTGGGGACTCCGTAAGGACCATGGGGTATAGACGGGCTCCGCAGGAGATAGGGCACCTAAAAAGAACTTTGACTATGGGTGTGCACTGGCTCCTCCCTCTATGCCCCTCCTCCAGACCTCATTTAGATCTTGTGCCCAGAGGAGAAAGGGTACAATGCAGAGAGCTCTCCAGAGTTTTCTGTTTTAAAGAATTTTGTTAGGTTTTTTATTTTCAGGGAGTCCTGTTGGCAACAGGCTCCCTGCATCGTGGGACTGAGGAGAGAGAAACAGAGCTGGCTTGTTAAGTTGGGCACTGTTTCTAAGGCTACTGGACCCATTAGCTTCGGAGGGAGTCGGAACACAGGTCTCACCTGGAGTACGTCCCGGAGCCGCGCCGCCGTCCTCCTCACAGATGCCGAAGATAGAAGCCAGGTGAGTATGAGAAGGCAAGAAGACATCAGGCGGCAGAAGACATCAGATCTTCATGAGGTAAGCGTGCAGCGGTAAGCTGCGCGCCATTGCTCCCAGTACACACACACAAGCAGGCACTGAAGGGTGCAGGGGGGGGGTGCCCTGGGCAGCAATATTCCTCATTTTGTGTCAATATAAGCAGGATTAGGCTGTGGCACAGTAAATCCACAAATCCCCCGCCATTTTTTATATAAGTTTACTGGGACCGTAGCCCGCCGTCGGGTGGGCGGGGCTTGATCCTCAGCACTAACTAGCGCCATTTTCTCCACAGAAACTGCATGAGGAAAAGCTGGCTCCCTGATCTCTCCCCTGCTGAACTTCACAGGCTGGAAAAAAGAGGAGGGGGGGCACTTTGGAGACGCAGTGAGTGGGAATTAAGCCTATATATATATAAAAAGCGCTATCTGGCTTCTCAAGGGAGGCGGTGGAGCAAATGAGTGGTGTGTCCCCGTCGGTTGTGCCGACTCCGGATTGGATGGACATGTGGCATATGTTGAATGCAAGTGTGGCATCTTTACATAAAAGGCTTGATAAGGCTGAATTAGGGGGGACATCAGGGGGTCAATCCTCGGATTGGACCGACTCACAGGGCCCGTCGGGGTCTCAAAAGTGTCCCTTAACACAAGACACTACTACCGACACGGATTCTGACTCCAGTGTCGACTACGACGAAGTAAAATTGCACCCTAGGGTGACTAAAACCATTCAGTGTATGATTGTGGCAATAAGGGATGTGTTACATATTGAGGATGAACCCTTGGTCCCCGGCACAAGGGTACACATGTTTAAGGAAAAGAAACAGATTATTAATTTTCCCACATCTCATGAATTAAATGATTTCTTTGGAAAAGCTTGGGAGACTCCGGAAAAGAGACAGCAGATCCCCAAAAGAATTTATATGGCATATCCCTTCCCTAAGCTGGACATGGAGATTTGGGAATCATCCCCCACTGTGGACAAGGCCCTGACGCGCTTGTCCAAGAAAGTGGCGCTACCGTCTCCTGACACAGCGGCCCTTAAGGACCCTGCAGATCGCAGGCAAGAAACTACCTTAAAGTGTATTTATTCTCATACGGGGGCTGTGCTAAGACCGACAATTGCGTCGGCATGGGTGTGTAGCGCAATTGCAGCTTGGACAGATGAGCTGACAGATCAATTTGATAATATGGATAAGGATACTATATTCTTAACTCTAGCCCATATAAAAGACACAGTCTTATTTATGAGGGATGCTCAAAGGGACATTGGATTGCTGGCTTCTAGGGCCAATGCCATGTCTGTCTCAGCGAGAAGATCCTTATGGACTCGCCAATGGACGGGTGATGCGGATTCCAAAAAACATATGGAAGTACTACCCTATAAGGGTGATGTATTCTTTGGGGATGGGCTGACGGACCTGGTTTCCACAGCTACAGCAGGTAAATCAAATTTTTTACCATATATTCCCCAACAACAAAAGAAAGTAACACCCTATCAGATGCAGTCCTTTCGGTCGCATAAGTCCAAAAGAGGTCGGGGATCCTCTTTCCTCGTCAGAGGTAAGGGCAGAGGCAAAAGAGCACCTGCTTCGGCAGGTGCCCAGGAACAAAAGTCCTCCCCGGCTGCTCCAAAACCCACAGCATGACGCTGAGGCTCCCCTGAGGGAGTCCGCACCGGTGGGGGCACGTCTTCGACTTTTCAGTCAGGCCTGGGTCAGATCAGACCTGAATCCCTGGGTGTTGGAAATAGTTTCCCAGGGGTACAAACTGGAATTCGAGGAGGTGCCCCCGCGCCGATTTTTCAAATCGGCCCTACCAGCTTCCACATCGGAAAGGGATGTAGTGTTAGCTGCAATTCAAACGCTGTGTATACAGCAAGTGATAATCAAGGTTCCCCTGCACCAGCAGGGAAGAGGTTACTAGTCAACCCTATTTGTGGTCCCGAAACCGGACGGTTCGGTCAGACCTATTTTGAATCTGAAATCCCTAAACCTGTACATAAAAAGATTCAAATTCAAAATGGAATCACTCAGAGCGATAATAGCCAACATGGAGGAGGGGGAATTTATGGTGTCTCTGGACATAAAGGATGCGTACCTTCATGTCCTCATATATGCCCCCCATCAGGAATACCTGAGATTCGCTGTACAGGATTGTCATTACCAATTTCAGACGTTGCCGTTTGGACTTTCCACGGCCCCGAGGATTTTCACCAAGATAATGGCGGAAATGATGGTGGTCCTGCGCAAGCATGGAGTCACAATTATCCCATACTTGGACGATCTCCTGATTAAAGCGAGATCAAGGGAGAAATTGCTGAGCAGTGTGGCACTCTCTCTGAGAGTGCTCCAGCAACACGGTTGGATTCTAAATCTACCGAAGTCACAGTTGATTCCGACAACTCGACTACCGTTCCTAGGTATGATACTGGATACGGAACAAATGAAGGTCTTCCTCCCAATAGAGAAAGCCCAGGACATCCAGAACATGGTCAGAGACCTGCTAAAACCGAAAAGGGTGTCAGTTCACCAATGCACTCGAGTTCTGGGAAAAATGGTGGCGGCCTACGAGGCCATTCCCTTCGTAAGGTTCCATGCAAGGACTTTTCAATGGGACCTTCTGGACAAGTGGTCCGGGTCCCATCTGCACTTACATCGGAAAATAACTCTGTCCCCAGGGGCCAGAGTGTCTCTCCTGTGGTGGTTGCAAAGTGCTCACCTGCTGGAGGGTCGCCAGTTCGGGATTCAGGACTGGATCCTGGTTACCACGGACGCGAGCCTCCGAGGATGGGGAGCAGTCACACAGGGAAAAAATCTTTCAGGGACTTTGGTCAGACCAGGAGTCCTGTCTACACATCAATGTGTTGGAACTCAGTGCCATTTACAACGGCCTTCGACAAGCGGAGAGTCTTCTTCGAAACCTACCGGTTCTGATTCAATCAGACAATGTCACAGCAGTGGCTCATGTGAACCGCCAAGGCGGGACAAGAAGCAGAGTCGCGATGACGGAAGCCACAAGGATCCTTCGCTGGGCGGAAAATCATGTAAGCGCTCTGTCGGCTGTCTTCATTCCGGGAGTGGACAACTGGGAAGCAGACTTCCTCAGCAGACACGATCTCCATCCAGGAGAGTGGGGACTTCATCAAGAAGTCTTTGCAGACGTAACGCGTCTTTGGGGAGCTCCTCAAATAGACATGATGGCGTCACGCCTCAACAAAAAGCTTCGGAGGTATTGTGCCAGGTCTCGGGACCCTCAGGCAGTAGCAGTAGACGCTCTGGTAACACCGTGGGTGTTCAAATCGGTCTACGTGTTTCCTCCTCTTCCTCTCATCACAAAAGTGTTGAGGATCATAAGACGAAGAAGAGTACAGACGATACTCGTTGTCCCAGACTGGCCTCGAAGGGCCTGGTACTCGGATCTACAAGAGATGCTCACAGGAGATCCCTGGCCTCTTCCTCTGAGGGAAGACCTGTTGCAACAGGGGCCCTGTGTATTTCAAGACTTACCGCGGTTACGTTTGACGGCATGGCGGTTGAACGCCGAATCCTAGCGAAAAAGGGGATTCCGGAAGAAGTCATCCCTACTTTAATAAAGGCTAGGAAGGAGGTGACGGTAAAACATTATCACCGTATCTGGCGAAAGTATGTGTCTTGGTGTGAGACCAAGAATGCACCTACGGAAGATTTTCATCTGGGTCGTTTTCTCCACTTCCTACAGACAGGAGTGGATATGGGCCTGAAATTAGGCTCTGTTAAGGTACAGATTTCGGCCCTCTCGATTTTCTTTCAGAAGGAATTGGCTTCTCTTCCAGAAGTCCAGACGTTTGTAAAGGGAGTGCTGCACATCCAGCCCCCTTTTGTGCCTCCAGTGGCACCATGGGACCTGAACGTAGTGTTGCAGTTCCTAAAATCACACTGGTTTGAACCGCTTAACAAGGTTGAGTTGAAATTTCTTACCTGGAAGGTGGTCATGTTGTTGGCCTTAGCATCAGCAAGGCGAGTGTCAGAATTGGCGGCTTTGTCACACAAGAGCCCATATTTGATTTTTCATGTGGATCGAGCTGAATTGAGGACACGTCCGCAATTTTTACCTAAAGTGGTTTCTTCATTCCATATGAATCAACCTATTGTGGTGCCTGTGGCTACAAGTGACCTGGAGGATTCCAGATCCCTGGACGTAGTCAGGGCCTTAAAAATTTATGTAGCCAGGACGGCTAGACTTAGGAAAATAGAGGCTCTGTTTGTCCTGTATGCGGCCAATAAGATGGGCGCACCTGCTTCGAAGCAGACTATTGCTCGCTGGATCTGTAATACGATTCAGCAGGCTCACTCTACGGCTGGATTGCCGGTACCAAATTCGGTTAAGGCCCATTCCACTAGGAAGGTGGGCTCTTCTTGGGCGGCTGCCCGAGGCGTCTCGGCATTACAACTTTGCCGAGCGGCGACTTGGTCGGGGTCAAACACTTTTGCTAAATTCTACAAGTTTGATACCCTGGCTGATGAGGACCTAGCGTTTGCTCAGTCGGTGCTGCAGAGTCATACACACTCTCCCACCCGATTGGATGCTTTGGTATAAACCCCATGGTCCTTACGGAGTCCCCAGCATCCTCTAGGACATAAGAGAAAATAAGATTTTAAACCTGCCGGTAAATCTATTTCTCCTAGTCCGTAGAGGATGCTGGGCGCCCATCCCAGTGCGGAAACTCTGCAAGACTTGTATATAGTTGTTGCTTACATAAGGGTTATGTTACAGTTGAAATCGGTCTTGGACCGTTACTGTTGTTGTTCATACGGTTAATTGGTTATGTATGTTCCAGGTTACATGGTATGATTGGTGTGGGCTGGTATGAATCTTGCCCTTGGATTGCTAAATCCTGCCTTGTATTGCTAAATCCTGCCTTGTATTGTCCATCTCCTCTGGGCACAGTTCTCTAACTGAGGTCTGGAGGAGGGGCATAGAGGGAGGAGCCAGTGCACACCCATAGTCAAAGTTCTTTTAGGTGCCCTATCTCCTGCGGAGCCCGTCTATACCCCATGGTCCTTACGGAGTCCCCAGCATCCTCTACGGACTAGGAGAAATAGATTTACCGGTAGGTTTAAAATCTTATTTTCAGCAGCCGTGAAACGCATTGTCGCCGCCTACCGGGGAGTGTATTTTCGCTTTGCAGAAGTGCGAACGCTTGTGCAGCAGAGCGCCTGCAAAATCATTTTGTGCAAAACTAGACCAGCTCTGTAGTTACTCTTCGTGTGCGTTGATTCTAACGACGGAGGAACGGCTTTTGACGTCTCACACACGCCCAGCATTCGCCCAGCCACGCCTGCGGTTTTCCCGACACGCCTGCGTTTTTATAAGCACTCCCTGAAAACGGTCGGTTGACACCCAGAAACGCCCACTACATGTCAATCTTCCTGTGTTCAGCCGTGCGACTGAAAGCTTCGCTAGAACCTGTGCAAAACCACGATGCTCTTTCTACCCATACGTCGCGCGTGCGCATTGCAGTGCATACGCATGCGCAGAAATGCAGATTTTTAGCCTGATCACTGCGCTGCGAACAACGGTAGCTAGCGATCAACTCGGAATGACCCCGTAATCTGATGACCAAGAGCAATTCTTTCTGAATTGAAGTTACAAAGCTCATCAGTGATGATGGGTAGAGAGATGAAATATCCTGGTGAACTGAAGCATATTCTTCCTTACTTCATATGTTGGAGTAATATGTACTTTACACTGCCAGATCGATGCCAAAATCCCCAACAATCACTTGTGATTATTTTTATCATGAATAGTAAGAGATGTAGACATCAGAAAGTTGAGATGGTCTGAATGTTGACATTGTGAATGCTTACAGTTGGAGAATAGTGTGTAATGATGAGGGACAATCTAGTGATACATTTTCCTTTTTTTTAACCTCTTGATACCCTTTCACACTGGCATTACTGTAATGTGGCGCAGGGGCCCATCGCCGCATACACTGCATCCATTCTTTTTTATTACTCAACCTCCAGTTGACCCGCGTCGGCAGTAGCAGCGCTGCAGAACTACTAGGCAAATGGCGTGTGGACTAGTGCTCAAAGTCTATTGCGCTATCTGGTAGGGAGGAGGGGGCCTCGACAGTGACTGCACATGGACCCCTCTTCTCTTGATACGCCCCTGCCCTTTCATCTAGTCCCATGTCATGCGTCTGAGAATATAATTATCACCGTGATTTGCACTATCACAGGTTTTAAAAAT
This sequence comes from Pseudophryne corroboree, assembly GCF_028390025.1. Taxonomy (NCBI): domain Eukaryota; kingdom Metazoa; phylum Chordata; class Amphibia; order Anura; family Myobatrachidae; genus Pseudophryne; species Pseudophryne corroboree. Next base: position 823,820,437 of record NC_086447.1, read on the forward strand.
TTCTTTGAGAAACGAGATCCATTCTTCTGTTGGGTAACAGTTGACTAGTTTTGCCCCTTGCCTTGTAAAATACAGTGGTCCTGATTCTGCCGGATGAAGCTGCGGCCATCTTTTGTCACAGTTGTGTCTGAGACTTTATGCTAATGCTACTACCAAGCCCTCTCCTGATATTCATCCATGCGTCCAGTTGTGCAATATAGACTCTGCATTACCATCTGGTGCGTACTTAGGGGGTAATTCAGAGTTGATCGCAGCAGCAAATTTGTTAGAAGTTGGACAAATCCATGTGCACTGCAGGGGGGGAGGGGGCAGATATAACGTGCAGAGAGAGTTAGATTTGGGTGGGGTGTGTTCAATCTGAAATCTAAATTGCAGTGTAACAATAAAGCAGCCAGTATTTTATTTACCCTGCACAGAAACAATATAACCCACCCAAATCTAACACTCTGCACATGTTATATCTGCTCCACCTGCAGTGCACATGGGCCCTCATTCCGAGTTGTTCGCTCGCTAGCTGCTTTTAGCAGCATTGCACACGCTAAGCCGCCGCCCTCTGGGAGTGTATCTTAGCATAGCAGAATTGCGAACGAAAGATTAGCAGAATTGCGAATAGAAAATTCTTAGCAGTTTCTGAGTAGCTCGAGACTTAGGCCGTGTACACACGGTGAGATTCGGACTTATCCGATTCTCACTGTGCGACGGGGGGCCGGGTCGGCACTTAGCCAGTATCGCAAGCACATAATGCGTGTGCTTGCGATCCTGGTTCTGTGCGATTTTGGCTAAGTATCAATCCTGACTATCTCTTCTATAGAGATAGTCAGGATTGACTTGCCTGCACAGCCTATTTTTTCCGGCCGATGCCGACCGCGCATCGGATCAGGATCACAAGGTGATTGTCACCTTGCGATCTGCACTATCTTTTCTTCCGATTCTGACTATATAGTCAGAATCGGAAGAAAAGATCTTACCGTGTGTACACACCTTTACTCCTACATTGCGATCAGTTCAGTCAGTTTCGTCCTCGTTTGACGTCACAAACACACCCAGCGTTCGGCCAGACACTCCCCCGTTTCTCCAGCCACTCCCGCGTTTTTCCCTGAAACGCCTGCGTTTTTCCGCACACTCCCAGAAAACGGACAGTTTCCGCCCAGAAACACCCACTTCCTGTCAATCACTCACCGATCAGCAGAACGATGAAAAAGCTTCGTTATGCCGTGAGTAAAATACCAAACTTTTGTGTAAAATAACTAAGCGCATGCGCTCTGCGAACCTTGCGCATGCGCAGTAAGCGACTAATCGCAGTATAGCGAAAAACGGCAACGAGCGAACAACTCGGAATGACCCCCATGGTTTTGCACAACTGCTAACAAATTTGTTGCTGCGATCAACTCTGAATTACCCCCTTAGACCCACCATCAGTCTCTCCATCGACCAGCCCTATGGAAGGTGCAGTTTCTTCACCTGAGTATGGTCTCACACATGAGTGGTGGATCGTGTCTGTATGCAAATGCTTTGAGTGACATGCCTGAGTAGTGTTAGGCTGGGGCATGAAAGAATGAAAGGCCCACCAGGGGAATGCAGTGGTAGGGGCTCATGGTTAGGGCTGTGACCAGCGAACGCAGAGGCTTGACTGACCATTACAGGGTGCATGGTCTGGGCCCCTTGGTAAATATATTCCATGCATAATAATGTTCCAGATTAATAACAGCAATGCCCTGTAGAAAATACACCATAGTCCTGTGCAGTATAAGTTAACATGTATAATTTTAGTGCACAGTTTGAAAACTGGTCCTTAGGGGATGGTATGGGCCCTCAGGCAGTGATGCCCACTAAGGGGTTTCCCCGTAACCCTGTGGGCCAGTCCAACCCTGTGCCTGAGACACTCCCATAAGAGGCTGCCTATGCATGCGTCTGATTAGTTACCCCCTTGTTACTTGCCAGTTGCCGCCCAGGAACTCCCCATGCACTGCTTATACAGTTGTGTACACATGCGTCCCACTCTGTACAAACACCATCAGGGTGTATGTGAAGACATAGGGGGGGATTCAGACCTGATCGCTGGGCTACTTTTTTTGCTGTCCTGCGTTCAGATAGTCGCCACTCACAGTGGGAGTGTATTTTTGCTGTGCAAGTGTACGAGGCTATGTGTATGCTGAGCTGCTAAAATTCAGTGTGTGCAGTCTCTGTGCAGCCCAGGACTTACTCTTCCAGTGCGATAGAATCAGGCTTATCGGGGCCGGAGCTGACGTCAAAAACTCTTGGGAACGCCTGCGTTTTCCCTAACACTCCCAATAAACGGTCAGTTACCACCCACAGACAGCCTCCTCCTGTCAATCACCTTGCGAACGCCCGTGCGAAAGGATTTTTCGCACCATTCCGTCGCTGACCGGCAATCCCCGTTGTTGTTGTCTGACGCGTGTGCGCATTGTGGTGCATGCGCTGTTAGGACCTGATCGCACAGCAGCGATCAGATCTGAATCGGCCCATTGGCCATCTGCATGTGACATCGAGACATCTGACTCCAAATCATGCCCAATGTGAGCCTATCAAATCCTTTCTCTGGACACAAGAACGTTTAAAAGCACATCTGAGAAGATAGTTTTAATTGTGTCACAATCTGAAATGGAATCATACAAAACTTCTGCATCGGGCTTTTGCGATATTCGTCTCTAAGAGAAAAAGTAGTATTTTAATTACCTACCGGTAAATCCTTTTCTCGTAGTCCGTAGAGGTTTAGTACCATGGGGTATAGACTGGTCCACTAGGAGCCTTAGGCACTTTAAGAATTTAATAGTGTGCGCTGGCTCCTCCCTCTATGCCCCTCCTACCAGACTCAGTCTGGAAAACTGTGCCCAAGGAGGCGGACATACTTTGAGAGAAGGATAGATAATAAAAGTGGTGAGATTACGAACCAGCACACACAGAACAATAAGTTAAGCCATGCTAACCAAACTTGAAACATGAGCAGCAATGGCTGAACAAACCAGAATACTTAACCAAGTAACAGTGCAGGAAGAACGAAGCACCGGGCGGGCGCCCAATATCCTCTACGGACTACAAGAAAAGGATTTACCGGAAGGTAATTATAATCCTATTTTCTCTTACGTCCTAGAGGATACTGGGAATCCATTTAGTACCATGGGGAAGTACCAAAGCTCCCAAACCTGGTGGGAGAGTGCTCAGGTTCCTGCAGAACTGATTGACCAAACTGAAGGTCCTCAGAGGCCAAAGTATCGAATTTGTAGAACTTTGCAAACGTGTTCGAACATGACCAAGTAGCTGCTCGGCAGAGCTGTAAAGCCGAGACACCATGGGCAGCCGCCCAAGAGGAACCCACCGACCTAGTAGAGTGGGCCTGTACAGATTTTGGAACTGGCAAGCCTGCCGTGGAATAAACATGCTAAATCATGAGCTTGATCCAGCGTGCAATAGACTGCTTTGAAGCAGGACACCCAATTTTATCGGGATCAGAGAAAACGAACAGCAAGTCAGATTTTCTGTGACGAGCTGTTCTCTTTACATACACTTTCAAAGCCCTCACAACATCCAAAGACTTTGAAGTAGCAGAGGTGTCCGTCACAGCCGGAACCGCAATAGGTTGGTTGATGTGAAAAGCGGGCACCACCTTAGGAAGAAATTGCTGACGATTTCTGAGTTCCGCTCTGTCGTCATGGAAAATTAAGTAGGGACTCTTGTGAGACAACGCCCATAGTTCCGACACACGTCTTGCTGAGGCCAAGGCCAATAGTGTGACAGTCTTCCACGTAAGATACTTTACGTCAACCTCCTGTAACGGTTCAAACCAGTCCAATTGGAGGAACTGCAGCACCAAAGTGAGGTTCCAATGTGCCGTAGGAGGCACAAAGGGAGGCTGGATGTGCAGAACACCTTTCAAGAACGTCTGGACCTCAGGGAGAGAAGCCAATTGTTTCTGAAAGAAAAAAGACGAGGCCGAAATATAGACTTTAATGGAACCTAGGCGTAGGCCCACATCCACTCCCGACTGCAGAAAAAGCAGGAGACGTCCCAGATGAAATTCCACCGCAGAATATTGTCTGTTCTCACACCAAGAAACATACTTCTTCCACATACGGTGGTAATGTTTAGACGTTACCCCTTTCCTGGCTTGGATCATAGTCGGGATGGCCTTATCAGGAATCCCTCTCCTGGCTAGGATCAGCCGTTCAACCTCCATGCCGTTAAACGTAGCCACAGTAAGTCTTGATAGACGAACGGGCCCTGTTGCAGAAGATCCTCGCGAAGAGGCAGAGGCCACGGATCTTCGAGGAGCATCTCCAGAAGGTCCGCGTACCAGGCCCTTCTTGGCCAGTCCAGAGCAATGAGTATTGCTTGAACCTTTTCCCTTCTTATTCCTTTTTAGAATTCTTGGGATTAGAGGAAGTGGAGGAAACACGTACACCATCTGGTAAACCCACGGAGTTGTCAGAGCGCCTACCGTCACTGCTTGAGGGTCTCTCGACCTAGAACAATACCGCCTGAGCTTCTTGCTGAGACGAGAGGCCATCATGTCGATTTGTGGATATCCCCACCAATGGATGTCAAGCACCTGAACACTTCCGGGTGAAGGCTCCACTCCCCCGGGTGCAGGTCGGGTCTGCTGAGGAAGTCTGCTTCCCAGTTGTCTACCCCTGGAATGAAGACCGCCGACAATGCCACGGCGTGTTTTTCCACCCAGAGGAAAAATTTTTACACCTCTGATATTGCTGCTCTGCTTTTCGTTCCTCCCTGTCGGTTTATGTACGTTACCGCCGTTACATTGTCCGACTGGACTTGAATGGCCTAATTCCGAAGTAGAGATGAGGCCTGCAGAAGGGCGCTGTAGATAGCCCTGAGTTCCAGGATGTTTATTGGAAAGACGACTTCCTGACTTGACGATTTTCCTTGAAACTGCACCCCCAGGGTGACTGCTCCCCAACCTCTGAGGCTTGCATCCGTGGTTAGCAGAATTCAATTCTGAATCCCGAACCTCAAACCCTCAATGAGGTGAGTAGTCTGTAGCCACCACAGAAGGGAGATCCTGGCTTTTGGCGACAGACGGATACTCTGGTGCATGTGAAGATGTGATTCGGACCATTTGTCCAATAGATCTAGCTGGAAGGGCCTCGCATGAACCCTTCCGTACTGAAGCGCCTTATTAGAGGCCACCATTTTCCCCAGAAGGCGAATGCACAGATGCACCGAGATCCGGGTTGGCTTCAGGACAGCCCGAACCATCGACTGCATTTCCATAGCCTTCTCCACAGGAAGGAACACTCTCTGAGATCCTGTGTCCAGTATCATTCCCAGAAAGGAAAGTCTCTGCGTCGGTACCAGGTGAAATTTTGGTAAGTTCAGAATCCACCCGTGATCCAGGAGTAGTGTGGTTGAGAGGGGAATACTGTCCATCAACCGCTCCCTGGACGGTGTCTTTATCAGAAGATCGTCCAGGTATGGAATTATATTCACTCCGTTTGCGGAGTAGAAACATCATCTCTGCAATCACCTTGGTGAACACTCTCGGTGCCATGGAGAGACCAAATGGCAGGACCTAGAACTGGTAGTGACAGTCCTGCAGTGCAAACCATAGATAAGCCTGATGAGGAGGCCTGATCGGAATGTGAAGGGTACGCATCCTTGATATCCAGAGACACTAGGAATTCCCCCTACTCCAGACCTGAGATCACCACTCTCAGAGACACCATCTTGAATTTGAACACTCTTAAGTACAGGTTCAACGACTTGAGGTTCAAAATCGGCCTTACCGGAACGTCCGGTTTAGGTTCTACAAACAGGTTTGAATAATATCCCCTGTTTTGCAGGGGAGGTGGAACTGGAACAACGACCTGAGTCTGTACCAGTTTTTGAATGGCATCCTGTAAGGTTATACTTGCTTCCTGTGAAACTGGTAAGCCTGATTTGAAGAATATGTGAGGTGGGAGCTCCTTAAACTCCAGTCTGTAGCCCTGGGAAAAGGGATCCTGGCATGATGTTGTCCAGATGAGACTGAAATTTTTTATTTGGGCTCCCACCTGTCGGTCTTCCAGGCCTCACGGTCAACCGTCATGCTGAAGGCTTTGAGAAAGCAGAACTTGAGCTCTGTTCCTGTGAACCTGCAGTTGCTGGTTTTCGTGGTTTACCTCTAGCGCCTCTGGTGGCTGTAGAAGAACCTCTGGTTTTGCCCTTGAATTTTGCAGTCCGAAAGGATTAGGATTAGATTAGGTCCTGAGTAAGCCTTCCTGGCTGGGGGAGCTGCAGAAGGAAGATACGTGAACTTTCCTGCAGTAGCTTTGGAGATCCATTTGTCTAGTTCATCTCCAAATAAGGCCTCTCCTGTGAAGGGTATGCCTTCCACGCCTTTCCTGGAGTCCACGTCGACAGTCCACTGGCGTAGCCATAAGCCTCTGCGTGCTGACACTGACATAGCAGTGGTGCATGCATTAAGTAAGCCTATTTCTTTTATGACTTCCACCATTAAATTTGCCGAGTCCTGTATATGTTTCAGGAGTAAAATAATCTCCCCATTAGGCAAGGTACCTAACCCCTCAATTAGGTTAACTGACCATTTTGCTATGGCCTTAGTAATCCACCCACATGCTATAGTGCAGGGTTGGCCAGACTTTTGGAGTCGGTGATCTACTTTGACAGCTGAAAAGCTTTTGTGATCTACCTAGGTGGGATAACAGTGCGTGCTGCAGGCGCGCCACCCCCCCCACACACACAAAAGGGGCGTGGCATAACAAAAAGTGGGCGTGGTATAACAAAAAAGGGACGTAGCCTTGCTGCACAGAGTGCAATGACTGTCTCGCACGAAATAACACATTGGCCCCCACAGGTAAAATCCTCAAACACATATGCCCCCACAGTGCCAGATACACACATGCCCCACAGTGCCAGTTATGCCCCCACAGTGCCAGTTATGCCCCCACAGTGCCAGATACAGATATGCACCCACAGTGCCATGTGCCCACAGTGCTAGATATGCCCCCACAGTGCTACGTATGACCCCACAGTGCCAGATACAGATATGCCCCCACAGTTCCATGTGCCCACAGTGCCAGATATGCCCCCACAGTGCCAGATACAGATATGGCCCCACAGTGCCATGTGCCCACAGTGCTAGATATGCCCCCATAGTGCCACATATGACCCCACAGTGCCAGATACAGATATGGCCCAACAGTGCTAGATATGCCCCCACAGTGCCAGATACAGATATGCCCCCACAGTGCCATGTGCCCACAGTGCTAGATATGCACCCACAGTGCCACATATGATCCCACAGTGCCAGATACAGATATGCCCCCACTGTGCCATGTGCCCACAGTGCCAGATATTGCTGCTCACCATTTTGCTGCTGTGTGGAGAGAGGAGCGCGCGCCTCTCCTGCCTGCCGCCCTGCCTCGCAGTCTGGTCTCCGGCGGTGACGGCAGCGTGTATATCTCAAATCAGGCGCCGGTCCGCGAGCTCTGATTGGCTAACGAACTGGCACCTGATTTGAGCTATACACTCCACCGTCACTGCCAGAGACCAGACTGAGGGGCAAGGGCGGCAGGCAGGAGGGGCGAGCACTGCGCTCTCCTCGCCTCATGTGGATGGGCGGCGGATCGCGATCGACTGGTCGCATGTTCGCTATCGACCAGTCAAACGCATTCGACTGTGTGGCCACCCCTGCTACAGTGGGTCTCTTTGCCATCCCAGCAGCTGTATACAAAGATTTGAGTGTGGTCTCAATTCTACGATCAGCCATGTCTTTTAGGGAGGCTGCACCAGGGACGGGCAATACAATTTTCCGTGACAGCCTGGATACTGATGCATCCACTATCTGTGGATTTTCCCATTTTTTCCTATCCTCAGGAGGAAAAGGAAAAGATGATATCAACCTTTTAGGGGTTTGAAATTTCCTATCAGGATTAACCCACAGTTCTTCAGACAGGGTATTTAGTTCCTTTGACACAGGAAAAGTGGCTGAGGATTTCTTTTTTACATTAAAATAAGATTCCTCAGTCTCTGTTACCTTATCATGGATATGCAAAACCTCTCTAATAGCTTCTATGAGAGCCTCTATTCCCTGTGACAGAGTAGCCTCCCCCACCTCTGCATCCATCTCCCCCTCCTCCATGTCTGACCCCTCATCATCAGAGGACGCTTTTGCGGACAAATGGCAGGGGACTGAGACGCTGGTTTGGGTACTGAGTCTCTGTTCATAAACTCAGTCATCGATTGTCTTAAGTATTGCGTCTCTTTCTCATTGCAATATCGGTGATCATTCCCCTAATGGAATCCAGCCAAGCTTGTTCTGCTCCGCTAGCCTGGGAGGGTGCACTGCATTGAGTACACTCAAGTGAACCCCCTGGAGAAGAGGAACACTGTACCTTACAAGAAACACACTCTTTGTCTGACATACTGTGACAGTGACAGACACACACACACACACACACACACACACACACACACACACACACACACACACACACACACACACACACACACAGGAACAGGTTAAAAGCACAATTAACCCACAAAGAGCCCTTCAAGAACAACACAGAGATAGCCTGGAGCCAGCACACAGCGCCCTTACTGCTAATGCCAAGCTTAGCCAGGTCGCAGACTAAGTAAGTACCCAGATTGGGGACTTAGTACACTAGTAAGCGCCCCAACCCCCCCCCCCCCCCCCCCTACTCCCCCACCGCTATGGCCCCCTGGTACCTCTGAGGTAATCTGGAGTCTCTCCGGAGGAGCTGCACGTCCCTGTTAGTCAGCATCTGTGTCCACTGAAGAGGGAAAATAGTGCTGGTGAGCTGCTGGATCCGCTCATAGTGAAGCCCCGTCCCTACAATGGCACGCGATCTTCACGCTTTTTTTATACTGGCTGAGGTAATTTTTATGCTTAAAATGGAGTCAGCCGCCTTTTAAGTCTGTAATGCCAGTCTGGGTACTGTGTACCCTCGTAGTGTACTTAGACTCAGTTCGCTCCCTTAGAAGCGGTGCATCCGCTCTGTGTACTGAGTCCCGAGACTCCACCGCCCCCGTAGAAGGCATGCGTCTCTGTACCCTCATGCCACCATAATGGCCGGCGACCGCTAACCGGGACGCCGGCTTAGTACTCACCACTCTTCTTTCTTCTGGCCCTTGTAGGGGTGGCGGTGTGCTGCGGGAATGTACGCTTGCCGTGGTGCGGCGTGCGAATAGTTCCCTCAGGATCTAGTGTCCTGTCAGTGGGGAACGGGACCATTAACCCTTCAAGAGGTTGGGCCGTTCCCCCCCCCCCCAAGTCCCACGAAGCACGCAGGCTGGTGCCATCCAGTCCTGTGTGAAAATAACATACAGTATAAGCTTTGCTCACCTGCGTTTACATTTTACCTACACTGTTCTGAGAACAAGCATCGGATTCATGAAGAAATCCCACGGACTATGGGCCTATTTCAGACCTGATCGCTAGGCTGCATCTTCGTACAGCGGGCAATCAAGTCTAAACTGCGCATGCGTATGCACCGCAATGTGCAGGCGCGTCGCACGGCTGCAAAGTGGATCGCCGCTCAGTGATGGGTTTGTGAGAAGAATCCATTTGCACGGGCATTCGCAAGGAGATTGACAGGAAGAAGGCGTTTGTGGGTATCAACTGACCATTTTCTGGTTGGAAAAACGCAGGCGTGTCCATGCGTTTGCAGTGAGGGTTCCTGACGTCCATTCCGGTCCCGGACACGCTGATGTGATCACAGCGGCTGAGTAAGTCCTGGGCTACTCAGAGACTGCACAAGATCTGTTTGTACAGCTAGCTCTGCTACACATGCATTCGCACACTTGCAAAGCGAAAATACCCTCCCCTGTGGGCGGCAACTATGCAAATGCAGGACTGCAAAAAAAAGAACAGCCAGCGAACAGGTCTGAATTAGGCCCTATCCATAATAATATAGTGAGCTGAGACTACATTTGCCTGATTGCAAATCTCAAGTTGGTTTAGAATTCCTATATATAGTTACTGCAGCTGCAGAAAAACTGTGTCCCACTAAAACAAAAACAAATTGATGTTGTTATATGACACGATCAGGGTAAGCCTAATACTGTATGAATCCCTCAAACACACAGCTAAGTGTGGGGGGAAAAATAATGATTATTAAAATGGTATATCTGTACATTAAATTAAGAGAAGTGCTCAACCTTGTCTTTATTTTCCATCTTGTAACGTAGCAGGCTGTTTCTTTGTCATTAAATTTCAAATTAATTAGCACAATGCAGCTATTATTTCTTTTGCAAAGCATATAGCATTAATCTGAAAATAGCCAGGCATAAAATGCCTGCGCTACTCACCCGCTGTAGACAGGATAGCATTAATATATGTATTTTCACCATGCCTGAAAACCCTCTGTTGTTAAAAACCTGTCAATCCCCACTAGTCAGAAAAGCAAAACTGCCTTCCAACTTCAGTCTGACAAAGATAAGACATAAGAGCTGGCTTTTTTTTTGTGCCTCAAAAAGTGTCACTTCCCAGTCAGACACCAATACATTTCTCACAGATTGCTTCTAGAACATGAATGGTGAGATTAATTACATGTCTCCAGGCACTGTGAGCAAAATAAAGTAAGAAATACTGCTAGTTGAATTTAATTTTTACAAAGTATACACAATACTTGCTTTATTTTCAACGATGACAACTTAATTATACGGATGTATCGGGGGTTATGCGTCATTCATTTCAGTTTACGCACATACAGCAGGGCAGTACTTCCCAACCACGATCCTTAAGGAGCTCTATCAGTCCAGGTTTTAGTGATATCCCTGTTTGAGCACAGATGGTTGAATCACAAAAACTGAGTTACTAATTAGGGGGTCATTCAGATCTGATCGCTAGGCAGTGATTTTTGAAGCCCTGCGATCAGATAATCCCAGCCTACAAGGGGAGTGTATTTTTGCTGTGCAAGTGTGCGATCGCATGTGTAGCAGAGCTGCACAAACTGATTTTGTGCAGTCTCTGTGCAGCCCAGGATTTACTCAGCCTGTTTGGGACCGGATTTGACTTCCGACACCCTCCCTGAAAACGCTTGGTCCCGCCTGCGTTTTCCCGGACACTCCCTGAAAACGGTCAGTTGCCACCCACAAACGGCCTCTTCCTGTCAATCTCCTTGCAAATGCCCATGTGAATGGATCCGTCGCACAATCCTGTCGCAGGGCACCAATGCCCATTGCTGTGAAAACGCACAGCATCGATCAGACCCCCTAAGTCACCTGTGCTCAAGTATGGATATCCTTAAAACCTGGACTGTTGGTGAGCCTTGATGACCGTGGTTGGGAACCTCTGACATAAGGGTCTTTTAATCAAATTGAAGCAATAAAAAATATTTTCTATTGGCGTGTTTAATCAATAATACTGAGTAAGGCAGGCTGGCAGTGGTAAGAGGACTATTATTGCTTTGCCAGCCCTCTGCGTTGGACTTGGCTTGTACAGATATGTCCTCACACATCTTTGCTCAAAACAGCAGTATGGCGTGGCGTTTCTGTGATGCGTATGCATTGCGGGAACGTGCACCGCCACAATTCTTATGTCTGCTACCAATCGCATACACACGTACCCATGAACTCTACTGCGAAAACTGAAACATAACGGGTAGCGGGAGCTTATCAACCCGCTACCTGAGTCAATACATTCCTGCTGAATCCCCCTCCCTGTCTGTAGCAGCGGGAATGTCCTCTACCCGCTCCCTGCAACCGCATTGCGACTGTATGAATGTAACCGCGGGAGTGTGTGAATGCCATGGTATGCTGGTATTCTTTGGCAAAGATCTATGACACATCTATAGCTCCCTCAGAAAAAATGTATGTTTAATGAAAAACTTTCTTCCTTTTACTGACTCACTGCGATCTCCATGGTGAAATGGCAGTAGCTATTGGAAGATTGGCGTAGTTACTTTGCCCCAGTGATAACTACCCCCAGGAATACACAACGATACTCATTGCAGGGGGCAACAGATAGGGCTGGGACAGCTTTCATAAATAGGCCCTTTTAGAGTTTTGTCAATGCGAAACAATATTTTTTAACAGTTGACTGTCTCAGTACTGGAGCTTTAATGAGACAGATTTATCACAGCTGTGGATCCTGACCGCACAGTCTTCTTACAAGTCCATTAGGAGGGTTAGCAAGCACGCGGACAGCACTTTTATGCCCAGCACTATGCTTCTGGACACCTGACTCCACAGCGACAGGATTACATTATTGCGATCTGTTTTCTTTCCTTAAGATCCCTCTGATTGAAGACTGAACTGTAACTATTGGTTATATTGATAGATTTGTAATAACAGAACTGATGAATGAATACAAGTGTAATTTGAGACTCCCGGCGACAAATCAATGCAGATAATTGACGCTACTTGTGACATTGGGGGTAATTCAGTCTGGATCACTACAGCGACAGCGATCGCAGTCTGAATTTCTTTGTGGAGTGCGCGCGCGCACCCTGGGAGCCCAGTGAGATGCTATCAGCATCTCACTGGCTGCGATCGCCCCTACCTGATTGACAGGCAGAAGCGGTCGCTGGGCGGGAGGGGGCTTTGGTGGGGCACGGTCCGGACAGTGGAGGACCATTGTGGGGATGGGCCGCAGCGGCTGCGTGATGTCACACGCAGCCACTGCGACACGGAACGCTGCGGGTAGCTCCCTGCCAGAGCGCAGGAGCTGCGCAGGTAGGGAGGTACTCGCCAGGTAAAAAAAGCATCGCCGCCGTGTGATGCTTTTGTACCTGTGCCCCCCGCACAGGTACAAAACATGACATGCGAGGGCCTGACATGCGAGGCGGACTAGTCCCGTGCTGGGCGTCCCCCCGCATGTCATAGTAAACTATCGTAGATGTGCTAAATTCTCTGAATTAACCCCATTGTTCTGCGGTTCATGATTTTCTATTTATTTTATTTTTTTATTCTTTATTTTTTGGGGGGCGGGGTGTTTTTGTTTGTTTTTTAACACCATTTTGCTAAACTATAGGTTCTAGATTCTATGATTATTGGTTTTGTCAGTGTGCAACCTATTTTTCTCATTAAGCGATAACATATAAAGTAGTTGGGTACATTAGGGGCTTACTGATTACACACAGGGGAAAATGCTTAATCTTAAATGTGGGCATTGACATTAGCAGGTGATCAATGCAGACTGAGGTCGGCTTAGTTATTGAAAAGGCTGTAATATAAGAGCATCCAAACTGATAGGCTGATGTGATAGTCAATTAAAAAGGAATTCCAAGCAGAAACTAATAAACCATGGTTCTATCCAATTGGCTTCTGCCTGACAGCCCATTATGGGGCCATTAGCTAAAAGTAGTTACCATTACTCATGGGTATCTCCCAGAATATGAGCATCGTGTGTGTGGCAGCCCCGGCCCCATGTTCAGATGTTCTGGGCAAAGAAGTTTAAAGTTATTTTCTGCTTGGACTTCCTTAAATAGGCTAAAAATATCCGTACATATCGGTAAATGCAAAATAATACTGACAGTGAAACTGAGTGATGGATACACAAACCAAAGAGTAACTGGATGAATTAATGACTTTGTAATTTACAAGATCAATGTTATGCTGCAAAGAGATGTTGGATGATACAGAGTAACACATCATATTAAATAACTGCATCAATCATACGGCAGTCTTTTTTCCTTGAAAACGGATTGTGTAATGAGGCGAAAATGCTATATGTAGTTCAGTGACATTGTATTTGAATAATTGCTGGTTGGTCGCTGTTATTGTACATTTTCAGTTTAGAACTCTGTTAGTACATAAATAACCCGAGACATCTTTTTAAAACTAAGGGGTCTATTTACTACCCCTAAGCTTCTTATTATATATGTACTGTATGTGTAAATGTGCTAGTGCGGATGTGGCGGGAGCACACTGGATAATGCTTCTGCTTATCAGCTACACTAACCTTTGTAAATTATGTGTATGTCAAAACAGTATGCTTTAAGTCATATACACCGAACACTGAGAGATTCCTGAGTCACTTTGGTCATCTCTCTGCAGGTTAGTGGGGGTGCCAGGGGAGAGGGCTAAATTAATTCATCTGTTTCTGCTGCTGTCTCTTTCTCCGTCATTTCCTCCTCAGGCATCTATTTATGAAGCAGTGATAACCTCTTTCTCCAACAAAAATATTTAGGAAGTTATCACTGATTCCTCCTATTTATGAAATGGGAAACCACAGAGAACTCGTTGATTTCTCTTGTGCCCCCACTGTATTTAGCAGTGTACCTTGTTCCCAGAGCCTACTACTGTACAGTATGTGGGGACTGTGGTGGCACCTCCTTCAATTTATCGAGTAGCAGAAACTTCACTTTACACAACATCTGCTGAAATGAGGGATATTAATCCAATGTTGTTAGTTTTGCTTGATTCTCAATATCCATCTATTCACTTCACTATTGTTAAAGGTAACCCCAGAACAGGGCACCCCTCGCTGATCCAATCTCAAGCACACACTCAATCGGTCAGCATCAGGTTCATTCATGGCTGCAGCCAGTTACCAGTTAAATAAAGAGAGTGAAGTAGGAAATAGCAGAAGCAGAAGCAGATTTTATTTCCTGGAAACAGCATATTATAAAGGAATACATATTTGCATATAGTGTCGTAATTTCCTTACACAAAGCTTAATCCTATTGGTTAATAAAACTCCTATCTTATACGTAATATATTTGCCAACGTCTATATTTTTTTATACTGTATGTGCTTTTAAATGGGTTAGTTAGGGGAATTTTGCTAAAAGTGAGACATGCTATGTCTAGTTATGTTTTCACACCTTCCATACCGCAAACTACTGGACACCTGTGAAGCCTATATGTCTAGCTGCTGACATTTATATTTTACTCAGAAAAGTAATAAAAATAGATCATAAGAAGGTTTCAATATAGTTCACTCAGACTGCAACGCCTTGCAGTTCTTTCCAATATCAACTCTGATCTGATAAACAATTATAAACAGCTTAGCAATATGGAGTCTATGAACAAAGATGGTTTCCATCTTTATCACTATCACTAAGGAGTCTGCTCTTTTGTCTTTTAGCTGAAAATACCAGACAGTGGAGTCTCATTTAGGCTTTTTTTTTTTTTTATTTAAAACCAAAAACTGATATAGTATAGTATCATTAATCTTCACAGTTGCAGCCAGGTTGCAAATTACTTTTTAATCTTTAGTGCACTACACAGTCTAATTGAATAAGCCACTGTGTTTTATGTATTGACCTGTGTGTTTATATTGTAGTATCGATCAACATACTTTGCCATTCCTTGCCACTTTCTAATGTAATCCCAGTGCCAGTTGGAAAGCCCAATAAAATCGAGATGCTTAATAGAATATTGTAAGCTGGATATCTTTTCTCTAATAAAGATTAAGCTCAAGCTTACAAAAAAAGGACAGAAAAGTGAATTATGTAACATCATAATAAACTCTCATACATAATGTTTCTCTGACGTCCTAGTGGATGCTAGGAACTCCGTAAGGACCATGGGGAATAGACGGGCTCCGCAGGAGACTGGGCACTCTAAAGAAAAGATTAGGTACTATCTGGTGTGCACTGGCTCCTCCCTCTATGCCCCTCCTCCAGACCTCAGTTAGAATCTGTGCCCGGCCAGAGCTGGGTGCTCCTAGTGGGCTCTCCTGAGCTTACTAGTAAAGAAAGTATTTATTAGGTTTTTTATTTTCAGTGAGCTTCTGCTGGCAACAGACTCACTGCTACGTGGGACTAAGGGGAGAGAAGCAAACCTACCTGCTTGCAGCTAGCTTGTGCTTCTTAGGCTACTGGACACCATTAGCTCCAGAGGGTTCGAACACAGGCACCTGTCCTCGATCGTCCGTTCCCGGAGCCGCTCCGCCGCCACCCTCGCAGAGCCAGAAGAACAGAAGCTTGAAGACGACGAAATCGGCGGCAGAAGACTCCTGTCTTCATTTAAGGTAGCGCACAGCACCGCAGCTGTGCGCCATTGCTCCCAGCACACTTACACACTCCGGTCACTGTAGGGTGCAGGGCGCTGGGGGGGGCGCCGCCCTGGGCAGCAATTGAAGTACCTTTTGGCAATAAAAATACATATATACAGTCTGGCACTGTATATATGTAAAAACCCCCAACATTTTTTTACACAGAAAGCGGGACAGAAGCCCGCCACTGAGGGGGCGGGGCCTTCTTCCTCAGCACACCAGCGCCATTTTCTCTTCACAGCTCCGCTGGAAGCAGCTCCCCAGGCTCTCCCCTGCAGTATCCAGGTACAAGAAGGGTAAAAAAGAGAGGGGGGGCACATAAATTTAGGCGCAAATAAAACATATAGGGCAGCTATTGGGTAATCACTTATTATAAGTGAAAATCCCTGTGTTATATAGCGCTGTGGTGTGTGCTGGCATACTCTCTCTCTCTCTCCCCAAAGGACTTTGTGGGGTCCTGTCCTCAGTCTGAGCATTCCCTGTGTGTGTGCGGTGTGTCGGTACGGCTGTGTCGACATGTTTGATGAGGAGGGTTACGTGGAGGCGGAGCAAGGGCAGATAAGTGTGGTGTCGCCCCCGTCGGGGCCAACACCTGATTGGATGGATATGTGGAAGGTCTTAAACGACAATGTAAGCTCCTTACATAAAAGGTTTGATGACGCTGCAGCCTTGGGACAGCCGGGGTCTCAGCCCGCGCCTGCCCAGGCGACTCAGAAACCGTCAGGGGCTCATAAACGCCCTCGATCTCAGATGGTTGACACAGATGTCGACACGGAGTCCGACTCAAGTGTCGACGATGATGAGGCACATTTACAGTCTAAAATGACCAAGGCCATCCGATACATGATTATTGCAATGAAAGATGTATTACACATTTCTGAGATTAACCCTGTTAATACCAAGAGGGTTTATATGTTTGGGGAGAAAAAGCAGCCAGTGACTTTTCCCCCATCTGATAAATTAAATGAATTATGTGAAGAAGCGTGGAGTTCCCCTGATAAGAAACTAGTGATTTCTAAGAGGTTACTGATGGCGTACCCTTTCCCGTCAACGGACAGGTTACTTTGGGAAACATCCCCTAGGGTGGACAAGGCGCTGACACGCTTATCTGAAAAGGTGGCCCTGCCGTCTCAGGATACGGCCGCCCTAAAGGAGCCTGCGGATAGAAAGCAGGAAGCTATCCTGAGGTCAGTGTATACACACTCTGGTACTCTACTGAGACCTGCTATTGCTTCAGCCTGGATGTGTAGTGCTGTAGCAGCATGGACAGATAATCTGTCAGACGACATAGATTCCCTCGACATTGATACTGTTTTGCTAACCCTGGGCCATATAAAAGACGTCGTCTTATATATGCGGGATGCTCAGAGGGACATTTGCCTGCTGGGCTCTAGAATTAATGCTATGTCCATTTCTGCCAGGAGGGTCTTATGGACTCGGCAATGGACAGGAGATGCTGATTCTAAAAAACACATGGAGGTTTTGCCTTATAAGGGTGAGGAATTGTTTGGGGACGGTCTATCGGACCTCGTGTCCACAGCGACAGCTGGAAAGTCTTGCCTCAGGTTTCCTCACAGCCTAAGAAAGCACCGTATTATCAAATGCAGTCCTTTCGTTCTCAGAAAGGCAAGAGGGTTAGGGGCGCATCCTTTCTTGCCAGAGGCAGGGGTAGAGGTAAGAAGCTGCACCATGCAGCCAGTTCCCAGGAACAAAAGTCCTCCCCTGCTTCCACTAAGTCCACCGCATGACGTTGGGGCTCCACAGGCGGAGCCAGGTGCGGTGGGGGCGCGTCTCCGAAACTTCAGCAACCAGTGGGTTCGCTCACAGGTGGATCTCTGGGCTGTACAAATTGTATCTCAGGGATACAAGCTGGAATTCGAAGCGACTCCCCCCCGCCGTTACCTCAAATCAGCCTTGCCAGCTTCCCCCATGGAAAGGGAGGTAGTAATGGCGGCAATTCACAAGCTGTACCTCCAGCAAGTGATTATCAGGGTCCCCCTCCTTCAACAGGGAAGGGGTTACTATTCCACAATGTTTGTGGTACCGAAACCGGACGGTTTGGTGAGACCCATTCTGAATTTAAAATCCTTGATCACTTATATAAAGAAATTCAAGTTCAAAATGGAATCGCTCAGAGCGGTTATTGCAAGCCTGGAAGAGGGGGATTTTATGGTGTCGCTGGACATCAAGGATGCTTACTTGCATGTCCCCATTTACCCACTTCACCAGGAGTACCTCAGGTTTGTGGTACAGGACTGTCATTACCAGTTCCAGACGTTGCCGTTTGGCCTGTCCACGGCACCGAGGATATTTACCAAGGTAATGGCCGAAATGATGATACTCCTTCGGAAGAAGGGAGTTATAGTTATCCCGTACTTGGACGATCTCCTCATAAAGGCGAGGTCCAGAGAGCAGTTGTTGATCAGCGTAGCACTCTCTCAGGAAGTGTTGCAACAGCACAGCTGGATTCTGAATGTTCCAAAGTTGCAGCTGATTCCTACGACGCGTCTGCTTTTCCTGGGCATGATTCTGGACACAGAACAGAAGAAGGTGTTTCTCCCGGTGGAGAAGGCCCAGGAATTAGCATCTCTGGTCAGGGACCTCCTGAAACCAAAACAGGAAAACAGGTATCGGTGCATCACTGCACGCGAGTCCTGGGAAAGATGGTGGCTTCATACGAAGCCATTCCCTTCGGCAGGTTCTATGCAAGGAGCTTTCAGTGGGATCTGTTGGACAAGTGGTCCGGATCGCATCTTCAGATGCATCGGCTGATCACCCTGTCCCCAAGGGCCAGGGTTTCTCTTCTGTGGTGGCTGCAGAGTGCTCACCTTCTCGAGGGCCGCAGGTTCGGCATACAGGACTGGGTCCTGGTGACCACGGATGCAAGCCTCCGAGGATGGGGGGCAGTCACTCAGGGAAGAAACTTCCAAGGGCTGTGGTCAAGTCTGGAGACTTCTCTACACATAAATATACTGGAACTAAGGGCCATTTACAACGCCCTGAGTCAAGCAGAGCCCCTGCTTCGAAACCGGCCAGTGCTGATTCAGTCAGACAACATCACGGCGGTCGCCCATGTAAACCGCCAGGGCGGCACAAGAAGCAGGATGGCACAAAGATTCTTCGGTGGGCGGAGAATCACGTGCAAGCCCTGTCAGCAGTGTTCATTCCGGGAGTGGACAACTGGGAAGCAGACTTCCTCAGCAGACACGACCTCCACCCGGGAGAGTGTGGACTTCATCAAGAAGTCTTCACACAGATTGCAAAGCGATGGGAACTGCCACAGGTGGACATGATGGCGTCCCGCCTCAACAAAAAGCTAAAAAGATATTGTGCCAGGTCAAGGGACCCTCAGGCGATAGCTGTGGACGCCCTAGTGACACCGTGGGTGTACCAGTCGGTATATGTGTTTCCTCCTCTTCCTCTCATACCCAAGGTACTGAGAATAGTAAGAAAGAGAGGAATAAGAGCAACACTCATTGTTCCGGATTGGTCAAGAAGGACTTGGTACCCGGAACAGCAAGAAATGCGCACAGAGGACTCATGGCCTCTGCCTCTCAGACAGGACCTGCTGCAACAAGGGCCCTGTCTGTTCCAAGACTTACCGCGGCTGCGTTTGACGGCATGGCGGTTGAACGCCGGATCCTAGCGGAAAAAGGCATTCCGGATGTAGTTATTCCTACGCTGATAAAGGCTAGGAAGGATGTGACAGCAAAGCATTATCACCGTATATGGCGAAAATATGTTGCTTGGTGTGAGGCCAGGACGGCCCCTACAGAGGAATTCCAGCTGGGTCGATTCCTGCACTTCCTACAGTCAGGGGTGACTATGGGCCTAAAATTGGGGTCCATAAAGGTCCAGATTTCGGCCCTATCCATTTTCTTTCAAAAAGAACTGGCTTCACTGCCTGAGGTTCAGACGTTTGTTAAGGGAGTGCTGCATATTCAGCCCCCTTTTGTGGCACCCTGGGATCTTAACGTTGTGTTGGATTTCCTGAAATCCCACTGGTTTGAGCCACTTAAGACCGTGAAACTAAAGTACCTCACGTGAAAAGTGGTCATGCTGTTGGCCTTAGCATTGGCTAGGCGTGTGTCGGAATTGGCGGCTTTGTCATGTAAAAGCCCATATCTGATCTTCCATATGGACAGGGCAGAATTGAGGACTCGTCCCCAATTTCTCCCAAAGGTGGTATCATCGTTTCATTTGAACCAACCTATTGTGGTGCCTGCGGCTACTCGGGACTTGGAGGACTCCAAGTTGCTGGACGTAGTCAGGGCTTTGAAAATATATATTTCCAGAACGGCTGGAGTCAGGAAGACTGACTCGCTGTTTATCCTGCATGCACCCAATAAGCTGGGTGCTCCTGCTTCAAAGCAAACTATTGCTCGCTGGATCTGTAGCACGATTCAGCTGGCTCATTCTGCGGCTGGATTGCCGCATCCAAAATCAGTAAAAGCCCATTCCACAAGGAAGGTGGGCTCTTCTTGGGCGGCTGCCCGAGGGGTCTCGGCTTTACAGCTTTGCCGAGCGGCTACTTGGTCGGGTTCAAACACCTTTGCAAAATTCTACAAGTTTGATACCCTGGCTGTGGAGGGCCTTGTGTTTGCTCATTCGGTGCTGCAGAGTCATCCGCACTCTCCCGCCCGTTTGGGAGCTTTGGTATAATCCCCATGGTCCTTACGGAGTTCCCAGCATCCACTAGGACGTCAGAGAAAATAAGAATTTACTCACCGGTAATTCTATTTCTCGTAGTCCGTAGTGGATGCTGGTTGCCCGTCCCAAGTGCGGACTTTCTGCAATACGTGTATATAGTTATTGCTTAAATAAGGGTTATTGTTATGAGCCATCCGTTGAGTGAGGCTCAGTTGTTGTTCATACTGTTAACTGGGTAAGGTTATCACAAGTTGTACGGTGTGGCTGGTATGAGTCTTACCCTGGATTCCAAAAATCCTTTCCTTGTAATGTCAGCTCTTCCGGGCACAGTTTCCCTAACTGAGGTCTGGAGTAGGGGCATAGAGGGAGGAGCCAGTGCACACCAGATAGTACCTAATCTTTTCTTTAGAGTGCCCAGTCTCCTGCGGAGCCCGTCTATTCCCCATGGTCCTTACGGAGTTCCCAGCATCCACTACGGACTACGAGAAATAGAATTACCGGTGAGTAAATTCTTATTATTACTATACATAAATATGTTCAATCATAAAATATATACATTAAGAAACATTTCCAAATATAAAGTGCCTGGTGATATACAAGATCTGCGGCCATTGGGATCCGGGCAGGGGGGGGGGGGGGGGTGCGGTCACATAACTAAATCCCGCGGCCATACTGTAATGATGCAAATCTGAAAACGCAAGTGCGCCTCCTAGAGCAGAAATGTATTACATCCATAGCGAGTGCAAAAATTAATAAGTGGTTCTGTACCAAATAGCAAAATATAAAGAGCAGATCTGGAATTATAATTACACTTTACTTATTTAAATAATTAGGAAGAAGTCAGCCAGCTATGCTATAAATCCAATGCGTTTCTTCCTGACACAGCTCCGTGGTGTTACTCAGACTTCCTATACATACATACATACATACATACATACATACATACTGTTTATAGGAGCAGGTGTGCTGTTGACAGCATGTGCACAAAAAGGGGGAGCAGATGGCTGGGGGAAGGGCGCAGCATCACTAATGGGGTGTGCCGGCCCTCTCACAGTCACTGATGGGGGCGCGTCCAACCCCGCAGCGTTACTGATGGGGGCGTGTCCAGCAACTGTGGAGGCACTCTGCTAAAATAGTCTAGCTTGAGCACTATGTATATTATATAATAAATTGTAAAAACTCTTCACCCTATACACTAGTTAACTGAAGCAGCTTTCCCTCTGAGAGAGTGTACATAAACCAAATGGCGTTGGCACACACGGGATAATAAACAATGGGCCCACAAGTACCTCCAAATGTGAACACATTTCTATTTTCATGTGGACCCATTCTGTACTATTCTGTGAGTGCCAAATGCCATTTTGTTGCATACATACATATATATATATCCATATATATACACCGTATATGACGAGAAACGGCACTCAGTGGTCTTAGTGTCAGTAAAGATTAATCACAACAGCAGCATCAGGGATTGCAATGTTTCGGATGTTTAATACCAGTTGTCAGGCAGCTTGTACACCCGAAAAGTTGTAATTCCTGATGCTGCTGTTGTGACTCTTTTTCGCTGACACTAAGACCACTGAGTGTCGTTTCTCGTCCATATATGCCATTTATATGAACGGGCACCGTAGCAGTTGTTTTATGATGAATGGGAGTGTCATCTTATCAAAGTGGGTGTGTGTGTGTGTGTGCATATATATATATATATATATATATATACACACCCCCACAGGGTGGTATCCAATTAGCCGCTGTAATTTACCGTGGCTAATTGGTTCGCTGGGGGCGGTTTAATTACCCTCGATAAACTGGAGCTTATCCCCGATGCTGACACTTATCGGTGAATCATAATCCGCCATAAGTGCCCCTTAGGGCCGTAAAAATACATAAATCCATGGATTTTCGTGGGACATAATTGGATAGGGTGATTTAAAAAAACTTGAAAAACAGCACTCTTGCAGGTAATTGCATACCCCCCACAGTGTATACTGGATTCACTGTTTTGTTTATGTGTTTGTTTTCACATTTCTAATCTCCTGCTAGATTAAAAGTAATATTTCTTTATTTCGGTTATGATAACTGTTTGTGGGATATTTATTGAGCATGACAAAATTGCTCTTAAGTGTTGGCTGGATGTATTTCTCCTGCTACTACCTTTGAAAGAATGTACAAAACTATTGATGCTAGATCAATGAAAGTCTGATGGCTAAATTGATTGATGTTTAATCTGAGAGTACTTTAAACATGCTAAAGATTATCCGTCAATCCAAATCCAATGAAAGGAACTTTTCAACTTCAAAATCCTTTCAGGTTGACAAATGCATAAAATAAGTTCGCAAAACAGAAAGTGTGTGTTATAGGATTGCTAGTACAGGTTGAGTATCCCTTATCCAAAATTCAAAATCACACATTTTTGGTTCCCCTGATGAGATAATGACACATATATATGTATATTATATATCTATATATACACATAATATATAATAATATATGTCATTATCTCAGTACAGGACCCAAAAATGTGGAATTTTAGATAAGGGATACTCAACTTGTACTATATTATGCCTTAAATTGGCTTTTTCCACATGTGTGGACTTAAGAGCGTTTCCTAGGCACATGATGGAATCTGCACATTAAGGTTAAAAAATTGTGGCTGTGGCCCTTTTCTCACTTCTCCATGAAGAAGGGAATGAGGTCTGTATTTACTAGTAACTAGTGTGCAAATCATAGGCAAACGAAGGGGACAAATAGTACCCCCCACCCCCCTACTTGGCCAGTGGCTCAGATTATCACCACAATGGCAACAGTATATAGGCCTTCATTCCCAGTTGATCGCACGTATCAACTTTTTGCTGCTCGTGCGATCAAATTGACGCAGCCTGTGGGGGAGTGTATTTTAGCATAGCAAGGCTGCGGTCGCTTGTGCAGCTCTGCTATGCTAAAAAAGTTTCCTGCAAAACAAGACCAGGATAAGAGTTACTTACCCTGTGTGACAGATCCAGCGACGAAGGTCCCGGGATTGACGTCAGACATCCGCCCTCCAAACGCTTGGATCCGCCTGCGTTCGCCTCACCATGCCTTGAAAACGGTGAGTATCCGCCCCGGGACGCCTCTCGCCTATCAGTCTTCATGCGATCGCCGCAGCGATCACTTTCTGCGCTGGCGACGTTGCTGCAGTGGTCGCCAGGCAACAGGGCGCATGCACATTGCGTGCGCCACACAGCCGCGGTCCCGGCCCATTCGCACTGCAGCGAAGAACGGCTGTGTGCGAACGGGTCGGAATAACCCCCATAATACGATTACTAGAGTGGTAGCAGCTGATTCTAACAAGTTTGCTGTGTGTATGTGGATGTGAGGCCTCAATCAGTGCACTGGACCAGAGAGTAGCTGTCAGAAAGAGGAGACAGGAGCCTTACCACGAGGTGGAAGAATGAGCGTAAAAAGTGAGGTTCTGTATCCTACTGGTTCTATTATGTTTTTGTATTTATTTATTTATTATGGGATTTTTAACTTTTCCTGACTACTTATTTTATTGATATTAGTTACGTATGTTTGGTACAGCCTATACTATAGACCATCTATAGTGTTTAATATTAATACTGTATTCCATACTGGTGGTCTTCTGTTTGCCGGCGGCCGGGCTCCCGACGACCAGCATACCGGCGCCAGAATCCCGACCGCCAGCATACCGACATCTTTTCTCCCTCTTGGGGGTCCACGACACCCCTGTAGGGAGAATAGATAGCGTGGCGAGCGCAGCGAGCCCGCAAGGGGCTCATTTGCGCTCTCGCCCAGCTGTCGGTATGCCGGCGGTCAGAATTCCGGCGCTGGTATGCTGGTCGCCGGGAGCCTGGCCGCCGGCATACCCTACTACACCCTTCCGTACGGTATCCAGTGTATAAAAAGACCAGTGTGTACATTAATGTGCAGGGTTGTAGAAGGTTCTTCTACTGCTCCCCCAGACTCCTGTGTAAGCTTCAGTTTTCCACAGTGGGAGATTGTGTATTGCATTTTGAAATGCCCTTCTAGAAACCCTGCGTTTGCCCCTGCAGATGCTGTATCCACTGTGACTTTTGAATTTGTTGTAAGATAAAAAAGCAAACCTAAAATGTAGCCTAATTTTGGTCTGGAGATTAATTTTGTAACCATGAAACATTCACAGGGCTGAGATAGTCTTACAAGTCATGCTTCATCACTAGCCTTTATAGCACATATAGGCAAACTGTGCATCATAGCATGCTATACGGGTCAGGGGCATAGGCGTTTCTATAATAGGTGCAGTGTGTGCGGTGCATGCGGGTCCCTAGGTCCGGGAAGGCACACACCGCACCCATAGAGTATACTTATCTCTCTGGAGTCCCACGGCAGCTGCCCTGCAATGCGGGCACAAATCACTTGGAATATGGCTGCCACGGCCATTTCGGAGTAATTTGCGCATGCACTCTGGAGATGTCCCCGGGAACAAGGCGCGGGCGCCATGTTCCCGGAAACATAGGCATGCGCAGTAAAGTCTGGCTTTATGCCAGAGTCTACTAGCTGCCGGAGAGGAGGGGGCCCGCAGCGGAGGTTGCATGCGGGTCCCCTCCTCTCTTAAGACGCCCCTGGTCAGAGGCTAATCAAGCCAACCCCCAGATTATAGGTTCTAGTTGTCTAATTTATCAAACAGTCTTTCCCTTTCTATGGTCTGCATGTTGAATTTATCAAGTTGCAGTGTAGACTTTTGTTATAATATGGTCTTGTGGTACCCAAGAGTAGTTCATAATTTAAAATTTATAGATAGTAAATCTTGTCCATATTTATTAATATTTTCACAAGCAATTAAAAGACACAAATCTTCCCAAATGTGCTATATACCGCTACAGTTTACACCATTTGCACTTTTATACTGGTTTTCCATTTGCTGTTAATGTATTTTTGAGAGCTATAATAGATGTGTATGAGACTGCAAAAGCCTTCCAGTATTATTCTTTCTAGGTAAATATTCTCTGTAAAGCACTGTGGAATATGTGTGTTATATAAATATCTATGAATAAATATCCGAACTAAAAGAGCCAGGGGGGAGGGATCTGGACTGATCCCTCTTCACACTCCATAGGAAAGAGTGCACTAATGCCATCTGTAGAGCCAAGTTTCAAAAACGTTTGGTTTTTGGATCTTTGGGATGACATCTGCAACAGGCATGACATTAGAGCAGGAGCTATCATAAAATCATACAGAAACTGTGGTTTCCACATGATCATCAAAAAAGGTAGATTCACGACCAGGTGGGAGGATGAAACACAGATTTTTCTTTCACACATATGGTTGATTTGACAGACATATTTCAATAAATTATTATAAGGTTCTCAACAAAATATCATCATCCCAGGTTTTATCGTGTTATAATGTTTTAAAAGTTTATCATGTTATTATTACAGTTTATGTTAGTATTACTGACACAATAATAATTGTGGAGACTATAGACTGGCACTGGAAGTCCTGGTTGAATGTACCTTGAACTAGTTATCATATAGATTCATGCATATCTCGTGCAGTATTTACATACTCGATATACAAATTTGAAAATGGAAAAACCAAAAAGCATTTTGAGCTGTAAAAAAAAAATGCCCACCCATTTATATTTTTATATTTGGAAAATTCTGTAGTGTGTCCTATATCACGTAGCTTGGGGGAACTAAATTAGGATAGAATGGACTGTGGAGTGGCTTTTCTAAATTCCAGGATCAATAACAAGTGAGCTTTACCGCTAGGCAGTCTCATCCGTGGCTGCACCGCACGCTCTGCTTTCCTCTCACATCTAATTGATTGAATGGCTTCTCTCTCGTTTCACCCTCTTCAGCAAACTCCTAATAATCTCAATTGCAATGTCAGAGGGTCACACAGCCTGCCTGACAACTGTCTCTTCCTGTCTGCCTCCTCACAGCGTTACTGAACAGTCTCATATCTATCTCCATGCTTCACTTCCCGCAAAAACTAAATAACCAACAGTCACCCCAGGATACCAGAATACATCTAAAATTTGCTGGAAAATAGAATTATTTAATAAATAATGTTCCATGTTGAAATACACGTAGAAAGATGTGCAAAAAAATACCCTTTTATTCTGTCATAATCGTATTTGTACCAGTCAACCAGTTCCAGTGTAAAACATTCTATTTAAATTTTTTATGCAGAAATCTAGTTCTTTGCACTCTGTATATATAAATAAGTAAACACTACAATAAAGTGATAAGGAAGACACTTCCTATATATACACATAACTGTACAATGCATTTTCTAAAAACAAATTCCAAATTATTATAACTATACGTGAAACATATTAGTTTTCAGCACTGCAATAATAGTTTGCGGGAAACTTATCGCTTGTCAATTTAAAACATTTAAAATTTGGAGGAACTTTGATACAATGAAAATAAAACATGGAGCTGCAAGTACAATATTATTATATAATTTTGGTTTCCTGCTATGCTGTTCAGTTGTACAGTTGCAACCCCTCAAATAATATCTCGGCTCATGGAGTTGACCAGGTATCGTCCAAGGAGGGGTATGACTCCCCAGGCTCTTGCAGCAAATCTGGATCTCTCTGCTACTGTATACTGGGTGCCTGTGAAGATCCCTGTTTCCTAGTCCATTATTATAATAGGGATGTTATGGCTGCAATTGATATTATCGCCCCTGTGTGTATAAGACCTCGTAAACCACAATGTCGAGCTCCCTGGTTCGACAACAGTGTTAGTGAGCTCAAGAAAAGGGGGCGTAGACTGGAAAGACGATGGAGGAAGACTAACCTAGTGGATGACAAAATAAAACTAATAAAGCATAACGAAGAATCTCAATCGACAATCACCCGTAAGAAATCACAGTTCTTTTCAAATGAGATCACAGCAGCAAACAATAGACCAGCTCAACTTTTCCGCACAGTGGAGATGCTTTGCAAGCCAGCATGCCTGCAGACTGATGAAACCCTCTCCCAGGCAAGATGCAACTAGTTTGCAAACTTCTTTGCAGATAAAATATCCACCATCCGGGCTGGAATCTCCACAGTGCCATCAAAGGAGTGCCAAACTACAAAGCCTGCCAATATAAGCCATCTGCCTTCATGGACCAGCTTTGATCCAGTGGATGTAAAGGACATTGCTGAAATTGCTCGGATTTTGCGTCCCACCACTTGTGATCTGGACCCTGCCTCAACTAAGCTTCTAATAGGTTATATGGATATAATTGGTCCGGCCTGATCTACCACAGCTATGCAGATGATACACAACTGTACTTGTCCTTTGCACCGGGCACTGATAACCCAATAGCAACCCTAAATGGCTTTCTAGCTGAGCTCCAGGAGTGGATGAGTGCCAGTTGGCTGCGACTGAACCCGGATAAAACAGAGGTCCTTATGATAGGACCGCAACATCAAAGGACAAGACTGCAGCATAGCCAACCAACTGGACTTACACTCGGGCATTCAGAATTATAAACCACTGATCGTGTGCGGAATCTTGGCATTGTCCTGGATGGTGGTTTGACACTTAAACATCAGATATCAGCCACAGTCAAATCCTCATTCTTTCACCTGAGGAACATAGCCAGAATCAAGCACTTAATTCACTCAGATGATCTGCCAAAAGTCATACATGCATTTGTATCATCTCGATTAGACTACTGTAATGCCCTCTACCTTGGTTTGCAGCAAAAGAATTGCACCGCTTAAAGCTGGTGCAAAACACAGCTGCCAGGCTGTTAACCAACCAGCCCCGCTGTAGCCACATAACACCCATCCTCTACTCCCTTCACTGGCTGCCTGTAGGATGGCAAATCATCTTCAAGATTGGCTTACTGAGATTCAAAGCATTACATGACCGGGACCCAAGATACCTGAAGCAGCTTCTGATCCCATACTGCCCCACTAAATTACTGCGATCTATAGATAAAGGACTTTTAGCAGTACCTAGAATCTCTCGTAATTCATCTGGGGGTCGAGCTTTTCGTCATGGGGCTCCGACTCTATAGAACTCACTTCCCCGCACAGTGCGAGAGGCCCCAACCATAGAATCCTTCAAAAGTAGACTCAAGACTTTCCTGTTTACTCAAGCATTTCCATAGAGCCTTGAGTCCTATTGGAGAAAGAGCGCTATATAAATAAAATTATTATTATTATTAAACATAGTATTCATAGTATACAGGTGAAACTCTGAAAATTAGAATTTCTAGAATATCGTGCAAAATTTCAGTAATTCAACTTAAAAGGTGAAACGAATTGCCAAAAGAAAGAAGAGAGACATTAAACCGAACAATGCAGAAGAGCTGAAGGCCGCTATTAAAGCATCCTGGTCTTCCATAACACCTCAGCAGTGCCATAGGCTGACAGAATCCATGCCACGCTACATTGAGGCAGTAATTCATGCAAAAGGAGGCCAAACCAAGCACTTAGTACATATGCATGATTATACTTTTCACAGGGCCAACATTTCTGTATTTAAAATGCTTTTTCTTTTTTTTTATGGATTTTATGTAATATTCTAATTTTCTGAAATATTGTGTTTGGGGTTTACTTAAACTGTAAGCCACAATCATCAAAATTATAACAAAGGCTTGAAATATCTCACTTTGTATGTAATGAGTCTATATAATATATTAGTTTCACCTTTTAAGTTGAATTACTGAAATAAATTAACTTTTGCACGATTTTCTAGTTTTCTGAGTTTCACCTGTATTTGTACAAATGTCAGAACTGTGTTTATAGGGATACGGTATGTGGTATCTCAAGCTAAATGTACTATAAATATTAAAAAAGAGCAACGTAGGTGCTTTATATAATGATTAAAAAAAATGGCCAGTGATGAGGACATAGGGGTATATGCAATTGTGGTCGAATTCCCGAAATTGTCGAATTTCGGGTCATTTTCGACCAAAAAAAAAATTCCCCTATGCAATCCAGTGCTTTCCGACCAAAAAACGGACTTTCAAAATTCGACTTTTTGAAATTCGAATTTTTGCAAATTCGACTTTTCTGCAATGATACAAGTGCTGCAATTCGACCAAAGCATATTCAATTCAAGTTTTGAAATTCGACAGCAGTGCTTTTAGACAGCAAATTCGTCATTTTCAATCCGCCACACTTTGGAGGGTGAAAACAAATAAAAAAAATTTATACATTTTTTTTTGGTGTTTTTTTTTTTGGGAATAGCAGATCTATTTATATTAGAAGGGATTAGGTACTTTTTTTTTTTTTTTTTGGGAGGCACAAATATTATTTATATATTTTTTAAAATATTATTATTTTTTTTTATTTTTATTTTTTTTTATGCTGGAAGGGTAAAATCATAAAAAAAAATGGCGTGGGGTCCCCCCTCCAAAGCATAACCAGCCTCGGGCTCATTGAGCTGGTCCTGGTTCTAAAAATGCGGGGAAAAAATTGACAGGGGATCCCCCGTATTTTTAAAACCAGCACCGGGCTCTGCGCCTGGTGCTGGTGCCAAAAATACGGGGGACAAAAAGAGTAGGGGTCCCCCGTATTTTTAACACCAGCATCGGGCTCCACTAGCTGGACAGATAATGCCACAGCCGGGGGTCACTTTTATGCCGTGCCCTGCGGCCGTGGCATCAAATATCCAACTAGTCACCCCTGGCCGGGGTACCCTGGGGGAGTGGGGACCCCTTCAATCAAGGGGTCCCCCCCCCCCCAGCCACCCAAGGGCCAGGGGTGAAGCCCGAGGCTGTCCCCCCCCATCCAATGGGCTGCGGATGGGGGGGCTGATAGCCTTTGTGATAATAAAAAGATATTGTTTTTTCCAATAGTACTACAAGTCCCAGCAAGCCTCCCCCGCAAGCTGGTACTTGGAGAACCACAAGTACCAGCATGCGGGAGAAAAACGGGCCCGCTGGTACCTGTAGTACTACTGGGAAAAAAATACCCAAATAAAAACAGGACACACACACCGTCGACAGTAAAACTTTATTTCATACGTCGACACACACATACTTACCTATGTTCACACGCCGACATCGGTCCTCTTCTCCATGTAGAATCCACGGATACCTGTAAAGAAAAGTTCAAAATACTCACCTCAACCATGGTCCAGAGATAAATCCACGGACTTGGCAAAATAAGAAAACGCAAATACCCGCACCAAAAACGGACTGAAAGGGGTCCCATGCTGACACTAGAGATGAGCGCCTGAAATTTTTCGGGTTTTGGTTTTGGGTTCGGTTCCGCGGCCGTGTTTTGGGTTCGAACGCGTTTTGGCAAAACCTCACCGAATTTTTTTTGTCGGATTCGGGTGTGTTTTGGATTCGGGTGTTTTTTTCCAAAAACACTAAAAAACAGCTTAAATCATAGAATTTGGGGGTCATTTTGATCCCAAAGTATTATTAACCTCAAAAACCATAATTTACACTCATTTTCAGTCTATTCTGAATACCTCACACCTCACAATATTATTTTTAGTCCTAAAATTTGCACAGAGGTCGCTGTGTGAGTAAGATAAGCGACCCTAGTGGCCGACACAAACACCGGGCCCATCTAGGAGTGGCACTGCAGTGTCACGCAGGATGTCCCTTCCAAAAAACCCTCCCCAAACAGCACATGACGCAAAGAAAAAAAGAGGCGCAATGAGGTAGCTGTGTGAGTAAGATTAGCGACCCTAGTGGCCGACACAAACACCGGGCCCATCTAGGAGTGGCACTGCAGTGTCACGCAGGATGGCCCTTCCAAAAAACCCTCCCCAAACAGCACATGACGCAAAGAAAAAAAGAGGCGCAATGAGGTAGCTGTGTGAGTAAGATTAGCGACCCTAGTGGCCGACACAAACACCGGGCCCATCTAGGAGTGGCACTGCAGTGTCACGCAGGATGTCCCTTCCAAAAAAACCTCCCCAAACAGCACATGACGCAAAGAAAAAAAGAGGCGCAATGAGGTAGCTGACTGTGTGAGTAAGATTAGCGACCCTAGTGGCCGACACAAACACCGGGCCCATCTAGGAGTGGCACTGCAGTGTCACGCAGGATGTCCCTTCCAAAAAACCCTCCCCAATCAGCACATGATGCAAAGAAAAAGAAAAGAAAAAAGAGGTGCAAGATGGAATTGTCCTTGGGCCCTCCCACCCACCCTTATGTTGTATAAACAAAACAGGACATGCACACTTTAACCAACCCATCATTTCAGTGACAGGGTCTGCCACACGACTGTGACTGATATGACGGGTTGGTTTGGACCCCCCCCAAAAAAGAAGCAATTAATCTCTCCTTGCACAAACTGGCTCTACAGAGGCAAGATGTCCACCTCATCTTCACCCTCCGATATATCACCGTGTACATCCCCCTCCTCACAGATTATCAATTCGTCCCCACTGGAATCCACCATCTCAGCTCCCTGTGTACTTTGTGGAGGCAATTGCTGCTGGTCAATGTCTCCGCGGAGGAATTGATTATAATTCATTTTAATGAACATCATCTTCTCCACATTTTCTGGATGTAACCTCGTACGCCGATTGCTGACAAGGTGAGCGGCGGCACTAAACACTCTTTCGGAGTACACACTTGTGGGAGGGCAACTTAGGTAGAATAAAGCCAGTTTGTGCAAGGGCCTCCAAATTGCCTCTTTTTCCTGCCAGTATAAGTACGGACTGTGTGACGTGCCTACTTGGATGCGGTCACTCATATAATCCTCCACCATTCTATCAATGTTGAGAGAATCATATGCAGTGACAGTAGACGACATGTCCGTAATCGTTGTCAGGTCCTTCAGTCCGGACCAGATGTCAGCATCAGCAGTCGCTCCAGACTGCCCTGCATCACCGCCAGCGGGTGGGCTCGGAATTCTGAGCCTTTTCCTCGCACCCCCAGTTGCGGGAGAATGTGAAGGAGGAGATGTTGACAGGTCGCGTTCCGCTTGACTTGACAATTTTGTCACCAGCAGGTCTTTCAACCCCAGCAGACCTGTGTCTGCCGGAAAGAGAGATCCAAGGTAGGCTTTAAATCTAGGATCGAGCACGGTGGCCAAAATGTAGTGCTCTGATTTCAACAGATTGACCACCCGTGAATCCTTGTTAAGCGAATTAAGGGCTGCATCCACAAGTCCCACATGCCTAGCGGAATCGCTCCCTTTTAGCTCCTTCTTCAATGCCTCCAGCTTCTTCTGCAAAAGCCTGATGAGGGGAATGACCTGACTCAGGCTGGCAGTGTCTGAACTGACTTCACGTGTGGCAAGTTCAAAGGGCATCAGAACCTTGCACAACGTTGAAATCATTCTCCACTGCACTTGAGACAGGTGCATTCCACCTACTATATCGTGCTCAATTGTATAGGCTTGAATGGCCTTTTGCTGCTCCTCCAACCTCTGAAGCATATAGAGGGTTGAATTCCACCTCGTTACCACTTCTTGCTTCAGATGATGGCAGGGCAGGTTCAGTAGTTTTTGGTGGTGCTCCAGTCTTCTGTACGTGGTGCCTGTACGCCGAAAGTGTCCCGCAATTTTTCTGGCCACCGACAGCATCTCTTGCACGCCCCTGTCGTTTTTTAAAAAATTCTGCACCACCAAATTCAAGGTGTGTGCAAAACATGGGACGTGCTGGAATTTGCCCATATTTAATGCACACACAATATTGCTGGCGTTGTCCGATGCCACAAATCCACAGGAGAGTCCAATTGGGGTAAGCCATTCCGCGATGATCTTCCTCAGTTGCCGTAAGAGGTTTTCAGCTGTGTGCGTATTCTGGAAAGCGGTGATACAAAGCGTAGCCTGCCTAGGAAAGAGTTGGCGTTTGCGAGATGCTGCTACTGGTGCCGCCGCTGCTGTTCTTGCGGCGGGAGTCCATACATCTACCCAGTGGGCTGTCACAGTCATATAGTCCTGACCCTGCCCTGCTCCACTTGTCCACATGTCCGTGGTTAAGTGGACATTGGGTACAACTGCATTTTTTAGGACACTGGTGAGTCTTTTTCTGACGTCCGTGTACATTCTCGGTATCGCCTGCCTAGAGAAGTGGAACCTAGATGGTATTTGGTAACGGGGGCACACTGCCTCAATAAATTGTCTAGTTCCCTGTGAACTAACGGCGGATACCGGACGCACGTCTAACACCAACATAGTTGTCAAGGACTCAGTTATCCGCTTTGCAGTAGGATGACTGCTGTGATATTTCATCTTCCTCGCAAAGGACTGTTGAACAGTCAATTGCTTACTGGAAGTAGTACAAGTGGGCTTACGACTTCCCCTCTGGGATGACCATCGACTCTCAGCGGCAACAACAGCAGCGCCAGCAGCAGTAGGCGTTACACGCAAGGATGCATCGGAGGAATCCCAGGCAGGAGAGGACTCGTCAGAATTGCCAGTGACATGGCCTGCAGGACTATTGGCATTCCTGGGGAAGGAGGAAATTGACACTGAGGGAGTTGGTGGGGTGGTTTGCGTGAGCTTGGTTACAAGAGGAAGGGATTTACTGGTCAGTGGACTGCTTCCGCTGTCACCCAAAGTTTTTGAACTTGTCACTGACTTATTATGAATGCGCTGCAGGTGACTTATAAGGGAGGATGTTCCGAGGTGGTTAACGTCCTTACCCCTACTTATTACAGCTTGACAAAGGGAACACACGGCTTGACACCTGTTGTCCGCATTTCTGGTGAAATACCTCCACACCGAAGAGCTGATTTTTTTGGTATTTTCACCTGGCATGTCAACGGCCATATTCCTCCCACGGACAACAGGTGTCTCCCCGGGTGCCTGACTTAAACAAACCACCTCACCATCAGAATCCTCCTGGTCAATTTCCTCCCCAGCGCCAGCAACACCCATATCCTCCTCATCCTGGTGTACTTCAACACTGACATCTTCAATCTGACTATCAGGAACTGGACTGCGGGTGCTCCTTCCAGCACTTGCAGGGGGCGTGCAAATGGTGGAAGGCGCATGCTCTTCACGTCCAGTGTTGGGAAGGTCAGGCATCGCAACCGACACAATTGGACTCTCCTTGTGGATTTGGGATTTCAAAGAACGCACAGTTCTTTGCGGTGCTTTTGCCAGCTTGAGTCTTTTCAGTTTTCTAGCGAGAGGCTGAGTGCTTCCATCCTCATGTGAAGCTGAACCACTAGCCATGAACATAGGCCAGGGCCTCAGCCGTTCCTTGCCACTCCGTGTGGTAAATGGCATATTGGCAAGTTTACGCTTCTCCTCCGACAATTTTATTTTAGGTTTTGGAGTCCTTTTTTTACTGATATTTGGTGTTTTGGTTTTGACATGCTCTGTACTATGCCATTGGGCATCGGCCTTGGCAGACGACGTTGCTGGCATTTCATCGTCTCGGCCATGACTAGTGGCAGCAGCTTCAGCACGAGGTGGAAGTGGATCTTGATCTTTCCCTAATTTTGGAACCTCAACATTTTTGTTCTCCATATTTTAATAGGCACAACTAAAAGGCACCTCAGGTAAACAATGGAGATGGATGGATTGGATACTAGTATACAATTATGGACGGGCTGCCGAGTGCCGACACAGAGGTAGCCACAGCCGTGAACTACCGCACTGTACTGTGTCTGCTGCTAATATATAGACTGGTTGATAAAGAGATAGTATACTCGTAACTAGTATGTATGTATAAAGAAAGAAAAAAAACCACGGTTAGGTGGTATATACAATTATGGACGGGCTGCCGAGTGCCGACACAGAGGTAGCCACAGCCGTGAACTACCGCACTGTACTGTGTCTGCTGCTAATATATAGACTGGTTGATAAAGAGATAGTATACTCGGAACTAGTATGTATGTATAAAGAAAGAAAAAAAAACCACGGTTAGGTGGTATATACAATTATGGACGGGCTGCCGAGTGCCGACACAGAGGTAGCCACAGCCGTGAACTACCGCACTGTACTGTGTCTGCTGCTAATATATAGACTGGTTGATAAAGAGATAGTATACTCGTAACTAGTATGTATGTATAAAGAAAGAAAAAAAACCACGGTTAGGTGGTATATACAATTATGGACGGGCTGCCGAGTGCCGACACAGAGGTAGCCACAGCCGTGAACTACCGCACTGTACTGTGTCTGCTGCTAATATATAGACTGGTTGATAAAGAGATAGTATACTCGGAACTAGTATGTATGTATAAAGAAAGAAAAAAAAACCACGGTTAGGTGGTATATACAATTATGGACGGGCTGCCGAGTGCCGACACAGAGGTAGCCACAGCCGTGAACTACCGCACTGTACTGTGTCTGCTGCTAATATATAGACTGGTTGATAAAGAGATAGTATACTCGGAACTAGTATGTATGTATAAAGAAAGAAAAAAAAACCACGGTTAGGTGGTATATACAATTATGGACGGGCTGCCGAGTGCCGACACAGAGGTAGCCACAGCCGTGAACTACCGCACTATACTGTGTCTGCTGCTAATATATAGACTGGTTGATAAAGAGATAGTATACTCGTAACTAGTATGTATGTATAAAGAAAGAAAAAAAAACCACGGTTAGGTGGTATATACAATTATGGACGGGCTGCCGAGTGCCGACACAGAGGTAGCCACAGCCGTGAACTACCGCACTGTACTGTGTCTGCTGCTAATATATAGACTGGTTGATAAAGAGATAGTATACTCGTAACTAGTATGTATGTATAAAGAAAGAAAAAAAAACCACGGTTAGGTGGTATATACAATTATGGACGGGCTGCCGAGTGCCGACACAGAGGTAGCCACAGCCGTGAACTACCGCACTGTACTGTGTCTGCTGCTAATATATAGACTGGTTGATAAAGAGATAGTATACTCGTAACTAGTATGTATGTATAAAGAAAGAAAAAAAAACCACGGTTAGGTGGTATATACAATTATGGACGGGCTGCCGAGTGCCGACACAGAGGTAGCCACAGCCGTGAACTACCGCACTGTACTGTGTCTGCTGCTAATATATAGACTGGTTGATAAAGAGATAGTATACTCGTAACTAGTATGTATGTATAAAGAAAGAAAAAAAAACCACGGTTAGGTGGTATATACAATTATGGACGGGCTGCCGAGTGCCGACACAGAGGTAGCCACAGCCGTGAACTACCGCACTGTACTGTGTCTGCTGCTAATATATAGACTGGTTGATAAAGAGATAGTATACTC
Source organism: Pseudophryne corroboree (assembly GCF_028390025.1). Classification (NCBI taxonomy): domain Eukaryota; kingdom Metazoa; phylum Chordata; class Amphibia; order Anura; family Myobatrachidae; genus Pseudophryne; species Pseudophryne corroboree. Next base: position 823,857,136 of record NC_086447.1, read on the forward strand.
GTAACTAGTATGTATGTATAAAGAAAGAAAAAAAAACCACGGTTAGGTGGTATATACAATTATGGACGGGCTGCCGAGTGCCGACACAGAGGTAGCCACAGCCGTGAACTACCGCACTGTACTGTGTCTGCTGCTAATATATAGACTGGTTGATAAAGAGATAGTATACTCGTAACTAGTATGTATGTATAAAGAAAGAAAAAAAAACCACGGTTAGGTGGTATATACAATTATGGACGGGCTGCCGAGTGCCGACACAGAGGTAGCCACAGCCGTGAACTACCGCACTGTACTGTGTCTGCTGCTAATATATAGACTGGTTGATAAAGAGATAGTATACTCGTAACTAGTATGTATGTATAAAGAAAGAAAAAAAAACCACGGTTAGGTGGTATATACAATTATGGACGGGCTGCCGAGTGCCGACACAGAGGTAGCCACAGCCGTGAACTACCGCACTGTACTGTGTCTGCTGCTAATATATAGACTGGTTGATAAAGAGATAGTATACTCGTAACTAGTATGTATGTATAAAGAAAGAAAAAAAAACCACGGTTAGGTCACTGGTATATACAATTATGGACGGGCTGCCGAGTGCCGACACAGAGGTAGCCACAGCCGTGAACTACCGCACTGTACTGTGTCTGCTGCTAATATAGACTGGTTGATAAAGAGATAGTATACTACTAATATTATATACTGGTGGTCAGGTCACTGGTCACTAGTCACACTGGCAGTGGCACTCCTGCAGCAAAAGTGTGCACTGTTTAATTTTAATATAATATTATGTACTCCTGGCTCCTGCTATAACCTATAACTGGCACTGCAGTAGTGCTCCCCAGTCTCCCCCACAATTATAAGCTGTGTGAGCTGAGCAGTCAGACAGATATATAATATATATAGATGATGCAGCACACTGGCCTGAGCCTGAGCAGTGCACACAGATATGGTATGTGACTGAGTCACTGTGTGCTGTGTATCGCTTTTTTCAGGCAGAGAACGGATTATAAATAAAAGTGGTGGTCACTGGTCACTATCAGCAAAACTCTGCACTGTACACTACTGAGTACTCCTAATGCTCCCCAAAATTAGTAAATCAAGTGTCTCTCTAATCTATTCTAATTCTAAACGGAGAGGACGCCAGCCACGTCCTCTCCCTATCAATCTCAATGCACGTGTGAAAATGGCGGCGACGCGCGGCTCCTTATATAGAATCCGAGTCTCGCGATAGAATCCGAGCCTCGCGAGAATCCGACAGCGTCATGATGACGTTCGGGCGCGCTCGGGTTAACCGAGCAAGGCGGGAAGATCCGAGTCGCTCGGACCCGTGAAAAAAAACATGAAGTTCTGGCGGGTTCGGATTCAGAGAAACCGAACCCGCTCATCTCTAGCTGACACATGGGACACCTTTCCACGAATGAGACCTGTCAGTGACAGCTGTCACTGACAGGTCTCTAAGCCAATCAGGAAGCGCAACTTCGTTGCGCTCACCTGATTGGCTGAGCGCTGTCTGCACTGTGACAGCGCATCGCACAGCTCCCTCCATTATATTCAATGGTGGGAACTTAGCGGCTAGCGGTGAGGTCACCCGCCGGTCAGCGGCTGACCGGCGGGTGACCCCACCGCTACCCGCAAAGTTCCCACCATTGAAAGTAATGGAGCGGCTTTGCGATGCGCTGTAGGGATGGACATCGATGGTCGATGTTTCTGAACCATCGATGTTTTCGTTTCGATGGTAGTGTTTTTAGCATTTAATGGTGCCCTCCCGATGTTTTTCACCATTGAATGATAGTCATTCGATGGTCTTCCGATGGTGGCTTGTTTTTTTCTAATTCCAAATAGCTATGCCTCCCCTTGCTGCTGTGTCTATCAGGGAAACTTCCTAAGTCCGTTGGAGGCTGTCTGTTTCACACATGAGCCTGCTCAGCCAGTCCCCTCACCCCCTCCCCTCTCTAGGCTGCTGCTAGGCAACAGGGCCCACTGCAAGCTCTGATTGGCTCTCACTGACTCAGAGAGCCAATCAGATCCCAGAACTTACCCTGCTGCAGCAGAAGCCACAGAAACTCGGAGCTCAGGAGGATTCAGAGGAGACAGAGTGACCTCACTGATCTTTATATCACCCCAGCTATACACCACCACTGATCAGGGGGAATAATTTAGGAGGGCTATGGACAAAGTCCTTGCTTGAGTATGTTTTGGACTGTTTGAAAAACCAAGAGAAAACACAAACACCATGAAAAGAACATACAAACTCCACACCATAATCATCGGAATTGGTCCCATGTGAGACAGCAAAGCAAACCGTGCACTGAGCAAGTAGCCATCCACATTATTGTAAGAAATTCCAAGCCGGTACGCCGTACCGCCGGGTCGTCCACAATACTGCATTCCGCTGGCTTCGTTCTGTGTGAGGGGAGGAGAGCGCAGCGCAGTGCCTCTCTTGCCCCTCAATTCTCTTGGATGCCCAGTCTCACTCTCCATCGGCGGCGGCGCGGTCAATCTGAATAAGGCACCGGTTTACTAGCCAATCAGAGCTCATGGACCGGCAGCCGTGGCTCCTGATTGGCTGGCGGTCCGCAAACTCTGGCTAACGAACCGGCGCATCATTTCAGATTGACCCCGCCGCCGTTGGAGAGTGAGACCGGGCATCAAAGAGAATTGAGAGGCAAGAGACGCTATGCTACGCTCTCCTCCCCTCACATAGAAGAAACAGAGCCAGCGGTAAGGGGTGGGGGGCAATGAGCGCACAGTGGGACAATGTATATCTGCCACAGGGGGGGCATTGTATATCTGACACAGTGGGGGCATTGTATATCTGGCACAGTGGGGGCATTGCATATCTGGCACAGTGGGGGCATTGCATATCTGGCACAGTGGGGGCATTGCATATCTGGCACAGTGGGGGCATTGCATATCCGGCACAGTGGGGGCATTGCATATCCGGCACAGTGGGGGCATTGCATATCCGGCACAGTGGGGGCATTGCATATCCGGCACAGTGGGGGCATTGCATATCCGGCACTGTGGGGGCATTGCATATCTGGCACTGTGGGGGCATTGCATATCTGGCACAGTGGGGGTAATGCATATCTGGCACAGTGGGGGTAATGTATATCTGGCACTGTGGGGGCATTGCATAGGGCCGTGGCTCCTGATTGGCTGGCGGTCCGCAAACTCTGGCTAACGAACCGGCGCATCATTTCAGATTGACCCCGCCGCCGTTGGAGAGTGAGACCGGGCATCAAAGAGAATTGAGAGGCAAGAGACGCTATGCTACGCTCTCCTCCCCTCACATAGAAGAAACAGAGCCAGCGGTAAGGGGTGGGGGGCAATGAGCGCACAGTGGGACAATGTATATCTGCCACAGGGGGGGCATTGTATATCTGGCACTGTGGGGGCATTGCATATCTGGCACAGTGGGGGTAATGCATATCTGGCACAGTGGGGGTAATGTATATCTGGCACTGTGGGGGCATTGCATATCTGGCACTGTGGGGGCATTGCATATCTGGCACTGTGGGGGCATTGTATAGCTGGCACAGTGGGGGCAATGTATCTCTGGCACTGTGAGGGCATTGTATATCTGGCACAGTGGGGGCATTGTATATTTGGCACTGAGGGGGCAATGTTACTTCATCATTGGGCATTGTGTGTGTATATTATATATGTATATTATACACACAATGTCCAGTGATAAAGTAATATGTTGCTTAGAGTCTGGTCCTGCCCCCGATCCCAATTCCCACATTGCAAACGAAAATGCAGGCTTTTGCGCATGAACTAGTCATATAACTAGTTTTCACCATCGAATACTTTTGATGTGATGGTTAGTAACCATTGCATCGAAAGTTTCAATGGTGGAACATTGCCATCATATGATGGTTTGCTTTCGATGTCCATCCCTAAATTGCGCTGTCACAGTACAGACAGCGGACAGCCAATCAGGTGAGCGCCACGGAAGTAGCGCTTCCTGATTGGCTGAAGGGACGTCAGTGACAGGAGTCACGTGATGTCCCGGCATTCGGGAGAAAGGGGTCTGATGTGAAAACATTGGACCCCTTTCTAGTCCGGTATGGATCGGTGTTCGGTTTGTTTTTTTGCCAAGAACGTGGATTTACCTCTGGACGTGGATGTACCTCTGGACGCTGGAAGGTGAGTATAATTTTTTCACAGGTACCCTCGGATCGTCGGCGACCGTGGCAGTCGGCGTGTCAACATAGGTAAGTATGTGTGTGTCGGCAGTATGTAATAAAGTTGTACAAGTCACGGTGTCTGTGTCCTGTTTTTATTTGGGTATTTTTTTTCCAGTAGTACTACAGGTACCAGCGGGCCCGTTTTTCTCCCGCATGCTGGTACTTGTGGTTCTCCAAGTACCAGCTTGCGGGGGAGGCTTGCTGGGACTTGTAGTACTAATGGAAAAAACAATATCTTTTTATTATCACAAAGGCTATCAGCCCCCCCATCCGCAGCCCATTGGATGGGGGGGGACAGCCTCGGGCTTCACCCCTGGCCCTTGGGTGGCTGGGGGGGGGGACCCCTTGATTGAAGGGGTCCCCACTCCCCCAGGGTACCCCGGCCAGGGGTGACTAGTTGGATATTTGATGCCACGGCCGCAGGGCACGGCATAAAAGTGACCCCCGGCTGTGGCATTATCTGTCCAGCTAGTGGAGCCCGGTGCTGGTGTTAAAAATACGGGGGACCCCTACTCTTTTTGTCCCCCGTATTTTTGGCACCAGCATCAGGCGCAGAGCCCGGTGCTGGTTTTAAAAATACGGGGGATCCCTGGCCAATTTTTCCCCTGCATTTTTAGAACCAGGACCAGCTCAAAGAGCCCGAGGCTGGTTATGCTTTGGAGGGGGGACCCCACGCCATTTTTTTTTCGGGTTTTTCACGTTTTTTTCCCGTTTTTTAAAATCGCGGCAAAATCCGCCAAATCGGCCGATTTTCGCCCGCGATTCTGGCGAATCCGTTTTTCATTGAATATGGTGAATCCCGGCAGGCACCTGCCGGGATTCACCTGGCGAATTTGGTCGAATTAAAAAACGGCGATAATTGCCGCGAATTCGACCGCAATTGCATATACCCCATAGAGAGCTACTGCAAAGACATTGGTATTTCTGCAAAGAAATATAATCAGCACTTAAAACTGAAACTAAAACTTGTGGCTAAACTTTAAAAACAAGTATATAAATTATCAAAGATGTCTGTAATATTTATTGTAAAAACAATGACATTTGTTTCCATGTTGTGTGTTGTGGACTTCATGTAAAGTACTCATGTCACTGACCAAAGATTATATACAGTAAGGAGGAACATTCTGTAGTGTACAGCCCACAGACACAGTTTAACTTGGAATAGTTTGGCTGCAATTTTGACTTTGAGGTTTAAGCGCTGTTGATATTTTCCTTTCTTGTACGTGCGGCACCCTAATCTCCAGTTTGTGCCTATAGAAGCTGAAATATAGCTGCTTTCCTGAGCACCTTACCTCAAAAAGAATGAGGAGATGAAAAAGATTTTTATTTCATATGTACGGAAAAGTTAGATATGACAGGGATACTTTAATAAATTATTATAACGTTCTCTACAAAACAACGTCATCCCTTTCCTACATAAAAAAAATTGCTGAGATTGTGGACAAGCACTGAAAGTCCTGGCTGAATCAACCTTGAAGTAGGTGTCCTATAGAACCATGCATATCACAGACGGGATCCGGTCTGAAGATCGATACTGTCTAGGTCGACAATGTTTAGGTCGACCACTATAGGTCGACAGTCACTAGGTCGACATGGATGGAAGGTCGACAGGGTTGCTAGGTCGACATGAGTTTTTCAAATTTTTTTCTTTTTTTTGTATTTTTTCATACTTAACGATCCACGTGGACTACGATTGGAACGGTAATCTGTGCCGAGCGAAGCGGTAGCGGAGCGAAGGCACCATGCCCGAAGAATGGCGAGCGAAGCGGTGCACTAATTTGGGATCCCGGTCACTCTACGAAGAAAACGACACCAAAAAAAAAAATCCTCATGTCGACCTTTAGACCTGTCGACCTAGCACATGTCGACCTAGAAACCCTGTCGACCTTCCATCCATGTCGACCTAGTGACTGTCGACCTATAGTGGTCGACCTAAACATTGTCGACCTAGATACTGTCGATTTGATGAACCACACCCATCACAGACGCAGTGTTTAAATCCTCGATACACAAATTTGAAAATGGAAAAAAATAAAAATAAAACAAAAAATATTTTGAACTGAAAAAAAAAGAAAATGCCCAAACCTCCCTGGTGTATTCAGTAGGCTTTACAATTGTCACATTGCCTCATTAGTTTACTGTATGCTCTAAGGTGTCTATTTATTATTTTCTGTCAATAATAAAGATTTTCTAGTAGCTGCTTATTGCAATGATAGAAAAATCTACTTTCGCTGGAATGTACCATTAAAATGTTGCCGGGGGCCACGGAGTGTACTAAACTGGCTGGCAGCAGTAAGAGGACTCTTGGAGTCTTTTTGGAAACTGGTATATTCTTCTTTGCTTGTTCAGTTTGGCCTGGTAAGTACAATACACAGACATGTTCACTCGTTTATTTTTTGAGCCCATATTTTGTTACAGCTGCCTATGCACAGGACAGGAGTGTGAATATATGGGTGCAGGGTGTGCGGTGTGGCCTCCCCTGGACCCAGTGGCCCGTGTACATAACACACCTTGCACCCATTACAGATACACCATGACTGGGGCACTGGACAGTGTTCTAATGGATTTTACATTTTTATAGTTTATATTAGAGACCGTGGCCAGCTACACTGGGGCATGCCACTGCTCCTCCTCCTTCGTAATCCGATCGGGGGGGGGGGGGGGGGGCAGAGTTTTGCGGAATGACACAGTTTCGTCATGATGTCACTATGCAACCGCGTCATTCCGCGAAACTCTGCTAACCTGAGCGGAGTACGAGGGAGGAGGGGGAGAGGATTTTAGTGCTGGCAGGCTAGAGCCCACCAGCAAATATACACCCCCTTGGCAACGAATATGGATCCTAGAGCATGATACCCCTGGCAATGAGCATGACACACAGTGCGTGAAAGCCCTGGCAATGCACAGGTAATTCATTTAAAACCCCACCCTGGGTGGTGTTACATAGTAAGCATAAAGTCACCACTGAAGGGGTTAAACATCTAGGACACGGTAGAGGCTGGAGGCATGATGCTCTATTATAATGGACGGGATGTGTGTGTGTGTGTGTGTGTGTGTGTGTGTGTGTGTGTGGGGGGTTTCAAAAATTGCTTCTGCTGCTGCAAATGTATAGCATTATTGGATAACACTGCAGCCCACCATAATATTCCATAGCTCTGTTTTTTAGACCTAATTTCTCTGGTAATTCAACGAGCATCCAATAATGTGCTTTGGGATTTGTGCATAATTTATATTGAGATTTGTTATGTATTTCATAATCATGAAAAAAAATCCTGTTATACATTCTTTTACCTGTTTAATATCCACATCTACTGAACGCTCCATTAATCATTACTGACACAACAATTTCATCTGCAATGACAATTTTACTTGTATATTACCCCACCACAATATAAGCTGATATTTTAATATGTTGTATAAACAGTGAGATAATGGAACTCTGCATCTTAGTACATTAAAGGATGCATAACTCACAATAAAAGTCATTTTTAAATGAAATCCCTAATCTGTAGTGTTCTACACCTATTTTCCCTGAAGATGGCGCTGCTGTTATTGCTGTATAGAGAGAGAGTTTCTGTAGTGACAACACATTTAAATTTCCAAATTACCATAGCATTAGTTGGTAGCCTTAGGCAGGAGATGGCTCAATAAATAGCACTCGCATCAAAAACACTGTTTGCCAGAAGTTTGAAGTACACACATATTTCTCTGACGTCCTAAGTGGATGCTGGGGACTCCGTCAGGACCATGGGGATTAGCGGCTCCGCAGGAGACAGGGCACAAAACTAAAGCTTTAGGATCAGGTGGTGTGTACTGGCTCCTCCCCCTATGACCCTCCTTCAAGGCTCAGTTAGGTTTTTGTGCCCGTCCGAGCAGGGTGCAATCTAGGTGGCTCTCTTAAGGAGCTGCTTAGAAAAAGTTTTTAGGTTTCTTATTTTCAGTGAGTCCTGCTGGCAACAGGCTCACTGCATCGAGGGACTTAGGGGAGAGAAGTTCAACTCACCTGCGTGCAGGATGGATTGGCTTCTTAGGCTACTGGACACCATTAGCTCCAGAGGGAGTCGGAACACAGGTCTCACCCTGGGGTTCGTCCCGGAGCCGCGCCGCCGACCCCCCTTGCAGATGCTGAAGATTGAAGGTCCAGAAACCGGCGGCAGAAGGCTTTTCAGTCTTCATGAAGGTAGCGCACAGCACTGCAGCTGTGCGCCATTGTTGTCACACACTTCACACCAACGGTCACGGAGGGTGCAGGGCGTTGCTGGGGGCGCCCTGGGCAGCAATGTATAATACCTTATTCTGGCTAAAAATACATCACATATAGCCCCTGGAGGCTATATGGATGTATTTAACCCCTGCCAGGTCTCAGAAAAACGGGAGAAGAAGCCCGCCGAAAAGGGGGCGGGGCCTATTCTCCTCAGCACACAGCGCCATTTTCCCTCACAGAAAGGCTGGTGGGAAGGCTCCCAGGCTCTCCCCTGCACTGCACTACAGAAACAGGGTTAAAACAGAGAGGGGGGGTACTTATTTGGCGATATGTATATATATATTAAAATGCTATAAGGGAAAAACACTTATATAAAGGTTGTCCCTGTATAATATAGCGTTTTTGGTGTGTGCTGGCAAACTCTCCCTCTGTCTCCCCAAAGGGCTAGTGGGGTCCTGTCCTCTATCAGAGCATTCCCTGTGTGTGTGCTGTGTGTCGGTACTTGTGTGTCGACATGTATGAGGACGATGTTGGTGAGGAGGCGGAGCAATTGCCGGTAATGGTGATGTCACTCTCTAGGGAGTCGACACCGGAATGGATGGCTTATTTAAGGAATTACGTGATAATGTCAACACGCTGCAAGGTCGGTTGACGACATGAGACGGCCGGCAAACCAATTAGTACCTGTCCAGGCGTCTAAAACACCGTCAGGGGCGTTAAAACGTCCTTTTACCTCAGTCGGTCGACACAGACACGGACACTGACTCCAGTGTCGACGGTGAAGAAACAAACGTATTTTCCTTTAGGGCCACACGTTACTTGTTAAGGGCAATGAAGGAGATGTTACATATTTCTGATACTACAAGTACCACAAAAAAGGGTATTATGTGGAGTGTGAAAAAACTACATGTGGTTTTTCCTGAATCAGATAAATTAAATGAAGTGTGTGATGATGCGTGGGTTTCCCCCGATAGAAAATTATTGGCGGTATACCTTTTCCCGCCAGAAGTTATGGCGCGTTGGGAAACACACCTTAGGGTGGATAAGGCGCTCACACGCTTATAAAAACAAGTGGCGTTACCGTCTCCAGATACGGACGCCCTCAAGGAGCCAACTGATAGGAGGTTGGAAAATATCCTAAAAAGTATATACACACATACTGGTGTTATACTGCGACCAGCGATCGCCTCAGCCTGGATGGGCAGCGCTGGGGTGGCTTGGTCGGATTCCCTGACTGGAAATATTGATACCCTTGACAGGGACAGTATTTTATTGACTATAGAGCATTTAAAAGATGCATTTCTATATATGCGAAACTCTGGCATCAAGAGTAAGTGCGATGTCCATATCTGCCAGACGATGTTTCTGGACACGACAGTGGTCAGGTGATGCAGATTCCAAACGGCACATGGAAGTATTGCCGTATAAAGGGGAGGAGTTATTTGGGGTCGGTCCATCGGACCTGGTGGCCACGGCAACAGCTAAAAAATCCACCTTTTTTACCCCAAGTCACATCTCAGCAGAAAAAGACATAGTCTTTTCAGCCTCAGTCCTTTCGTCCCCATAATATCTGCTCAGGGATAGAGATAAGGGAAGAAGACTGCAGCAGGCAGCCCATTCCCAGGAACAGAAGCCTTCCACCGCTTCTGCCAAGTCCTCAGCATGACGCTGGGGCCGTACAAACAGGTGCGGTGGGGGGTCGTCTCAAGAGTTTCAGCACGCAGTGGGCTCACTCGCAAGTGGACCCCTGGATCCTACAAGTAGTATCCCAGGGGTACAGATTGGAAATTCGAGACGTCTCCCCTTCGCAGGTTCCTGAAGTTTGCTTTACCAACGTCTACCTCCGACAGGGAGGCAGTATTGGAAACAATTCACAAGCTGTATTCCCAGCAGGTGATAATCAAAGTACCCCTCCTACAACAAGTAAAGGGGTATTATTCCACACTATATTGTGGTACTGAAGCCAGACGGCTCGGTGAGACCTATTCTAAATGGAGTCACTCAGAGCAGTGATAGCGAACCAGGAAGAAGGGGACTATATGGTGTCCCTGGACATCAAGGATGCTTACCTCCATGTCCAAATTTGCCCTTCTCACAAAGGGTACCTCAGGTTCGTGGTACAAAACTGTCACTATCCGTTTCAGACGCTGCCGTTTGGATTGTCCACGGCACCCCGGGTCTTTACCAAGGTAATGGCCGAAATGATGATTCTTCTTCAAAGAAAAGGCGTCTTAATTATCCCTTACTTGGACGATCTCCTGATAAGGGCAAGGTCCAGAGAACAGTTGGAGGTCGGAGTAGCACTATCTCAAGTAGTTCTACGACAGCACGGGTGGATTCTAAATATTCCAAAATCGCAGCTGTCTCCGACGACACGTCTGCTGTCCCTAGGGATGATTCTGGACACAGTCCAGAAAAAGGTGTTTCTCCCGGAGGAGAAAGCCAGGGAGTTATCCGAGCTAGTCAGGAACCTCCAAAAACCAGGAAAAGTGTCAGTGCATCATTGCACAAGGGTCCTGGGAAAAATGGTGGCTTCTTACGAAGCGATTCCATTCGGCAGATTTCACGCAAGAACTTTTCAGTGGGATCTGCTGGACAAATGGTCCGGATCGCATCTTCAGATGCATCAGCGGATAACCCTGTCTCCAAGGACAAGGGTGTCTCTTCTGTGGTGGCTGCAGAGTGCTCATCTACTAAAGTGCCACAGTTATGCATTCAGGACTGGGTCCTGGTGACCACGGATTCCAGCTTGAAAGGCTGGGGAGCAGTCACACAGGGAAAAAATTTCCAGGGAGTGTGATCAAGTCTGGGGACTTCTCTCCGCATAAATATACTGGAGCTAAGAGCAATTTACAATGCTCTAAGCTTAGCAAGACCTCTGCTTCAAGGTCAGCCGGTATTGATCCAGTGAGACAACATCACGGCAGTCGCCCACGTAAACAGACAGGGCGGCACAAGAAGCAGGAGGACAATGGCAGAAACTGCAAGGATTCTTCGCTGGGCGGAAAATCATGTGATAGCACTGTCAGCAGTTTTCATTCCGGGAGTGGACAACTGGGAAGCAGACTTCCTCAGCACGACCTCCACCCGGGAGAGTGGGGACTTCATCGAGAAGTTGTTTCCACATGATTGTGCACCGTTGGGAAAGACCAAAGGTGGACATGATGGCGTCCCGCCTGAACAAAAAACTGGACAGGTATTGCGCCAGGTCAAGAGACCCTCAGGAAATAGCTGTGGACGTTCTGGTAACACCATGGGTGTACCAGTCGGTGTATGTGTTCCCTCCTCTGCTTCTCATACCAAAGGTACTGAGAATTATAAGACGTAGAGGAGTAAGAACTATACTCGTGGCTCCGGATGGGCCAAGAAGGACTTGGTACCCGGAACTTCATGAGATGCTCACAGAGGACTCAGGGCCTCTGCCGATAAGAAGGGACTTGCTTCAGCAAGTACCATGTCTGTTCCAAGACTTACCGCGGGTGCGTTTGACGGCATGGCGGTTGAACGCTGGATCCTAAAAAAAAAAAAAAAAAGGCATTCCGGAAGAGGTCATTCCTACCCTGGTCAAAGCCAGGAAGGAGGTGACCGCACAACATTATCACCACATGTGGCGAAAATATGTTGCGTGGTGTGAGGCCAGGAAGGCCCCACGAAGAAATTTCAACTCGGTCGATTCCTGCAAACAGGAGTGTCTATGGGCCTCAAATTGGGGTCCATTAAGGTTCAAATTTCGGCCCTGTCGATTTTCTTCCAGAAAGAATTGGTTTCAGTTCCTGAAGTCCAGAAATTTGACAAGGGAGTACTGCATATACAACCCCCTTTTGTGCCTCCAGTGGCACTGTGGGATCTCAACGTAGTCCTGGGATTCCTCAAATCACGTTGGTTTAAACCGCTCAAATCTGTGGATTTGAAATATCTCACATGGAAAGTGACCATGATGTTGACCCTGGCCTCGGCCAGGCGAGTGTCAGAATTGGCGGTTTTGTCTCACAAAAGCCCATATCTGATTGTCCATTCGGACAGGGCAGAGCTGCGGACTCGTCCCCAGTTTCTCCCTAAGGTGGTGTCAGCGTTTCATCTGAACCAGCTTATTGTGGTACCTGCGGCTACTAGAGACTTGGAGGACTCCAAGTTGCTAGATGTTGTCAGGGCCCTGAAAATATAGATTTCCAGGACGGCTGGAGTCAGGAAAACTGACTTGCTGTTATCCTGTATGCACCCAAAAAACTGGGTGCTCTTGCTTCTAAGCAGACGATTGCTAGTTGAATGTGTAGTACAATTCAGCTTGCACATTCTGTGGCAGGACTGCCACAGCCAAAATATATAAATGCCCATTACACAAGGAAGGTGGGCTCATCTTGGGCGACTGCCCGAGGGGTCTCGGCTTACAACTTTGCCGAGCTGCTACTTGGTCAGGGGCACACCCTGGCTGAGGAGGACCTGGAGTTCTCTCACTCGGTGCTGCAGAGTCATCCGCACTCTCCCGCCCGTTTGGGAGCTTTGGTATAATCCCCATGGTCCTGACGGAGTCCCCAGCATCCACTTAGGACGTCAGAGAAAATAAGATTTTACTTACCGATAAATCTATTTCTCGTAGTCCGTAGTGGATGCTGGGCGCCCATCCCAAGTGCGGATTGTCTGCAATACTTGTACATAGTTATTGTTACAAAAAAATCGGGTTGTTATTGTTGTGAGCCGTCTGTTCAGAGGCTCCTACGTTTGTCATACTGTTAACTGGGTTTAGATCACAAGTTATACGGTGTGATTGGTGTGGCTGGTATGAGTCTTACCCGGGATTCAATATCCTTCCTTATTGTGTACGCTCGTCCGGGCACAGTATCCTAACTGAGGCTTGGAGGAGGGTCATAGGGGGAGGAGCCAGTACACACCACCTGATCCTAAAGCTTTAGTTTTGTGCCCTGTCTCCTGCGGAGCCGCTAATCCCCATGGTCCTGACGGAGTCCCCAGCATCCACTACGGACTACGAGAAATAGATTTATCGGTAAGTAAAATCTTATTTTAAGTATAATTGATTAAATTGCCGATCAGTTCAATGTATGACTTAAAGGCAGCTGCTGCATGTCAATAGAGTAGAAGCCACACTCAGTAGAGGAGACGGTAGCACTTCTATTCTGATTTATTGGATAGGACTGGATGGATTAAATCCCCCTGTTCTCTGTGCTACTGTGACTACACATTAACCACATACTGTAGTCTTACTTCTGGTAGTAATGAAGGTTCTGGAAAAAAAATCCAATGCTTACAAAATAAGGGTCAGCACTGGCCTATTTATAATGGGTGCGCCATTTTCCTGGAGATCTGCACATGCGCATTAGGGTCTGAGCACTCTAGTGCTCATACTCTCTACAGCACTGCACTGCTGCCGGTGCCCAGCAGAGAGGAGGGGGCCCAGACGGAGGAGGTTGCACATGGGCCTCCTCATCTCTTAACACGCCCATTGGGGTCAGGCCATAAAGAGGGTAGGGTGGACAATTTCTAGTTCTTTCTCTTGATAAGTAGCTAGTCGCTGTGTTGCTATGTAAGTGTATATTTTTGTACGTCTGTACAGGTGTATACTCTTACCCCTAGCCTAGAGGTTCCCAGACTCTGTCCTCAAGGCACTCTAACGGTCCAGGTTTTAAGGATAACCATGTTTGGGCGCAGGCGACTTAATTAGTACCTCAAGCAAATTGATTTAATCATCTGCTCAGACATGGACATCCTTAAAACCTGGACTGTTATGGTGCCTTGAGGACCAAATGTTGTGGGTACCACTGACCTAGCCTCAATACACCATGCATGTCATGACACCAGATGTGAGTGAGCCGTGCTGAGAGTTGTAGTGTCTTTTTTTGCTGGCATGTGTGTCTTAATTGCTTGGGGATGTGACAAAACCGCTTCATGAGACTGCACTGATTAATGTGATATGCGACACTTGTAGTTCTGTATTACCCCTTTCACACCGCAAGTATATCCCGGGATATTGCCGGGTCGAGGTGCAGTCGAAAAGCACCACTTTTGAATATCCCGGGTCGAGTAACCTTGCATTTCAACCCGGTATAAAAGCAGTGTTATACACGGGTTGGATCCGGGTCAATTTGCACTCTAAAGTGTCCAACCCGGGTTATTCAACCCTGCATTCATGTAAAAGTGCTGATTGGCTGTTCTTTGTGTGCCTTGATGATGTCAGCAGCCTCAGCCCTGCTACACAGGAGAGCAATAAGACAGAGAGCAACAGAGAGCATTAACAATTAGAGCTGAAAAGAAATAAGAATTTACTTACCGATAATTCTATTTCTCGGAGTCCGTAGTGGATGCTGGGGTTCCTGAAAGGACCATGGGGAATAGCGGCTCCGCAGGAGACAGGGCACAAAAAAGTAAAGCTTTTACCAGATCAGGTGGTGTGCACTGGCTCCTCCCCCTATGACCCTCCTCCAGACTCCAGTTAGGTACTGTGCCCGGACGAGCGTACACAATAAGGGAGGCAATTTGAATCCCGGGTAAGACTCATACCAGCCACACCAATCACACCGTACAACTTGTGATCTAAACCCAGTTAACAGTATGATAACAGAAAGAGCCTCTTAAAGATGGCTCCTTAACAATATAACCCGAATTTGTTAACAATAACTATGTACAGTATTGCAGATAATCCGCACTTGGGATGGGCGCCCAGCATCCACTACGGACTCCGAGAAATAGAATTATCGGTAAGTAAATTCTTATTTTCTCTATCGTCCTAAGTGGATGCTGGGGTTCCTGAAAGGACCATGGGGATTATACCAAAGCTCCCAAACGGGCGGGAGAGTGCGGATGACTCTGCAGCACCGAACGAGAGAACTCCAAGTCCTCTTTTGCCAGGGTATCAAATTTGTAGAATTTTACAAACGTGTTTTCCCCCGACCACGTAGCTGCTCGGCAGAATTGTAATGCCGAGACCCCTCGGGCAGCCGCCCAAGATGAGCCCACCTTCCTTGTGGAATGGGCCTTAACAGATTTAGGCTGTGGCAGGCCTGCCACAGAATGAGCAAGTTGAATTGTGTTACAAATCCAACGAGCAATCGTCTGCTTAGAAGCAGGGGCACCCAACTTGTTGGGTGCATATAGTATCAACAGCGAGTCAGATTTTCTGACTTCAGCCGTCCTTGAAATGTATATTTTTAAGGCTCTGACAACGTCCAACAACTTGGAGTCCTCCAAGTCGCCAGTGGCCGCAGGCACCACAATAGGTTGGTTCAGGTGAAACGCTGATACCACCTTAGGGAGAAAATGCGGACGAGTCCTCAGTTCTGCCCTATCCGAATGGAAGATTAGATAAGGGCTTTTATAAGATAAAGCCGCCAATTCAGATACTCTCCTGGCGGAAGCCAGGGCCAGTAACATAGTCACTTTCCATGTGAGATATTTAAAATCCACCTTTTTCAATGGTTCAAACCAATGGGATTTGAGGAAATCTAAAACTACATTTAGATCCCACGGTGCCACCGGAGGCACCACAGGAGGCTGTATATGCAGTACTCCTTTAACAAAAGTCTGTACCTCAGGAACTGAGGCCAATTCTTTTTGGAAGAATATTGACAGGGCCGAAATTTGAACCTTAATAGATCTCAATTTGAGACCCATAGACAATCCTGATTGTAGGAAATGTAGGAAACGACCCAGTTGAAATTCCTCCGTCGGAACACTCCGATCCTCGCACCACGCGACATATTTTCGCCAAATGCGGTGATAATGTTTCGCGGTGACTTCCTTCCTTGCCTTAATCAAGGTAGGAATGACTTCTTCTGGAATGCCTTTTCCTTTTAGGATATGGCGTTCAACCGCCATGCCGTCAAACGCAGCCGCGGTAAGTCTTGAAAGAGACAGGGACCCTGTTGTAGCAGGTCCCTTCTCAGAAGTAGAGGGCACGGGTCGTCCGTGACCAACTCTTGAAGTTCCGGGTACCAAGTCCTTCTTGGCCAATCCGGAGCCACTAGTATTGTTCTTACTCCTCCTCACCGTATAATCTTCAATACCTTTGGTATGAGAGGCAGAGGAGGAAACACATATACTGATTTGTACACCCAAGGTGTTACCAGTGCGTCCACAGCTATTGCCTGTGGATCTCTTGACCTGGCGCAATACTTGTCCAGTTTCTTGTTGAGGCGAGACGCCATCATGTCTACCATTGGTCTTTCCCAACAGTTTACTAGCATGTGGAAGACTTCTGGATGAAGACCCCCCTCTCCCGGGTGAATATCGTGTCTGCTGAGGAAGTCTGCTTCCCAGTTGTCCACGCCCGGGAAGAACACTGCTGACAGTGCTATTACGTGATTCTCCGCCCAGCGAAGAATCTTGGTAGCTTCTGCCATTGCACTCCTGCTTCTTGTGCCGCCCTGTCTGTTTACATGGGCGACCGCCGTGATGTTGTCCGACTGAATCAACACCGGTTTTCCTTGCAGGAGTGGTTCCGCCTGGCTTAGAGCATTTTAGATTGCTCTTAGTACCAGAATGTTTATGTGAAGAGACTTTTCCAGGTTCGTCCATACCCCCTGGAAGTTTCTTCCTTGTGTGACTGCTCCCCAACCTCTCAGGCTGGCGTCCGTGGTCACCAGGATCAAATCCTGTATGCCGAATCTGCGGCCCTCCAATAGATGAGCCTTTTGCAACCACCACAGAAGATATACCCTTGTCCTTGGCGACAGGGTTATTCGCAGGTGCATCTGAGGATGCGACCCTGACCATTTGTCCAATAGATCCCTTTGGAAAATTCTTGCATGGAATCTGCCGAATGGAATTGCTTCGTAAAAAGCCACCATTTTTCCCAGGACTCTTGTGCATTGATGTACAGACACCTTTCCTGGTTTTAGGAGGTTCCTGACAGGTCGGATAACTCCTTGGCTTTTTCCTCGGGAAGAAAAACCTTTTTCTGAACCGTGTCCAGAATCATCCCTAGGAACAGCAGACGTATCGTCGGAAAACAGCTGCGATTTTTGGAATATTTAGAATCCAGTCGTGCCGTCGAAGAACTACTTTAGATAGTGCTCTTCCGACCTCCAACTGTTCTCTGGAACTTGCCCTTTTTAGGTCGTGCAAGTAAGGGATAATTTAGATGCCTTTTTTCTTTGAAGAAACATCTTTTCGGCCATTACCTTGGTAAAAAGGCCCGGGGTGCCGTGGATAATTCAAACGGCATCGTCTGAAACTGATATTGACAGTTCTGTACCACGAACCAGAGGTACCCTTGATGAGAAGGACAAAATTTGGACATGGAGGTAATCCTTGATGTCCAGGGACACCATATAGTCCCCTTTTTTTCGGTTCGCTATCACTGCTCTGAGTGACTTTATCTCGATTTGAACCTTTTATGTAAGTGTTCAAAACATTTTAGATTTAGACTATGTGTCACCAAGCCGTCTGGCTTCAGTACCACAATATAGTGTGGAAAAATAATACCCTTTTCCTTGTCGTAGGAGGGGTACTTTGATTATCACCTGCTGGATATACAGCTTGTGAATTGTTTCCAATGCTGCCTCCCTGTCGGAGGGAGCCGTTGGTAAAGCAGACTTCAGGAACCTGCGAGGAGAAGATGTCTCGACTCTCCAATCTTTACCCCTGGGATAATACTCGTACGATCTAGGGGTCAACTTGCGAGTGATCCCACTGCGCCCTGAGACTCTTGAGACTACCCCCCCACCTTGAGTCCGCTTGCACGGCCCCAGCGTCATGCTGAGGACTTGGCAGACGCGGTGGAGGGCTTCTTTTCCTGGGAAAGGGCTGCCTGCTGCAGTCTACTTCCCTTACCTCTATGTCTGGGCAGATATGACTGGCCTTTTGCCTGCATGCCCTCATGGGAAAGGAAAGATTGAGGCTGAAAAGACGGTGTCTTTTTTAGCTGAGATGTAACTTGGGGTAAAAAAGGTTGGATTTCCCAGCTGTTGCTGTGGTCCCCAGGTCCGATGGACCGACCCCCAAATAACTCCTTCCCTTTATACAGCAATACTTCCATCTGCCGTATGGGATCTGTATCACCTGACCACTGTCGTGTCCCTGACATCTTCTGGGAGATATGGACAACGCACTTATCTTGATGCCAGAGAGCAAATATCCCTCTGTGCATCTCACATACATATATATAGAATGCATCCTATTAAATGCTGTACATGAATAAAATATTTTCAGTCAGGGAATCCGACCAAGCCAACCCAGCACTGCATCTCCAGGCTGATGGCGATCGCTGGTCGCAGTATAACCACCGTATGTGTGTATATACTTTTTAGGATATTTTTCCAGCTTCCTATCAGCTGGCTCCTTGAGGGCGGCCGTATCTGGAGACGGTAACGCCACTTGATAAGCGTGTGAGCGCCTTATCACCCTAAGGGGTGTTTCCCAACGTACCCTAATTTCTGGCGGGAAAGGGTATAACGCCAATATTTGCTATCGGGGTAACCCTACGCATCATCACACACTTCATTTTATTTTATCTGATTCAGGAAAAACTACAGGTAGTTTTTTCACTCCCACATAATACCCTTTCTTGTGGTACTTGTAGTATCAGAAACACGTAACACCTCCTTCATTGCCCTTAACGTGTGGCCCTAATGAGAAATACGTTTGTTTATTCACCGTCGACACTGTATTCAGTGTCCGTGTCTGTGTCTGTGTCGACCGACTGAGGTAAATGGGCGTTTTTTAAAAACCCCTGACGGTGTTTCTGAGACGCCTGGACCGGTCCTAATAGATTGTCGGCCGTCTCATGTCGTCAACCGACCTTGCAGCGTGTTGACATTCTCACGTAATTCTCTAAATAAGCCATCCATTCCGGTGTCGACTCCCTAGAGAGTGACATCACCATTACAGGCAATTTCTCCGCCTCCTCACCAACATCGTCCTCATACATGTCGACACACACGTACCGACACACAGCACACACACCGGGAATGCTCTGACAGAGGACAGGACCCACTAGCCCTTTGGGGAGACAGAGGGAGAGTCTGCCAGCACACACCAAAAACGCTATAATTATATAGGGACAACCTTATATAAGTGTTTCTCCCTTATAGCATCTTTTATATATATACAATATCGCCAAAATCAGTGCCCCCCCTCTCTGTTTTAACCCTGTTTCTGTAGTGCAGTGCAGGGGAGAGCCTGGGAGCCTTCTCTCCAGCTTTTCTGTGAGAGAAAATGGCGCTGTGTGCTGAGGAGATAGGCCCCGCCCCTTTTTCGGCGGGCTCGTCTCCCGCTATTTTTGAAGTTAGGCAGGGGTTAAATATCTCCATATAGCCTCTGTGGGCTATATGTGAGGTATTTTTTGCCTCTAATAAGGTTTTTATTTGCCTCTCAGAGCGCCCCCCCCAGCGCTCTGCACCCTCAGTGACTGTTGTGTGAAGTGTGCTGAGAGGAAAATGGCGCACAGCTGCAGTGCTGTGCGCTACCTTTATGAAGACTCAGGAGTCTTCAGCCGCCGATTTTGGACCTCTTCTCTCTTCAGCGTCTGCAAGGGGGCCGGCGGCGCGGCTCCGGTGACCATCCAGGCTGTACCTGTGATCGTCCCTCTGGAGCTAGTGTCCAGTAGCCAAGCAGCAAATCCACTCTGCACGCAGGTGAGTTCACTACTTCTCCCCTAAGTCCCTCGTTGCAGTGATCCTGTTGCCAGCAGGACTCACTGTAAAGTAAAAAACCTAAGCTAAACTTTCTCTAAGCAGCTCTTTAGGAGAGCCACCTAGATTGCACCCTTCTCGTTCGGGCACAAAATCTAACTGGAGTCTGGAGGAGGGTCATAGGGGGAGGAGCCAGTGCACACCACCTGATCTGGTAAAAGCTTTACTTTTTTGTGCCCTGTCTCCTGCGGAGCCGCTATTCCCCATGGTCCTTTCAGGAACCCCAGCATCCACTTAGGACGATAGAGAAATTAGGGTTGAGGCAGAGATTGCTAGGCAGCTTTCTGCATACCTCCCACCTTATTAAAAGTACAAAGAGGGATCTTTGCGCATGCCCAAAAAGGGGGCATGGCCTATATGAAAGGGGCATGTCCTAGCGACAGAGCCTTGATCGCGAGTCACGCCCCCTTGTACCATGCCCCCTCTCACCTGTGAATAGACGCATGTGCACAGCGTCTATTCACCGCTGCTCTGCGAGAGGAGGCTCCCGACTGCCCCCCCCCCTCCTCCACCGCGAGACACTGTGGCCCGCAGGTGGGACAGCGGGATAATCCCAAAAAATGGGACTGTCCCGCAAAAATCGGGACAGTTGGGAGGTATGTTAAAGATGCAATTGTGTATAAAAACATAGCTCTGTCAGCCACGATTCCTGCAATGCTGTGAGCTGTCCCTACCATGTCCTTTTGTCCCCTTCTGACACCTCATCTTTCTGAGCCAAAAAAAAGTCCATTTAAAATGACATCCATGGTGTTTTAATTGCTGACCCGGGTTGAGTTAAAAGGAGCCAACCCTGCAATAACCCGGATTGAAAGTGTAGTGTGAAAGGGTCTGACCCGTGTCCGACCCGGGTTCAAAGTACCGGGTTGACCCGGGTTTGCGGTGTGAAAGGGGTATATGTGACAGAGTCTGAATCTGTGTACAAAGCACAATGGAATTTGGAGTGGAAAATGCCACAGCCGCTGCATTGTAGCACTTATACTGTAGTGTATAAGGACATATCTGTACAGTGCCCTTTAGACGATCTAGTAGCACTATCCTACTGCTAAAAATACACATTTTCTTCCTGAAGTTAAGGTGCCCATACGCTAGTGGGATTTGGGACCTTTTCCTACGATTCCGACGCATCGGGCCATGAAATCGGATGAAAAGTGGCAAATCGCCTGTGAATACGATCCGAATCGCAATCCAATGCTCATTGGATCATAGCCTGTAGATCACAAGGGCTGCACTATGGATTTCTTGGATCCCGCAGGCATGGCTGGGATCGCATACGATACATCGTATGCAAAAGCACCGCATATGATGTATTGTATGTGATCCTGCTGCCTGGGAAGCCGCCGGGCAGTTCAAGGGAGACGTATGCGACTTTTCCCCTCGGAGAAATCTCAGTAGTGTATGGGGACCTGAACAGTAGCGATTGGAGATTGGACCTGTTCATAACACATCTATAGGGGGCGTATTACAGTACACACAGTATAGACTTTTGCATATGAGTTATCAAATGTTTTGCCCATTGACAACGACAAGCAACATAGAGGCCATTTAAGTGTCATTTAAGGAGGACTTGCCATATATATGTTTAACCTGTAATCAGGAAGGCCACTGCAATAAGATTATACCGTAATACACAGTATACAACTAATTCATTTGTTTTGTTACTTGAAATGATGCACTGTTTACTGTAGATTATATTGAATTCTAATTTTTGTGACCATATAAAAGCATGAAGCTGTAGGCTTAGTGCTTGTTTGCAGGACACTGAAATCCACAGCTCAAAATTACTTACTGGAATTAATACCTGCATCCACTGTCAGGAGTGGGCAGTCGTTATCACCCCTCTGATCCTGCCATCTTCTGCTGACCTTTCACCAGAGAATTTTGCCCTCTAAATTATTAATTTTTTTTTAAAGACCACTAAGGGCTCGATTCAATTGAATGCGGATTGAATAGCGCCAGGAGGGATCTCCCAGAACTATTCAATTCAGCGCAATGTGATCCCCGGCTAAAGGATTTCTTTCTGCACCCATCCAGGGGTGCGAGCAGAAATCCAACAAAACTAGGCCTGCAATGCTGTTTGCAAGCACCATGCAAACAGCATTGCAGCAAGGCATTTTAGTCGGCGAATGCCCATTCTCGCAACTAAACACCCTGTTTCATCCAGGACTATGGGCATTCTCCAACTTGGCATTGCGCTAAATTGAATATCTTCAGGAACTCCTTCCTGGCGCTATTCAGTTCACTGTGAATTGAATCTGCCCAATTGTGTTTCTGCTTGCAGCAAATAAGATCGCAACTGCTAATTTATGCACGCCCAGAAAACGCCGTCTGAATGGCCATGAAACGAATGCGTTTGGCCGACCACTCCCCATTACCACCCCCAAAAGCTGTCTTCCTGTCACACACTGTGCAACTAATTGCTCGGCGAAACAACATTCGCAATTCGCTTGTTGCGTGTCTGTACTGCGGATCAGATGCTTGCGCAGTAAGAAAACATTGACCGATATGCATACAATATTCGCCTTGTGACTGCATCTGAATTAGGCCCAGAAGGGAGATGCATATGGACACGGGTGTGCCAAAATCTAAAAATATCTTTGACTATGGGGCTAATTCAGACCTGATCGCTAGGCTGCATTTTCATCAGCGGGCGATCAGGTCTAAACTGCGTATGCACCGCAATGCACAGACGCGTTGCATGGGTACAAAGCGGATCGCCGCTCAGCGATGGGTTTGTGCGAAGGATCCATTCACACGGGCGTTCGGAAGGAGATTGACAGGAAGAAGGCATTTGTGGGTGTTAACTGACCATTTTCTAGGAGTGTTTGGAAAAACGCAGGCGTTTCCAAGCGTTGGAAGGGTGGGTGTCTGACGTCAATTCCTGCCCTGAACAGGCTGGAGTGATCGCAGCGGCTGAGTTAGTCCTGGGTTACTCAGAGAGACGATCAGGTCTGAATAAGCCACTATGTACGTCGCAAAATCCGTAATATAGTTCATGTTTAACTTTTTTTTTTTTTAAATGTAATTTTAGTTTTTTTAGGGGCTGTGTATTTAAAATAGTAACAAAATAATTTTTGAGGTAACATACCTCCATGGGAGTATTAAATGGCTTACAAAGCTTTACTGTTACATTTACTGCAAACTATCAATATCACATGCGTGTACAGTATAGTATCTTGTAATTGCAGTCCTTATGCTTTCAATTATAGAATGTTTTTTCTTTACAGCGTTTAAGGCATACTGTGGTATTCTTTAAAAAAACAAAACAGTATCATTAAAGTATAGCAGAATATAATTTAAATGTTCATGCTCAATATAACTAAAGTACTTGATGGATTGGGTGATAATTGCGATGACCGTGTACTTTTTTTCTAACACCACCATCCATTATAACTTTGTGTATTTAACAAGAATATGTTCCAATACAGTACACTGATATTATATCTTTATAACACCAAACCTCCCTATAATGCCCATTTTTGGCTATTGCTTTAAATTGTTTGTTTAAAGAGGAAACCTGGCCTGTAATAGAATATACTATTATAACAGAACTAGTAAAGGGTCATCTCAGTGTGCACTGCTATGCCCACTCCACCACACAGTCCCCCACATACATTTCACCACCACCGCCCCCTCCCATCTCGCTAGCAGTGAGAGCCTTTAGGGCGCAGGCAGACCTCAGCAAATGATTGTACAGTTAGAACACTTCACCCAGCATAATAATAATGCACATGCACTCTGTAACAGAAATGTCACCACCGAGAACAGTAAATTAGAGGAATTTGCTTGGAGGGTGGTCAGACAGGTTGCCGTTCTTCAGCTGTCCTTAAATAATATAAAATATCGTTGATTCACTGCACCAGCCGAAGCCAGGGCATCAGTCTGAGCCTCTCCTGAACAATGGTCGTTTGTGGAGAATATAAAATCTATAAAGGCACAGTTCAGGCATACTGCAGCTTCAGGCTTTAACAGCCTGGATACAAAACTAAAATACCCGGTGTTCAAATGTCGATAATTAGCCAGTTACAAAACTTCAGTCCAGGCCAACCTTTTACTTTCATAATGCAAAATTATTAGTCTTCTGCCTGTTTTTTTTGTTTTTGTTTTGTTTTTTGATCTGGGCAAAGGGGTTTTGGAGGATGATTCATGTCAAACACTTTGGTAGCTGCATGCCAAGGCCATTCCAGAAATGACAAGCTGTCACTGCTTGCCCAGACTGCGTGGTAAATTCAATTCCTTTGTTGTCATTTGTAAATAGCTATGACATGACTTGCTTTGATTTGTGCTCACAAGGATTGATCTCCGTCACTGCCTAGGCCTGTCAGAATATTTATTGCAGATTTTTTACTTAAAAAAGGGGCAGATTTCATGAGAAATGCAGCCAGGCTTCCACGTACTCATTCGTTATCTATATATGTGTATGTGACGTCTTCATTTGTTTATTTCCAAGGTACCGTACATGAAAAGTGTCATCACCATTATTACCGAGAATATGAAATAGAATACATAGCAATTAGTATTTAATGAGTTGGTAGCTGGACATATTATATTGGATGATAGTGATTGCACATAAGTGAGAAATCATTGTTGTTGTTTTTTAATAGTTTCATTATTGTTAGAACTGACGACTCCACTTTTTCGTAGCCAACGGTGAAGACAGATATAATTATTTGCTTCTCATTTCACAGCCTAACTCTCCAGTCCCCTGGGATGTGTTTGAGAATTGTGTATTGTTTTTCCAATACCCCCTGTAAAGTTATGGTAACAGAACGCTTAGATAAATTAGACTACAAATACATTTTGTCTTTTTTTTTTTTTTAGAATTTACAGTACAATGGTTTCATTTGTATTTGCAGGCATTGACAATATAGTTTCATACAGTATGTACTGTATATATTGAACATTTTTATTGAGATTTGTAATATTAATTTAAGAGAGAATATACAGAAGTAAAGAGAATGTATTTATTAATCGGTCTTTAAAACTTTAAAACAATTTTTGTTTTCATTTTCTAAACATAGATAACAAGATAAAACAACTTACAGTATTACTTAAATATAAATAAATACGGAGATCAGCCTCACAGCAATCACGATATGTGCTCCTGTAAGCTGATTAATTATAATATATAGAGGTTCTCTATAGAGGTCAATAGTAAATGATTATTCTGTAAACACAACATTGACCTCACAGAAGCGGCCACTCTCCTAATGATATGATTGCAATATCGGCTATGTAATACACATGAAATAGACGTTATTATGGGTTAAATTACAGTCGATATAGATGGATCCTGCATGTTTTCAGCTGAAGGTCATGCAGATAAAACAGACACGTAACAGGTACATACATGTCAAGCTAAGGATGTACATTGCAAGTCTTGTAAATAAATATTCATCAAAACAACAATAAAATCTGATGTAGACAAAGGAGACAGACAGAAGGATTCTGTTCATGAGATCTTGCAGTCTAGAGGGAGTTAGTAAAGAAGTTACAATAGGAGCCATTAAGCAGTTAAGGTGCATACACACAGAGAGATTTTGGCTATGAGAGATTTTGACTGAGAGATTTCCCTTGAACTGGCAGTCGGAGATTTTGACTAACTTTTCCAGCAATTTTGTCTAACTATGCAAGAGATTTTGGCTATGGGAGATTTTGACTATCTCATTTAAATAAGGGGATGAGTGGGGGAGTGTCATATATAGGATGATTTTGCAGGGTGGCTGATATTTAAATAGCTAAAAAAAAATTGCCTGGGGTCCCCCCTCCTATGTATAACCAGCCTCGGGCTCTTTGAGCCGGTCCTGGTTGTTAAAATACAGAGGAAAAAATGCGTAGGGTTCCCCCATATTTAGACAACCAGCACCGGGCTCTGCGTCCGGTCCTGGTTTAAAAAATACGGGGGACAAAAGACATAGGGGTCCCCAGTATTTTTAAAACCAGCACCGGGCTCCACTAGCCAGGGACATAATGCCACAGCCGGGGGACACTTTTATATTGGTCCCTGCGGCCGTGCCATTACCCCCCCAACTAGTCACCCCTGGCCGGGGTACCCTGGAGGAGTGGGGACCCCTTAAATTAAGGGGTCCCCCCCCTCCAGCCACCCAAGGGCCAGGGGTGAAGCCCGAGGCTGTCCCCCCCCCCCCCCCCCCCCCATCCGTGGGCGGTGGATGGGAGGCTGATAGCCTTTCAAATTACATAAAAAGAATATTGTCTTTTGCTGTGGAACTACAAGTCCCAGCAAGCCTCCACTGCATGCTGGTACTTGGAGAACCACAAGTACCAGCATGCGGGGGGGGGGGGGGGGTAACGGGCCCGCTGGTACCTGTAGTTCCACAACAAAAGAAATACCCAAAAAAAGACACAACTCACACACCGTGAAAGTAAAAATTTATTTAAAACACACACACTCACTCACACATACTTACCTACATCCCACGCCGCCAATCACGTCCCCTTGTCCAGTAGAATCCAATAGGGGTACCTGTAAAAAAATAAAAAAGTACTCCCGTAATATCCTGTGAAGTTCGGACCTCTCCACCTCCCCATAGACAGACGGACAGATCACCCCCTCCCCCATTGACAGACAGTACTGCACCATCATGCCCCCCCCCCCCCACCCCCATATAGACTGGCAGGACAACAGCACCTCTCCCCCACCACACACAGCAGGATAGCACCATCACCCCCCCCTCCCCTCCATGGAATGGACAGCACAATCATTCCCCCCCCCCCCTTCCCATAGACTGACAGTACTGCTCACCTCAGCATGTCAGCGGCTCTCACCTCAGGGTTGAAGCTAGATCCAAGTGGGCTAAGGGACGGAGGCTCATCAGCCTGAGAGGAGCTGCTCTCCGGACTACACGCCGTCCCACTGTGCCACCTACCCTGGACCTGCACCGCCCGGCTACACGGACACTCGACGCCAACTTCCCCCTCCCGGACCTGACATTAATGTGCTGCGCACGTGCCCGAGCCCTCCCCCCCGGGACCGGATGCTACAGAGCGGCATCTCCCCCCTCTCCCGAACAGAGAATAGCAGTATTCATACTCACGTACTTGGAGCCTGTGCTGAAGGTTGATGTGCTGCTGGCTCTTCCCTCTTCAGCCTCCGCTCAGGTAATAATAGTGGCTTTACTTCATGAGATCGCTGTCGCTGCTAAAAATTGACTTGCCTGCAGAGTCTATTTTTAGCAGCGATAGCGATCTGGCGGGGATGCGCATCGCTATCGCTGCCTGTGTACACACAGAGCGATATGGACTAACTTTCTGAGCGATTTTGACTATATAGTCAAAATCGCTCAGTTATATCGCTCCGTGTGTATGCACCTTTAGTGTCTATAGAGAGAGCAGTGTGAGTGAGGTGATGGTAGGATAGCAAAGTGGTAGGTTCTGAGGGAGGGCTGGAGAGATTGGAGGTTGGGATAGAGTTTGCCCAGGTGGGGTAGGGAGATGCAGGCGGGAGCGAGATGTGGATTTCAGAGGGAGGAAAGGCATAGGTCAGAATGGGTAGGTTGTGCTTTCAATATAAGAAATAATGTGTAAGGTAAACACAAACTAGGGTGAACATTCTGAATTGGATTATGGAGATATTGGGGTGCCAGTGTACTGATTTACAGAGAGGGGCTGCAGGTAAGGACCAGGGAAGGGCCACCGCATTCAGGGTGGATTCTGACACTTTTAATAAGGTGCAGGCGACAAGATGACGTAAGGGACTTCGTAAGCAGCGTGAGGCTGAGGGCAGAGTTGATGAGGACAAAGAAGTGGTGGAAGTGGGAAACAGAGGAGAGCATGATGTTGTTCATTGTAAGAGATAGATGACAGGAAGGGGAAATATTATCCGTTCCACTTGTAGAGCTGGCACAAAGGCAGATGGACACATGGGATTGGATAGAGGTCAGGTAGATTTGAGCATTGTCTGCATTGAGGCAATATAAAGGCTGAAGAAGTCTATGAGATTTCTGAGAGAGGAGTTGTAAAAACAGAGCAGCATGGGGCCAACATCATGGGATCCGGTCTGAAGATCGACAGTGTCTAGGTCGACAATGTTTAGGTCGACCACTATAGGTCGACATTCAATAGGTCGACAGGGTCAGAAGGTCGACATGTTCTAGGTCGACAGGTCAAAAGGTTGACGTGAGTTTTTTTTAAATCTTTTTTTTTTTTTTTTTACTTTTTCATACTTAACGATCCACGTGGACTATGATTGGAACAGTAATCTGTGCCGGGCGTAGCGAGGCACCTTGCCCGAAGCTCGCGAGCCATGCGAGGGGACACGGTGCACTAATTGGGGTTCCCGGTCACTCGACGAAGAAAACGACACAAAAAAAACATAAAAAACTCATGTCGACCTTTTGACCTGTCGACCTAGAACATGTCGACCTTCTGACCCTGTCGACCTAGTGACTGTCGACATATAGTGGTCGACCTAAATGTTGACGACCTAGACACTGTCGATCTAATGATCCACACCCAACATCATAGCCTTGAGGGAAACCCCAAATTGCTAGAAGTATTGGAAGAGAGTCCAAAATAGAGGCACAATGAAATGGATCCATTCCAGACTATAGGATTGGCGTCTGTAGCTGATCAGTGTAGAGGAGGCTACTTTCCCCTCGTGGTCATAAGTTATAGCCATTGCTGTACAGTGCATCTGGAAAGTATTCACAGCACTTCACTTTTCCCACATTTTGTTATGTTACAGCCTTATTCCAAAATGTAATAAATATTTTTTCCCTCAAAATTCTACACACAATACACCATAATGACAGCATGAAAAAAGGTTTTTTTTTTAGATTTTTGCAAATTTTTAAAAGATAAAAAACTAAGAAATTACATGTACATAAGTATTCACAGCCTTTGCTCAATACTTTGTTGATGCACCTTTGGCAGCAATTACAGCCTCAAGTATTTTTGAACATGATGCCACAAGCTTGGCACACCTATCTTTGGGCAGTTTCACCGATTCCTCTTTGCAGCTCCTCTCAAACTCCATCAGGTTGGATGGGAAGCGTCGGTGCACAGCCATTTTCAGATCTCTCCAGAGATGTTCAATCAGATTCAAGACTGGGCCACTCAAGGACATTCACAGAGTTGTGCTGAAGCCACGCTATTGATATCTTGACTGTGTGCTTAGGGTCGTTGTCCTGCTGAAAGATGAACCGTCGCCCCAGTCTGAGGTCAAGAGCACTCTGGAGCAGGTTTTCATCCAGGATGTCTCTGTACATTGCGGCATTCATCTTTCCCTCTTTCCTGACTAGTCTCACAGTTTTTGCCACTGAAAAACATCCCCACAGCATGATGCCACCACCATGCTTCACTGTAGGGATGGTATTGGCCTGATGATGAGCTGTGCCTGGTTTCCTCCAAACATGACGCCTGGCATTCACGCCAAAGAGTTAAATCTTTGTCTTATCAGACCAGAGAATTTGGTTTCTCATGGTCTGAGAGTCCTTCAGGTGCATTTTGGCAAACTCCAGGCAGGCTGCCATGTGCTTTTTACTAAGGAGTGGCTTCCATCTGATTGGTGGATTGCTGCAGAGATGGTTGTCCTTCTGGAAGGTTCTCATATCTCCACAGAGGAATGCTGTAGTTCTGACAGAGTAACCATGGTTCTTGGTCACCTCCCTGACTAGGGCCCTTCTCCCCCGATCGCTCAGTTTCGACGGCCGGCCAGCTCTAGGACGAGTCCTGGTGGTTCCCAACTTCTTTCATTTACAGATGGTGCTCATTGGGACCTTCAAACCAGCAGATATTTTTCTGTACCCTTCCACAGATTTGTGCCTCGAGACAATCCTGTCTCGGAGGTCTACAGACAATTCCTTTGACTTCATGCATGGTTTCTGCTCAGACATGCACTGTCAAGTGTGGGACCTTATATAGACAGGTGTGTGCCTTTCCAAATCATGTCCAATCAACTGAATTTACCACAGGTGGACTCCAGTTAAGCTGTAGGAACATCTCGAGGATGATCAGTGGAAACAATATGCACCTGAGCTCAATTCCAAGCGTCATGGCAAAGGCTGTGAATACTTATGTGCATGTGATTTCTTAGTTTTTTTATTTTTAATCAATTTTCAAAAATCTCAAACTTTTTTCACTTTTTCATTATGGGGTATTGCGTGTACAATTTTGAGGAAAAAGATTAATTTATTCCATTTTGGAATAAGGCTGCAACATAACAAAATGTGGGAAAAGTGAAGCGCTGTGAATACTTTCCTGATGCACTATATATGGTGTTGAACTTGCCTTCCTTCTTGTTCATATTTTTTATAACATTGCTTACACCAAACTCATTTTTTTCTTGCTAAACTTGATTAGAATTTAGAACACGACCTACCTGTACAACACAGAACAATTTCGACAGAATTTTTAGATAAATGCAAAATATACAACATGGATTTCTCCCCAAATTATATAGGAACAATAATACATAATCGTAGTACTGCAGTGGTGGAATTCATACTGTATATACATGATTACTGTACATGTAGCACAGATAGATAGTACGTATGTTGATGAACACAATGAACAAAGATGGACAGACAGAACACCTGACAAGTGGACATTAATCTGTCATCCTCCATGTTATACATTGTTAGTTTTGACTACTCATTTATATGTATAATCTCACAAACTGACCATATAATTTAGGTAATAATATAATAATAAATTAATAATCATAGGTTAGAACTATCCTTTTTAATAGTAAGCTGCACCCTGGTCTGTCTTGGCACTTTGTTTATTATTGCCCTAGTACTCACTTACAATATTGGGAAATACAGTTTGTCTTAGCCAGGCATTATGAAGTCTATATGGAACACAGGATAAATTAGTAAATACACTGCATACAGTATATACACACATTGTATACCTTAAGGCAGTTTGGGGGGCACAAAAATACTGTTTGCTTATCCATTTCCAACATTGTATTTTAGGTTATTACTTTCAGGGGCTATTTGTGTTTTCATACACTATTGGCAAACAGCCTTTATTGGCGTCCCAAGTCCCATGTGCCGCAGCTTTTCCTGAGCATCGTATTCACTCTTGTGTGTGTCATAGTCACAAAAATTAAACAATTGTATATGACAATACTGCGTAACGAGACTGCACGGATTAAATTGATATGTGACACTTGTACATCTGTGTGCGACTTGGTTTGTATGCAAAGTGCCCGGTACCGTTGTGCCTCATCTGCGACGTTGTAGATATATAACACTGATTCCTGTGAGGTAAAAGTCGCAGCCCGGCGTGTGTGGTACAGATTGAGTACCAGACACGCTGCGTCTGTGGCACAAATAAGATGTAAATTTAATGTAAAAGTTGCTACTCTACACCACCGATTAGCGCCATTGGTATCACGCCGCATGGCACATTGAGGTTGGGTACATCACATCTATAAAGCATGTGTATCTTGAGACTGAAGTGACACTTTATAAAGTACACATTTAGGAAAATTACTCATTTATTGTCATTTCTTTCTTTTTAGAGATACCTCCGAAACTTTTTCTCTATCATGCTGAAGTCTCCCACATCCCCACTGCACATCGATAAGGTCAGCCTGACCCTGTCCAAGCATACCATCTGCGAGTTCTCACCCTTCTTCAAGAAAGGAGTTTTCGACTACAGCAGCCATGGTACTGGCTAAGAAGTCATTAAAAGAAGAAAAAGTGCCTTTATTATGTATAGACTGAGTCAAAAGAAAAAAAAGCAACAAAAACTTAATATATGATTGCTGCAATGAACACTGCACTTCCATGTAATGTCTTAAATGTTTAAACCACTGTACCACTTACCACCTGGCACACTGAATGATATAAAGAGCTCCGTTTTTTTGGCATGGATTGACCACTTAGCGTCACCCCCGTTGTTTAGACAGAGCTCCAACGATGATCTGCTTTGATGAGGAAAAATAGCAGCAGGCGGGTTACTTGTGATAATATAAAATCTATTTTATGAATCTTAACGACGGAAGCTTAGAAGATACGCTAGGAAAGGTTAAGGCAGTCAAGGGATCTATAGGTGATGTTGAACTGCAAGTTCCAACATGTGTCAACAGGACATTCTGGGACATGTTCCACAACAGCTGGGGGAAATACTGTAGGTTTGCCACAGCGGGAAAGAATTGTCCAACCCAACGTTCTCATATTAAACAGAAACAGGTTAGCATGTGTATTTAAACATTTCATTATTGCACTCACAGCTGTCTGTGATAAGGCGGAGGTAGTCGTGGTAAATCATGATTGTATTTACATTTAATAAACTGAGCAATACAATATTGAAGCTTGGCCTGTTTGACCTATATTTCATATGGAGTGTTAAGGTCTCATGCAGCTGAGCCTAGTACGTCTGTCAGCAGTGCTGTAAATCTATCAGTTCTATGATTGCATTTGACCACCAGGTACTTGAGGGCACCATAACCAACAAACATAAAGCACTAATATGTATTTTAATATCTTCTTCGAGGTGAGCAATAAAAACATCCCCTTGCCATACAGTTAGTGGATCACCAAGGCGCCCAGCTGTTTATGGCACAACAGTAGTTCTGGTCAGTACTCCCAAGCAGTAGTGGTTATTTACTAACAAAGTGACTACCTATAGTAACTTGCTGCAATCAGTTTTGTTCAATCAAGTTAGACATTGAGAGGAAATGTCTGCTTGCAATGAGTTGCTGGATATTTGCGTATCTTGGTAATTAAATTCATGTCAGCGAAAGATTATCAAAGCAGGGGGCAAAGTTCACGTATGTCCAATGCTTGTTTGCTAGATCAAATTCACACATATTTCTGTCCTTGTCCTTGGTAAAATGAAGGGTGCCAGCGATCTGTCTGAGACGAATGAAGTGCGATGAGGCAGCCGTCCAGTGATAGCTGTAACAATGTTAAATGGACTCTGTTACACTCTGAACCTGAGGGGCAGGTGACCAGATCAGTGTCCACTTTGGGTACCAGAGTTTGTCACCATATCAGTATATACTGTATACTATCAAGCACTATAATGGTCAGATACTCAACCAGATGATAATTGTCATGCAGCCGTCTTTTCTGCATTCGTCAGTACTACCTGAAAGGTCTCCGTCATAAGTATGTTGGTTGGAAAGGGACCTGATTGGTTGATGGCATTTACAGTAGGAGTAACAGAGCTTCGGTTACAAGAGGAGTCTCTTCCATTGTGGAGCTGACCTGTTTATTCAGCTTCATTGGACATGTATCTATGTTTGAATAACCAAATGAATACTTTAAACATTCTGTACTTGTACATGTCCCCATAGACTCCATATTTTTTACTTATCTTCAATTAAATATAACGAGTAAGCCATTTTTAATAAACAACGTTCAGATGCAAATAATTTAGCTGCAAGAACATTTGTGTGTGTGTGTATATGTATGTATGTATGTATATATATATATATATATATATATATATATATATAAATAATGTGTGTGTGTTTCCTGTTAGCATTACCATTACAAGCTGTTTAGATCGGGAATATATTATGTGCACAAGCTATCCCTATATACTAGTTAAGGTTATCCAGGGCTAATTAAGCAATATACTGCACATTTTATGTCTGTCTACGTTTCAGAGCAATTGTGTCATTGATGTGCATAGATCTGTTTGTATAACGATCTACACTGTAATAAAATTCTTCATGAAATTTCTAATTAACAAAGCACTAAAGGTTGAATTAACTACACTATAATTACACCATAACTATTGAAAACAAATGTAGTGTATGTATGTATGTATGTATGTATATCTATCTATCTATAAATAAATAAATATATATATGTATATATATATATATTACAAAATGGAGACTCAACCCCAATTTCCTGCGCTATACCTCTAGTCTCAGACCACCAAGAAATACCCTCTGTCAGATAAGGTATTAAAAGTATTTAGAATAGAAAAAGATTCTAGTGGGAGCCAATATTCCTTTTATATGACAATAATTTAAAAGTTTTTATTATACAGAAACAAACGATATTCATCTTAAACGTTCGTCATTGATACAACTTTGTAAAAATTCAATAAAACAATGTTACAGTCTTATACATAAAAAAATTCCAGTTGATGTGAGGATTTTACAGTCAGGTGATCACAGTCAGAAATTGAAATGGATGTATCTCCAACCAGATGCTTGTAATAAAGGCTTTATTAACCCGATGTTGCGAAACCCAACGCGTTTCGTCCGTTAGGACTTCATCAGGGGTTTACAATCAGTTCTTATAGTAGGAGTAATTACCATTGGTTAGTAAGGTTAGAATATCCAATGGTTACATCCAATCGCATGTTCGATTCAATGAATATAGTATTTTTTACAGGAACAAGTGCAGCCTCAAATTATTTGATTGAGCTACCAAAGTAACTAGATGTACAGTGTATTTGGTCACATCTACTTAACATGGTTACAGCTACCTGGACATTAGGTTATGTGCAGTCATCATCTGTGTTTATAAATTCAACACCTATATCACTAGTAACCAAGATTGTATAATTTCTGTAACGTCATACTGTAACTCAGTGGTTCTCAAACTCGGTCCTCAGGACCCCACACAGTGCATGTTTTGCAGGTCACCCAGCAAGTGCACAGGTGTATTAATTACTCACTGACACATTTTAAAAAGGTCCACAGATGGAGCTAATTATTTCACTTGCGATTCTGTGAGGAAAACTGCAAAACATGCACTGTGTGGGGTCCTGAGGACCGAGTTTGAGAACCTGTGCTGTAAGTAACTAATCAATATATACAGTAAGTACACATCTACTCAATTACATTTACTTTCCAAAGGTTATATTAAATTTCTCTGACGTCCTAGTGGATGCTG
The DNA here is from genome assembly GCF_028390025.1 of Pseudophryne corroboree. Lineage (NCBI taxonomy): Eukaryota > Metazoa > Chordata > Amphibia > Anura > Myobatrachidae > Pseudophryne > Pseudophryne corroboree. Next base: position 823,892,000 of record NC_086447.1, read on the forward strand.
GGAACTCCGTAAGGACCATGGGGAATAGCGGCTCCGCAGGAGACTGGGCACAAAAGTAAAGCTTTAGGACTACCTGGTGTGCACTGGCTCCTCCCCCCATGACCCTCCTCCAAGCCTCAGTTAGATTTTTGTGCCCGGCCGAGAAGGGTGCATTCTAGGAGGCTCTCCTGAGTTTCTTAGAAAAAGTTTAGTTTTAGGTTTTTTATTTTCAGTGAGACCTGCTGGCAACAGGCTCACTGCATCGAGGGACTAAGGGGAGAAGAAGCGAACCTGCCTGCTTGCAGCCAGCTTGGGCTTCTTAGGCTACTGGACACCATTAGCTCCAGAGGGACCGAACACAGGCCCAGCCTCGGAGTCCGGTCCCAGAGCCGCGCCGCCGGCCCCCTTACAGAGCCAGAAGCAAGAAGAGGTCCGGAAAAATCGGCGGCAGAAGACATCAGTCTTCAACAAGGTAGCGCACAGCACTGCAGCTGTGCGCCATTGCTCCTCAGGCACACTTCACACTCCGGTCACTGAGGGTGCAGGGCGCTAGGGGGGGGCGCCCTGAGCAGCAATATAAACACCTTGGCTGGCGAAAATACACCACATATAACCCCCAGGGCTATATGGATGTATTTTAACCCCTGCCAGAATTCACCAAAAAGCGGGAGAAAAGGCCGCCGAGAAGGGGGCGGAGCCTATCTCCTCAGCACACGGGCGCCATTTTCCATCACAGCTCCGCTGGAAGGACATCTCCCTGACTCTCCCCTGCAGTCCTGCACTACAGAAAAGGGTAAAAAAGAGAGGGGGGGCACTAATTTGGCGCAGTTTTGATAATAACAGCAGCTATAAAGGGAAAAGCACGTTATATAGTGGTATTCCTGTCTATATATAGCGCTCTGGTGTGTGCTGGCATACTCTCCCTCTGTCTCCCCAAAGGGCTAGTGGGGTCCTGTCCTCTATCAGAGCATTCCCTGTGTGTCGGTACGTTTGTGTCGACATGTATGAGGAAACTGATGTGGAGGCGGAGCAATTGCCTGTAATGGTGATGTCACCCCCTAGGGGGTCGACACCTGAGTGGATGAGCTTATGGAAGGAATTAGACAGTGTCAGCTCTTTACAAAAGACAGTTGATGACATGAGACAGCCGGCTACTCAGCTTGGGCCTGTCGGGGCGTCTCAAAGGCCATCAGGGGCTCTAAAGCGCCCGTTACCTCAGATGGCAGATACAGATGCCGACACGGATACTGACTCCAGTGTCGACGGTGAAGAGACGAATGTGACTTCCAGTAGGGCCACACGTTACATGATTGAGGCAATGAAAGATGTTTTACACATTTCTGATATTACAAGTACCACTAAAAAGGGTATTATGTTTGGTGAGAAAGAACTACCCGTAGTTTTTCCTGAATCTGATGAATTAAATGAAGTGTGTGATGAAGCGTGGGTTTACCCCGATAAAAAAACTGATAATTCCTGAAAAGTTATTGGCATCATACCCTTTCCCGCCAGAGGTTAGGGCACGTTGGGAAACACCCCCTAGGGTGGATAAAGCGCTCACACGCTTGTCTAAACAGGTGGCACTACCCTCTCCTGAGACGGCCGCCCTTAAGGAACCTGCTGACAGAAAGCAGGAGAATATCCTAAAATGTATATACACACATACTGGTGTTATACTGCGACCAGCAATCGCCTCAGCCTGGATGTGCAGTGCTGGGGTGGCTTGGTCGGATTCCCTGACTGAAAATATTGATACCCTAGATAGGGACAGTATATTACTGACTATATTGCATTTAAAAGATGCATTTTTATATATGCGTGATGCACAGAGGGATATTTGCCGACTGGCATCAAGAGTAAGTGCGCTGTCCATTTCTGCCAGAAGAGGGTTATGGACGAGGCAGTGGTCAGGTGATGCGGATTCCAAAAGGCATATGGAAGTATTGCCTTATACAGGGGAGGAGTTATTTGGGGTAGGTCTATCAGACCTGGTGGCCACGGCAACGGCTGGGAAATCCACACTTTTACCCCAGGTAGCCTCTCAACATAAGAAGACGCCGTATTATCAGGCGCAGTCCTTTCGGCCCCATAAGGGCAAGCGGGCAAAAGGTTCCTCATTTCTGCCCCGTGGCAGAGGAAGAGGAAAAAGGCTGCAGCAGACAGCCAGTTCCCAGGAACAGAAGCCCTCTCCCGCTTCTGCCAAGTCCTCAGCATAACGCTGGGGCTTTACAAGCGGACTCAGACACGGTGGGGGCCCGTCTCAAGAATTTCAGAGCGCAGTGGGCTCACTCACAAGTGGACCCCGGGATCCTTCAGGTGGTATCTCAGGGGTACAAATTGGAATTCGAGACGTCTTCCCCTCGCTGTTTCCTAAAGTCTGCTTTACCGACGTCTCCCTCCGACAGGGAGGCGGTATTGGAAGCCATTCACAAGCTGTATTCTCAGCAGGTGATAATTAAGGTACCCCTCCTGCAACAGGGAAAGGGGTATTATTCCACGCTGTTGGTGATACCGAAGCCGGACGGCTCGGTGAGACCTATTTTAAATCTAAAATCTTTGAACACTTACATACAGAGGTTCAAATTCAAGATGGAATCACTCAGAGCAGTGATCGCGAACCTGGAAGAAGGGGATTATATGGTGTCTCTGGACATCAAGGATGCTTACCTCCATGTCCCAATTTACCCTTCTCATCAAGGGTACCTCAGGTTTGTGGTACAGAACTGCCACTATCAGTTTCAGACGCTGCCGTTTGGATTGTCCACGGCACCCCGGGTCTTTACCAATGTAATGGCCGAAATGTTGATACTCCTCCGAAGGAAAGGAGTTTTTAATTATCCCTTACTTGGACGATCTCCTGATAAGGGCGAGATCCAGGGAACAGTTGGTAGTCGGGTTAACAATATCCCAAAAATCGCAGCTGATCCCGACGACACGTCTTCTATTCCTAGGGATGATCCTGGACACAGTCCAGAAAAAGGTGTTTCTCCCGGAGGAGAAAGCCAGGGAGTTATCCGAGCTAGTCAGAAACCTCCTAACACCAGGCCAAGTCTCAGTGCATCAATGCACAAGGGGCCTGGGAAAAATGGTGGCTTCCTACGAAGCAATCCCATTTGGCAGATTCCACGCTAGAACATTCCAGTGGGATCTGCGGGACAAATGGTCCGGATCGCATCTTCAGATGCATCAGCGGTTAACCCTGTCCCCAAGGACAAGGGTGTCTCTCCTGTGGTGGTTGCAGAGTGCTCATCTTCTAGAGGGCCTCAGATTCGGCATTCAGGACTGGGTCCTGGTGACCACAGATGCCAGCCTGCGAGGCTGGGGAGCAGTCACACAGGGAAAAAATTTCCAGGGCTTGAGGTCAAGCCTGGAGACAGCACTTCACATAAATATTCTGGAGTTAAGGGCCATTTACAATGCTCTAAGCCAAGCAAGACCTCTGCTTCAAGGTCAGCCGGTGCTGTTCCAGTCGGACAACATCACGGCAGTCGCCCACGTAAACAGACAGGGCGGCACAAGAAGCAGGAGGGCAATGGCAGAAGCTGCAAGGATTCTTCGCTGGGCGGAAAATCATGTAATAGCACTGTCAGCAGTGTTCATTCCGGGACTGGACACGACCTCCACCCGGGAGAGTGGGGACTTCATCCAGAAGTCTTCCACATGATTGTGAACCGTTGGGAAAAACCAATGGTGGACATGATGGCGTCCCGCCTCAACAAAAAACTGGACAGGTATTGCGCCAGGTCAAGGGACCCTCAGGCAATAGCTGTGGACGCTCTGGTAACACCGTGGGTTTACCAGTCGGTGTATGTGTTCCCTCCTCTGCCTCTCATACCCAAGGTACTGAGAATTATAAGACGGAGAGGAGTAAGAACTATACTCGTGGCTCCGGGTTGGGCCAAGAAGGACTTGGTACCCGGAACTTCAAGAGATGCTCACAGAGGACCCGTGGCCTCTGCCTCTAAGAAGGGACCTGCTCCAGCAAGGACCCTGTCTGTTTCAAGACTTACCGCGGCTGCGTTTGACGGCATGGCGGTTGAACGCCGGATCCTAAAGAAAAAAGGCATTCCGGAGGAAGTCATCCCTACCCTGATCAAAAAGCCAGGAGGGATGTGACCGCAAAACATTATCACCGCATTTGGCGAAAATATGTTGCGTGGTGCGAGGCCAGGAAGGCCCCAACGGAGGAATTTCAACTGGGTCGATTCCTGCATTTCCTGCAAACAGGAGTGTCTATGGGCCTCAAATTGGGGTCCATTAAGGTTCAAATTCCGGCCCTGTCGATTTTCTTCCAAAAAGATCTGGCTTCAGTTACTGAAGTCCAGACATTTGTCAAGGGAGTGCTGCATATACAGCCTCCTTTTGTGCCTCCAGTGGCACCTTGGGATCTCAATGTAGTTTTGGGGTTCCTCAAATCACATTGGTTTGAACCACTTAAATCTGTGGATTTAAAACATCTCACATGGAAAGTGGTCATGCTGTTGGCCCTGGCTTCGGCCAGGCGCGTGTCAGAATTGACAGCTTTATCCTGTAAAAGCCCTTATCTGACTTTCCATTCGGACAGGGCGGAATTGAGGACTAGTCCTCAGTTTCTCCCTAAGGTGGTGTCAGCGTTTCACCTGAACCAGCCTATTGTGGTGCCTGCGGCTACTAGGGACTTGGAGGATTCCAAGTTGCTGGACGTTGTCAGGGCCCGGGAAATATGTTTCCAGGACGGCTGGAGTCAGAAAATCTGACTCGCTGTTTATCCTGTATGCACCCAACAAGCTGGGTGCTCCTGCTTCTAAGCAGACTATTGCTCGTTGGATTTGTAGTACAATTCAGCTTGCACATTCTGTGGCAGGCCGGCCACAGACAAAATCTGTAAAAGCCCATTCCACAAGGAAGGTGGGCTCATCTTGGGCGGCTGCCCGAGGGGTCTCGGCTTTACAACTTGCCGAGCAGCTACTTGGTCAGGGGCAAACACGTTTGCTAAATTCTACAAATTTGATACCCTGGCTGAGGAGGACCTGGAGTTCTCTCATTCGGTGCTGCAGAGTCATCCGCACTCTCCCGCCCGTTTGGGAGCTTTGGTATAATCCCCATGGTCCTTACGGAGTTCCCAGCATCCACTAGGACGTCAGAGAAAATAAGAATTTACTTACCGATAATTCTATTTCTCGTAGTCCGTAGTGGATGCTGGGCGCCCATCCCAAGTGCGGATTGTCTGCAATACTAAATCGGGTTATTGTTGTTGTGAGCCATCTTTCCAGAGGCTCCTCTGTTATCATGCTGTTAACTGGGTTCAGGTCACAAGTTGTACGGTGTGATTGGTGTGGCTGGTATGAGTCTTACCCGGGATTCAAAATTCTTCCTTATTGTGTACGCTCGTCCGGGCACAGTATCCTAACTGAGGCTTGGAGGAGGGTCATGGGGGGAGGAGCCAGTGCACACCAGGTAGTCCTAAAGCTTTACTTTTGTGCCCAGTCTCCTGCGGAGCCGCTATTCCCCATGGTCCTTACGGAGTTCCCAGCATCCACTACGGACTACGAGAAATAGAATTATCGGTAAGTAAATTCTTATTATTAACTCTACTAAACATAAGGAAGTAGCTGTAAATGTGTTGAAAAGTAGACTGTTAACAGAATATGTGAATACAAAATGACTGGGAAATACCTCTGCATGAATATAACATTTGTACTTTTAAGCTGAACTGAAGTTTCTGCAGAAAAGTCAGCGTCTACACTGGTTCATGTTGAAGCATGGAAGCAAAAACCCTGCCATGTAATAATTTTGTAATAAAGTGCATAAAATGTTTTTTTTCTAAAAGCAACTTAAAATTAGGAATTGGAACATGGCACTAAAGGCTCTCTCCACCTTCATACAACGTTAACTTACTATATGTCGTAAAGCTACATTAAAAAGTGAATGCAGCTACATCTTCTGGGTGACAAACTAAGCATAATTCACTTTGACTGTGTATGTTATAATTCCACATATGTTTGAGATTACCTTTCTAAATGCAAAACCAAATAACCAGAACAACACTATAATAACGTTACAGTTTGTAGCACTTGCAGTCATAAATTATATGCGCTCTCTGCGTTGTTTATTTGTAGACATTCTCAGCTGTTGGGGACAATCTCTTGCTTTTGTAGCTATACTTTGTTTTATAGGCTTTTGATAGAAGTGGAGCAGAATAATGATTATGCGTCGGTGACGTTACCTCAAATCTTAACACTTTATGCACTGATTGTCTGTACATTCATATCTGTAAGATTCTGGTTTATAAATACTCAGCTGCTCTTAATGTTAATTGCAATGCAATTAAGATTTTAAAGGCATGTGTAATTTGTTTTGGCGTGTGACCAATTTGGGGCATGTGATAGCAATTTGTAAGCACATTGGGCTACATGAGGTTTGCAGTAATGTATTGTAAATAAATGAGACTTTGTATACTTCATTATATATGCAAACAAATACCGTGTATTCATTTCTATGAGTAATTGTAGAATACATTTTGACAATCTGTTTTCACTGAATTACTAACATTTATGGCTTACGTTGGATGATATTATCTACATTGGACTTAGACAGCTAGGTGCTGTGACAAGTACTGTGACCATATAAATGTTACGATTACACATAGGTTTTATAAATGTCACCTGTACACAGGAGAAGTGCCCATTGTGTGAACCGGTTTATAATTCATTCATTCACAAGGGTCCGGTAACATCACCAGGGTTAAAGGTAATGGGGAATAATAAGCTTGACTATTGGCTCAGCCAACACAATGACTGCTTCTACTTACCATAAGCAACATGTACACTTTAATAAGAAAAGTCTTATCTATGTGAACTTTTTTTTTTTTTTAATGTACTGTAGCAATATCTATTACGCACAGAAAATCTAACTATTGTTTTCCTTTTGTGATTACGTTTAATAAAACTGCTGGATAATGAGCTTGTCACATTTGCCTATTATTTCATTAATAATAGACGTTGCTATTGTTCCATATGCCACCACAAAGACACTGATTTTTCTTGTCTTTTTATATACCACTGACAAAGCCGCCATTGATTGTCTATTCTTATAGACTGCCTGTCACAAGATACAGAGGGTCATTTTTAAACATTTATTGCCGCATGGTATATTTTATGCTAATTGTTTTAAGAGTAAGACAGAAACAATGTTGCTGGTTTAAAAATAATGTTTGCCGTTCTGGGGGGGGGGGGGGGGGGTTAAAAAAACACAACAAAAGGTTAACCCTTTATTCTGGCTGCTTTACAAAGTTGGTGCAACAGAGAAAAGTGTCTGGTCACATTCACAAATGTTATTGACTCATTTGCAGTTGCACTCTGGTCCGCCTAATTATGGTGACTGGACATATCAGTCTTCCTGCATACATACGGTACATACAGACACAGACTTTGTCTACTACATCATCTTCACAGACATGTACAGTGTTATCCATCATGGTAATTAAGGGGGAGACGTGCCAGAAAGGCACCCTGGTGACTACTATTCCAACCTTCCTGTGAATAAAAGTGTCTTGGAATTCCTGTCCTTTGTTTTCAGTATAACATGACTTCTACAGTGCAGGGAGCCTAGTGAGTTTCCCCCAAATAAGTCCATCACAGTTGATGTCCGTAACAATTTTGTCAGGTTCTCGGGCAGTGCTGAACACAGGCCGTTATTACATTGGAGGGGGAGATGCACCAAACCTTCTAAATAGCTAGAATCTGACTGGTTGCTGTGGGTAGGTTAGATAAAGCTCACCTTTCATACCTCGAAATCCAGACCAAATTTAGATGGAATTTTCACCGGAGCTGTACATCTTTTTCCTCTGGCGCTGCAGTCACACATTCTGGTATAAATTGTATCCTCAGACTGTTATCCAAAGTGGTGTGATATAATTTACCAGCGGTCATATGACCAACAGCGCCATCCCGATGGAGAAGATCCCGACAGGGGTGCAGTAAGTATTCTTACCTTCCCCATCAACCCCCCTAACCGTAACCCTCCCCGGTGGTGACTGACTCCCCCCCCCCCCCCTCCCCAGAACCTAACCGTAACCCTTCCGGGGGTGCATAAACTTAACCTACCCCCCTCCCCGCAGCCTTAACCCTTCCTTCTTTCTCGCTAACCCTCTCCAATGGCACCTAAACCTACCCGTACTGTTACATATGGAGCCACTATATAGATAATTACAGGGTGTGTCCTTGTGTTGTACAGATGTAGCCAAGCTCATCTTTGCTGCGATGCAACATGGTTCAGTGCATGGCATGCAAGGCTGGGACTACTTGCAGCCAGCGATTGCTCCATTAAGTCCTACTGGTATTAATGGAGTGATTGGCGGCTGTGAGTAGTCACAGCTCGGCGAGCCATTTTTCAGCATGCTGCATCACAGCAAAGATGAGCATGGCTGCATCTGTAATATTTTTCTTTACTATAAAATATCTGATTTCTCTTACGTCCTAGAGGATACTGGGGATCCATTTAGTACCATGGGTATAGACGGGTCCACTAGGAGCCATGGGCACCTTAAGAATTTGATAGTGTGGGCTGGCTTCTCCCTCTATGCCCCTCCTACCAGACTCAGTTAGAAAATGTGCCCGGAGTCGGTCACGCTTATGGAAGCTCCTGAAGAGTTTTCTGCATTTATTTTTCTGTTTTTTATATTCAGGCAGGACTGGATGGCACCAGTCTGCCTGCTTCGTGGGACTTTGGGGGGGGGGGGGCCCAACCTCTTGAAGGGTTAATGGTCCCTTTCCCCACTGACAGGACACTAGCACCTGAGGGAACTATTCGCAAGCCCCACCACCCCTAACAGCCAGAAGAAAGAAGAGTGGTGAGTACTAAGCTGTCGTCCCGGCTAGCGGGTCGCCGGCCATTATGGCGGCATGAGGATACGGAGACGCATGGCTTCTAACTGGGGTGGATTGCTTATCCAGACACAGTACACTGTGCACAGTACCCAAACTGGCAAATACAGCCTTAAAACGATTCTGCTCCATTTTAAGCACAAAAATTTCTCCTACGTCCTAGAGTATGCTGGGCTCTCCGTAAGGACCATGGGGTATAGACGGAATCCGCAGGAGACATGGGCACATTCAAAGACTTTGAATGGGTGTGAACTGGCTCCTCCCTCTATACCCCTCCTCCAGACCTCAGTTAGATCCTTGCTTCGTGGGACTGAGGGGAGAGAAGTCAGACCTACTTCTTCTTAGTTAAGGGCTCTGCTTCTTAGGCTACTGGACAATATTAGCTCCAGAGGGTTCGATGACTTGGTTCGCCTAGCTGCTCGTTCCCAGAGCCGCGCCGTCACCCCCCTCACAGAAGCCAGAAGAAAGAAGCCGGGTGAGTATTAGAAGAACAGAAGGCTTCAGACGGCAGAAGACTTCAGTAACGGAGGTAAGCGCAGTGGTAGCGCTGCGCTCCATGCTCCCACACACCAACGGCACTCACAGGGTGCAGGGCGCTGGGGGGGAGCGCTCTGGGCAGCAGTTGCTGAGTCTCTCTTTTTCACTGGCAAGAAGTCATATTCGGGTCCCGGCACCGGCTACGTTACCCCCGCCAGTATACAGCAGCGATCGCGCTGCGCGCCATTGCTCCCACACCCACCAACGGCACTTACAGGGTGCAGGGCGCTGGGGGGGAGCAGTTACTGAGGGTCTCTTTTACACTGGCAAGAACGCATATTCGGGCCCCGGGCACGATACCCCCGCCAGTATACAGCGGTCGCGCTGCACGCCATTGCTCCCACACACCAACGGGTTTACAGGGGTGCAGGGGGGTGGGGGCGCCCTGGACAGCAATATATATATATTATTTAAGTGTATATATAGTGCGTAGACACTATATACGGTCCCTTGCTTGCATATAAAAACTATATTATAATGGGGCTGAAGCACACCGAAAAGGGGCGGGGCTTAGCCCTCACAACAGTGTTCAGCGCCATTTTCTCTCTGTCCCCGCCAAAAATGTGTACAGTGCAAACGAGGGGGGCCATAGTGTTTTTAGTGTTCTATTGAGGGGAATATAGCACTATTTTTTAGAAATGGGCATGTAATCATTGTTGTGCATATTCCTCTGTGTGTTCCCTGTCAGATATACCCACTATAGTCCAGATGTGTCGACATGCGGAGTGCTCTGTCACGAACAGCTATGGGGATCACTGTCGACATCGCCGACGCCTGTTGGTACTTGATACAGTAGATGCAGAATCAACAGGTCGGTAGTTGTATGCTTGTAAAAAGTAAACACTGTATGGGAGACACAGTAGTGTGTGGGTGACCCTGTCAGCACCAACTGTTATTACTGGGTGTAAATTAACATACTCCAACTGCCTTATACCTGCTTATATATTTATATGTATATGTATGGTACGGTTCCATGGGCCTGTAGCTCGAGCACAGACATGGTAGTATGTATGACGGAGTGTTATTAAAATTATGCATACTTCCCTCGGACCCCTCGGGGTCGCAATAATGTTATTTTGTCTGGTTACTACTCCCTGCTGTCAACGAAAACTAGGTTTTCTGTCGACCATAAGGTTTCCTGTTAGATCCACAACTGGGGCATTCAGTACATGGTCATACACATTCCGAACACATTAATGTCACTAGGGACCCGACGGTTCCGGACAATCCACTTATATGTATGTTTTATATATATATATATATATATATATATATATATATATATAAGTTGTAACACTGTAGGGGTGCAAGGTGCCTTTTCCTGGGGAATATGGCAGCATGCAGCAGCTGAGGAACAACACAAGTCCAGTTTCTGGTACAACTGACCCCGGCCAGTTTTATTGAAACAGAAAATAAAACAAACCCCAAAATAAAAATACCTTGCCTGTCCGGCACTAACTAAACATAAGATGTTCCTAACTGTCACTAAACAAAACACAGAGTTCTTCAGTACATACTGTATAGCTTACTTGCATCAGAAAGCGTGTCTCTCACACACAGATCCTGCAGCCTTCCCAGGCAGTCTGCCCATACTAATCAGGTTAGAAGCACTATATCACTCTTACACAGCTGAAACCCTGATTAGCCCTCTGTGAGGCCAAAGACCCGAACTGGGCCCAATGTCTAGAACTCGCCTTATCTCTCTCTCAGAGCCTTTACCCAGCTTTTACAGCAAACTGAAAAGGTTCAGACAAAACAAAAAGCATTTTTCCTAGAAGTTAACATTTTCTAAAACATGTAAGACAAGAACCTGGGACAAATATACCTGCCCTCAAACACTATCCCAGTGTTCTTGTCACATATCCCCCTCCCCTGTTTCGACCTAGGGGCCGGAACACTTGTAGCCCCCAAACAGAAGATGCGAGACAATGCATCTGCGTTGGCCAATTGTGTTCCCGGTCTATGTTCGACAGTAAACTTAAAGCCCTGCAACGCTAGAAACCATCTAGTTACACGAACATTCTTGCCTCTATTTACATACATCCATTTTAAAGGGGCATGGTCTGTCACTAGTCTGAATTGTCTACCCAAGAGGTAATATCTCAAGGTATCTAGTGCCCACTTAATGGCCAAAGCCTCCTTTTCCACAATGGCATACCTTTTTTCATGCTCATTGAGTTTCCTACTCAAATAAATGATAGGGTGTTCGTCCCCATCTCTGGTTTGGGACAGCACAGCACCTATCCCTACCTCTGAGGCATCTGTCTGTACCACAAATTCTTTTGAAAAATCTGGTGTTATCAACACCGGTTGTGAACACAAAGCCACTTTTAACGCTTGGAACGCCTTTTCTGCATCAGGGTTCCATTTCACCACATTTGACTGCTTCCCTTTGGTAAGGTCTGACAACGGCACCGCTGTGGTCGCAAAATTAGGAATAAACCGTCTATAGTACCCAGTAATTCCCAAAAAAGCCCTTACCTGTTTTTTATTCACTGGACGAGGCCAGTTTTGAATAGCATCAACTTTATTCAATTGGGGCCTAATCAGACCTCTGCCTATGGTGAAGCCCAAGTATTTGACCTCCTCCATTGCGAGGCAGCACTTCTTTGGGTTAGCAGTTAACCCTGCCTCTCTGATTGAGTCCAGTACTGCTTGTACTTTAACCAAATGTGACCCCCAGTCTGTACTGTGAATTACCACATCATCCAAATAGGCAGCTGCATATTTTCTATGGGGCCTCAAAATTTTATCCATCGCCCGTTGAAAGGTTGCTGGAGCCCCATGCAACCCAAAGGGTAACATCTTATACTGGTACAGCCCCTCCGGAACCGAAAAGGCTGTTTTTTCTTTGGCGCTATCAGATAAAGGTATTTGCCAGTAACCTTTGGTCAGGTCCAATGTGGTGAGAAACCTGGCTGTTCCCAGCCTTTCTACAAGCTCATCCACACGGGGCATGGGGTATGCGTCAAACTTGGACACCTCATTTAACTTACGAAAGTCATTACAGAAGCGTATGCTACCGTCGGGCTTCGGGATGAGCACTATGGGACTGGACCACTCACTGTTAGACTCCTCTATGACTCCAAGTTCTAACATGGTTTTAACTTCCTTAGAAATAGCTTCTCGCTGAGCTTCAGGAATCCTATATGGCTTTAAATGAACCCTGACCCCTGGTTCTGTGACAATGTCATGCTTTATTATGGTCGTTCGGCCAGGCAGCTCTGAAAATACCTCCCTATTTTGGATGAGAAATTCTTTAACCTGATTGTTCTGATCAGCTGATAATGTCTCTGACACCTTCACTGCGGGAAGCAACCGGGGTGAAGACACCGAAGGGCAAGGCTCCGCTGACAGAGACAACCTATCTTTCCAGGGTTTGATTAAGTTAACATGGTAGATCTGTTCGGGTTTTCTCTTTCCCGGCTGGTATACTTTGTAATTAACCTCATTCACTTTTTCCCTAATCTCAAATGGACCCTGCCATTTAGCTAGGAATTTGCTTTCCACAGTGGGTACCAAAACAAGAACTCTATCTCCAGGAGCAAATTCCCGTATCTTGGCACTCCGGTTATAGACCCTCTGTTGAGCACTTTGGGCCTGTTCCATGTGCTCTCTGACAACAGGTACCACGGCTGCAATCCTATCCTGCATTTGTGTTACATGCTCAATAACGCTTCTATAAGGAGTGGGCTGTCCTTCCCACGTCTCTTTGGCAACATCCAACAGCCCTCTGGGGTGTCTACCATACAACAAATCAAATGGAGAAAACCCCGTAGAGGACTGAGGAACTTCTCTGATGGCCATTAACAAGTAGGGCAACAAACAATCCCAGTTTTTCCCATCTCTCTCAACAACCTTTTTTAACATACTTTTTAATGTTTTATTAAACCTTTCCACCAACCCGTCAGTTTGGGGATGGTAGATGGACGTCCTGAGGTGAGTGACCTTAAATAACTTGCATAATTCTTTCATGATCCTTGACATAAATGGAGTACCTTGGTCAGTCAAAATTTCTTTTGGTATTCCCACTCTACTAAATACCTGCACCAGCTCCCTAGCTATCGCCTTGGTTGTGATAGTGCGTAAAGGGACAGCCTCAGGATATCGAGTGGCATAGTCCATAATTACCAGGATATACTGATGGCCCCGAGCAGACTTTAACAAGGGCCCCACGAGATCCATGGCTATTCTGTCAAACGGGACCTCTATAATAGGCATGGGAACTAGTGGGCTCCTGAAATGGGGTCTAGGGGCATGATACTGGCATTCAGGACAGGAAGAACAATATTCAGACACTTCTTTATAAACTCCTGGCCAAAAGAACCTTTGTAAAACTCTTTCAGTGGTTTTTTCTGCCCCTAAATGTCCTGCGGTAACGTGACTATGAGCTAAATCTAGTACCGTTCTCCGATAAGGCTGGGGAACTACCAGCTGTTCCACCACATCCTCACCCCTTTTGACAATGTGGTACAAGAGCTCATTACAGATGGCCATGTGGGGATACGTAACCCTGTCACCTGGTACCACAGGTTCCCCATTAACAATCTTAACATTCTCTCTAGCCTTTATTAAGGTAGGATCCTTTAACTGTTCAGACGCAAACAGATCCTTCTTTACCTCCAGGTCAGGCACGCTTTCAGTTCTAACTACTATGTCTCTGTTCCCGGCAAGAGGGTCCTCACTGGACTCCCCATCTGTCACTTCCCCAGCCAAACTAGCAAAAGGCAAAGGGCCAGAAAGTTCCGAAGACCCACGTACATCCAAAAAATCACCGGTATTATCAACTGGCTTTTTACTTCTCACATCTGTTGATAACCGTGATTCCCAGTTTCCAAAAATGAGGAAAATCCCTCCCTATTATGGCCTCATGCACCAAGGTAGGGACCAGTCCCACTTTAACCATTGCTGACCCACAACAAGTTTCTATATTCACCTCAGCAGTGGCATAATATTGGGTATCCCCATGTATGCAAGTTACCCCAATAGGTATTTGCTGGACCTTTAAGGGGTTCACTAACCCAGCTTTCACGAGGGTAACTAAACTTCCTGAATCTAGCAAGGCCTCTACCCGGTTACCTTCTAAGAACACATCACACATTTGTTTTTCCAGCTCAGGTGAAGGTACCACAGTACAGGCTAACCTAGCAAAGAAAGACATTCTGCGACATTCAAAGGCAGCATCACATTGCATGGGTTCTTGCGTGACTGGGCAATTGGCAATAACATGACCTGGCATACCACACCTAAAACATTTAACCACACGATTATCAACCCATTTGGGCAGCATAGACCGTTCTAGCCCCATTGGCCTGTTTCCAGGGCCAGTGTTTACAGTCTCTCCAGCCTTGCGTTCTCTTAACCGCCCAGCAACGTTTTCCCACGGAACAGTCTTACCAGTCTTTACTGAAGGGCGCTGTCGAGGATCTATGGGTTGCTGGGTGGTCATCAGTTCCTCTGCTGCCAAATACCTCTCTACCATGTCCACTAATTGGTCAGCAGTACCCGGGTTTCCATGGCTCACCCACTTGCGCAGGACCATGGGCAAAGATCTCAAGTAGCGGTCCATGACGACTCTTTCCACCATCTGGGGACCAGTTAATGTCTCTGGCTGCAGCCATTTTTTTGTTAGCTGAATAAGGTCGTGCATCTGGGAGCGCGGAGGCTTCTCCATGGCGTACAGCCAACGGTGCACCCGTTGTGCTCGTACTGACAGCGTGACTCCCAGGCGGGTCAGGATCTCAGTCTTTAGTTTATCATAGTCCCGAGCCTCAGCAGGGCTTAAATCAAAGTAAGCTTTTTGGGGCTCACCTGACAGGAAAGGTGCCAGCAGACTGGCCCACTGTGCTTTCGGCCAGTTCTCACGCTCGGCAGTCCTTTCAAACGTGGTCAGATAGGCCTCCACATCATCAGCCTCTGTCATTTTCTGCAGGAAGTGACTGGCCCGTAGAGAACTAGAGCTGGTCGGAGCACTGACGGCCACATCTCCAACCCGAGCTGCAAGTCTCTGCACCACTTCTGCTAAGGCCTCTCTATCCTGACGCTGTAGTCTCCAATTTTCCTCCATTGCCACCTGCTGCTGTCGGTTGGCCTCCTGCTGAGCCGCTGTAGCTTGCAGCAAGGCTTTAAGCAGATCCTCCATGTCAACAGATTTTTCAGGCGGCTTTGCAGCTGCTTTCACCCAGGACATATATCAAACCCTCAGGGGTGAGTCTCAGTAACTTCACACTGGGCTGTATCTGCATAAACCACCGTTTTCTGCAGGCCTCACAAAGCTGCTGCTTTCACTTATGCGCAGAACGGCCTGCTCGCATTCTCCACCAAGTTGTAACACTGTAGGGGTGCAAGGTGCCTTTTCCTGGGGAATATGGCAGCATGCAGCAGCTGAGGAACAACACAAGTCCAGTTTCTGGTACAACTGACCCCGGCCAGTTTTATTGAAACAGAAAATAAAACAAACCCCAAAATAAAAATACCTTGCCTGTCCGGCACTAACTAAACATAAGATGTTCCTAACTGTCACTAAACAAAACACAGAGTTCTTCAGTACATACTGTATAGCTTACTTGCATCAGAAAGCGTGTCTCTCACACACAGATCCTGCAGCCTTCCCAGGCAGTCTGCCCATACTAATCAGGTTAGAAGCACTATATCACTCTTACACAGCTGAAACCCTGATTAGCCCTCTGTGAGGCCAAAGACCCGAACTGGGCCCAATGTCTAGAACTCGCCTTATCTCTCTCTCAGAGCCTTTACCCAGCTTTTACAGCAAACTGAAAAGGTTCAGACAAAACAAAAAGCATTTTTCCTAGAAGTTAACATTTTCTAAAACATGTAAGACAAGAACCTGGGACAAATATACCTGCCCTCAAACACTATCCCAGTGTTCTTGTCACAATATATATATATATATATATATATATATATATATAGGATATGTGTGTATTTGTGTATTACGTTATGTATATTCATATTATGATTTCTAATGAATGCTGAAGTAAAAGTATTCCTTCTCATGTGTGGTCGCTCTGTTGATAAAGCTCTAGGTTGGCCGTGATGAGTTGGTCTCAGATCCTCACATGGGGGTAAATTTACTAAGGTCCCGATTTTGACCGAGATGCCGTTTTTTCATCAAAGTGTCATCTCGGTAATTTACTAAGCAATAATCACGGCAGTGATGAGGGCATTCGTAATTTTATGGAAGTCCAACCAAAAAAATACAAATGAATACACCATCGGTCAAAACGCGGCTGTTTAAGTATGAATCTCGGTAATTTACTAAGAAGTGCAAAGCAAAAAAAAAAAAAACACTGCCGTGAAAAATTACAACTCGTAAAAAAGTGCTAAAAAAAAACAGACCTGCTTTTTTTTTCCGTGATTGGATAGGCATGCAGGGATCCATGAGATCCGTGCATGTATATCAGTGGGAAGGGGTGGGAAAGTTGTTATTTTATTAAAAAAAATTGCGTGGGGTCCCCCCTCCTAAGCATAACCAGCCTCGGGCTCTTTGAGCCGATCCTGGTTGCAGAAATATGGGGGAAAAATTGACAGGGGTTCCCCCATATTTAAGCAACCAGCATCGGGCTCTGCGCCTGGTCCTGGTTCCAAAAATACGGGGGACAAAAAGAGTAGGGGTCCCCCGTATTTTTAAAACCAGCACCGGGCTCCACTAGCTGGACAGATAATGCCACAGCCGGGGGTCACTTTGATATAGTGCCCTGCGGCCGTGGCATCAAAAATCCAACTAGTCACCCCTGGCCGGGGTACCCTGGGGGAGTGGGGACCCCTTCAATCAAGGGGTCCCCCCCCCCCCCAGCCACCCAAGGGCCAGGGGTGAAGCCCGAGGCTGTCCCCCCCCATCCAATGGGCTGCGGATGGGGAGGCTGATAGCCTTTTGTGATAATGAAAAGATATTGTTTTTAGTAGCAGTACTACAAGGCCCAGCAAGCCTCCCCCGCATGCTGGTACTTGGAGAACCACAAGTACCAGCATGCGACGGAAAAACTGGCCCGCTGGTACCTGTAGTACTACTACTAAAAAAATACCCAAAAAAAGACAAGACACACACACCGTGAAAGTAAAGATGCATTACATACATGCACACAAACATACATACATACTTACCTTATGTTCACACGCAGGTCGGTCCTCTTCTCCAGTAGAATCCAAGGGGTACCTGTTGAATAAATTCTACTCACCAGATCGCGGGTCCCAGGCTCCTCGGGGCATCCATTTGTAATCCACGTACTTGCATAAAATAAGAAAACGGAAAGCCGAGCCACGAACTGAAAGGGGCCCCATGTTTTCACATGGGACTCCTTTCCCCGAATGCCAGAAACCCACTCTGACTGATGTCTAAGTGGGTTTCTTCAGCCAATCATGGAGCGCCACGTTGTAGCACTCTCCTGATCGGCTGTGTGCTCCTGTACTGTATGACAGGCGGCACACGGCAGTGTTACAATGTAGCGCCTATGCGCTCCATTGTAACCAATGGTGGGAACTTTCTGCCCTGCGGTTGACCTAAAGTGACGTCACCGCTGAGCAGAAAGTTCCCACCATTGGTTACAATGGAGCGCATAGGCGCTACATTGTAACACTGCCGTGTGCCGCCTGTCACTCAGTACAGGAGCACACAGCCGATCAGGAGAGTGCTACAACGTGGCGCTCCCTGATTGGCTGAAGAAACCCACTTAGACATCAGTCAGAGTGGGTTTCTGGCATTCGGGGAAAGGAGTCCCATGTGAAAACATGGGGCCCCTTTCAGTTCGTGGCTCGGCTTTCCGTTTTCTTATTTTATGCAAGTACGTGGATTACAAATGGATGCCCCGAGGAGCCTGGGACCCGCGATCTGGTGAGTAGAATTTATTCAACAGGTACCCCTTGGATTCTACTGGAGAAGAGGACCGACCTGCGTGTGAACATAAGGTAAGTATGTATGTTTGTGTGCATGTATGTAATAAATCTTTACTTTCACGGTGTATGTGTCTTGTCTTTTTTTGGGTATTTTTTTAGTAGTAGTACTACAGGTACCAGCGGGCCCGTTTTTCCGTCGCATGCTGGTACTTGTGGTTCTCCAAGTACCAGCATGCGGGGGAGGCTTGCTGGGCCTTGTAGTACTGCTACTAAAAACAATATCTTTTCATTATCACAAAAGGCTATCAGCCTCCCCATCCGCAGCCCATTGGATGGGGGGGGGGACAGCCTCGGGCTTCACCCCTGGCCCTTGGGTGGCTGGGGGGGGGGACCCCTTGATTGAAGGGGTCCCCACTCCCCCAGGGTACCCCGGCCAGGGGTGACTAGTTGGATTTTTGATGCCACGGCCGCAGGGCACTATATCAAAGTGACCCCCAGCTGTGGCATTATCTGTCCAGCTAGTGGAGCCCGGTGCTGGTTTTAAAAATACGGGGGACCCCTACTCTTTTTGTCCCCCGTATTTTTGGAACCAGGACCAGGCGCAGAGCCCGATGCTGGTTGCTTAAATATGGGGGAACCCCTGTCATTTTTTCCCCCATATTTCTGCAACCAGGATCGGCTCAAAGAGCCCGAGGCTGGTTATGCTTAGGAGGGGGGACCCCACGCAATTTTTTTTAAGGATTTCACAGTGTTTAATTTAAAAAAAAAAAAAAAAAAAGAACCCCAGCACGGATCACACAGATCCGGCCGAGATTCATTGTAAAAAAGTCGGCAGTGTTTTGCTAATCACTGCCGTAAAAATAAAAAATAAAACACGAATGACATCGACATCGGAACAAAAGAAAAACCCGAATACGGCAGCTTAGTAAATCCGTCGTAACAAATTCAAAAAGTTGCAGTTTTACACTTTCGATGTCATTCGTGATTGAACTTTGACCTGAAACGGGAAAATACGAATGTTAGTAAATTTACCCCTCGGAGTCCGAATGTTTATTATTTTCCCGCCGTGGATAGAATACTGTGAAAGTCAACTCCTGGTCGATACGGGGTCCTGTCACAAAGGATCGTACACAGGAAGCTAAGTGATATTTTATTTCTATGCTTTGGAGTTATTTGCATTACATGCACATGAGGGAGTGTTCGGAAAGGCATCCGATAGTATTACCCTAAAAAGAGAGGGGATGTTTCTTATGTTTATTCTTCTTTATAACATTGCGGCAGGCTACCGTGCGAACGCAGGAGGTGTGGCCGGAGGAATGCTGAGGCTGACTCAGAGAGATATGCCTCAGTTCAGTCAGTCTCGGCGGATACTACTGGTAAATCTAACTTCGTGAGTTAGACTCCTACACAACGGTTGGTGACGCATTCTGTTGTGGGCTACAATCATTTTAACCGGTTCGATACCATTCTTTTTTCCCTTTCGGTGCAGATAGTGGAAGGTGAAAAGGTAAGAGTTCTGCAGCCTTGTTAGGTTCGCAAAAGTGGATGTCGTTTTCTGTTTCTACCACATCCACCGTATGTCGCTGGGTTTGTCTGGCTGGAGCCTACTCCGGTGGGAGCTCGTCTACTACTTTTCAGTCAGTCCGGGAATAGACTAGGACCTGTGAGTTAGGTATAGAATACAAAGGGGGACAAAGATTTCTCTGGCTGGGTCCACAGGATTATCCACAGGATAACATTGGGATATTGTCGAGCAACAGCGAAAATGGCACCAACACGGTCACGAGCTTTCTGGCCTCCCAGGATGCATTGGGGCCTTCACCATATAGTCCCGCCCACTGACTCAGTCAGATCAGTTTTTTGCTTTGTGCGGCAGGAAGCCGCATGGTTGCAGGACTGCTGTGGAAGCAGCCTCAAGCTTTTTGTTATTTTATTTTTATAGACTTACTATATTGTTTTTTTGAGCGACTTATCTTAACAGCGACTTAAACGCATTCTGGAAAGAGTCGCTCCAACAACTCCCCACCGGGTCGCAAAAACAACGCTTACCTTCGGGTATCAGTGCTGTCTCGACGGGCGTCTGTGTCGGATGTTCTAGCAGGTCCAGCAGACGTAACCAGGCTGTGGCCGGAACATGGGGAGACGGTGAGTCTATGGACTTCCTCTTACTAGAGGGGTCAGGACACAGCTACACTGATTTTGGTGGAGACGACAAACAGTGTGTTGATGCGCCGAACATCGAGAGTGCGACAGCGCTATGCTCCGGGGA
Source organism: Pseudophryne corroboree (assembly GCF_028390025.1). NCBI lineage: Eukaryota > Metazoa > Chordata > Amphibia > Anura > Myobatrachidae > Pseudophryne > Pseudophryne corroboree. The sequence continues at coordinate 823,912,502 of NC_086447.1, forward strand.
TCATAGGCGCCAGGATTAGGTAGAGGCCGCGATCCTGGGAGTTTAAGTCAACAGGGGGATTCAGACGCTCTCCTGGCCGTCCCTCCTCCGAGTTCATGGCCAGTTCCCGCGGGTGTCTCGTTTCATGAACTGAATTACCTCACTTCCGGCTCAGACGCTACCACGAGGGTACTCGGTCGCAGCTTAGACGCTGCGGTTGTGTACACTGGAGATAAACCCGCCAGACCGAGTCGCAGGCCTTAGCGTCTACATACACGTGGAAGTCGCTCAGCGTCCGTGTCTGTTGGTGAGCATCCGTGTCCGTTATCAGTTATCAAGAGCGGCAGTGTACACCAGTAGCGTCTGAATCCACTCAGCGTCTTACAAGCGTATTTGCTTGGATATGGAAGTGTGGTGAGTCTCCCTGTACCCCACTCTATGGAGGCAGGGTATACAGTACTAAAAATTATCTCTACTTCTTAGTATGCATTGTTAATTTTTAGTACCTATTGCATATGAGACCTGTATGTTACTGTGTTTTCTTCATGTTATGTTGAAGAACGAACCAGTTTAAAACAGAAGTACAATTTTCCTACGTATGTATAAGTTGTTATGGAGGTTGTATTCTCATATGGCAATGTCTAATGCTTTAACATGTGACTGACTGCTAGTATGTGTGCTGACTTTTCTGTGTAATATCAGTCATGTTCTGACCCTAAAATCAGGTGCACTGTGGTCAGATTGATCTCACCTCTATATACTGACAAATAGGGTGATTTTCAGTCACAAATTGTGTAGTCAATAACAGATTAATACCATGTCTGTGAGCGGCAAAAGTGATGAGGAGAATTTATCAAGCACTCCTACAGCCCTAACATGCTTATCTTGTAAGTCAGGGGTAATTGATATGAATCAATTGGTCACTTATGAGGGTTTGTGTGCAAACTGTTTCGCTTTTCAGCGAAGTAAAAAACAGGAGTTGGTTCAACCACCAACAGAGCCACCATGGAATATGTTCACAAAGACTCTGTCTTCAATAGCGGACAGGTTAGCTCCGGTAGCACCACCTCAAGGGTTAGGTTACACTATGAAGCCATACATGCAGCTCCCTTCCTATGGTTTGGTTCCAGTAGCTTCTACAAGCAACCAAGGGACAGGTAAGACTAAGACAGATACGTCTGTGTGGCAGACTACACAAGATGATACATCGGATGATGATGATACAATAGATTCAACTCCGTATGATGATCAGTCGCAGAGCTTTAGTTCAGAAGATGTAGCTGAACTTATTAATGCTGTGAAAGCTGTTCTCTCGTTGGAAGAGCCAGCCAAGACAGTGTTAAAAGCTAAAGCACCTGTATTTAAACGAACAAAATCAGTGAAAGCTGAATTCCCAGCGTCAGATGAGCTGACGGAAATGATGGATGAGTCTTGGGCAGCGCCCAGTAAAAAAGTATGAGATTCCTAAGAGATGGGATTCTTATTATTCGATTGTTCGAAAAGAGAAGTTCCTCCAAAAGTAGATGCACATGTTCTGCGACTCGTGCATAAATCTGCTTTACCACTGTCATCTACCTCATTGAATGATGTCACAGACAGAAGGGTAGAGAGCCTGTTGAAAAATATTTTTTCTCTAGTAGGAGCACTGGTAAGACCTGCTATGGCTTCGGCCTGGGTAGCAAAGGCAATGGGCGAATGGATAGAGGAACTAGAGAATGACATCCCTTCTCCTACTAGGGAGCAAGAGGATCGTTTTTGCTGTTTAAGACAATCTGCCCAGTATTTGGAAGAAGCAGCAATTGATGTAGGTACAGTTGCTTCTAAAGCTTCAGCCTTGACAGTAGTCGCTCGCAGAGCAGTTTGGCTACGTACCTGGAAGGCAGATGCGGAATCCAAGAAAGAATTGGAAGCATTGCCTTTTGTCGGTAATATATTATTTGGAAAACCTTTATCGGATATCCTAGAATCAGAGGCTGAATCGAAAAAGGTCAGATTTCCGGCTGCTTATAACCCTAAGTCCAAGGGTTTCAAATTTCGCTCATTTCGTTGGCAAAAGCAAAGCGAAAGCTAAAGAGGAGCCTAAGCAACGCCAGTTTAAATCCAGGGGTAGGAAGCAGTGGGCTAGCAAAAAGCCAGCTTCCAAACCTGAATAGAAACCGTCAGCCTGAAGAGACGGGCCTCCGCCTGGAAGATTCCAGGGTTGGGGGCCGACTCCTTCTTTCTCTGACGTCCTAGTGGATGCGGGAACTCCGTAAGGACCATGGGGAATAGCGGGCTCCGAAGGAGACTGGGCACATCTAAGAAAGAATTAGGACTACCTGGTGTGCACTGGCTCCTCCCTCTATGCCCCTCCTCCAAACCTCAGTTAGAATTCTGTGCCCGGCCGAGCTGGTTGCACACTAGGGGCTCTCCTGAGCTCCTAGAAAAGAAAGTATATATTTAGGTTTTTTATTTTCAGTGAGATCTGCTGGCAACAGACTCACTGCTACGAGGGACTTAGGGGAGAGAAGCGAACCTACCTGCTTGCAGCTAGCTTGGGCTTCTAGGCTACTGGACACCATTAGCTCCAGAGGGATCGAACACAGGCCCAGCCTCGGTCGTCCGGTCCCGGAGCCGCGCCGCCGCCCCCCTTGCAGAGCCAGAAGCAAGAATAACGTCCAGGAAATCGGAGGCTGAAGACTCCGGTCTTCATTAAGGTAGCGCACAGCACTGCAGCTGTGCGCCATTGCTCCCCATGCACACCACACACTCCGGTCACTGATGGGTGCAGGGCGCTGTGGGGGGGGGGGGGGGGGCGCGTTGGGCTGCAATAAGAGTACCTTATATTGGCATAAAACACATAATATAGACAGTAATACTATATATGTGTAAAATCCCCTGCCAAAAATATCCTAAAAAAAGCGTGAGAAGTCCGCCGAGAAGGGGGCGGGGCTATCTCCCTCAGCACACTGGCGCCATTTCCTCTCACAGCTCCGCTGGAAGGATGCTCCCAAGGCTCTCCCCTGCAGTTTCCAGGCTCAATAGGGTAAAATAGAGAGGGGGGCACTAAATTTAGGCGCAAATACTGTGTAATAACTGCTATAGGGTAAATCACTCATTATAGTGTACATACCTGTGATATATAGCGCTGTGGTGTGTGCTGGCATACTCTCTCTCTGTCTCCTCTAAGGACTTTGTGGGGTCCTGTCCTCAGTCAGAGCATTCCCTGTGTGTGTGCGGTGTGTCGGTACGGCTGTGTCGACATGTTTGATGAGGAGGCTTATGTGGAGGTGGAGCAGGTGCCGATAAATGTGATGTCACCCCCTGCGGGGTCGACACCTGAATGGATGGATATGTGGAAGGAATTACGCGACAGTGTCAACTCCTTACATAAAAGGTTTGACGACATAGCAGATGTGGGACAGCCGGCTTCTCAGCCCGTGCCTGCCCAGGCGTCTCAAAAGCCATCAGGGGCTCAAAAACGCCCGCTACCTCAGATGGCAGACACAGATGTCGACACGGATACTGACTCCAGTGTCGACGACGATGAGACTAGTGTACATTCCAATAGAACCACCCGTTACATGATTACGGCAATGAAAAATGTGTTGCACATTTCTGACATTACCCCAGGTACCACAAAAAAGGGTATTATGTTTTGGGAGAAAAAGCTACCAGTGGTTTTTCCCCCATCTGATGAGTTAAATTAGGTGTGTGAAGAAGCGTGGGCTTCCCCCGATAAGAAACTGGTGGTTTCTAAAAGGTTACTAATGGCGTACCCTTTCCCGCCAGAGGACAGGTTACGTTGGGAGACATCCCCTAGGGTGGATAAAGCGCTCACACGCCTGTCAAAGAAGGTGGCACTACCGTCTCCGGACACGGCCGCCCTAAAGGAGCCTGCTGATAGGAAGCAGGAGGCTATCCTGAAGTCTGTATATAACTCAGGTATTATACTGAGACCGGCTATTGCTTCAGCATGGATGTGCAGTGCTGCAGCTGCGTGGTCAGATTCCCTGTCTGAAAATATTGATACCCTAGACAGGGACACTATATGGCTAACCATAGAGCATATTAAAGACGCAGTCTTATACATGAGAGATGCACAGAGGGATATTTGCCGGCTGGCATCTAGAATTAATGCAATGTCCATTTCTGTCAGGAGAGTATTGTGGACTCGGCAGTGGACAGGTGATACAGATTCTAAAAGGCACATGGAGGTTTTGCCTTACAAGGGTGAGGAATTGTTTGGGGACGGTCTCTCGGACCTAGTTTCCACAGCAACAGCTGGGAAGTCGACATTTTTACCCCATATTCCCTCACAGCCAAAGAAAGCACCGTATTATCAGGTACAGTCCTTTCGGCCCCAAAAAGGCAAGCGGGTTAGAGGCGCGTCCTTTCTGCCCAGAGGCAGAGGTAGAGGGAAAAAGCTGCAACATACAGCCAGTTCCCAAGAACAAAAGTCCTCCCCCGCTTCCTCTAAGTCCACCGCATGACTCTGGGGCTCCACAGGCGGAGCCAGGTGCGGTGGGGGCCCGTCTCAGGAACTTCAGCGACCAAAGGGCTCGCTCACGGGTGGATCCCTGGATTCTACAAGTGGTATCTCAGGGGTACAAGCTGGAATTCGAGACGTCTCCCCCTCGCCGTTTCCTCAAATCTGCCTTACCAACAACTCCCCCAGACAGGGAGGCAGTGCTGGAGGCGATTCACAAGCTGTATTCTCAGCAGGTGATAATCAAGGTACCCCTCCTTCAACAAGGACGGGGTTACTATTCCACAATGTTTGTGGTACCGAAACCAGACGGTTCGGTGAGACCCATTTTAAATTTGAAATCCTTGAACACTTATATAAGAAGGTTCAAGTTCAAAATGGAATCGCTCAGGGCGGTTATTGCAAGCCTGGACGAAGGGGATTACATGGTATCTCTGGACATCAAAGATGCTTACCTGCATGTCCCCATTTACCCTCCTCACCAGGAGTACCTCAGATTTGTGGTACAGGACTGTCATTACCAATTCCAGACGTTGCCGTTTGGTCTGTCCACGGCACCGAGGGTATTTACCAAGGTAATGGCCGAAATGATGATACTCCTTCGGAAAAAGGGAGTTTTAATTATCCCGTACTTGGACGATCTCCTTATAAAGGCGAGGTCCAGGGAGCAGTTGTTGGTCGGGGTAGCACTATCTCGGGAAGTGCTACAACAGCACGGCTGGATTCTGAATATTCCAAAGTCGCAGCTGATTCCTACGACGCGTCTACTGTTCCTGGGGATGGTTCTGGACACAGACCAGAAAAAAGTGTTTCTCCTGGAGGAGAAAGCCAAGGAGCTGTCATCTCTAGTCAGAGACCTCCTAAAACCGAAACAGGTGTCGGTGCATCACTGCACGCGAGTCCTGGGAAAGATGGTGGCTTCTTACGAAGCAATTCCATTCGGCAGGTTCCATGCAAGGATCTTTCAGTGGGATCTGTTGGACAATTTTTCCGGATCGCATCTTCAGATGCATCATCTGATAACCCTGTCTCCAAGGACCAGGCTGTCTCTGCTGTGGTGGCTGCAGAGTGCTCATCTTCTAGAGGGCCGCAGATTTGGCATACAGGACTGGGTCCTGGTGACCACGGATGCCAGCCTTCAAGGCTGGGGGGCAGTCACACAGGGAAGAAACTTCCAAGGACTATGGTCAAGCCAGGAGACTTCCCTACACATAAATATTCTGGAACTAAGGGCCATTTACAATGCCCTAAGTCAGGCAAAACCCCTGCTTCAAAACCAGCCGGTACTGATCCAGTCAGACAACATCACGGCGGTCGCCCATGTAAACCGACAGGGCGGTACAAGAAGCAGGATGGCGATGGCAGAAGCCACAAGGATTCTCCGATGGGCGGAGAATCACGTGTTAGCACTGTCAGCAGTGTTCATTCCGGGAGTGGACAACTGGGAAGCAGACTTCCTCAGCAGGCACGACTTCCACCCGGGAGAGTGGGGACTTCATCCAGAAGTCTTCCAAATGATTGTAAACCATTGGGAAAGGCCACAGGTGGACATGATGGCGTCACGCCTCAACAAAAAGCTAAAAAGATATTGTGCCAGGTCAAGGGACCCTCAGGCGATAGCTGTGGACGCCCTAGTGACACCGTGGGTGTACCAGTCGGTTTATGTGTTCCCTCCTCTTCCTCTCATACCCAAGGTACTGAGGATAATAAGAAGGAGAAGAGTAAGAACTATACTCGTTGTTTCGGATTGGCCGAGAAGAGCTTGGTACCAAGAACTTCAAGAAATGATCTCAGAGGACCCATGGCCTCTGCCGCTCAGACAGGACCTGCTGCAGCAGGGGCCCTGTCTGTTCCAAGACTTACCGCGGCTGCGTTTGACGGCATGGCGGTTGAACACCGGATCCTAAAGGAAAAGGGCATTCCGCAGGAAGTCATTCCTACGCTGATTAAAGCTAGAAAGGATGTGACCGCAAAACATTATCACCGCATATGGCGGAAATATGTTGCTTGGTGTGAGGCCAGGAAGGCCCCAACGGAGGAATTTCAGCTGGGTCATTTTCTGCACTTCCTACAGTCAGGGGTGACTATGGGCCTCAAATTGGGTTCCATTAAGGTCCAGATTTCGGCTCTGTCGATTTTCTTCCAAAAAGAACTGGCTTCACTGCCTGAAGTTCAGACTTTTGTTAAGGGAGTGCTGCATATTCAGCCCCCTTTTGTGCCTCCAGTGGCACCTTGGGATCTCAACGTGGTGTTGGATTTTCTAAAGTCTCATTGGTTTGAGCCACTTAAAACCGTGGAGCTAAAATATCTCACGTGGAAAGTGGTCATGCTGTTGGCCTTGGCTTCGGCCAGGCGTGTGTCAGAATTGGCGGCTTTGTCTTGTAAAAGCCCTTATCTGATTTTCCATATGGATAGGGCGGAATTGAGGACTCGTCCCCAATTTCTTCCTAAGGTGGTATCAGCATTTCATTTGAACCAACCTATTGTGGTGTCTGCGGCTACTCGGGACTTGGAGGATTCCAAGTTGCTGAACGTAGTCAGGGCCCTGAAAATCTATGTTTCCAGGACGGCTAGAGTCAGGAAAACTGACTCGCTTTTTATCCTGTATGCACCCAACAAGCTGGGTGCTCCTGCTTCAAAGCAGACTATTGCTCGCTGGATCTGTAGCACGATTCAACTTGCACATTCTGCGGCTGGACTGCCGCATCCTAAATCAGTGAAAGCCCATTCCACGAGGAAGGTGGGCTCTTCTTGGGCGGCTGCCCGAGGGGTCTCGGCTTTACAACTTTGCCGAGCTGCTACTTGGTCGGGTTCAAACACATTTGCAAAATTCTACAAGTTTGATACCCTGGCTGAGGAGGACCTGGAGTTCGCTCATTCGGTGCTGCAGAGTCATCTGCACTCTCCCGCCCGTTTGGGAGCTTTGGTATAATCCCCATGGTCCTTACGGAGTTCCCAGCATCCACTAGGACGTCAGAGAAAATAAGAATTTACTCACCGGTAATTCTATTTCTCGTAGTCCGTAGTGGATGCTGGGCGCCCATCCCAAGTGCGGATTGTCTGCAATGCTTGTATATAGTTATTGCTTAACTAAAGGGTTATTGTTTGGAGCCATCTGTTGAGAGGCTCAGTTGTTATTCATACTGTTAACTGGGTATAGTATCACGAGTTGTACGGTGTGATTGGTGTGGCTGGTATGAGTCTTACCCGGGATTCCAAATCCTTTCCTTATTGTGTCAGCTCTTCCGGGCACAGTTTCCTAACTGAGGTCTGGAGGAGGGGCATAGAGGGAGGAGCCAGTGCACACCAGGTAGTCCTAATTCTTTCTTAGATGTGCCCAGTCTCCTTCGGAGCCCGCTATTCCCCATGGTCCTTACGGAGTTCCCAGCATCCACTACGGACTACGAGAAATAGAATTACCGGTGAGTAAATTCTTATTTTTTGCACACATATGGCAACAGTCAACAGCAGATGCTTGGGTGCAGAAGGTAGTATATCAGGGGTATGGGTTCCCATTCAGGAGGCAGCCTCCTCAAAGATTTTTTTGCACCAGCCCATCTTGTATAGAGTCGAAGGCCAATGCCCTGCAAGAAGCAGTCCAAAAATTACTGCAGTCAGGTGTGATTGTCCCAGTACCTCCATCACAAAGGGGACAGGGGTTTTACTCCAATCTATTTCTAATCCAGAAGCCAAAGGGGTCATATCAACCAATTCTAAATCTGAAAATGCTGAACAGATACACATGGATCCCGAAGTTCCACATGGAGACGTTACGCTCCATAATGTTGGCTATGGACCCGGGAGATTACATGGTATCTCTGGATGTACGGGATGCTTACCTGCATGTGCCTATAGCACTGTCGCATCAGTGTTACCTCAGGTTTGCCATCCTCCAGGAACATTTCCAGTTCCAAGCTCTGCCTTTCGGGCTAGCTACAGCACCCAGGGTGTTTACCAAGATCATGGTGGTTATGGCAGCTTGTCTGCGCAAACGGGGGATAAGAATATTCCCATACCTAGACGACCTGTTAATCTTAGCACAGTCGCAAGATTTACTGTTGAGCCATCTTCAACAGACGATAGTTTGTTTACAGAGACACGGGTGGCTCATAAATTGGGAAAAGTCGTCCCTGAATCCGTCACAGCGGATGGTTCATTTGGGAGCCATATTGGATTCAAACCTACAGAAGGTTCTTTTACCAGAGAAAAAGATAGGCAAGGTGCAGGTCATGGCTCAGGAAGCGTTGCAAGCCCAGACAATGTCAGTCCATTCAGCAATGCGACTGTTGGGTCTGATGGTATCAACCTTCGACATGGTGCAATATGCGCAGTTCCATTCCAGACCGTTGCAGCACCTTATTCTGACCAAATGGAACGGAAATCATCAGATGATAAAGAAGCAGATGATAAAGATTCCAGTAAATGTAAAAAGGTCTCTAGCGTGGTGGCTACAGACAGACCATTTAAACAAGAGGAGACCCTTTTGGATAAAAGAGTGGCAAGTCCTGACAACAGATGCCAGCCTGCAGGGCTGGGGGGCGGTACTCAGAAGCCTATGGTACCAAGGAAAATGGACCGCAAGGGAAAGTCGTCTGTCAATAAATCTGTTAGAAATAAGAGTCATTTACTTGGCTCTGGTTCAGGCAAAGGACAATCTACAAGGAAGACTAGTCCAGATCCGCTCAGACAATGCAACGGCAGTAGCATACCTCAATCAGCAAGGAGGAACTCACAGCTGTCGGATGTTGAAATTTATAGAAAAAGAGCAAGATTAGTTAAAGATATACGCTATGATGGTCTATGAAAAACAGAACCTGCAGAAATCTTATAATGCCACCAATAAAACTTCAAGTATATCCTTACTTATATCCAAGACAAGAGAACGCACCTTGTGCCAAATAAGATACATTGTTACATACTGTAAAGAGTGGATACACATCAATGCATCATAACACAAATATTGATATATACTCAACACTGTTTATAATCTGAAGAAAGAATTTGATAAGACCATACAGATCATCTGGAAGATATCAACAAATTTACTGGATAATTTGTTTAGAAGTCACTTTTCCAAGCATCAGAGGAAAAATCCATCATTATTTGTCTGTTATCCCTGTGGACCATGTCAAGCATGCCATTATATTCATATCACTCAGAAGTTCTCTGACAGAAATAACAATAAAACAGAAATAAAAAAGATTCATTAACCGCTCCACACATTTGGTGTAATTTACTGCTTAATAGGCCTATTCGTTTATAAATATATCGGCATGACTAAGATGCTTTTTAAAAACGAATATTGGACCATGTATATATCATTAAAAATACACAAAGAGATATAAGCAACATGAAGAAAATTACAAGTTTTGGCGTGACACTTTCTACGCTTCCACACTAGTAATCACAAAAAGGTGAAAATTTATGATCTAGAACAGTTTGAGCTAGGTATAAGTGGTGGTAACATTACTAAGTAGTCACTAAAGAAAAAATCTAGATACATTTGCCTGTTGAATACTATGACTCCGTTAGGATTAAATAAGGAGATACACTACACATCCTTTATTTTAAAATCTGGGGCCATATGTCAAAATCATATTCTTGGTATCCTTTTTAATGCTTATTAATGGTGGGTTTACTTCATATCCATAACATGGATTGTCAAAGAGGCCGCTGAACCTATATCTGTCCTTATGCTATGCTACCTTGATCCATTCTAATCTTTTACCCTAAATGTTAGAGTAGAATGCCAATATGCTTGTTTGTGCTTAATAGAAGTACATATCTCATGGTGTATGCATGCACAAACATTATATTTACAGTAAAAAGTTTTAATAACTATTGGGTCACTAGGCATATCATGTCATCATTTTCCTAAATAGGATCTGTTATGTTAAAATAGCCCGTTACATTATTACCAACATAACATACGAGTATTGTTACTATTCAATTTAACTCATCTGTGTCTTATTTAAACGATATATATTTATCAAATATATTATGATTCTGGAACAAATAATACTGGTGTAGATAGTAAGATTGCCCATGATCACATAGTATTATTTGTTGAAAAATTATACCCCCATAAGGGTATTACATTTGTAAAATATAGGAATATATAAGATTCATCATGATAAATTCAGTTATATCATCTGTCATGTTGATATTCTATTTACAATATTTAGTGTTACAACATGCATGAAACATCTTAGATTTAGGAACGTTTGGAAATATTTATGCCAAGCACATATCTATAGGACACAGGGACCTATATGATTACTGTATACTGAGTTAACTAGTTAGTCAGAAATCATTAAAGATCTCTTGTTTTGTTTAGCGATCTTATATATCATGATTCATATCTTTGTACTGACCTGTAGTATATGTGTATATACCAAAATCATCATGTAAAGGATTACCGTAGCCGGAACTGCTTATTATCGGTTTTCATATGTATGTTAGTGTTAGAATACGGTATCTTATTTAAACGCTATATATTTATCATATATATTATGATTCTGGAACACATAATACTGGTGCAGATAGTCAGATTGCACATGATCACATAGTATTATTTGTTTAAAAATTATACCCAAATTATAGGATAAATATCCAGTAGAATTGCCCTGGGGATTATCACAACCTTGGGATGGTGATACATGCTACCTATTATATAGCCTGTTCCCTAGAGTTGATTTGTTTTGTTTTTTTAATTCACATTCAATACCATTCATATATATCAATCCCATTAGCTTACCAAGTTGCAATGTTACAGATGCGCTAATGCACTGTCCTAGCATAATTGGGCAAAACAACAATTCACACAACCGTCGCTGAAACGGCGAACGAACAATTTGCAATGCCCTCGATCGGACATAACAGCCTAAAGAATAATGCTAGTCCGTTGGCTATGTGGATACATCACGGCTGTATCAACCCGAACAAACGCAGCCCGCGTCGACCAAAAATGAATGATTTCGCCCATCAATTTGTTAACTAGTTATGCCACAGAGGTACGTAGTGCCTGATGGCTCATTGTGGTAATTAGTTCCTAGATCAGCCTTAAAACATGGGGAGGTGAACCTTCAGTCCTTGAGCTGTTGTTGAACTACACATACCAGCATGCCCTGCAACAGTTTTGCTACATTGTTGATGTACGCATTTTGCTATATCAATGTGTTAACTAGTTATGCCACAGAGGCATGTAGTGCCTCATGGCTCATTGAGGTCATTAGTTCCTAGCTAATGGATAGGCAGAATTCTAATATTCGACCATCAATTTGTTAACTAGTTCTGCCACAGAGCCATGTGGTGCCTCATGGCTCATAGTGGTCATTAGTTCCTAGATCATCTCTAAAACATGGGGAGGTGAACCTTCAGTCCTCGAGCTGTTGTTGAACTACACATACCTGCATGCCCTGCAACTGTTTTGCTTCATTGTTGATGTAAGCATTTTGTTATATCAAAGTAGTGCCTCATGGCTTATTGAGGACATTAGTTCCTAGATAATGGAAAGGCTGAATTCTTATCAATATTGGTAGAGCAGAGGTAATGGCAGCTGCCGTGTGCAGCCAAAAGGTACATTTTAATAATAAAAAAATTGTAAATATATATGTATACATATAGGAAACAGGCCTGAAAATTACCTTATTTTAAACATGTAATTTGTGATTTTACAGCAACAAAGCTCAAGGTAAGTCAATTCAAGGACAATTACAGTGTATACTAAAAATATTTGCTACCCCGCTGTTGTATGATATAAATTAGAATTTTCTAAATGCTGTTTAATTCGTAATAAAATCAATATACATATATATATATATATACAAACAAAGAACCCAGCACTCACCAAAGTAAACTCACTTATCCTCAACAATTCAATAAATAAATGATGGGGGTTTAGTTGGTGGATTGGCCAATGCACGGAAGCCTGCATACCGATTTTCAAGGTACCCCACCTTCATGCAGGTCCTACACTATCACAGAGTCTTAAAACCTGACTACTTCACTGCTGTTACACACATCATCTGCCTGCTAAGTTTAATGTGTACCTGCTACACCTTTATGGCTTTAAAAGGTACACTAGTCACCTTTTGCACTGGCTCAAAGATGATTGCTAAGGAACAGCTGAGACAGGTTCAGGATAATAAAGTCCACACAGGGGTGCATGAGAAAGCTAGTGGCCATGGTTAATAAGAGCTAACCATAGATTAACCCCATCGTATACACACAGAGAAAAAAACCACGTCACTCACCACACCAGAAGCGGGGCACAGCTATGCACTTACCACTCACTGAGTGGTGAGTGCTGGGTTCTTTGTTTGTATTTATTAGAGCGATGTGGTCATGGGCTACATGCACCCCGCCCTGTGAGTGGCAAGTACAGCTGTGTACCCCGCTTTTGTGGTGGAGAGTGCTGTGTTACATGCACCCCACCCTGTGAGTGGTAAGTGCATAGCTGTGCCCCGCTTCTGGTGTGGTGAGTGCTGTGGTTTTTTCTCTGCGTGTATATATATATATATATATATATTTATGCCCTGCAGAAGTTTTGCATCATTGTATGTGTAAGCATCTTGGTATGTATTCACTAACCAGGGATAACCCTGTTCAAACCCAATTTACCAAAAAGTTTTGCTTCATTGGTTGTGTAAGCATTTTGGTATGTATTCACTCCCTGTTCAGCCCAATTTACCAAAAGGTAAGTAACCCTCTAAATGATATGTTTTAATCATTATAAACAGAAACTAATATTCGGCCGCCCATCAATTTGTTAACTAGTTATGCCACAGAGGCATGTAGTGCCTCATGGCTCATTGTGGTCATTAGCTCCTAGATCATTTCCAATTCGCCCATCAATTTGTTAACTAGTTATGCCACAGAGGCATGTAGTACCTCATGGCTCATTGTGGTCATTAGTTCTTAGATCATCATTAAAACATTGGGAGGTGAACCTTCAGTCCTCGAGCTGTATGAGGTCTGGACATGTCACGATGTAATATACAGTAATATATGGTGCTCAGCTATATAAACGGTTTAATACACAGTAATATGTATGCTTGCAGCATTATACACGTTGTAATACCCAGTAATATGTGGTCTGTATACAGTGCTATACACTCTGTAATACACAGTAATATATGATCTGTATGCTGCGATATACACACTGTTTAATACACAGTAACATATGGCTTGTATTCAGCAATATAAATGGTTTAATACACAGTAATATGTGGTATGCTTGCAGCGTTATACACGTTGTAATACATTGTAATATGTGGTCTGTATACAGCGCTATACACTCTGTAATACACAGTAATATATGGTCTGTATGCAGCGATATACACACTGTTTAATACACAGTAACATATGGCATATATGCAGCGATATACACACTGTTTAATACACAGTAACATATGGCTTGTATGCATCGATATAAACGGTTTAATACACAGTAATATGTGGTATGCTTGCAGCATTATACACGTTGTAATACACTGTAATATGTGGTCTGTATACAGTGCTATACACTCTGTAAGACACTGTAATATGTGGTCTGTATACAGTGCTATACACTCTGTAATACACTGTAATATGTGGTCTGTATGCAGCGATATACACACTGTTTAATACACAGTAAGATATGGCATGTATGCAGCTATATATATGTTGTAATAAACAGTAATCTATGTTAGGCAGCGATATAAATGGTTTAATACACAGTAATATGTGGTATGCTTGCAGCGTTATACCCGTTGTAATATGTGGTCTGTATACAGTGCTATACACTCTGTAATACACTGTAATATGTGGTCTGTATGCAGCGATATACACACTGTTTAATACACAGTAACATATGGCATGTATGCAGCTATATATATGTTGTAATAAACAGTAATCTATGTTAGGCAGCGATATAAATGGTTTAATACACAGTAATATGTGGTATGCTTGCAGCGTTATACGCTTTGTAATACACTGTAATGTGTGGTCTGTATACAGTGCTATACACTCTGTAATACACAGTTATATATGTTCTGTATGCAGCGATATACACACTGTTTAATACACTGTAACATATGGCATGTATGCCACAGTATAAACGGTTTAATACAGGGTAATATGTGGTATGCTTGCAGCGTTATACACGTTGTAATACACTGTAATATGTGGTCTGTATACAGTGCTATACACTCTGTAATACACAGTAATATATGTTCTGTATGCAGCGATATAAACGGTTTAATACACAGTAATATGTGGTATTTGGTGTTAATCTTTTTTCGTTAATATACAGGTCTGGACATGTCACGCTGTAATACCGACAAGTCTGGTCATGTCTGCTTGCAATCAAAGTTCAGCGATCGGCCACAATAAAGATAAACTTTTTAGTGCTATTTAACACACAGTAACATATGTCATGTATGCAATGATATATATGTTGTAATATACAGTTAAGCTTTTTAAATATTCTTCAATTTAAAACCAAATATGCTGTTTCTACATATGTTTGCAAAACATAACGTGTGAGAATGTAAAATTTTGAAATTTGCGCTGTCATCATTAATCATGCATGGTCATCAAAATCAATATGCTTTTTAAATCAGTGCCATGTGTGACGCTTCCGTGCATCTAAGAAAATGGACACGGTCATTAAAATCAATATGCTTTTTAAACCAGTACCATGTGTGACATAGTATGATTTTTAAATAGTACCATATGTGCCATGCATGAAGTTTCAGCTGCTGGAATGTGAGAACTATAACACTGTGTAAGGTTTTGATTTTGTTAACAAAAGGGTCCTGCCTGGTAAAGTCAAAATAATAAGATTTTACTTACCGATAAATCTATTTCTCGTAGTCCGTAGTGGATGCTGGGACTCCGTAAGGACCAAGGGGATATAGCGGCTCCGCAGGAGACAGGGCACAATAATAAAAGCTTTAGGATCAGGTGGTGTGCACTGGCTCCTCCCCCTATGACCCTCCTCCAAGCCTCAGTTAGGATACTGTGCCCGGACGAGCGTGCATAATAAGGAAGGATATTGAATCCCGGGTAAGACTCATACCAGCCACACCAATCACACCGTACAACCTGTGATCTGAACCCAGTTAACAGTATGATAACAACGAAGGAGCCTCTGAAAAGACGGCTCACAACAAGAATAACCCGATTTTTGTAACAATAACTATGTACAAGTATTGCAGACAATCCGCACTTGGGATGGGCGCCCAGCATCCACTACGGACTACGAGAAATAGATTTATCGGTAAGTAAAATCTTATTTTCTCTGACGTCCTAGTGGATGCTGGGACTCCGTAAGGACCATGGGGATTATACCAAAGCTCCCAAACGGGCGGGAGAGTGCGGATGACCCTGCAGCACCGAATGAGAGAACTCCATGTCCTCCTCAGCCAGGGTATCAAATTTGTAGAATTTAGCAAACGTGTTTGCCCCTGACCAAGTAACTGCTCGGCAAAGTTGTAAAGCCGAGACCCCTCGGGCAGTCGCCCAAGATGAGCCCCCTTCCTTTTGGAATGGGCTTTTACAGATTTTGGCTGTGGCAGGCCTGCCACAGAATGTGTAAACTGAATTGTATTACAAATCCAGCGAGCAATCGTCTGCTTAGAAGCAGGAGCACCCATCTTGTTGGGTGCATACAGGCTAAACAGCGAGTCAGATTTTCTGACTCCAGCCGTCCTGGAAACATATTTTTCAGGGCCCTGACAACGTCAAGTAACTTGGAGTCCTCCAAGTCCCTAGTACCCGCAGGTACCACAATAGGTTGGTTCATGTGAAAAACAGAAAACACCTTAAGGAGAAATTGAGGACGAGTCCTCAATTCTGCCCTGTCAGAATGAAAAATTAAGTAAGGGCTTTATATATGATAAAGCCGCCAATTCTGACACACGCCTGGCTGAAGCCAGGGCTAATAAAATATCTCATATGGAAGGTGACGATGCTAAGTCCACAGTGGTGAGTGGTTCAAACCAATGTGACTTTAGGAAACTCAAAACAACATTGAGATCCCAAGGTGCCACTGGGGCACAAAAGGAGGCTGTATATGCAGTACCCCTTTTACAAACATCTGAACGTCAGGCACTAAAACCAGTTCTTTCTGGAAGAAATTTGACAGGGCCGAAATTTGAACCTTAATGGACCCTAATTTTAGGCCCATAGACAGTCCTGTTTTCAGGAAATGTAGGAAACGACCCAGTTGGAATTCCTCTGTAGGGGCCTTCTTGGCCTCACACCACGCAACATATCTTCACCAAATGCGGTGAAAATGTTTTGCGGTTACATCCTTCCTGTCTTCGACCAGGGTAGGGATGACTTCATCTGGAATGCCCTTTCAGGATCCGGCGTTCAACCGCCATGCCGTCAAACGCGGCCGCGGTAAGTCTTGGAACAGACAAGGCCCCTGCTGGAGCAGGTCCTTTCTTAAAGGTAGAGGCCACGGATCTTCCGTGAACATCTCTTGAAGTTTCGGGTACCAAGTCCTTCTTGGCCAATCCGGAACCACGAGTATCGTTCTTACTCATCTCCCTCTTATGATTCTCAGTACTTTTGGTATGAGAGGCATAGGAGGGAACACATACTCTGACTGGTACACCCACAGTGTTACCAGAGCGTCCACCGCTATTGCCTGAGGGTCCCTTGACCTGGCGCAATATCTGTCTAGTTTTTTGTTCAGGCGGGACGCCATCATGTCCACCTTTGGTTTTTCCCAACGGTTTACAATCATGTGGAAGACTTCCCGATGAAGTCCCCACTCTCCCGGGTGGAGGTCATGCCTGCTGAGGAAGTCTGCTTCCCAGTTTTCCACTCCCGGAATGAACACTGCTGAGAGTGTTATCACATGATTTTTCGCCCAGCGAAGAATCCTTGTAGTTTCTGCCATTTCCCTCCTGCTTCTTGTGCCGCCCTGTCTGTTTACGTGGGCGACTGCCGTGATGTTGTCCCACTGGATCAATACCGGCTGACCTTGAAGCAGAGGTCTTGCTAAGCTTAGAGCATTGTAAATTGCCCTTAGCTCCAGTATATTTATGTGGAGAGAAGTCTCCAGACTTGATCACACTCTCTGGAAATTTTTTCCTTGTGTGACTGCTCCCCAGCCACTCAGGCTGGCATCCGTGGTCACCAGGACCCAGTCCTGAATGCCGAATCTGCGGCCCTTTCATAGATGAGCACTCTGCAGCCACCGCAGAAGAAACACCCTTGTCCTTGGAGACAGGGTTATCCGCTGATGCATCTGAAGATGCGATCCGGACCATTTTTCCAGCAGATCCCACGGAAAGGTTCTTGCGTGAAATCTACCGAATGGGATCGCTTTGTAAGAAACCACCATTTTTCACAGGATCCTTGTGCAATGATGCACTGACACTTTTCCTGGTTTTAGGAGGTTCCTGACTAACTCGGATAACTCCCTGGCTTTCTTCTCCGGGAGAAAACATCCTTTTCTGGACTGTGTCCAGAATCATCCCTAGGAACAGTAGACGTGTTGTCGGAAAAAACTGCGATTTTGGAATATTTAGAATCCACTCGTGCTGTCGTAGAACTACTTAAGATAGTGCTACTCCGACCTCCAACTGTTCTCTGGACCTTGCCCTTATCAGGAAAGCGTCCATATTTCTTTTAAGAAGAATCATCATTTCGGCCATTACCTTGGTAAAGACCCGGGGTGCCGTGGACAATCCAAACGGCAGCGTCTGAACTGATAGTGACAGTTCTGTACCACGAACCTGAGGTACCCTTGGTGAGAAGGCAAATTTGGACATGTAGGTAAGCGTCCCTGATATCCAGTGACACCATATCGTCCCCTTCTTCCTGGTTCGCTATCACTACTCTGAGTGACTCCATCTTGATTTGAACGCTTGTACTGTATGTAAGTGTTCAAATATTTCAGATCTCACCGAGCCGTCTGGCTTCAGTACCACAATATAGTGTGGAATAATACCCCTTCCCTTGTTGTAGAAGGGGTACTTTGATTATCACCTGCTGGGAATACAGCCTGTGAATTGTTCCCAATACTGCCTCCCTGTCGGAGGGAGACGTTGGTAAAGCAGACTTCAGGAACTTGTGAGGGGGAGACGTCTCGAATTTCCAATGTACACCTGGGATACTACGTGTAGGATCCAGGAGTCCACTTGTGAGTGAGCCCCCTGCGTGCTGAAACTCTTGAGATGACCCCCTACCGCACCTGAGTCCGCTTGTACGGCCCCAGCGTCATGCTGCGGACTTGGCAGAAGCTGTGGAGGGCTTCTGTTCCTGGGAATGGGCTGCCTGCTGCAGTCTTCTTCCCTTTCCTCTACCCCTGGGCAGATATGACTGGCCCTTTTGCCCGCCTGCCCTTATGGGGACGAAAGGACTGAGACTGAAAAGACTGTGTCCTTTTCTGCTGAGATGTGACTTGGGGTAACAAAAAGTGGATTTTTCAGCTGTTGCCATGGCCATCAGGTCCGATGGACCGCCCCTTTATACGGCAATACTTCCATGTGCCGTCTGGAATCTGCATCACCTGACCACTGTCGTGTCTTCGTCTGGCAGATATGGACATCACATTTACTCTTGATGCAAGAATGCAAATATCCCTCTGCGCATCTCGCATATATAGAAATGCATCTATAGTCAATAAAATCTTGTCCCTGTCAAGGGTATCAATATTTTCAGTCAGGAAATCCGACCAAGCCCCCTCAGCGCTGCACATCCAGGCTGAGGCGATTGCTGGTCGTAGTATAACACCAGTATGTGTGTATATACTTTTAGGATATTTTTCAGCTTCCTATCAGCTGGCTCCTTGAGGGCTGCCGTATCTGGAGACGGTAACGCCCCTTGTTTTTATAAGCGTGTGAGCGCCTTATCCACCCTAAGGTGTGTTTCCCAACTCGCCCTAACTTCTGGCGGGAAAGGGTATACCGCCAATAATTTTCTATCGGAGGAAACCCACGTATCATCACACACTTCATTTAATTTATCTGATTCAGGAAAAACTACAAGCAGTTTATTCACACCCTACATAATACCCTTATTTGTGGTACTTGTAGTATCAGAAATATGTAACACCTCCTTCATTGCCCTTAACATGAAACGTGTGGCCCTAAAGGAAAATACGTTTGTTTCTTCACCGTCGACACTGGAGTCAGTGTCCGTGTCTGTGTCGACCGACTGAGGTAAATGGGCGTTTTTACAAGCCCCTGACGGTGTCTGAGACGCCTGGACAGGTACTAATTTGTTTGCCGGCCGTCTCATGTCGTCAACCGACCTTGCAGCGTGTTGACATTATCACGTAATTCCTAAATAAGCCATCCATTCCAGTGTCGACTCCCTAGAGAGTGACATCACCAATACAGGCAATTTGCTCCGCCTCCTCACCAACATCGTCCTCCTACATGTCGACACACACGTACCGACACACATCACACACACAGGGAATGCTCTGATAGAGGACAGGACCCCACTAGCCCTTTGGGGAGACAGAGGGAGAGTTTGCCAGCACACACCAAAAACGCTATAATTATACAGGGACAACCCCTTATACAAGTGTTTTCCCTTATAGCATTTTTATATATGTAATCATATCGCCAAATAAGTGCCCCCCCCCTCTCTGTTTTAACCCTGTTTCTGTAGTGCAGTGCAGGGGAGAGCCTGGGAGCCTTCCTCACAGCAGAGCTGAGCAGGAAAATGGCGCCGTGTGCTGAGGAGAATAGGCCCCGCCCCCTTTTCGGCGGGCTCTTCTCCCGGAGTTTGTGAGATCTGGCAGGGGTTAAATACATCCATATAGCCTCAAGGGCTATATGTGATGTATTTTAGCCATAAAAAGGTATTATACATTGCTGCCCAGGGCGCCCCCCCCCCAGCGCCCTGCACCCTCAGTGACAGTTGGTGGCTGTTGGTGAAGTGTGCTGACAACAATGGCGCACAGCTGCAGTGCTGTGCGCTACCTTATGAAGACTGAAAGTCTTCTGCCGCCTGTTTCTGGACCTCTGGACCTCTTCAACTTCGGCATCTGCAAGGGGGGTCGGCGGCACGGCTCCGGGACCGGACTCCATGGCTGGGCCTGTGTTCGATCCCTCTGGATCTAATGGTGTCCAGTAGCCTAAGAAGCAAATCCATCCTGCACGCAGGTGAGTTTACTTCTCTCCCCTAAGTCCCTCGTAGCAGTGAGCCTGTTGCCAGCAGGACTCACTGAAAATAAAAAACCTAACTTAAACTTTTATTCTAAGCAGCTCAGGAGAGCCACCTAGATTGCACCCTTCTCGTCGGGCACAAAAATCTAACTGAGGCTTGGAGGAGGGTCATAGGGGGAGGAGCCAGTGCACACCACCTGATCCTAAAGCTTTTATTATTGTGCCCTGTCTCCTGCGGAGCCGCTATATCCCCTTGGTCCTTACGGAGTCCCAGCATCCACTAGGACGTCAGAGAAAGTGAATTTTTTTTATCACAAGCTGTTTTGTGATACAGCTTTATGGCGTATTCTGCAACTGGTGTTACATGACACTCTTTTCAAAGCCATTATCTTTTAATACGGTTTAATATCGAACTCTATAAATTTTATATTACATTTTATATAAAAGCGATATCAAACACTATAATCTAATATTAAAGGAGGCGTTACCCAGGAGAAAGGGTGTGTGGTACCTGTCACTTTGACAGAAAGGTGGTCTTTCTCTACTTTAAGAATGCTGAAATGGGAAGGTAAGTATACTTACCTTCCCCCGATGGTCCCCTGACCCTAACCCTTACTTCCAGCAAGATAATCCTAAAAAAAAACCTCCCTCTCCCCGGCAGCCTAACCCATCCCTGGTGGTGGCTAAACCTAACCCCTTCCCCCCACAGCATATACCTACCCCCCCGCCCTGCAGCCTAACCTTAACCCTGCACATGATATGCCCCCAGCAGTGCCAGATGCACATGACATTGCCCCCCAGCAGTGCCAAATGCACATGACATTGCCCCCAGCAGTGCCAAATGCACATGACATGCCCCCAGCAGTGCCAAATGCACATGAAATGCCCCCCAGCAGTGCCAAATGCACATGACATGCCCCCCAGCAGTGCCAAATGCACATGACATGCCCCCCAGCAGTGCCAGATACATAAATGTCCCCACTGTGCCAGATAGACAAATGACCCCACAGTGCCAGATACATTAATGACCCCCATAGTGCCAGATATGCCCCCACAGTGCCAGAAATGCCCCCCACAGTGCTAGAAATGCCCCAACAGAGCCAGATACATTAATGCCCCCCACAGTGCCAGATAAATGCCCCCACAGTGCCAGATAAATCATTGCCCCCACAGTGCCAGAAATGCCCCCACAGTGCCAGAAATGCCCCCACAGTGCCAGATACATTAATGACCTCCACAGTGCCAGATAAATGCCCCCACAGTGCCAGATAAATGCCCCCACAGTGCCAGATAAATTCCCCCACAGTGCCAGAAATGCCCCCACAGTGCCAGATACATTAATGACCCCCACAGTGCCAGATAAATGCCCCCCACAGGGCCAGATAATTGTCCCCACAGTGCCAGATAAATGCCCCCACAGTGCCAGATACATTAATGACCCCTACAGTGCCAGATATGCCCCCACAGTGTTAGAAATGCCCCCACAGTGCCAGATACATGAATGCCCCCCACAGTGCCAGATAAATGCCCCACAGTGCCAGATAAATGAATGCCCCCACAGTGCCAGATAAATGCCCCCACAGTGCCAGATAACTTAATGCCCCCCACAGTTCCAGATAAATGCCCCCACAGTGCCAGAAATGCCCCCACAGTGCCAGATAAATGCCCCCTACAGTGCCAGATAAATGCCCCCTACAGTGCCAGAAATTCCCCCACAGTGCCAGAAATGCGCCCACAGTGCCATATACATTAATGACCCCCACAGTGCCATATAAATGCCCCCACAGTGCCAGATAAATACCCCCATATTGCCAGATATGCCCCCCACAGTGCCAGATATGCCCCCCACAGTGCCAGATAAATGCCCCCACAGTGCCACATATGCCCCCAGTACCTGCTGTGCTGACTATAAAGGGAGGAGGAGGAGTGCTGCTGTGCGAGCCGCTGCCTGAAACAACTGTGCGCGCTGTGCGGTGCCGGTGTCTGACATCAGACGCCGGCGCGCATAGCTCAGTGTAACAGACAGGAGGCAGCGCGGGAGAACAGCTCCTGCAGGCTACAGGACAGGGCCGGCTCCAGGCTCCGACATGGCGGCGCCAGCACGCGGCGCCCTTTAAGGGTGGCGCCCTGCGCAGCCACTCGAGTCGAACATGCCTCGAGCCGGCCCTGCAACTATGACTGACTTGGAGGGAGGACCGGCCTGATTCTCAGTACCACCCAATCAGTGCCTCAGGCAGCTCTGTCTCACGCCATCCTGTTCTCCAAAATGCATCTCTCTCTGCCGTTGCCAGCGGCACCTTGGCAGCCCACGTCCCTCTTATCAGCGGTTACACTGGAATTAAGAAGATTCAGAGGGGACTCGATTAACATTTACAAATATATACGGGGTCAATACGCAGAGCTAGCAGGGGATTTGTTTTTGTTAAACTCACCATAAAGGACATGTGGTCACCCGCTTAGGTTAGAGGAGAAAAGATTTTGCACACAGAGACGGAAAGGTTTCTTCACAGTAAGGGCAATACGTACTTGGAATTCCCTGCCGGAGACAGTAGTAATGGCGGACTTGGTCATTACTTTTTAGAATGGGCTAGATAAATTCCTAATGGATAAGGACATACAGGGGTATGGCGGGTAAATCACGCACTACAGTAATAACATAAAATAGTATTAAAATAAAAAAATAAGAGGAATCGACATAACGGTTAAACATTCATCAAAGTTAAAATTAGAGATCTACTGTAATATCTTTAAGACTAACAGGATGAACTCGATGGACAAAAACCATGTTACTATGTTACCTCAGGACACCCCTGATAGTCAGTGCCCGCTCTCTCATACATCAGGGGCAGCTCTGAACCGACCTACTGCCACTCACTTCCAACTGTCGCTGGTCATGTCATGTGACCTGCTTCTGCCCATCAGAGCTGCTGAGACGGCGACTATCTGATCGCTGCTCTGCAAAAAATAACTAGCGAGCGATCAACTCGGAATGAGGGCCAAAGTACATTCATTTTTCTTCAGCAAAAATTAGCCAAACCATTCCACAATAGCAAGTACACTTAAAAAATAAAATTAGAAACCAGTTTTATTTATGAATATATTAAAACATACAAAGAAGTAATATTTTCTATATTCAATATATCTATTTATTTTATTTCCAGTTTATAATAACAATAAATTGTGCTGATTATTTTCCAGGTGAAATGTTTCACTGTGAGCTATTGCCAGGAAATTTGTATAAAAGACAATTGCTATAGCAACCTCGGGTCATTTTTGTCTACTGTCCGTATGAAGTGGCAGATTTTAATCACTTGTTAATATTTACTAATATTTCTTGGAACAGGCATTTCTCAGGATCCATCCTTTTTACATCAACTCTGTTAAATTATATATCAGCAGATTTCAGTATGTGTCAGTTATATCTTCATGTAGACCTTTGGCAAAAAGTTTACCTTTTTGGGTTCTTGCATTAATAAACTAAAACTAATAAAAAATAATAATAATAAAAATAATAATAATGTGCTATTTGATATTGAAACCACTCTTTATTTGGAAGTTCAGGTACAAATCTAGTGCAAGTTAATAAAACCCAGAAACAGAAGAGCCAAGTATCATCCATACGCGCATGCCGAAATATATTAATTTTTTTCACTAAGGAGGTCAGGTGGCTGAATCCAGAATGCTGCTGCGGCAGCTGCATCCTAACATTGTCAGTGATCGGCTGGCCACTGGCTGCCTGTAGTGGTAGCTGCAGTGGCAGCGCACAGCTCCTCTCATGCAGTTCCCACATTGAGGGATCCAGATGAGGTGCATCAGTAAGGAATTGGTGGAGGGGAAACGGCTGAACAAGAGAGGCAGGGACTGTCTCCGACGCTCCCAGTGACTGCAGTAGCCAGATTTGTGCCTCAAACATCAGGTGGACTCGGTGGGGGGTAGTGTATAATAAATTATGGTGGCAGGGTGAGGCAGTTACCAAAGCAGTTGATGTGGATGTGTGTTGTATGTGTCTGCTATGTATGTGTATATATTAATTTATGTTGTGTGTATGTTTGCAGAAATGTAGCTAGGTGCCCGGAACAAGGGTATGTTTTGGCACCCCCTCTCCTGTACTGAATTAGATGCATGTTACATCAAAAGCAAAAATATTTTAAAAAGCCTAAATTGGAGACAGGGCCAGTTCTAGACCTTGTGAATCTCAGGGCGAAAGTGTCCTTTGGGTGCCCCCATGTCTAAAATAGGGACAGTGCATGCCAAAGGTGTGCAACAAAAATATAGAGGCATAGCTTTATGGAGTAGGGGCGTGGCCACAGAATAGTACCAATTCAGATTACACCACAAAATATTGTTCGTTATTTACCTTATGTAATATCCTGGAACTGCAGGGACCTGCAAGCACAAATCAACTGTGGCACTACAGGTGCCAGCATGACTGTAATAAAAGTAAAAGGGTTGTTGGAGCTGTATAGAACAGAGCCAGCAGCCTACAGCTTGCAGCACAGAAGGGGTTAACAGCCCAGCTCACAGCACAACAGATCAGCCTCCAAAAAGCAGATGCAGGATACCCCAAGTTGCAGCTCAGGGCGGGAAATCCCAGATAGAATGTCATCCTGGGAATAAAAGGTTAGAAAAGGCTGTCATGCAGAAGCAGCATGGTCTTTTGCAGCTAGAAGCCTGGAGTGTTAGTTAGCAGGAGCACATGTGTTAGCTAGGAGAGAAGCGTGGTGGGTGAGCTGGGAAGATGTAGTCTCAGTGAGGGCTCCTCACATGTTTATATGGGGACAGTTGCCAGACACAGCAAGGCACCTGACAGAGGGAGAGATCGCAGTGTGAAAGCAGCAGTACTCAGAATCCAGTGAAAGGGTGATGCCAGTAGAAGAATGTGCCACAGGTGTGAGTCTCACGAGAGGATGTATCTGGGTGAGTGGTCGGGAGCCACGCAGCATGATTAGAAGCCACCCATGGACAAGAGTCCTCGCTATGACAGAGAGAGAGACGGTAACCTGGTATGTGTAGCACTACTGGTCACAGAATGCCCTGGTATGTAATGCTGTTTGCCATATTCATGCCGCTGCAATTAAGTGATGCGCTGGAGGAGGTGCCCTGATATGTGATCTAATGTAACCGTTATGCTTTGTGCTGGAGGAGTGTAAAGAAGTTATCCCTGCTATATCCCTGCTTTATGTTAAATAAACTTTATGCTGTTTTATGAGATGGCCTGGCGCCCAATTCTTTATGCGCTGCACTGACACCTGTAGTCCACTGGGATGACGGGTGCCAGTATATCGATACCAACCCTCAGCAACTGCTTATCTGCTGTGTAAAGGGTACAGACAGCTCTCCCAGTGATCTTAAGTGTTGTGCGAAAATCTTTACCTTTTTACCTCAAAGGAGGAGCCCTAAGGAGAGCAAGAAATTAAGCAAGGAGATCCAGGACTCTTTGAAATAGAGTCAGCCTATCCCTGCAAACCTTACATATTTAACATATAGTGGGCGGAGCTTGCCATGTCATCCCAGCATTTACAGCACTGAGCAGGGTAGCATCAGTGGTGGGATTGGGGCAGAGAAGGAGGTGGATTATTCTCCTCAGCGCCAGCCTTTTGACAGCATCAATCCAGGGAAGGCTCGTCCAGAGGTGCGGCCTGACAAAGAAAGGCAGCAGTGGGCGGAGAATGTCCTGTTTTAAGTCTATTTGCTGATCTTCTGTGATAAGTATGGATGGGCAGTATGGATAGCATTACTGCCTCACAGCACTGAGGTCATGGGTTTGACTCCCAACATGGCCCTAACTGTGTGGAGTTTGTATATTCTCACCGTACTTGCGTGGGTTTCCTTCGGGTACTCTGTTTTCCTCCCACAATCCAAAAAATATATATACTGGTAGGTTAATTGGCTCCCAACAAAATTAACCCTAGCGTGAATGTGTGTGTGTGTGTGTGTGTGTGTGTGTGTGTGTGTGTGTGTGTGTGTGTGTGTGTACATGTGGTAGGGGGATATAGATTGTAATCTTCACTGGGGCAGAGACTGATGTGAATGGCCAAATACTCTCTGCAAAGCGCTGAGGAATATGTGTGCGCTATATAAATAACTGATAATAAATAATAAACTAACCAGTTTACTCTAGGTATATCCCGTTGTCCAGAAAATAAGACACAGAGAGTACAGATTACCGTATTCTTTGGTGTGTACTCGGGCAGATTCATGGAGGGGCACTTTGATGTTACCAGCTCTCAACAACATACTACTACAAGTGAACTTGTTTTAAAAGCAGTATTAAATTTGTTTAAATGCCAGCACTTTTCATCTCTTTGTGATTATACTTGAAATTCTGTAGCGAAGCATGGGTATTCAGCTAGTGTGTATGTATGTATGTATATATATATATATATATATATATAGCAGTACGGTACAGTAGGCCACTGCTCTACCTACCTCTGTGTCGTCAAGTATACTATCCATCCATACCTGTGGTGCATTTCAGTTTTGCACAGATTGCTGACCACCAGTATATAATATATAGCAGTACGGTACAGTAGGCCACTGCTTTACCTACCTCTGTGTCGTCAAGTATACTATCCATCCATACCTGTGGTGCATTTCAGTTTTGCACAGTTTGCTGACCCCCAGTATATAATATATAGCAGTACGGTACAGTAGGCCACTGCTCTACCTACCTCTGTGTCGTCAAGTATACTATCCATCCATACCTGTGGTGCATTTCAGTTTTGCACAGTTTGCTGACCAGCAGTATATAATATATAGCAGTACGGTACAGTAGGCCACTGCTCTACCTACCTCTGTGTCGTCAAGTATACTCTCCATCCATACCTGTGTTGCATTTCAGTTTTCCACAGTTTGCTGACCACCAGTATATAATATATAGCAGTATGGTACAGTAGGCCACTGCTCTACCTACCTCTGTGTCGTCAAGTATACTATCCATCCATACCTGTGGTGCATTTCAGTTTTGCACAGTTTGCTGACCCCCAGTATATAATATATAGCAGTACGGAACAGTAGGCCACTGCTCTACCTACCTCTGTGTCGTCAAGTATACTATCCATCCATACCTGTGGTGCATTTCAGTTTTGCACAGTTTGCTGACCCCCAGTATATAATATATAGCAGTACGGTACAGTAGGCCACTGCTCTACCTACCTCTGTGTCGTCAAGTATACTATCCATCCATATCTGTGGTGCATTTCAGTTTTGCACAGTTTGCTGACCACCAGTATATAATATATAGCAGTACGGTACAGTAGGCCACTGCTCTACCTACCTCTGTGTCGTCAAGTAAACTATCCATCCATACCTGTGGTGCATTTCAGTTTTGCACAGTTTGCTGACCCCCAGTATATAATATATAGCAGTACGGTACAGTAGGCCACTGCTCTACCTACCTCTGTGTCGTCAAGTATACTATCCATCCATACCTGTAGTGCATTTCAGTTGTGCGCAGTATAAATTGTAGTAGGCCATTGCTATTGATATATTACTGGCATATAATTCCACACATTAAAAAATGGAGAACAAAAATGTGGAGGGTAAAATAGGGAAAGATCAAGATCCACTTCCACCTCGTGCTGAAGCTGCTGCCACTAGTCATGGCCGAGACGATGAAATGCCATCAACGTCGTCTGCCAAGGCCGATGCCCAATGTCATAGTAGAGAGCATGTAAAATCCAAAAAACAAAAGTTCAGTAAAATCACCCAAAAATCTAAATTAAAAGCGTCTGAGGAGAAGCGTAAACTTGCCAATATGCCATTTACGACACGGAGTGGCAAGGAACGGCTGAGGCCCTCTCCTATGTTCCTCATGACTAGTGGGTCAGCTTCACATGAGGATGGAAGCACTCATCCTCCTGCTAGAAAAATGAAAAGACTTAAGCTGGCTAAAGCACAGCAAAGAACTGTGCGTTCTTCTAAATCACAAATCCCCAAGGAGAGTCCAATTGTGTCGGTTGCGATGCCTGACCTTCCCAACACTGGACGGGAAGAGGTGGCGCCTTCCACCATTTGCACGCCCCCTGCAAGTGCTGGAAGGAGCACCCGCAGTCCAGTTCCTGATAGTCAAATTGAAGATGCCACCTAGGAACATCCTCCGTTATACGTCACCTGGAGCGCATTCATCAGAAGTCAGTGACAAGTTCAAAAACTTTGGGTGACAGCGGAAGCAGTCCACTGACAACTAAATCCCTTTCTCTTGTAACCAAGCTCCTGCAAACCACACCACCAACTCCCTCAGTGTCAATTTCCTCCTTAGACAGTTAAGCCAATAGTCCTGTAGGCCATGTCACTGTCAAGTCTGACGAGTCCTCTCCTGCCTGGGATTCCTCCGATGCATCCTTGAGTGTAACGCCTACTGCTGCTGGTGCTGCTGTTGTTGCTGCTGGGAGTCGATTGTCATCCCAGAGGGGAAGTCGGAAGACCACTTGTACTACTTCCAGTAAGCAATTGACTGTCCAACAGTCCTTTGCGAGGAAGATGAAATATCACAGCAGTCATCCTGCTGCAAAGCGGATAACTCAGGCCTTGGAAGCCTGGGTGGTGAGAAACGTGTTTCCGGTATCCACCGTTAATTCACAGGGAACTAGAGAATTGATTGAGGTACTGTGTCCCCGGTACCAAATACCATCTAGGTTCCATTTCTCTAGGCAGGCGATACCGAAAATGTACACAGACGTCAGAAAAAGAGTCACCAGTGTCCTAAAAAATGCAGTTGTACCCAATGTCCACTTAACCACGGACATGTGGACAAGTGGAGCAGGGCAGACTCAGGACTATATGACTGTGACAGCCCACTGGGTAGATGTATTGCCTCCCGCAGCAAAAACAGCAGCGACGGCACCAGTAGCAGCATCTCGCAAACGCCAACTCGTTCCTAGGCAGGCTACGCTTTGTATCACCGCTTTCCATAACAGCTGACAACCTCTTACGGAAACTGAGGAACATCATCGCAGAATGGCATACCCCAATTGGACTCTCCTGGGGATTTGTGACATCGGACAACGCCACCAATATTGTGCGTGCATTACATGTGGGCAAATTCCAGCATGTCCCAAGTTTTGCACATACATTGAATTTGGTGGTGCAGAATTATTTAAAAACGACAGGGGCGTGCAAGAGATGCTGTCGGTGGCCCGAAGAATTGCGGGCCACTTTCGGCATTCAGCCACCGCGTGCCGAAGACTAGAGCACCAACAAACAGTCCTGAACCTGCCCTGCCATCATCTGAAGCAAGAGGTGGTAACGAGGTGGAATTTAACCCTCTATATGCTTCAGAGGATGGAGGAGCAGCAAAAGGCCATTCAAGCCTATACATCTGCCTACGATATAGGCAAAGGAGGGGGAATGCACCTGACTCAAGCGCAGTGAAGAATGATTTCAACGTTGTGCAAGGTTCTGCAACCCTTTGAACTTGCCACACGTGAAGTCAGTTCAGACACTGCCAGCCTGAGTCAGGTTATTCCCCTCATCAGGCTTTTGCAGAAGAAGCTGGAGACATTGAAGGAGGAGCTAAAACAGAGCGATTCCGCTAGGCATGTGGGACTTGTGGATGGAGCCCTTAATTCGCTTAACCAGGATTCACGGGTGGTCAATCTGTTGAAATCAGAGCACTACATTTTGGCCACCATGCTCGATCCTAGATTTAAAACCTACGTTGTATCTATCTTTCCGGCAGACACAAGTCTGCAGAGGTTCAAAGGCCTGCTGGTGAGAAAATTGTCCAGTCAAGCGGAACGTGACCCGTCAACAGCTCCTCCTTCACATTCTCCCGCAACTGGGGGTGCGAGGAAAAGGCTAAGAATTCCGAGCCCACCCGCTGGCGGTGATGCAGGGCAGTCTGGAGCGAGTGCTGACATCTGGTCCGGACTGAAGGACCTGCCAACGATTACTGACATGTCGTCTACTGTCACTGCATATGATTCTGTCACCATTGAAAGAATGGTGGAGGATTATATGAGTGACCGCATCCAAGTAGGCACGTCAGACAGTCTGTACGTATACTGGCAGGAAAAAGAGGCAATTTGGAGGCCCTTGCACAAACTGGCTTTGTTTTACCTAAGTTGCCCCCCCTCCAGTGTGTACGCCGAAAGAGTGTTTAGTGCAGCCTCTCACCTTGTCAGCAATCGGCGTACAAGGTTACTTCCAGAAAATGTGGAGAAGATGATGTTCATCAAAATTAATTATAATCAATTCCTCCACGGAGACATCCACCAGCAATTGCCTCCTGAAAGTACACAGGGAACTGAGATGGTGGATTCCAGTGGGGACGAATTAATAATCTGTGAGGAGGGGGATGTACACAGTGAAAGGGGTGAGGAATCGGAGGAAGAGGAGGAGGTGGACATCTTGCCTCTGTAGAGCCAGTTTGTGCAAGGAGAGATTGATTGCTTCTTTTTTGGTGGGGGACCAAACAAACCAGTCATTTCAGTCACAGTCGTGTGGCAGACCCTGTCGCTGAAATGATGAGTTTGTTAAAGTGTGCATGTCCTGTTTATACAACATAAGGGTGGGTGGGAAGGCCCAAGGACAATTCCATCTTGCACCTCTTTTTTCTTTCATTTTTCTTTGCATCATGTGCTGTTTAGGGACTATTTTTGGAAGTGCCATCCTGTCTGACACTGCAGTGCCACTCCTAGATGGGCCAGGTGTTTGTGTCGGCCACTTGGGTCGCTTAGCCTAGTCACACAGCTACCTCATTGCGCCTCTTTTTTTCTTTGCATCATGTGCTGTTTGGGGACTGTTTTTTTGAAGTGCCATCCTGTCTGACACTGCAGTGCCACTCCTAGATGGGCCAGGTGTTTGTGTCGACCACTTGGGTCGCTTAGCTTAGTCACACAGCTACCTCATTGCGCCTCTTTTTTTCTTTGCATCATGTGCTGTTTGGGGACTATTTTTTTGAAGTGCCATCCTGTCTGACACTGCAGTACCACTCCTAAATGGGCCAGGTGTTTGTGTCGGCCACTTGGGTCGTTAGCTTAGTCATCCAGCGACCTCGGTGCAAATTTTAGGACTAAAAATAATATTGTGAGGTGTTCAGAATAGACTGGAAATGAGTGTCAATTATGGTTATTGAGGTTAATAATACTATGGGATCAAAATGACCCCCAAATTCTATGATTTAAGCACCCGAATCCAAAACACACCCGAATCCGACAAAAAATTTTCAGGGAGGTTTTGCCAAAATGCGTCCGAATCCAAAACACGGCCGCGGAACCGAATCCAAAACCAAAACACAAAACCCGAAAAATTTCCGGTGCACATCACTAATTTTGTCCCACTCTTCCATGTAGATCTTCTGTAGATCTGTCCTGTTTTGGGGCTGTCGCCGGGCAACACGGACTTTCAACTCCTTCCACAGATTTTCTATTGGGTTGAGATCTGGAGACTGTCTAGGCCACTCCAGGACCTTGAAATGCTTCTTACGGAGCCACTCCTTAGTTGCCCGGGGCACTGTGTTTGGGGTCATTGTCATGCTGGAAGACCCAGCCACGTTCCATCTTCAATGCTCTTCCTGAGGGAAGGAGGTTTTTGCCCAAAATCTCACGATACATGGCCCAATTCATCCTCTCCTTAATACGGATGAGTCGGCCTGTCCCCTTTGCAGAAAGGCAGCCCGAAAGCATGATGTTTCCACCCCCATGCTTTACAGTGGGTATGGTGTTCTTGGGATGCCATTCACCATTCTCCTCCCTCCAAACATGGCGAGTGCAGTTTATACCAAAAAGTTAAATTTTGCTCTCATCTGACCACATTACATTCTCTCAATCCTCCTCTGGATCATCCAGATGGTCACTGGCAAACTTTAGACGGGCCTGGACATGTGCTGGCTTAAGCATTGGGACCTTTCGGGTGCTGCAGGATTTCATTCCATGAAGACGTAGTGTGTTACTAATGGTAACCTTTGTGACTGTGGTCCCAGCTCTCTTGAGGTCATTGACCAGGCCCCCCCATGTAGTTCTGGGCTGATTCCTCACCGTTCTCAATATCATTGATACCCCACAAGGCGAGATCTTGCATGGAGCCCCAGGTCGAGGGAGATTGTCAGTGATCTTGTATTTCTTCCATTTTTTAATAATTGCACCAACAAATGATCTCTTCTCACCAAGCTGCTTGCCTATTGTTGAGTAGCTCATCCCAGCCTTGTGCAGCTCTACAATTTTGTCCCTGATTTCCTTAGACAGCTCTCTGGTCTTGGCCATGGTGGAGATGCAGCAGTCTGACTGTTTGAGGGTGTGGACAGGTGTCTTTTATGCAGATTACCAGTTCAAACTGGTGCCATAGAAGAGCTTCTTAAAGAAGAAGTAACAAGTCTGTGAGAGCCAGTAATCTTGCTGCTTGGTAGGTGTCCAAATATTTTTTTTCCACAAGAATACAGATGGGTCCACGTTTATCTTGACCTTTAATAGGATTAACTGAGACTGGGCAGTCGGAATTAATCCCCTGCTGTAATGACTTAATCCCCTGCTGTATTGTTCTCTGTATTGCATTGCAGCTGAGAAAAATAGATGAAGGGTTTATGTTAATAAACCATGTTGTGCCTAGGCGCAGAAAACTTGTCAAGATAACCGTGGTACCATCTGTATACAAGTCAATTGTTTAAAAATCATACAATGTGATTTCCTTTTTATTTTTTTCAGAGTCTGTCTCTCACAGTTGAAGTGAACCTATGATGGAAATTACAGACCTCTCTCTCTTTTTAAGTGGGTCAACTTGCACAGTCGGTTGTTGTCCAAATACTTTTTTGCCCTACTATATATATATATATATATATATATAGAAAGACAAAATGGGCGGCACTCGGAGTCTTAGCCTCAATGGTAAAAGTGCAGTGACTACATTGTCAACATAGACTGTCTTTCTGTATTACTGGGCTGCAACCCTGAGGGAAGGCACCGTGACCACTATACTTTTCAACAAGGGACTAAGAGTGCCGGGTCGTTTTGCACCATATATATATATATATATATATATATAAGCAAGCCCGGAAACCAGAACGAGGCAAAACGTCATCATCCCACTGTCGGATTCTCGCGGAGTTTGGATTCCATATAAGGAGCCATGCGTCGCCGCCATTTTCACTACGGCATTGGAGAGTGTAGAGAGAGGATGTGTCTTCGTCCTCAGTGTCCTGCATCAGTTCAGTGTTAGTGTATTGTGCTGCATCAGTCCAGTCACAGTGGTTGTGTCCTCTGCTGCCATATGTCCAGTGCTGCTGTATAAGTCCAGTCCAGTGGTGCTGGGTTGTGCTGCATTAGTCCAGTGTTGGTGTCTTGTGCTGCATCAGTCCAGTCACAGTGGTGGTGTCCTCTGCTGCATAATGTCCAGTGCTGCTGTATAAGTCCAGTCCAGTGGTGCTGTGTTGTGCTGCATCAGTTCAATGGTGGTGTATTGTGCTGCATCAATCCAGTCACAGTGGTGTTGTCCTCTGCTGCCATATGTCCAGTGCTGCTGTATAAGTTCAGTCCATTGCAGTGTTGCTGTGTTGTCCTGCATCAGTCCAGTGGTGGTGTCCCTGTGCTGCTGTATATGTCCAGTGGTACTGCCGTATATATGTCCAATGATACTGTCGTATATGTCCATTGATACTGCCGTATATGTCCAACAGTACTGCCGTATAAATCCAGTGATCCTGCCGTATAATTCCAGTGATCCTGTCGTATAATTCCAGTGGTACTGGCATATAAATCCAGTCCAGTGATACTGCCGTATACAGTATGTCCATTGATACTGTCGTATATATGTCCAGCGGTACTGCCGTATAAATCCAGCGATCCTGCTGTATAATTCTAGTGATCCTGCCGTATAATTCCAGTGGTACTGGCGTATAAGTCCAGTGATCCTGCCGTATAATTCCAGTGGTACTGGTGTATAATTCCAGTGATCCTGCCGTATAATTCTAGTGATCCTGCCGTATAATTCCAGTGGTACTGGCTTATAAATCCAGTCCAGTGATACTGCCGTATATGTCCATTGATACTGCCATATATGTCCAGCAGTACTGCCATATCAATCCAGTGATCCTGCCGTATAACTCCAGTGATCCTGCCGTATAATTCCAGTGGTACTGGCGTATAAATCCAGTGATCCTGCCATATAATTCCAGTGATCCTGCTGTATAATTCCAGTGGTACTGGCGTATAAATCCAGTGATCCTGCCATATAATTCCAGTGATTCTGCCATATAACTCCAGTGGTATTGGCGTATAAGTCCAGTCATCCTGCCGTATAATTCCAGTGGTACTGGTGTATAAATCCAGTGATCCTGCCGTATAATTCCAGTGATCCTGCCGTAAAATGCCAGTGATCCTGTTGTTTAATTCCAGTGGTACTGGCCTATAAATCCAGTCCAGTGATCCTGCCATATAATTCCAGTGATCCTGCCGTATAATTCCAGTGGACTGGCGTATAAATCCAGTGATCCTGCTGTATAATTCCAGTGATCCTGCCGTATAATTACAGTGGTACTGGCGTATAAATCCAGTGATCCTGCCATATAATTCCAGTGATCCTGCTGTATAATTCCAGTGGTACTGGCGTATAAATCCAGTGATCCTGCCGTATAATTCCAGTGGACTGGCGTATAAATCCAGTGATCCTGCCATATAATTCCAGTGATTCTGCCATATAACTCCAGTGGTATTGGCGTATAAGTCCAGTCATCCTGCCGTATAATTCCAGTGGTACTGGTGTATAAATCCAGTGATCCTGCCGTATAATTCCAGTGATCCTGCCGTAAAATGCCAGTGATCCTGCTGTTTAATTCCAGTGGTACTGGCATATAAATCCAGTCCAGTGATCCTGCCATATAATTCCAGTGATCCTGCCGTATAATTCCAGTGGACTGGCGTATAAATCCAGTGATCCTGCTGTATAATTCCAGTGATCCTGCCGTATAATTACAGTGGTACTGGCGTAAAAAATCCAGTGATCCTGCTGTAAATTCCAGTGATCCTGCCGTATAATTACAGTGGTACTGCCGTATATAGTATGTCCAGTGGTACTGGCGTATAAATCCAGTGATCCTGTCGTATAATTCCAGTGATCCTGCTGTATAATTCCAGTGATCCTGCCGTATATGTCCAGTGGTACTGCCATATAATTCCAGTGATACTGCCGTATATATATATATATATAAATAAATATATATATATATATATATATATATATATATACCCAGTTGCAAAGCGGATTTCTGAGGCCATAACAACTATGCTTGTGTTAGACGTGCATCCGGTATCCGCCATCAGGGCAGTGGGACTGCAGTGCCAACCCTAGATGGGCCAGGTGTTTGTGCTGCTCACTTGTGTCACTTAGCTTTGTCATACAGCTACCTCATTGCCCTCTTTTACTACTTGGCATGATGTGCTGTTTGAGTTCTATTTGTTTTTTAAGTGCCATCCTGTCTGACACTGCAATGCCACTCCTAGATGGCCCAATTGTTTGTGTCGCTTAGCTTAGTCATACAGCTACCTCATTGCACCTCTTTTTCTTTGCATGATGTGCTGTTTGGGGCCTTGTTTTTTTAAGTGCCATCCTGTCTGCCACTGCAGTGCCACTCCTAGATGGGCCAGGTGTTTGTGCTGCACACTTGTGTCGCTTAGCTTAGTCATACAGCAACCTCATTGCACCTCTTTTTCTTCTTTGCATGATGTGCTGTTTGGGGCCTAATTTTTTAAGTGCCATCCTGTCTGCAACTGCAGTGCCACTCCTAGATGGGCCAGGTGTTTGTGCCGCACACTTGTGTCGCTTAGGTTAGTCATACAGCCACCTCGGCGCAACCTTTTGGCCTAAAAACAGTATTGTGAGGTGTGAGGTGTTCAGAATAGACTGGAAATTAATGAAAATGAATGTTTTTGAGGTTAATAATACCGTAGGATCAAAATTACCCCCAAATTCTGTGATTTTAGCCGTTTTTATGTTTTTTTCAAAAATCATCCAGATCCAAAACCAAAACACAAAAGGGTGGTTTTGGCAAAACCAATCCAAAACCAAAACCTTCACATTCCGATCTGGCCGCCTCATCAGGCTTACCTACGCTTTGCACTACAGGACTGTCACTACCAGTTCCAGGCCCGGCCATTTGGTTTCTTCACAGCACCGAGGGTGATGGCAGAGATGATGTTTCTCCTTTGCAAGCAGGGAGTGAACATTATTGCGTACCTGGATGATCTTCTGATAACGGCACCATCCAAGGAGAGGTTGTTGGACAGCATTGGTCTCACAACCAGACTACTCCTGGATCACGGGTGGATTCTAAATCTTCCAAAATCTCATTTAGAGCCAACTCGGAGGCTCCCATTTCTGGGAATGATACTGGACACAGAAAGTTTTTCTTCCATTAGAAAAGGCATTGGTAATCCAGTCGATGGTTCGGGATGTCCTGAAGCCAACCCGGATATCGGTGCATCTATGCATTCGCCTTCTGGGAAAAATGGTGGCCTCTTACGAAGCGCTTCAGTACAGTAGGTTTCATGCGAGGCCCTTCCAGCTGGATCTATTGGACAAATGGTCCGGATCGCATCTTCACGTGCACCAGAGGATCCGTCTGTCGCCAAAGGTCAGGATCTCCCTTCTGTGGTGGCTACAGACTGCTCACCTAATCGAGGGCCAATGGTTCGGGATTCAAAATTGGATTCTGCTAACCACAGATGCAAGCCTCAGAGGTTGGGGAGTGGTCACCCAGGGGGCGCAGTTTCAAGGAAGATGGTCAAGTCAGGAAGTCATCCTTCCAATCAACATACTGGAACTCAGGGCTGTATGCAACGCCCTTCTGCAGGCCTCATATCTTCTTCAAGATCGGGCCATTCAGGTTCAGTCGGACAATGTGACGGCAGTAACGTGCATAAACTGACAAGGAGGAATGAAGAGCAGAGCAGCAATGTCAGAGGTATCAAGGATTCTCCTCTGGGCAGAAAAACACGCTGTGGCATTGTCGGCGGTCTTCATTCTGGGAGTAGACAACTGGGAAGCAGAATTCCTCAGCAGACATGACCTGCAACCGGGGGAGTGGGTCCTTCACCCGGAGATGTTCAGGTGCTTGACACGTTGATGAGGATGTCCACAAATCGACATGATGGCCTCTCATCTCAACAAGAAGCTCAAGCGGTATTTTTCCAGGTTGAGAGACCCACAGGCAGTGGCGGGGGACGCTCTGACAACTCCATGGGTCTATTAGATGGTGTACGTGTTCCCTCCACTTCTGCTAATCCCAAGAATTCTGAAAAGAATAAATAGGGAAAAAGTTCAAGCAATTCTCATTGCACCGGGATTGGCCAAGAAGGGCCTGGTATGTGGGCCTTCTGGAGATGCTCCTGGAAGATCCATGGCCTCTGCCTCTTCGCGAGGATCTCCTGCAACAGGGGCCGTTCATCTATCAAGACTTGACATAGAGGTTGAACGGTTGATTCTAGCAGGAGAGAGATTCGGGACAAGGTCATCCTGACTTTGATCCAAGCCATCGAAGGGGGTAACGTGTAAACATTACCACCGTATTTGGAAGAAATACATTTCTTGGGAGAGCAGAAAATATTCTGCTGTGGAATTTCATCTGGGACATTTCCTGCTTTTTCTGCAGTCGGGTGTAGATGTGGGCCTACGTCTGGGCTCCATAAAAGTCCAGATTTCGGCCTTGTCTAATTTCTTTCAGAAACAATTGGCATCTCTTCCTGAGGTCCAGATGTTCTTGAAAGGGGTTCTGCACATCCAGCCTCCCTTTGTGCCTCCCACAGCACCTTGGGATCTCAATTTGGTGCTGCAGTTCCTCCAATTGGACTGGTTTGAACCGTTACAGGAGGTAGACATAAAATATCTTACGTGGAAGACCATCACACTGTTGGCCTTGGCTTCTGCAAGACGTGTGTCGGAACTGGGGGCGTTGTCTCACAAGAGTACCTATTTAATCTTCTATGAAGACAGAGCTGAACTAAGGACTTGTCAGTAATTTCTTTCTAAGATGGTGTCGGCTTTTCACATAAACCAACCAATTGTGGTTTCGGTTGTGACCGACGCCTCTGTTACTCCAAAGTATTTGGATGTTGTGAGGGCTTTGAAGGTGTATGTGAAGTGAAAGGGTCGTCACAGGTAATCGGACTCGCTGTTTGTTCTTTTCGATCCCAATAAGATTGTGTGTCCTACTTTAAAGCAGTCAATTGCACAATGGATCAGGCTCACTATCCAGCATGCTTATTCCACAGCAGGCTTGACGGTTCCAAAATCTGTACAGGCCTACTCTACTAGATCGGTAGGTTCTTCTTGAGCGGCTGCCCGGGGTGTCTCAGCTTTACAGCTCTGCTGAGCAGCTAGTTGGTCAGGTTTGAACACATTTGCAAAGTTTTACAAGTTCGATACCTTGGCCTCTGAGGACCTTCAGTTTGGTCAATCAGTTCTGCAGGACCCTCAGCACTCTCCCACCCAGTTTGGGAACTTTGGTACTTCCCCATGGTACTAAATGGATCCCCAGTATCCTCTAGGACGTAAGAGAAAAATAAGATTTTACTTACCGATAAATCTATTTCTCGTAGTCCGTAGTGGATGCTGGGGACTCCGTCAGGACCATGGGGAATAGCGGCTCCGCAGGAGACAGGGCACAAAACTAAAGCTTTAGGATCAGGTGGTGTGTACTGGCTCCTCCCCCTATGACCCTCCTCCAAGCCTCAGTTAGGATACTGTGCCCGGACGAGCGTACACAATAAGGAAGGATATTGAATCCCGGGTAAGACTCATACCAGCCACACCAATCACACCGTATAACTTGTGATCTAAACCCAGTTAACAGTATGACAAACGTAGGAGCCTCTGAACAGACGGCTCACAACAAATAACAACCCGATTTTTTTGTAACAATAACTATGTACAAGTATTGCAGACAATCCGCACTTGGGATGGGCTCCCAGCATCCACTACGGACTACGAGAAATAGATTTATCGGTAAGTAAAATCTTATTTTCTCTGACGTCCTAAGTGGATGCTGGGGACTCCGTCAGGACCATGGGGATTATACCAAAGCTCCCAAACGGGCGGGAGAGTGCGGATGACTCTGCAGCACCGAATGAGAGAACTCCAGGTCCTCTTTAGCCAGGATATCAAATTTGTAGAATTTTACAAACGTGTTCTCCCCCGACCACGTAGCTGCTCGGCAGAGTTGTAATGCCGAGACCCCTCGGGCAGCCGCCCAGGATGAGCCCACCTTCCTTGTGGAATGGGCCTTGACAGATTTAGGCTGTGGCAGGCCTGCCACAGAATGTGCAAGTTGAATTGTGCTACAAATCCAACGAGCAATCGTCTGCTTAGAAGCAGGAGCACCCAGCTTGTTGGGTGCATACAGTATAAACAGCGAGTCAGATTTTCTGACTCCAGCCGTCCTTGAAATGTATATTTTCAATGCCCTGACAACGTCCAGCAACTTGGAATCTTCCAAATCGCTAGTAGCCGCAGGCACCACAATAGGCTGGTTCAGGTGAAACGCTGACACCACCTTAGGCAGAAACTGAGGACGCGTCCGCAGTTCTGCCCTGTCCGAATGGAAAATCAGATATGGGCTCTTATACGATAAAGCCGCCAATTCTGATACTCTCCTGGCTGAAGCCAGGGCCAGTAGCATGGTTACTTTCCATGTAAGATATTTCAAATCCACCGATTTGAGTGGCTCAAACCAATGGGATTTGAGAAAATCCAAAACTACATTCAGGTCCCACGGAGCCACTGGGGGCACAACCGGGGGCTGTATATGTAGTACTCCTTTTACAAAAGTCTGGACTTCAGGAACTGAAGCCAATTCTTTCTGGAAGAAAATCGACAGGGCCGAAATTTGAACCTTAATGGACCCCAATTTGAGGCCCATAGACAATCCTGTTTGCAGGAAATGTAGGAATCGACCCAGTTGAAATTCCTCCGTGGGGGCCTTCCTGGCCTCACACCACGCAACATATTTTCTCCAAATGCGGTGATAATGTTGTGCAGTCACCTCCTTCCTGGCTTTAACCAGTGTAGGAATGACCTCTTCTGGAATGCCTTTTTCCTTTAGAATTCGGCGTTCAACCGCCATGCCGTCAAACGCAGCCGCGGTAAGTCTTGGAATAGACACGGTCCCTGCTGAATCAGGTCCCGTCTTAGAGGTAGAGGCCACGGATTTTCCGTGAGCATCTCCTGAAGTTCCGGGTACCAAGTTCTTCTTGGCCAATCCGGAGCCACGAGTATCGTTCTTACTCCCCTTTGCCGTATAATTCTCAGTACTTTGGGTATGAGAGGCAGAGGAGGAAACACATACACTGACTGGTACACCCACGGTGTTACCAGAGCGTCCACAGCTATTGCCTGAGGGTCTCTTGACCTGGCGCAATACCTGTCCAGTTTTTTGTTGAGGCGAGACGCCATCATATCCACCTTTGGTTTTTCCCAACGGTTCACAATCATGTGGAAGACTTCCGGATGAAGTCCCCACTCTCCCGGGTGTAGATCGTGTCTGCTGAGGAAGTCTGCTTCCCAGTTGTCTACTCCCGGAATGAACACTGCTGACAGTGCTATCACATGATCTTCCGCCCAGCGAAGAATCCTTGCAGCTTCTGCCATTGCTCTCCTGCTTCTTGTGCCGCCCTGTCTGTTTACGTGGGCGACTGCCGTGATGTTGTCCGACTGGATCAACACCGGCTGACCCTGAAGCAGGGGTTTTGCCAGGCTTAGAGCATTGTAAATTGCTCTTAGCTCCAGTATATTTATATGAAGAGACATCTCCAGGCTTGACCATACTCCCTGGAAGTTTCTTCCCTGTGTGACCGCTCCCCAGCCTCTCAGACTGGCATCCGTGGTCACCAGGACCCAGTCCTGTATGCCGAATCTGCGGCCCTCTAACAGATGAGCACTCTGCAACCACCACAGAAGAGACACCCTTGTCCGTGGCGATAAGGTTATCCGCTGATGCATCTGCAGATGCGATCCGGACCATTTGTCCAGCAGATCCCACTGAAAAGTTCGTGCGTGGAATCTGCCAAATGGAATTGCTTCGTAAGAAGCCACCATCTTTCCCAGGACTCTTGTGCATTGATGCACAGACACTTTTCCTGGTTTTAGGAGGTTCCTGACAAGTTCGGATAACTCCTTGGCTTTCTCCTCCGGAAGAAACACCTTTTTCTGAACCGTGTCCAGAATCATTCCCAGGAACAGCAGACGTGTTGTCGGGGTCAACTGAGATTTTGGAAAATTC
Organism: Pseudophryne corroboree; assembly: GCF_028390025.1. Lineage (NCBI taxonomy): Eukaryota > Metazoa > Chordata > Amphibia > Anura > Myobatrachidae > Pseudophryne > Pseudophryne corroboree. Next base: position 823,954,272 of record NC_086447.1, read on the forward strand.
AGAATCCACCCGTGTTGTTGCAGCACTACTTGGGTTAGTGCTACTCCGTCCTCCAGCTGTTCTCTGGACCTTGCCCTTATCAGGAGATCGTCCAAGTAAGGGATAATTAATACGCCTCTTCTTCGCAGAAGAATCATCATTTCGGCCATTACCTTGGTAAAGACCCGAGGTGCCGTGGACAATCCAAACGGCAGCGTCTGAAACTGATAATGACAGTTTTGCACCACGAACCTGAGGTACCCTTGATGTGAAGGGCAAATTGGGACATGCAGGTAAGCATCCTTTATGTCCAGGGACACCATAAAGTCCCCTTCTTCCAGATTCGCTATCACTGCTCTGAGTGATTCCATCTTGAACTTGAATTTTTGTATGTACAGGTTCAAAGATTTCAGATTTAGAATAGGTCTTACCGAGCCGTCCGGCTTCGGTACCACAAATAGCGTGGAGTAATACCCCTTTCCCTGTTGTAGGAGGGGTACCTTGACTATCACCTGCTGAGAAAACAGCTTGTGAATGGCTTCCAATACCGTCGCCCTGTCTGAGGGAGACGTTGGCAAAGCAGACTTTAGGAACCGGCGAGGGGGAGACTTCTCGAATTCCAACCTGTAACCCTGAGATACTACCTGCAGGATCCAAGGGTCCACCTGTGAGCAAGCCCACTGTGCGCTGAAATTCCTGAGTCGACCCCCCACCGCTCCTGAGTCCGCTTGTACAGCCCCAGCGTCATGCTGAGGGCTTTGCAGAACCCTGGGAGGGCTTCTGTTCCTGGGCAGGGGCTGCTTGCTGCCCTCTCTTACCCCTTCCTCTGCCCCGGGGCAGATATGACTGTTCTTTTGCCCTCTTGTTCTTATAGGACCGAAAGGACTGCGGCTGAAAAGACGGTGTCTTTTTCTGTTGGGAGGGGGTCTGAGGTAAAAAGGTGGATTTTCCGGCAGTTGCCGTGGCCACCAGATCCGATAGACCTACGCCAAATAATTCCTCCCCTTTATACGGCAATACTTCCATATGTCGTTTGGAATCCGCATCACCTGACCACTGTCGCGTCCATAAACTTCTTCTGGCAGATATGGACATCGCACTTACTCTCGATGCCAGAGTGCAAATATCCCTCTGAGCATCTCGCATATAAAGAAAAGCATCCTTTAATTGCTCTATAGTCAATAAAATACTGTCCCTATCCAGGGTATCAATATTTTCAGTCAGGGAATCCGACCAGACCACCCCAGCACTGCACATCCAGGCTGAGGCGATGGCTGGTCGCAGTATAACACCAGAATGTGTGTATATACTCTTTAGGGTAGTTTCCAGCCTCCTATCAGCTGGATCCTTGAGGGCGGCCGTATCAGGAGACGGTAACGCCACTTGTTTTGATAAGCGTGTGAGCGCCTTATCCACCCTAGGGGGTGTTTCCCAGCGCGCCCTAACCTCTGGCGGGAAAGGGTATAATGCCAATAACTTTTTTGAAATTAGCACTTTTCTATCTGGGTTAACCCACGCTTCATCACATACATCATTCAATTCCTCTGATTCAGGAAAAACTACAGGTAGTTTTTTCACCCCCCACATAATACCCCTTTTTGTGGTACTTGCAGTATCAGAGATATGCAAAGCCTCCTTCATTGCCGTGATCATATAACGTGTGGCTCTACTTGAAAATACGTTTGTTTCTTCACCGTCGACACTAGATTCAGTGTCCGTGTCTGGGTCTGTGTCGACCGACTGAGGTAAAGGGCGTTTTACAGCCCCTGACGGTGTCTGAGACGCCTGGGCAGGTACCAACTGGTTTTCCGGCCGTCTCATGTCGTCAACTGATTTTTGTAATGTGCTGACATTATCACGTAATTCCATAAACAAAGCCATCCATTCCGGTGTCGACTCCCTGGGGGGTGACATCACCATTACCGGCAATTGCTCTGCCTCCACACCAACATCGTCCTCATACATGTCGACACACACGTACCGACACACAGCAGACACACAGGGAATGCTCTTATCGAAGACAGGACCCCACTAGCCCTTTGGGGAGACAGAGGGAGAGTTTGCCAGCACACACCCAAGCGCTATAATATATATGGGAACAACCTTATATACCGTATATACTCGAGTATAAGCCGACTTTTTCAGCACAGTTTTCTATGCTGAAAAAGCCCCCCTCGGCTTATACTCGAGTCAACGGCTGCAGCAGACGCCGTGGGCTGTGTGGGCGTCCGCTGCAGCCGGCTCCAGGGACAGACACTAGAGGTCATTATTGACCTCTAGTGTCTGTGCGGCGTTGCTATGGGAGAGACGTCATGACGTCTCTCCCATAGAGATGATCGGGTGCCGGGAAGCGGGCGCCGGCGCGGGCGGCCAGACGGAGCGGCGACCAGACGGAGCGGGGATCCAGATGGAGCGGCGGCCAGACGGAGCGGGGATCCAGATGGAGCGGCGGCCAGACGGAGCGGATGAACAGATGGAGCGGCGGCCAGACGGAGCGGAGCAGCGCAGCAGCAGAAGAAGCGGTCGGGAAGCAGGAGCGGGGCAGTGGTAAGTATTGTTTTAGTGTGTGTTTATGTTTGTAAGCTGCAAAGGGGGCACAGTAACAGGGGGCAAACAAAGGGGGCACAACAACTACTGGGGGCAAAGAAAGGGGGCACAACAACTACTGGGGGCAAAGAAAGGGGGCACAACAACTACTGGGGGCAAAGAAAGGGGGCACCACAACTACTGGGGCAAAGAAAGAGGGGTCATAACTACTGTGGGCAATGAAAGAGGGGGCACAATACTGGGGGCAAAGAAGGGGCATAACTACTGGGGGCAAAGCAACGGGGGCATGTTTTTATCTGTCACTGGGGGTATATGTGGCACTGGGGGCACAACCCTAGAAACAAACATTACCCCCTGGCAACAAGCATAACACCTACCGCATAAAATCCCTGGCAACGAGCATGACACCCTGAGCATGAAAACCCCTGGCACCGTGCATTTCCCACCCTAGGCTTATACTAGAGTCAGTAATTTTTCCCAGTTTTTTGTGGTAAAATTAGGTGCCTCGGCTTATATTCGGGTCGACTTATACTCGAGTATATACGGTAAGTGTTGTATCCTTATAGCAGCTTAAATATATAAAATATCGCCAAAAAAGTGCCCCCCCCTCTCTGTTTTACCCTGTTTCTGTAGTGCAGTGCAGGGGAGAGTCCTGGGAGCCTTCCTCACAGCGGAGCTGAGCAGGAAAATGGCGCTGTGTGCTGAGGAGAATAAGCCCCGCCCCCTATTCCGGCGGGCTTTTCTCCCGTAGTTTGTAATATCTGGCAGGGGTTAAATACATCCATATAGCCTCAAGGGCTATATGTGATGTATTTTTTAGCCATAAAAGGTATTTACATTGCTGCCCAGGGCGCCCCCAGCAGCGCCCTGCACCCTCCGTGACCGTTGGTGAGAAGTGTGTGACAAACAATGGCGCACAGCTGCAGTGCTGTGCGCTACCTTCAAGAAGACTGAAGAGCCTTCTGCCGCCGGTTTCTGGACCTTCAATCTTCAGCATCTGCAAGGGGGGTCGGCGGCGCGGCTCCGGGACGAACCCCAGGGTGAGACCTGTGTTCCGACTCCCTCTGGAGCTAATGGTGTCCAGTAGCCTAAGAAGCCAATCCATCCTGCACGCAGGTGAGTTGAACTTCTCTCCCCTAAGTCCCTCGATGCAGTGAGCCTGTTGCCAGCAGGACTCACTGAAAATAAAAAACCTAAAAACTTTTTCTAAGCAGCTCCTTAAGAGAGCCACCTAGATTGCACCCTGCTCGGACGGGCACAAAAACCTAACTGAGGCTTGGAGGAGGGTCATAGGGGGAGGAGCCAGTACACACCACCTGATCCTAAAGCTTTAGTTTTGTGCCCTGTCTCCTGCGGAGCCGCTATTCCCCATGGTCCTGACGGAGTCCCCAGCATCCACTTAGGACGTCAGAGAAATAGGATTTTAATTACTTATCGGTAAATCCTTTTCTCGTAGTCCGTAGAGGATACTGGGCGTCCACCCAGTGCTTCGTTCGTCCTGCACTGTTACTTGGTTAAGTACTGTATTGTTGTTTGGTTCAGCCGTTGTTCCTGTTCCAAGTTTGGTTAGCATGGTTTTCTTCTTGTTGTGTGTGCTAGTTCGGAATCTCACCACTATCCTTTTATATCTTTCTCTCAAAGTATGTCCGTCTCCTCTGGCACAGTTTCCTAGACTGAGTCTGGTAGAAGGGGCATAGAGGGAGGAGCGAGCGCACACTCAAATTCTAAAAGTGCCCATAGCTTCTAGTGGACCCGTCTATACCCATGGTACTAAATGGATCCCCAGTATCCTCTACGGCAGAGGTTCTCAAACTCGGTCCTCGGGGGCCCACACAGTGCATGTTTTGCAGGTCTCCTCACAGAATCGCAAGTGAAATAATTAGCTCCACCTGTGGACCTTTTAAAATGTGTCAGTGAGTAATTAATACACCTGTGCACCTGCTGGGTTACCTGCAAAACATGCACTGTGTGGGCTCCCGAAGACCGAGTTTGAGAACCTCTGCTCTACGGACTACGAGAAAAGGATTTACCGGTAGGTAATGAAAATCCTATTTTTTGTGTGCTCATTTAATGTAACCATAATCCACTTAAAATGTATCATGTTGAATTTTCTTGCCATTTTTGTACAAAAATTAAACCATTACATATCGTATTGTGACACTGCGTATCTGTGTGCAATGGAAGTGTTAAGCCACAAAAGCAGAATGCTGATAGTGCATCAGATTATATTAAAGAGAAATATTTGGATACAATTTAAATTACACAACACATAGCAATATTTTGGTGGAACTAAGAACCTGAATGCACAGAAAGAATGTACCGTATTTGCCGGCGTATAAGACGACTGGGCGTATAAGACGACCCCCAACATTTCCACTCAAAATATAGAGTTTGTTATATACTCGCCGTATAAGACTACCCCCTTCCACACACCAAATAAAATGTACAAGAACATCAGATTTGTGACATACTGTATATTATGACCTGATAAGAGATTTGGATAGGGAGTATTTATCAAGGTATGCATAAGAAGGGGGGAGGGGGCGAGGAGAAAGTTGTAAAATGTATAAAAGTATACCCCTGTGTGCATTTATTGTCACCGGTTTCACATGAGTGCCATTAGTATTAGTGCCATTACAGTACCTGTCATTGTCACCATTGTACGGCCACAACGCGACTGCAGCGCCTCCGGCCAGTCCCTGCATCTCCCTGTAATTGGCACTAGTGACCCGCCGCGGCCGCACTGGATATCGCGCGATACTGGATGGTATATAGAATGAGGTGGGCGGGCATCGGGAGGCCACTGTGGGCATCGGGCGAGTATCGGAAGGCCACTATGGCAGCTATGTCTATCCCAACTGAAGTGCACCCGGCGTATAAGACGACCCCCCCACTTGGAGGCATGTTTTTCAGGGCAAAAAAGTAGTCTTATACGCCAGCAAATACTGTAATTGTGCAAAATGAATCTGCAACATAGAACATCATATACACCTAGCACAATTAATGTTTTGTGTGTACACTTGCCCTGGGCAGCCCCATTGTGGAAAGTCCCGACCAAAACAAATTTGCATCAATGTGCATAAGGGACTTACATGCAAACAGTGTTCAGGAGGAGTCTATGCAGAACTGCATATAATTGTTTTTTTGGGGTTTCCTTATGGTGCCAACATTTTGTGCCTCCTCTCTGGGACAAGCCCCGAAAGGAGACGTTGCTGGCCACTTCAGTAGTAAGGTCGGGCATTCACTTCATCAGTCCCTGTCCTGTCACGTAAAAATGTTGTGAAAGCCGCATGGAAGGGGTGGAACTTGCTACATTTCAGCCCTGCACCATCCTTAACCAAAACTACCAGTATTACCTCCCCATCTTACCCGCTTCACTATGAAGTAGGCATGATGTAGGAGAGAAACACATCTTCAGGAGGTGCGGGGGGCTACCCAACAATTCGTGACTCTCCCCCAATGGCCAAATAGCTTATAACTGCTATGTTACAGGCTGTTTGAAAAATTACAGTTAGGAGCCGATTGGTTGGTACTTTATCTTTATCTCTCAGTGGAGAAGTTACCCATGGCAACCAATCAGCTTCTCTGTATACTTTTATAGTATGCAAATTATAAATGTTACATTAATGTTGATTGGTTGCCATGGGTAACTTATCCACTGGCTCACTTCTCCACTTTTATCACTGCTTAGTACATCTCCGTAAACAAACCCCATGGAGAGATACATGTGAATCGGAGAGAGTAAAGATAAAGAAATGGGTAGAGGTGACAGCCGTTTAAAAATTCTCAGTGTTTTTGTAATAAAAAGCTAATTATTACTTTACATGGGCAATCCCTTTAGTGCTGTCAGCGGATGGGAAGAAAAGGGTTTCCTGCTTTTGCTATGCAGGTACTTTGCTCTTACACATTTTCCAATGTCGAGTGGGAAATAAATACACTGTTACGTGTTTTCATTTATTAGATGTTGGGTAAAATCCCCTTCTGGGCTGTGCAGGCCCTGTTCCCCTGTGGTGAACGGTGACATACTGTAAGGCTCCTTTCTTACACACTGAGGGCTTGATTCCTTCCGCCTGTGGCAACCATCGGCCTGTCTCACCTATGCAGTATCTGTGCACCTGCACTTCTTTAAGGCACTGCCGTCAATGTTCTCAGGACATCCACTCTATGCGGGATGCATCCATCAGAAACAGGCATCCCATCTCGATCTGAAATCTCCAAATGAGCTCAAAAGTCGGTTTTCCCGCACATGACAGTCATATGACCCTCCCACAAGATTAATCTATATTGTGGTTCTGTATGGTAACCTAGTTACTGCAGTGGCGTGCGGTGAGGTCAGTGGCTGGTGAGGCACTGGCTAGTGTATGTACAAAATGTGTAGGGGTCGCCGTGGGTGCCGCGCTATGAAGTTGACAGAAGAAAACATGGGGGTTTAGGTGGTCATTCCGAGTTGTTCGCTCGCTAGCTGCTTTTAGCAGCCGTGCAAATGCTAAGCCGCCGCCCTCTGGGAGTGTTTCTTATCTTAGCAGAAGTGCGAACAAAAGGATCGCAGCGCGGCTACAAAAAAAGATTGTGTAGTTTCAGAGTAGCTCCAGACCTACTCCTACCTTGCGATCACTGCAGACTATTTAGTTCCTGATTTGACGTCACAAACACGCCCTGCGCTCGGCCAGCCAAGCCTGCGTTTCCCCAGGCACCGCCTGCGTTTGTATCTGTCACGCCTGCATTTTTGCACACACTCCCCGAAAACGGTCAGTTACCTCCCAGAAACACCCACTTCCTGTCAATCACTCTGCAGCCAGCAGTGCGACTCAAAAGCGTCGCAAGACCTTGTGTGAAACTGCATCGCCTATTGTGAAAGTACGTTGTGCGTGCGCATTGCACCGCATACGCATGTGCAGAAGTGCCGAAGGGGGCCCTCTAAGAGCTAATATATATACAGTATCTCTCATTCTAGGAATATATCAGCAGTGCGGGTGGCCCGCACAGGACTGACATTCAATTGAAATAACTGAACACAAGAGTCTCATTCACGATCAACGTTTCGGTATTATTATTAACCTTCGTCAGGATCCTGGCAAAGGTTAATAATACCGAAATGTTGATCGTGAAGGAGACTGTTTTTGTCCACTTATTTGAATTGAATGCCAGTCCCATGCGTGCCACCCACACTGCTTAATATGTGTGTGTGTGTGTGTGTGTTTTATATATATATATATATATATATATATATACACACACACACACACACACACACACACACACACTCTGACATTTCTGGGGACCCACGGGGCACCACCTTAACCTCCACCCACACACCAACTCGACCACAGCTGAGAGAGAGGGAGAAGGAGAGGGGGTTACGAAGGGAGTGAGACAGAGAGAGGGAGTAGAGAAAGAATGGGGGAGGGAGAGAGAAAGGGAGATGGACAGAAGGAGCGGAGGGAGAGAAAGAGAGGGATAGAAAGAGGAAGAGAGGGGATGCGGTCAACATCCCGCTGGACGGGATCCCGGCGGTCGAAATACCGACGCCGGAATCCCGACCGCCACAATCCCGACATATTCTCCCTCCGTGGGTGTCCATGACACCCATAGAGGGAGAATATAATAGTGTGCCGAGCGTAGCGAGCGAAGCGAGCCCGCAAGGGGCTGCGTTCCGCTCGCCACCCCTGTCGGGATTGTGTGGTCGGGATTCTGGCGTCGGTATTTCGACCGCCGGGATCCCGTCCAGCGGGATTACGTACTGATCCCGAAGAGAGGGCGGAGGGAAAGGGAGAAAGAAAGAGAGGGGGAGGGAGAGGAAGGAGAGGGTGAAAGAAAGAGAGAGGAAGGGAGGGGGAGACAGAGGGTGAGGGGTGGAGAGATTTGATGAGAGTGGAAATGAAGTAGTAAATGTATGCTGACACTTACTACATTGTCTCGGTGTCTGCTCCTGCAGCTTGTTCTGTGGAGCCGGCCCAGCAGTGCTGCAGATAGTGCCCAGGTTCATTTGCTTCCTGGCTGCTGCCGCTATACTGTTACTCTGCGACTCCTGTCACTGCAGGGATATAGCAGGGAGGGCGGATACAGCGTAGTGCGGATGCGGTGCGCCGGTCAGGACGGAGATGCTATTATTCACGGGGCCGCACTTCTGATGACAGGGGGGGCGCGGGCGTCCGGGGCCGCACTTCTGATGAGGAGGGGGGGCGCGGGCTCATGGGCCGCACTTCTGATGACAGGGGGGGCGCGGGCGCATGGGGCCGCACTTTTGATGAGGAGGGGGGGCGCGGGCTCATGGGCCGCACTTCTGATGACAGAGGGGGGGGGGGGGGGGGGGGGCGCGGGCGCACGGGGCCGCACTTGTGATGGGAAGGGGAGGGGGGCGCGGGCGCACGGGGCCGCACTTCTTATGACAGGGGAGGAGGCGCACAGGGCCACGGGACACTGCCTTTCTTCCCTTCCTGTACAGCACTGACAGTGACTGGATACAGTCACTGTCAGTGCTGAATCTGCTGCCCAATCACATTGGCTTCAGTGACAGGGGCGTGCTTTCATATGAGCTGAAAGCACGTCCCTGCACTGAGGCACTTGTATGAGTGCTGCTAACACTGTTTTTGTTAATGGGCTTTTACAGCCCTCTGCTTGGCCATGCCCCCTGTCTGCCTCCTGCTCTCTGCAATTTATACTTGGCAGCGGGAGGCACCGTTCGTGGTGCCTCCTAAATTAACTTAAACAAGATTTAAACCCCACAAATGATTCAATTAATATAAAGAAGATACTTATGACACAGAATGTGTCATAAGTATCTACTTTGTTTTAATTTAATCATTAATGAAAGGGGAGGCACTGCCTCCCCTGACTGCACGTCCCTGAGTTACTGCCCAGAAACGCCCTTTTCATGGAAACAGTGATCCGTTAATGGATTGATTGGCCCGTCCGCTCTTCCAGTCTCGGTGCATCCAAATCAAGATCAGGCCATGAAAATCTCCATTTACTTAACTTGGAAAAGGACTGAAACTTTTTATATATTTTTAAGTACTGCCTGCAAATAGATCAATGGATGTATCTATAATGGGTGCAGGATGGGGACCACACCACATGCCCTGCACCCATACACAATATTTACCTCTCCGTCGGTGCTGCAGATATCACTGGGAACATGGCGCCAGCAAGGCTGCACATGGGCCCTTCCCTCTCTTTATCCGACCCTGACTAGATGCCATTTATCAAAGCTAATGCCTTAGTCCATTTTCCAGCCTTTACCTCCAACCCTATCTTGAGATGGCATTACCTATACCCACCCAGCAATGGGAAACTCACACAGCTGGAGTGGCTTCTAGAGGGGACCAAACACAAAGGGCATGCCCATGGTCATTCATGAAACTACTATGAATACTATATGGGGGACACTCCTCCTCCATGGCTTTCCCAGTACCCCCACCCTCTCTGCATTCCTGTCTGTATCACTGAGATAAGCAGCATTACAGAGCACAGCCACTGACCCACCAATCATAGAGCAGTTTTCCTCCATGTATATTAGCCTTGTTGGACCTCTTTGACCAACACAGAGGACGTGTAGTTTTCAGCAATGTTTCCAACCTTCTAATAAAGACCTTTATTGCTGAAGTCTACACATGTCAACTTTTCCTCCTGGTGGGGGAGAGATGGGATTGTGGCGATTCATAGAAAATAATATCTTCACACCACAGGCCTGCCACTTCACTTGAGTTGTGGGCAGGATTTGGGAGGCATGACTACTCTCCTGGGATCTGGGAGACCGCCCCAAAATCATGAGTTTCTCATGTTAAAGTGATGTGAGCAACTGCACAGACTCCATGTCACTTCTCCTCCAGAAAAGCTTCATTCCCTGTACCAAGATGGTCGCTGAGGCTACTACTGAGCATGTCCGGAGCCATCTTGAGACTAAATGAGAATGCCACAGTGGGAGACAGTAGTTTTCCACGTAGCTCCAATAAGACCTGCGATTACTTATGTTTTAGACATTGCAGTACATCATACTTGCCTACTTTTGAAAAAGCATTTCAGGGAGATTGTGAAAGTAACACCTATCAGCGCGGACGTGTACTGCTACATCTGAAAGGCGTGTCATAAAAATGACTTACATCCAAATGTAAATGAGCCCCAAAGTTAATAAAGTCTACTTGTTGAAGAAAAGACACTGATATTTTTCAGGATTTGTTTGTGTATTGTGTAGTACAAGAGGTTCCATATACTGTAAGTGGCCACGAGAAACCTTATTTAAAATGCATGTAGCATAGGGATCTCTGTGCCTTATAACCAATGCAGGGAAATGGTTCTGATGATCCCATTTGAATGTATATATCTCTGATTTCTTGTTATCTCAAGGACATAACAGCTACATAATGGGGGTAAGGTGCAATCAGGGAGATTGCTGGTTTATTCAGGGAGTCAGGGAGATTGCTGCTATTTCAGGGAGTCTCCTGCAGAATGCGGGAGGGTTGGCAACTATGCAGTACATACACTCACTGGCTGGTGAGCTGTATGACACCCCGCTCGGCTGAAACTCCACTCCATATACCAGTGTGTATAACGGTGAGTACGGCTGTACCTTCTTCATCTTAAATAAAGTCACTCCACTGGTTATGTAACTGGGCTGTTCATACAGTAGTTGTAAGGCATCCGCTGGTGTGTCCAGAAAATTTGCTACATCATCAAGCCTCCCGTAAATTCCAGGAGAGGATGCAAGGAATGGGATTTTTTTTTTTTTTTAATGACATTTCATATAGGGAGTGCTTCATCACATGATAATAGTAAAGATCTCTTAGGGATCCTGGGAGGGGGCACAGAGATCTCTCATATTACAGAGATGCTACTGTATGCAGGTTATTTACCACTGCATGTACCGGTGTGTGACAGTGATCTGCCCAAGCATCATAGAGAAAATACATATTCAAATAAATATTTTCTGTTCTCATAAAAAATCATGTTGTACGTACCCCATAGCATACAATATACAGGACACTCTGATTGCAGTCCTCCGAGATGGAAATGAACAATAAACTTACATGTTACATTTTTAATACTTAAACTCTTCACAGACAGATTAAATGCAGTTTCTAATATCTAATAAATGATTGGAATGTCTTTTATCTTTTCTCAAAGAGGGAGATAATGGAATATACAGTTAGATTAAAAATAGGCTTGACGCTTAAGAGGAATGCTTTGAAACAATTAATCCATGGGCAAATGTATTTAAATCCGATTCACCAGCGCTTTACATATGGGACATGGAGAAACATTGGTTCTTTGAAAGATAATAAGGGCTACTTATCAAAGTCCCCTGGCTGTAAAAGTGCAATTTCATTGGTTTTACATTTAAAGTAAGAGAATTAAAAGTCATCAAACAGACAGACTTGCAGCTCATCCTTCAAAAGTATCTAATCCATATTTATCTTTGTATTTCTATGTCATTTGTTAAACCCTGTAAAAGGTTAACTGTAGCTAAAATTACATTTCACCCAAAATCATCTGCCCCACCCGCCCAGTGGTGTAGCCAAAGCTTTCTGCGACCCATAGCAACATTTCAAAGGGGCCCCTGTCCTAATGCTTCTAGAGAGACAACTCTCTGCCACAGTTGGTAATTTTATGCCCCATAATAATGCTCTAGTTAATTTTCTGTACCATAGTAGTGCCCTAGTTGCCCGAGTTATTTTTCTGAACCATAGTGGTGACCTAGTTAATGTTATACCAAATTGTAATACCCTAGTTTATTTTATTAACCGTAGTAGTGCCCTAATTCACGTTATGTCATATTGTAGAGCTGCCAGTGTACATTTTGCCACACACTATCCCCAATTCACTTTCACAAATTTTCTAGAAACGGCCCTGAACTCACACATGGTTAACGTGGACACCTCTACACTCTCCTCGGGGATTTGTGAACACACAGTTTGCTGTTCAGCTTCAGTGTTCATTTTTTTGAGCACTGATTTGTCGGTTTTAAAGGTCACACCTTTACCTCTTTTTTTTAGATTGTAAAATATTTTAATTTCAGATGCCGTTTCTTAAACTTTCTGCTCCCTTGATTACCTTTAGTAGATGTTGTAGTACTATCATGACTGGCAGTAGCCACTGCTCTAGTACTTGGTTACTGCTCCTGCTCTTCCATTGACTGATCGTGGTGCATGTTGGCTCACAGTGCTTATATTATTAACGCAGTAGCACAGCACCTACTGAACATTATTGTAACACAGTACCATTGCCTAGCCCTGAACACACACAAGTTTTAGAAAAAAAATAACCTCTTTTTCTGTTTTTAGAAAATGACAATAACTTCACACTTCGACTCCCAGAGGCTTATATTATTAATGCAGTGGCAGGGTAGGCACCTACTGAGAATTTCTGTAACACAGTGCTACTACATTACAAATTACACCGGCCTAGGTATGTTTAAGGAACCCATGCCCACTGTGCAGGGGGAAGAATCCTCCCATCCTCGGAGTGCATAGTGGTTTTAAAATTTTATTTTTCTGTATGGGTGTTGCCACAGCCCCAAAACCTTTCATAGCACTATATAACCTAGTTGATCTGGCCTAATCTTGTTTAACTGCATGTTGTCCCGGGATTTGGTGGTAACACTCTGACATTTTGTTTTTGGCCTCCAAAAATCTAGGTGAAGTGCTAGATAACTTAGTGCTTATGACCTCATACAATAAAAATTTCCTGTTTACAGCACTCATATTTACAAATTATTTATGGCTAAGAAGTTCTTATGGAACAGTGAGTTCCCGCAGAGGTGTGCAGGAGATTTGTTGTGATATGTGTAGCTGAACATCATTGGCGCACATGATGAACAACTGAATATGGTTCTAAATGTGCTCTTAACTTTACAGCAGTATTTTGAGTTCAGATGTTTTGAGCAGTGCTGTAGCAGGGAGACTGTATGTCCTGGTCTGGCAACCTCCAACCCCCATATCACTCACATGATGCTGGAGTCTGGGATGCTGGGGGAGCTGCAAGAATGCAACTTAGAAGGTAAAAGAGTTTAGTGAGGTTCATCGGGGTAGCAGCCATGCTGCCAACAATGGCCTTGTGCCCTAGGATTAAAACTACCTCATTATCTTTGACTTGGGGGTCTATTCATGAAGAAGTGAAAAGTGTTGAGAAGTGAGCCAGTGGAGAACTTGCCCATGGCAACCAATCAGTGTTGAGGTCACATTTATAAAATGCATTTTATGAAATTATACGTAGCAGCTGATTGGTTGCCATGGGCAACTTCTGCACTGGCTCACTTCTCCGCAGTTTATAATGCTTCATGAAATGACCCCTTAGTCATTAATAGTTTTCCATAAGTAAAAAGCCGTCGGAACCGTACAACAGCCACCATCTGTTTCAACTGATTAAAATCAAAGTTCATTGATAATACAATTGAGAGAAGAGTTCTGCTTTTGTACTTTTAACTATGTTTTAAAATTGCCTATTCTTTTATAATTTATTTATTACTGTACGTCATGGACATCGCATATTGCTTTTTTGGGAAGAATGAATTGATCTTTAGAGTTCGTACAGATGTAGTAGAAAACCAACTCTAGTCTAGTGTAGAGACCTCTCTGTACTTTGCTGAAGCATTACAGAATGTTGGACATGTGTTTATTAATGCATCTCACAGCCCCTTGCTACACACAGTAATGTACTTTATACTTACATATGTGATCCATCATATTTGCCAAGTGTTCCCGCTTCTAAATGCTGCAGGAGACTTCACAATTGACATGAAGTGCTTGTTTGGAAGTGTGTGTGTGCGGGTCCAATCAATTGCATTACCCCTTGGACAATGTTTCAAAACACGTCTAATAGGATTTGTCAACGTACATTAAATGCTGTAGAATAACACCCATGTGAATGCCTTTGACTTTCAATGTTAGATAAGTCAAACAAACTAATGTCATTGCTTAAATATTTTTTGTATGGTTTTTCTTTTTCTTTTGCCAGTAATATTATTACTTTGTGGTATTTTAAAATGTTATAAACTGCTTTTATTTTATGTTTTAATTTGTTCGTGGTTTTTCCTTTTTACAGTTGCAGTTCTTATGTTTTAGAGTAGAAAACACTTCCGTCTATCCTCAGGGACAATCTTCTCTTGCTCCACCTCTTTGGAGATCCACCCCTTGTTCTCCACCCAGACCGCATTCTACCATGTGACATGCCCTCTGTTACCCCTTGTATTGTATCCAGTTCTTGTCGTGCTATACTGTCATGTCGATTGGGTTGGGTATGGGTCAGAAGACCGAGGCATCCCAATGACGAGAATACCGACAGGGGCTAGGTTCCCCCAAACCCTCCCTTTTCTCAGCCTAAACCTAACCTTTTTTCCCTGCAGCCTAACCCTTACCCTCCCTGGTGGTACCTAAACCTATCCCCCCTTCCCGCAGCCTAAACCTAACCCTTTCTTCCCCGCAGCCTAACCTTCTCTGGTGGTGCCTAAACCTAAGCCCCCCTCCCCGCAGCCTAACCCTAACCCTCCCTTTCCTTGAGCATTACCCTAACCCTTCCCGCATAGCCTAAACCTAACCTTCCCCCTCCACAGCGTTCCTGTCCACAGCCCCGCCAAACCCTCATTCGAGATTGTGATCCTGTCGGGGTACCGGTGCCAGCATTCTAAGTGTCCAGATCCCCTGTCGATTACATCAAATTGTACTACAGTATGTCATGTGCAGGGCCGGTTCTAAGAGTTGTGGCGCCCCGGGCAAAATATGGGGGCGTGGCTTCGATTGGGGGCGTGGTCACGACGCTGCAAGGAAATAAATAAATAAAAAGAATACTTACCATCCCCGTTCCTGATCCAGACCCCCTCCGCCGGCGGCACCGCTCTTCTCCCCTCTCTCTTCTCTTCGATCTATGGGAGAGACGTTATTACGTCTCTGCCATAGAACAGCATAGACACTAGAGGTCAATTATGACCCCTAGTGTCTGTGCCACTATGCTGTGCGGTGCGCGATGATGTCATCGCGCATCGCACAGCAAAGGTCCTCTACACGAAGGGAAACTAGACCGTAGCGTCTAGTTTCCCTTCATGGAGAGGACCTTTGCTGTGCGGTGCGCGATGACGTCATCGCGCACCGCACAACTAAGGTCCTTTCAATGAAGGGAAACTAGACGCTACGCGTCTGGTTCCCTTCAAAGCGGGGGGGCACTGCGGGGGGCACAGTGGCGGATCTTGCCCTGGTGCGGCGCCCTCCGGATGGCGCCGGCGCCCTCCGGAAGGCGGCGCCCCGGGCAAAAGTACCGCTTGCCCGTGGCAAGAACCGCCACTGGTCATGTGATACTATGTTACATTATGCCATGACACTGGTGTTGTTTGACCCTGCTGTTCTGAAGAACTCTTGTGACGTTATGTAAATAAATCATAATAACACTACTCTCATATGTAAATATCTGTGTTATATAACGCTACGATCCATCATTAACAAGTAACATGTAAGTCTTATTCACAAGGAACACTACTGTCATGGACTGGGTATTCTGTAGACCTGTCGTGGGACCCTTGTGCTTAAATGTAAACATTTTGGGCTCTATGCTGGTGTCTGCTGCTCAGGTGTGCTGTCCCTGGCCATTCTGCTGCTCCGTGATGACTAGGGAGAGAGAGAGAGAGAGAGAGAGTGTGTGTGGCATGGGGGAGGGGGGGATTTTGGTAGCAATTTTAGTAGTGGAGGCCCCCACACCTTAATTGCCCTGGGCCCCCACCAGCCTTAATCCGGCACTGTTGCTAGCAATGGGGGTTAAACATGTGGGTGTCTTTAAAGGGGGATCCGGTCTGAAGATCGACAGTGTCTAGGTCGACAATGTTTAGGTCGACCACTATAGGTCGACAGTCACTAGGTCGACATGGATGGAAGGTCGACAGGGTTTCTAGGTCGACATGTGCTAGGTCGACAGGTCTAAAGGTCGACATGAGTTTTTTTTAAAAAAAAAAAATATTTTTTTGAATTTTTTCATACTTAACGATCCACGTGGACTACGATTGGAACGGTAAAGTGTGCCGAGCGAAGCGGTAGCAGAGCGAAGGCACCATGCCCGAAGCATGGCGAGCGAAGCGAGCCATGCGAGGGGACGCGGTGCACTCATTTGGGATCCCGGTCACTCTACGAAGAAAACGACACCAAAAAATAAATGAATCCTCATGTCGACCTTTAGACCTGTCGACCTAGCACATGTCGACCTAGAAACCCTGTCGACCTTCCATCCATGTCGACCTAGTGACTGTCGACCTATAGTGGTCGACCTAAACATTGTCGACCTAGACACTGTCGATTTGATGAACCACACCCCTTTAAAGGCACATGAGTCTGTTTACTAAGAGCTACCCTAACTGCTTGATAATTGCGTATGAAACCTAGGAAAGCGTATTAGTATTGTGCAGTTCACACCAATGTGTCAAATAACTAATGAGCAGAGATGTTGAAAGTCTTATTTGCTCCTGGACAGGTCCAGCAAAGCTGATGGATTCATTGCCACCAAATTTGTCTTTCTAAATTCCTCAAAAAGGTGTCTCATTTCTGGTGACATTGCTACTTCATGTTTTTGAGTTGACAGATGAGATATTATTTTTTCTGTGAGCCATGCTTGTTAGAGAACACTTATATTGCTGTCAGAAATCTGTCATTCATTGTACTGAAATGGGTCCCATTCACCACCAATTCTGCTGATTTTTTAGCCACAACAGACATTTTTGGTGTGTTCCCTGGCATGTAAGACACAATGGGGGTCATTCCGAGTTGTTCGCTCGTTGCCGATTTTTGCTATGCTGTGATTTGTTGCTAACTGCGCATGCGTATGGTTCGCAGAGCGCATGCGCTAAGTTATTTAACACAAAGCTTAGTAGATTTGCTGGTGTTCGAACAACGATTTTCAGTCGCACTGCATATCGGTGAATGATTGACAGGAAAGGGGCGTTTCTGGGTGGTAACTGAGCGTTTTCCGGGAGTGTGCTAAAAAACGCAGGCATGTCAGGGAAAAACGCGGGAGTGTCTGGAGAAACGGGGGAGTGGCTGGCCGAACGCAGGGCGTGTTTGTGACGTCAAACCAGGAACTAAACGGACTGAGCTGATCGCAATCTGTGAGTAGGTCTGGAGCTACTCAGAAACTGCAAAGAATTATTTAGAAGCAGTTTTGCTAATCTTTCGTTCGCAATTCTGTTAAGCTAAGATACACTCCCAGAGGGCGGCGGCCTAGCGTGTGCAATGCTGCTAAAAGCAGCTAGCGAGCGAACAACTCGGAATGAGGACCAATATTTGCTATTTGTGGAAAATAGATTTATTTGGCAACTGTTTTTGAATATTGCTAAAGCATTATAATTTACCTAAAGTGGCCTAAAACATGATCAACCACCAAATTTATATAGTAAATGTTTCTTTGTCTTCACCTGGCAGCAGATTTGAATCCAGAGGGGGGTACACACGTAGCGATGTGTGCTTAAATTCAAAGTAATCTGACTAGAATGCTTAGAAATGAAGCACACATCTCTCCATGTGTTTGCGTCATAGCGATAGCAATGCGGTGCCCGAGCGTCGCTATCGCCGGCTCTAGATTGGCCTGCATGCAGCACAATCTAGTTAGATCACTCATATCACCGCTGGGTGAAGTAAGCCCCCCCCCCCCCTTGCTCTGCACACATCGCGCTCTGTGCTGAGCGGGGGGAGAGATGTGTGCTGAGCAGTCTGTGCTAGATCGCTCAGCACACATCTATCCATGTGTACCCCCCATTACTCCTGCTTCCCTCCTTTCTACCAGGTCAGAGCAGTGGACATGGGAGGTTGAACTGCGCGCCTAGTCTGGTCTGCTAAATCAAAGATCGTGTTGATCATTTACACACCAGTCTGACATTCACACACATCAAACTTGTTAATATGGTAAACTAGTGTTTGCCCGTAGCTTTAATTGCGCAGATGTCTGTTATTGCTCAGTGGAACAGACAGATGGTACTACAGACAGTAGTGCCATCTAAAATTTTATATTGTGCACATTGAGCCCCAAAAATTTTTGTAAACAATATTTGCAGTTTTTCCTTCGGGAATTAACATAAAAAGATGCTTGGGGCTACTAACTCATGAGCAAGCCACGTAAAGCTGCTCATGGGAGAAACAGCTGATCCTGAGATCTACGCCTGCAACCATGAGTGTTTGCCCCATGCGACATGTTGATCATCATATCGAAGCAGACGCTTACAGGAAACTGCACTTGAATTGAAAAGCAAAATTGTTGGGAATAAGAGGTATACGTGGTATAAACACAGTCTCACTTGCACCACATCCTGTGATAATCTCTGCCTCAATTAGGTTGCTCTGCAGAGCAGTCACTAAGGTGGTCATTCCGAGTTGTTCGCTATTTCTCTAACGTCCTAAGTGGATGCTGGGGACTCCGTAAGGACCATGGGGAATAGCGGCTCCGCAGGAGACTGGGCACATCTAAAGAAAGCTTTAGGACTATCTGGTGTGCACTGGCTCCTCCCCCTATGACCCTCCTCCAAGCCTCAGTTAGATCTCTGTGCCCGAACGAGAAGGGTGCACACTAGGGGCTCTCCTGAGCTTCTTAGTGAAAGTTTTAGTTTAGGTTTTTTATTTTCAGTGAGACCTGCTGGCAACAGGCTCACTGCATCGAGGGACTAAGGGGACAAGAAGCGAACTCACCTGCGTGCAGAGTGGATTGGGCTTCTTAGGCTACTGGACATTAGCTCCAGAGGGACGATCACAGGCCCAGCCATGGATGGGTCCCAGAGCCACGCCACCGGCCCCCTTACAGAGCCAGAAGACAGAAGAGGTCCGGAAAATCGGCGGCAGAAGACATCCTGTCTTCACCAAGGTAGCGCACAGCACTGCAGCTGTGCGCCATTGCTCCTCAGCACACTTCACACTTCGGTCACTGAGGGTGCAGGGCGCTAGGGGGGGGCGCCCTGAGACGCAATAAAAACACCTTGGCTGGCGAAAATACATCACATATAGCCCCCAGGGCTATATGGATGAATTTTAACCCCTGCCAGAATCCATAAAAAAGCAGGAGAAAAGTCCGCGAAAAAGGGGCGGAGCCTATCTCATCAGCACACTGGCGCCATTTTCCCTCACAGCTCCGTTGGAGGGAAGCTCCCCTGGCTCTCCCCTGCAGTCACTACACTACAGAAAGGGTTAAAAAAGAGAGGGGGGCACTAATTAGGCGCAGTATTAACAATACAGCAGCTATAAGGGGAAAAACACTTATATAAGGTTATCCCTGTATATATATAGCGCTTTGGTGTGTGCTGGCAACCTCTCCCTCTGTCTCCCCAAAGGGCTAGTGGGGTCCTGTCCTCTATCAGAGCATTCCCTGTGTGTGTGCTGTATGTCGGTACGTTTGTGTCGACATGTATGAGGAGAAAAATGATGTGGAGACGGAGCAGATTGCCTGTAATAGTGATGTCACCCCCTAGGGGGTCGACACCTGAGTGGATGAACTGTTGGAAGGAATTACGTGACAGTGTCAGCTCTGTATAAAAGACAGTGGTTGACATGAGACAGCCGGCTACTCAGCTTGTGCCTGTCCAGACGTCTCATAGGCCGTCAGGGGCTCTAAAGCGCCCGTTACCTCAGATGGCAGATATAGACGCCGACACGGATACTGACTCCAGTGTCGACGGTGAAGAGACAAATGTGACTTCCAGTAGGGCCACACGTTACATGATTGAGGCAATGAAAAATGTTTTACACATTTCTGATAATACGAGTACCACCAAAAAGGGGTATTATGTTCGGTGAGGAAAAACTACCTGTAGTTTTCCTGAATCTGAGAAATTAAATGAGGTGTGTGATGATGCGTGGTTTTCCCCCGATAACAACTGATAATTTCTAAAATGTTATTGGCATTATATCCTTTCCCGCCAGAGGTTAGGGTGCGTTGGGAAACACCCCCTAGGGTGGATAAAGCGCTCACACGCTTGTAAGGGCTCTACCCTCTCCTGAGATGGCCGCCCTTAAGGATCCTGCTGATAGAAAGCAGGAGGGTATCCTAAAATGTATTTACACACATACTGGTGTTATACTGCGACCAGCAATCGCCTCAGCCTGGATGTGCAGTGCTGGGTTGGCGTGGTCGGATTCCCTGACTGAAAATATTGATACCCTAGATAGGGACAGTATATTTTTGCCTATAGAGCATTTAAAAGATGCATTTCTATATATGCGTGATGCACAGCGGAATATTTGCCGACTGGCATCAAGTCTAAGTGCGTTGTCCATTTCTACCAGTAGAGGGTTATGGACACGTCAGTGGTCAGGTGATGCGTATTCCAAACGGCATTTGGAAGTATTGCCTTAATAAGGGGAGGAGTTATTTGGGGTCGGTCTTTCAGACCTGGTGGCCACGGCAACAGCTGGGAAATCCACGTTTGTACCCCAGGTCGCCTCTCAACATGAGAAGACGCCGTATTATCAGGCGCAGTCTTTTCGTGGACAAGCGGGCAAAATGTTCCTCATTTCTGCCCCGTGACAGAGGGAGAGGAAAAAGGCTGCAGAAATCAGCCAGTTCCCAGGAACAGAAACCCTCTCCCGCCTCTGCCAAGCCCTCAGTATGACGCTGGGGCTTTACAAGCAGAATCAGGCACGGTGGGGGGCCCGTCTCAATGAATTTCAGCGCGCAGTGGGCTCACTCGCAAGTAGACCCCTGGATCCTTCAGGTGATATCTCAGGGGTACAAATTAGAATTCAAGACGTCTCCCCCTCGCCGTTTTGCTAAAGTCGGCTTTACCGATGTCTCCTTCTGACAGGGAGACAGTTTTGGAAGCCGTTCACAAGCTGTATTCCCAGCAGGTGATAATCAAGGTACCCCTCCTGCAACAGGGAACGGGGTATTATTCCACACTGTTGTGGTACCGAAGCCGGACGGCTCGGTGAGACCGATTCTAAATCTAAAATCTTTGAACACTTACATACAGAGGTTCAAATTCAAGATTGAGTCACTCAGAGCAGTGATTGCGAACCTGGAAGAAGGGGACTACATGATGTCTCGGGACATCAAGGATGCTTACCTTCATGTCAAAATTTACCCTTCTCACCAAGGGTACCTCAGGTTTATGGTACAGAACTGTCACTATCAGTTCAGACGCTGCCGTATGGATGGTCCACGGCACCCCGGGTCTTTACCAAGGTAATGGCCGAAATGATGATATTCCTTCGAAGGAAGGGAATTTTAGTTATCCCTTACTTGGACGATTCCCTGATAAGGGTAAGATCCAGGGAACAGTTGGAGGTCGGTGTAGCACTATCTCAGGTAGTGTTGCGGCAGCACGATTGGATTCTCAATATTCCAAAATCGCAGCTGGTTCCGACGACTTGTCTTCTGTTCCTAGGGATGATCCTGGACACAGTCCAGAAAAAGGTGTTTCTCCCGGAGGGGAAAGCCAGGGAGTTATCCGAGCTAGTCAGGAACCTCCTAAAACCGAGCCAAGTCTCAGTGCATCAATGCACAAGGGTTCTGGGTAAAATGGTGGCTTCCTACGAAGCAATCCCATTCGGCAGATTCCACGCAAGAACTTTCCAGTGGGACCTGCTGGACAAATGGTCCGGGTCGCATCTTCAGATGCATCAGCGGATAACCCTGTCACCAAGGACAAGGGTGTCCCTCCTGTGGTGGTTGCAGAGTGCTCATCTTCTAGAGGGCCGCAGATTCGGCATTCAGGACTGGGTCCTGGTGACCACGGATGCCAGCCTGCGAGGCTGGGGAGCAGTCACACAGGGAAGGAATATCCAGGGCTTATGGTCAAGCCTGGAGACATCACTTCACATAAATATCCTGAAGCTAAGGGCCATTTACAATGCTCTAAGCTTAGCAAGACCTCTGCTTCAAGGTCAGCCGGTGTTGATCCAGTCGGACAACATCACGGCAGTCACCCACGTAAACAGACAGGGTGGCACAAGAAGCAGGAGGGCAATGGCAGAAGCTGCAAGGATTCTTCGCTGGGCGGAAAATCATGTGATAGCACTGTCAGCAGTATTCATTCCGGGAGTGGACAACTGGGAAGCAGACTTCCTCAGCACGACCTCCACCCGGGAGAGTGGGGACTTCACCCAGAAGTCTTCCAAATGATTATAAACCGTTGGGAAAAACTCGACAGGTATTGCGCCAGGTCAAGGGACCCTCAGGCAATAGCTGTAGACGCTCTGGTAACACCGTGGGTGTACCAGTCAGTGTATGTGTTCCCTCCTCTGCCTCTCATACCCAAGGTACTGAGATTGATAAGATGGAGAGGAGTAAGCACTATATTCGTGGCTCCGGATTGGCCAAGAAGGACTTGGTAACCGGAACTTCAAGAGATGCTCACGGAGGATCCGTGGCCTCTACCTCTAAGAAGGGACCTGCTCCAACAAGGACCCTGTCTGTTCCAAGACTTACCGCGGCTGCGTTTGATGGCATGGCGGTTGAACGCCGGATCCTGAAGGAAAAAAGGCATTCCGGATGAAGTCATCCCTATCCTGATCAAAGCCAGGAAGGATGTAACCGCAAAACATTATCACCGCATTTGGCGAAAATATGTTGCGTGGTGCGAGGCCAGTAAGGCCCGACGGAGGAAATTCAACTGGGTCGATTCCTACATTTCCTGCAAACAGGAGTGTCTATGGGCCTGAAATTGGGGTCCATTAAGGTTCAAATTTCGGCCCTGTCAATTTTCTTCCAAAAATAACTAGCTTCAGTCCCTGAAGTTCAGACGTTTGTAAAAGGGGTACTGCATATACAGCCTCCTTTTGTGCCTCCAGTGGCACTTTGGGATCTCAATGTAGATTTTTGGGTTCCAAAAGTCACATTGGTTTGAACCACTTAAATCTGTGGAGTTAAAATATCTCACATGGAAAGTGGTCATGCTGTTGGCCCTGGCCTGGGCCAGGCGCGTGTCAGAATTGGCGGCTTTATCCTGTAAAAGCCCTTATCTGATTTTCCATTCGGACAGGGCGGAATTGAGGACTCGTCCTCAGTTTCTCCCTAAGGTGGTTTCAGCGTTTCACCTGAACCAACCTATTGTGGTGCCTGCGGCTACTAGGGACTTGGAGGACTCCAAGTTGCTAGACGTTGTCAGGGCCCTGAAAATATATGTTCCAGGACGGCTGGAGTCAGAAAATCTGACTCGCTGTTTATCCTGTATGCACCCAACAAGCTGGGTGCTCCTGCTTCTAAGCAGACTATTGCTCGTTGGATTTGTAGTACAATTCAGCTTGCACATTCTGTGGCAGGCCTGCCACAGCCAAAAATCTGTAAATGCCCACTCCACAAGGAAGGTGGGCTCATCTTGGGCGGCTGCCCGAGGGGTCTCGGCTTTACAACTTTGCCGAGCAGCTACTTGGTTAGGAGCAAATACGTTTGTAAAATTCTACAAAATTGATACCCTGGCTGAGGAGGACCTGGAGTTCTCTCAATTGGTGCTGCAGAGTCATCCGCACTCTCCCGCCCGTTTGGGAGCTTTGGTATAATCCCCATGGTCCTTACGGAGTCCCCAGCATCCACTTAGGACGTTAGAGAAAATAAGAATTTACTTACCGATAATTCTATTTCTCGTAGTCCGTAGTGGATGCTGGGCGCCCATCCCAAGTGCGGATTGTCTGCAATACTGGTACATAGTTATTGTTACCAAAAAATCGGGTTATTGCTGTAGTGAGCCATCTTTTCTAGAGGCTCCTCTGTTATCATGCTGTTAACTGGGTTCAGATCACAAGTTGTACGGTGTGATTGGTGTGGCTGGTATGAGTCTTACCCGGGATTCAAAGTCCTTCCTTATTGTGTACGCTCGTCCGGGCACAGTATCCTAACTGAGGCTTGGAGGAGGCTCATAGGGGGAGGAGCCAGTGCACACCAGATAGTCCTAAAGCTTTCTTTAGATGTGCCCAGTCTCCTGCGGAGCCGCTATTCCCCATGGTCCTTACGGAGTCCCCAGCATCCACTACGGACTACGAGAAATAGAATTATCGGTAAGTAAATTCTTATTTTTTTTCGTTCGCAGAAGGTATGAGCAAAATTGCGAACATGTTGCAAAATAGCGAATATCCACCCTCAACGTGTTTTTGCTATTTCGTACGCAGTATTACATAAAGTAGGCATATGCCAAATGACATCGCACTAATGCGAACCCATCGCATTACCACAAACCTCATCGTAAAAATCCTAACTTATCGTAGATTTACACATTCCTGTTAAAATTGCACACGCTTTAGCTAAAAAACGCACAGCAATGGGTTTTTTTTCTTTAAAGTTAAATTACACCTTTCAGTTTAAACTCCACAAACCTTCCTCAATTACGAATCCAATTAGTGTAATGAATGATAATGGTCATGACCAATTAAGTCTTCAAAGAATACCTTAATAACACTTTGTAGGCATAATTGGACATCAACATTTAAAAGAAGTAAATAAAAATATAGATGTGGTAAATGTGCCTGTTTTTTTTGTTTTTGTTGTAGAGGTGTAGAGTGTGAATAAATGTGTTAACATGTTTTTGTAAACAATAAGCTCCTAATTATTATTATTATTATTTTTTTAATTTTAATTAAATATTCAGAAATAAGATATGTGACGTGTTTTAGCTCACCAATTTATGCATGCAAATCTGTTTTTCCAAAATAGCATTAATAAACACAACACCCGCTTAACTTCAAAATCAATTTTATTTTATTTTTTTGTTATTTTTTAAACTAATGTAAATATTTTCAAATTAAAAAAAATTATAAAAATGATTCAAAAAGTTCTAAGTCCGCTATGACGGCCCTCAGATTGCCTTTAAGGCGGGAAACAATCTCCGGCAAACTGCTGGGATCTCCAACTGCCACATCTGAAATGAAGATGCAAAGAAAACATTATTCACTTACTCACATTACATATTATACAATTAAGGCACAAAGCACACTTTAATGCAGCCATGTCCAAACTGTGGGCCTCCAGCTGTTGTGAAACTACATATACCAGCATGCCTTGACACAGTTTTGGGATCAGAGAATGCAAAAGCTGTGTCAGGGCATGCTGGGATGTGCAGTTTCTCAACAGCTGGAGGGCCGCAGTTTGGACAGGCCTGCTTTAATGGCAAAGTGACTACATCATGGCTGTTTTAAGGATAAATCAGTAGCAGAACAACACGCAAGGCTGCTCAGCAATGTTTTTTGTAAATTATTATATTTTAATAAAATGTACCACACCATGGGGTGCATTTACTAATATGGGAGTTCTATTTAAGATGGGACGTTGACCATAGCAACCATTCAAATTCAACATATTATCTTGTAGAAGGGGTCTAAAAAATTACAAGTATAATCTTATTGGTGCTATGGGCAACATCCCATCTTAAAGAGAACTACCATCTTAGTAAATGTAACACCATGTTGGCATTCATTCACATCACATCTTTTTTGGGGTTGGCCCTGCATCATCACACTGCATATCAACATCTTCAGAAGGACCACATATCGTAGCATGCCCACACTCCATGAAAGCCTGCCTTACAACATAAGGTCAAACAGCTTTATAAATGTATAAATCCTAAATAGTAGGAGTGTAACTTTCACAACACAAATCACTGTGTCCTTAGCCTGCCTAACAAAGTGACTCCTGTGACTTTAATTTGAAAATTTAGCAATACCCAGGCACAATTGTAAAAGTAAAACCACACAAAAAGTACCACTCACGTCTAAATGTTTTGCATATAATGTATCACATACAAACCCTGTTGTGCAGCCAAACCTGTCGACATAGTGATTGGCGACCCAGAGTGGCCATCCTCAACATTGCAGATGTAGACACTGTACATATAATGTTCCTTACACAAATGTAAATGCATCATCCATACCATGATGAAGAAGACAAGGATTTAACCTTGACAAAAGATTGGCCACAGTACAACACTGCATTTATTTGAATGTGTCGTTTTTTAATAAAAAAATATATTAAGGAATGTGTGTGAACTTACTCTCCTCTGCCACTTGCCCACCTCCCTCAAGTGGCTCTGGGGCCTCTGCTGCCCATTCACATGGTGGCGAAGGTGGCTGGCTGGGGGATGGAGGCTGGATGGGTGAGGTTGGCCGGATGGGGGATGGGTGCTGGATGGGGGAAGGAGGCAGGATGGGGGAAGGAGGGTCTAATTGTGTAAGAGTATGGAAGGGGGAGGACCTTACAGAGGGGGTTTGGGAATGATAGGGTGAGGGTGGTGGAGTGGTTTTTTGGGACACAGAGGGGGAGTGGGACAGAGAGGGGAATTGGAAAAGAGAGTGGGATTGGGATGGAGAGGGTGATTGGTCAGGAGAGTGGGATTGGCCTGGAGAGGGGGATTGGTCGGGAGAGTGGGATTGGTCGGAAGAGTGGGATTGGGCTGGAGAGGGGGATTGGTCGGGAGAGTGGGATTGGGCTGGAGAGGGGGATTGGTCGGGAGAGTGGGATTGGGCTGGAGAGGGTGATTGGTCGGGAGAGTGGGATTGGGCTGGAGAGGGGGATTGGGAAAGAGAGTGGGATTGGGCTGGAGAGGGGGATTGGGAAATGAGAGTGGGATTGGGCTGGAGAGGGGGATTGGGAAAGAGAGTGGGATTGGGCCGGAGAGGGTGAGGTGGGCGGAGAGGGGGTGTGGGCCGGAGAGGGTGAGATGGCTGGAGAGGGGGTGTGGGCTGGAGAGGGGGTTTGGGCAGGAGAGGGGGAGTGGGCTGGAGAGGGGGAGGGGAGGGGGCCTGAGAAGGGGCCTGGTGTTGCCTCCCAGCAGCAGCAGCAGCTTGCCGTTGTTCTCGCCCTAGAATGACATATGTAATATTTAGGTTTTAGCATATACATTTATAACATCAGCATATTCCTATTACTCTGTTCTGTCCCATGTTAAAGAGACAGGGGTAACATTAATAAGTTTGTAAAATGTTTAAACTGGTGATGTTGCCCATAGCAACCAATCAGATTATACGTAAACTTTCTTAAGCTGCTTCTATCAGATAATATATAGAATCTGATTGTTTGATATAGGCAACATCACCAGTTCCAAAAACCACCCACATTATAAAAATAAACCCACTGAGCAAGTTATTGGGTTCAGTTGACAGCCTGTGTAGCAATTATGCACAACAACATTCACTTTTGCAGAAACACCTTGATATACAGTCAGTACTGCTTGCCCTACCCACACACACTGTCATGTTTATTCTACAATAGTTTATTGTAAGTGTGCTAATTTTCACACTCTCACTTAGTGAAAGAAGGCAAAGTTTATGCAAAAAATCTATGTACTGTAATATTTTACTTACTGCGCCTACGTAGGTTACGGATTTGTTGGCGGAGCTCCGCCAACCGGTCCGGCGTACGCCTGCGGAGGTCGCTCCACCGCCTCTCCAACTGTATGATGGTCCGCCTGCTGCGGACGCGGGTCCTCAATAAGCGGCGGACATCCGCGTAGGCCTCGCGCTTTACCCTATTTGGGACAAAGGGCCCTGCGCGGCCTACGCGGCAGTCCATCACTGCCACCAGGACGCGCAGCTCGCGGCGCGTGAATGCTGCTGCGCGCATCATGGCAATGGCGTTTTCCATATATGGGCTTATATTTATAGTTTGTGGTTGCATGTGATTGGTTGGAAATGTATGGTGTCATCTGTAATAAACTTTATTGATGTGTACATTGATGTGCAGGACAGTTTGTACAGTTCTCATGGGCGGAGATTCGCACCCGCGGACACACACACACACACACACACACACACACACACACACACACACACACACACACACACACACACACACACATATCATTCAGATATGGCTTCAAATCATAAACATATTAGTCTTCACATATATATATATATATATATAATAAAAACATTTTTAAAAATTAAAAACCATTGGATACAACAATCTTGCACAACATACATGAAAAGGAGAATATTACATAAAAAACTGTACTGAAACAATATAAAATACTCTCTAAACTCACTCAGAAATGTGCTCTCAGAAATGTCCACCTTGCTTCAGTAATTTTCAGCATATACGCACACAGGCTGCATGCAGGGCGCTTATATAGCCAGTGCAACAATTAGTAGACCAATTTGCATAATATACACCTGCGCGGAATTCCGCACCGGAAAACACACGCAGCTATAAATAGCTAAACACTCGTGCATACACACATGCCACCAGCAACATGGCTACTCGTGAGCAGACGGCAGCAGAGATGGACGAGGTGCAGAAGCAGATGGCAGCTTTAGCACATAGAAGCTTAGCACTGCAGAGGCAGATGCTTGAGTTTGCCAATGCTGACTCTGAAATAGCAGGACCCAGTACTATACAAACTCCTTCTTCTGCTACCCAGGAGTTAGGAGTGAATCCCCTGCCAGACATAGCTAGTGGGGAAACTGAGGGTGATTCTGGACTAGCAGCTCAAACACAAACTACACAAGCAGCTAGTGAAGAGGAAGGTGGTGAGGAAGGTCAGGACGATAGCTCACAGGCTACTTCCAAAAAAAAGAAAAGACAGCCCGCCTTCACTAAGAGGGAGTTACGGATTTTGGTCACACAGGCCATGCAAAAAATACATCGAGGACCCAAAAACATGTGTGCTGCAACCAAAGACAGAATTTGGAGGGACATCACTAATTCTATTAATGAAGTCGGCTCAATAGTCCGCACCTCGCAGGAAGTTCGAAGACGGTAAGTGTATATTGCCAGTCCATTTTCTGTGCCAAGTATTATTAAAAAGTTACTTAGATGTGATGTTGCCTATAGCAACCAAATGCATAACATGTGTACTATATATTAAAGCAGGTTTTCATAATTTAACACTACCTTGCCCCTATTTTTCCCCACATATGTAGTTGGGCCGACTTCAAATCCCGCCTGAAGGGCAAGAGGTCTGCGGAGTGGAATGCCTCGAGGGTAACAGGGGGAGGACCAGCTGCCACTGTGGAATACACAGATCTGGAGGAGATAGCGATGGACTGTGTGAGCTACGAGGAGGGGGTTGGGGTGTCTTATATGGACACGGACCTGCCTGAAATACTCCATGCACATGACTTGCCAGGTAAGTCTCATATTGTTTTTATCTACTCTTTTTCCACTCATTCTTCTATTTGCTTTGCACATAACACAGCACAGAGGGGTGAGCAGGTAGAGTCACAGGAGGGTTATGTGGCTGAGGCTGAGGTGGAGGGACCTAGTGTGTCTGGCAGTGTGGGACCACAAATCCCACCCATCCAGATTCCAACTGGCCCCCCTCACCCAACCCTCTGCTATCCCGGAAATCCTGACTGAAATAGCCAGGTATGGTGAGAGCCTGAATGCTTTTCAGGACAGGATGCTCCGGGAGGTAAGCCAGATACCTGTCCGGCTCACTGAGCACAGAACCAGTGTGGAGCAAGGTGTAGCTCAACTCTGCCAAGGTCTGGCAAAGATCAGGCAGGGCCAAGATCAACTCGCCTCCTCCTTCCATGAACTTGACAATTCGATTCGGCAAGGGCTCCAGGACATCGCTGTCTCCCTTGCCCACAGTGGCAGAGAGCCAGCCACATCGGCATCCTCCCCTCACCCTGCCCAGGAAGAACATCCCACTGGGCAGGGCACTCGAAGGTCGCTCCGCAGACCAAGCCAAGAAGAACATCATCAGGCGGGGAAAAAAGAGAGAAAGTGATGTCTCTCCAGATGGGCAGCACCCACGTTTTACATGTTGCCTCGATCTATTTTTTTATTTTGGCTTGTGTGGCCAGAATGTAGAACTCCCTCAAAGTGAAAGGTTTTCTTTAAATTGTAGCCTGTGAGCTATTTGTGCCTACACTTGAGCCATCTTCCTCTTCCTAGCGTGCTGTGTATGTTTGTGTTTGTGCGTTTGTTCCGGAATCTACCTCAGTTCCCCTAAAAGTTTAGTCTGGCTGGGGGTTCACTTACTTAATTGAAAACATCATATTTTGTCAGAAGAAGGGGTTACCATAGTACTGGGTTCTGCTATGTGCATTTGCCCAATGCCATCTGCTTGCTGCTATGTCCATCTCTGCATGTGATGCTCATTTGTAGCCATGTTGTGTTGTTGATTTTGACCTTTTTTTGAAGTAAAAAAAAATTACTTTACAATTGTTTGTGTGTTTTATTAAAGGTTATGCACTCATGAAAACTGTGCCCTGTAAACTTGAACATGGCATATTGACATTTGTGGAACAAGGGAACAATCAGAATATTAAGACAAACATTGCATAGTGTAATTTTAAATCTGTATGCCTTGCACAACACTTAATTTACCATATAAAAAAAAACAAAAAAAAAACTTGGGTTACTAGGGGCAACATGCCATAGTATTAGATATGGACACATATTCCCCCCCCCCAAAAAAAAACCACAAACATATTAAGTCACATTAAATGTAGGCTGCCTTATGGTGCTCATGTTATTTGGTATGCACAAAGGAATATGTCTATGTCGAGAAGATTTAGCTGATGTAGTTTATAAGTTTGTTTAGTCACATTTGAGATTATTAAACAAATAATTAAAACATGCATTTAACGTCAGTTAATTTTTATTTGTATAAAAAATACAGTGCATTATTTGTGAGTGTGTCAGATTTGTTTGTGCTAACAATACAAATATTAAGTGGCCATATAATTGCTGTTTGTATTATTTTGTAAGAGCAGTGTTTTGCGAGTAAATGCTCAACAGGTGAATTCAGTTGCTAATTAATTGCTAATTAGAGCAGACACACACTTGTAACAGCTGAGTAGCTGCAGACTCACTCTTCGGCTGCGTCAAGATTGCGAACATTTGTTATGTACTTTTAACATAGGATACGCATTTTTGCCAAAAACACGCCTACTGCTGGATGCATACTCCCACACTAGACGCCCACTTTCACGCCCATTTCGTAGGATTGCGAAGCCGTGCCTCTGCCACGCCTCCGTCACTCCCCATTTTCGTTTGTGTATTACGAGCAGTTTTTCTTATAGTAATTCTGCACAAGTGTCGTATCGTTATCTTTGCGCATGCGTATTTCCGCTTTTGCGCTTGCGCAGTTTGAGAGTTTCCTGCCGTTTGCGTTGCGATGATCCGCTGCGAACAACTCGGAATGAGGGCCCAAGTCTGGTTCTGCTGCATAATTTGGGTAAGGTCAAGTTCCGCAGAAGCATGATGGGGACATCAACTTTCAGTGCGCCGAGTGTAAAGCGTCTGGTTTTTCCTTTATTGCTCCTCTCCCTGATTTCACATTGAGATCATACATACCCCAGTTTCTTTCTCAGTCACTAAGCTATACAATAGTGAAAATGCCGTACAAATTCATTAATTCGTTTTTCATGATGCCAGAATGAACAGAGAGACAAAAATTCCTGAATTTTTTTCGTCGTCTCCATAGTTCATAAACAGTCCCTAGAAGTATTTTGATAAAATACGTACAAATACAAATATGTACAAAAACAACCCCTACAATTTTATTATATGTATAGATAATTATGTTTTTAGTTTTATTTTGGTGAAGCAATTTACTTACATATTTTTTGTGCATTTCCTAAATGGGAATATTGTATTTCACAAACAGAGGCTTACTCTAATGAAGATACTGTATATTTGCATAATTTTCTTTTAACTCGTTAAAATTAAGAAAATACTGTTATTTGAAAAAAAAAGGATTGTGTGTGGTTGGCAGCCACTGCTTTGGAAGACCACATTGCTAAAGGGAGTATGTGACAAAGCACAGGGGCATTGCCAAAACTTCTAAAAATAAGATCCACTTGGTAGATTGTGCATGCCAATGCATGCCAGCTTTGTGTGTGTGTGATGTTTCTCCACTTCCATGACTGGTCCGTCCCCACACCAAACAAGCACAGGCCCAGGTAATCAGTATCCACCCCATAAACCTGTTGGCACCCATTGATAGCTGTTAAGCTACAGTGGGGTTCATTGATACCTTTAGTAAGCACATTATAAAACTTAAAAAATGCATTTTGTGATATTGTATTTTTATACCTGTCCACATGGGGTGGTATTTAGTATGCCGGCTGTTGGAATCCCAGCGCTTAGTATACTGGCGCCGGAATCTTGACACCCGGCATACGGTGACTCATCCTCACCACCAGTGGGTCTCTTGGAAAAGGTCAGTTGTTTCCTGGCAGCAGCCGCATCACTAGTACTGTGTTGCTGCTCCTGCTCTTCTATCAACTGATCCATGATTGGTTATTTTTGACACTAGCCAAGAAATTTGTTTTTTACACTTGAGAATTGTTTGGAGTGTAGATGATGGAGTACACAACCGCACATAGAACAGCAATATAAGCTTCGTCACTCATCTGAACACACACTAAATAAATACACAATAACATTTTTAATTCAGTTAGAAAAAACAGCAGGTTTTTTTCACACAACAACAGGAAAAAATGTGATATAACTAGAACTTGTCAATACAATGAGGTCTTCTTGGGGTGCAGCAGTTTCAAACACAATAGAGTAATAAATATACTATTTTTTGACAAATAAATAATATCATATAGTACACTGCAGTGATAGAGTTCCTAGGGAACAAAGTGCAGGTTCACTTTAATGGCACCCTAATATGACATTTTATTTTTTAAAGAACAGTTCCTGAACACACAAAGAACAATGCTCCTAGTAATAATGCCACCCTAAAATGGCTTTATATATATTTTTTTTTAAACATATGTTTATTAGGTTTTTCCAATTTTCAAACAAAATACAGTAGGACAAAGAGATTTATAAAGGATATATCCAAAAATACACATAATAACATGATGGTCCCATCATGAGGCAATAAAGGTATCACATAACCCGAAAATCACAGAGTAAACAAAGAGTTGTTTTCTAAGAATAAGGGTAAATCTTCAAGGGATTAGCGTAACAAAAACAGATTAGACATATCGGTGATATAAAAGAAAACAGCCCATGTAGTAAATTGTATAAAATAGAGAAAATCATCCCAATTTAATATTAAATGAGTATGATAATATATGAAATAAGAAAAAGGCCTGCAATAAAAGGCCTCAGTTTAAAGGATCCAACATGTCCCATGTAGGTAAATGGCCGTCCTACAACATACATTTAAACAATATATAACTAGAGAGGAAACAGGAAACAATATAAAGAAGGAAAGGGGAGGGGGGGGTGACAGATAGGAAATGGGTGGAGGAGGGATGGGCGTCGGAACCTCCACACGAAAGTGTCAATATCGATACATACTGGAGTCAAAAAGAAAATCAAACATTACTTTGTTCAAATATCTTCATAATATGGGAGCATTCCTCAGTGGGACGAGTAATAATATAATATAAGTTCCATTTCTTGAAAAAATATTTGGCTCTCAATTGCACATTTGGATATAACGAATATCTATCAAAATACATCAGTTTTACGGAGCAAGATATGTACCTCTGCCATAGACGGGGCTGATTTTGAAATCCAAGAATTTAAGATCACTTTTTTGGCTACAGTTACTAATACCGTAAAGAACGGTATGAGATGTTTATCCCATACTGCCTGGGCCCATGTATCAAAATTTGCAAACAACATCGAAAACGGGTCAAAGGGTATATTTAGAGTAAGAGGAATTAATAAAGTTTCTTAGTTTATGCCAAAAGCGTTTAATTTGGCCACAAGCACAAAAATTATGGAACAATGAGGCCGAAGAATGATGGCATTTTGGACAGGAACCATCCTCTTCTGGGACAAAGTAACTCCGTTGTTGCTGAGATATGTGTGCCCTGTATAATGTTTTCATGTGATTTTCTTGTAAGGAGGCCATGTGTAATATTTTCAGTGTTCTGTGATAATATTTAAATAATGAGGTTTCAGGTATATGTGGTGAAATATCTCTCCTCCACATCCCAGCCACCGACCTCCACACCACATGTTTAGCAGGAGACATCAATTTCTGATATATAAGTCTCGTTTTATATTTGTCAATCAAGAATAGATTTGCCACCTGTGCTATAGGGTCCGGGGAGCCCAGCCGCAGCATGACAGGGGGGAGAGATTTCATGTAATGTGTAAGTTGATGGAGGGGGAAGCGATAATGATCCGAAACCCCATAGGCCTCTTTCATATGGGAGAAGGATATGAATTGGCCACCTGGATCAAAAACTTGGGAGGTGTTGCATAGCCCCTTCAATTTGAGTCTGTAGAAGTAGGTATTCTGCATCCCAGGAAGAAACATGGGGTTACCCCACAGTGGTATCCATTTTGAATTTCGAGGGGATTTTCCTAGTTTCTTGTTAACTGCCCACCAAGCGTTATATGTTTCTCTGAAAAGTAAATTAGAATAAACCTCTGAAGGTATCTTAGTTCTGACGGTATGTAGAAGTGCACCCGGAGCGTAAGGGGAAAGTAGAGCACAGTCTAAGTCATAAGAAGTGTATTTACTCGTTTCTAGTAACCAGTCATATATATAACGAAACATTAAAGCATGGGAATGTTGACGTAACTCAGGAAAACCCCAGCCCCCATCTGCTTTAGGTAATTTAAGTTTTTGTTTGGATATCCAGGAAACAAGCATATATCGCAAAACGACATTCCGGTAAAAGAACCGAACCGGCGTAACTATGCATTAACAATTATATCAATTCTGATGACCACCCTAAAGTATCATAGATGAGCAATCATTCCGCTGGGCAGGCCATAGTAACAGAATGTAGAACAAAGAGAGTTATCAATCCACCCTGTATAATAAACGAGAGCTAAAAATAAGCAGAGGTGTTTAGAGCGTATTAGCCAGTAGGGGACAGGGTTGGCAAGAAAGGTAGATTCAACAAGAAGGAAAAGTGGTGAGTCCAAGACAGCCCTTCCGCAGCAATATACTAAAAATATATATTAATGACATACCCCGATAGCATATATAGAATCTACAAGGAGCATATGAGATAAAAGAAAAGAAGAGATGAAATCAAACATATCCAAAGTTACATTAGCTTCGCACAGAAGCAGTAGAGTATATCTGCAGGCGCATATGAGAAGTACACATGCAGTTCAGACATAAAACAATACTCTGACAGGCATATAGCCAAATCACCAGGCTGGAACTTAATCTTTCGCGTAGGTCAGAATCTTCAGAGTGCATCTGAAGATAAGCTTCTGCGTCATGCACTGAGAGGAAGTCCTTGAACGAGTTATCTTTATATATGCGCAACTGCGCCGGGTACAATAACGCAAACTTTTGACATTCTTGGATAAGTTTAGAGCACAGCGGGGAAAATTCCTTTCTGGCTTTTGTCAGCTCAGCAGAATAGTCTTGAAATATCAACAGAGAATGGCCTTCCCAAGATAAATTGCGATGTTTACGGGAAGCATGCCATAATATTTCTTTATGGAGGTAATTCAAAACTT
Source organism: Pseudophryne corroboree (assembly GCF_028390025.1). Classification (NCBI taxonomy): domain Eukaryota; kingdom Metazoa; phylum Chordata; class Amphibia; order Anura; family Myobatrachidae; genus Pseudophryne; species Pseudophryne corroboree. The sequence goes on from NC_086447.1 coordinate 823,990,077, forward strand.
TAAAGATCACAGCACGGGGTCTGCCACCCTCTTGTGGACGAAACGGGCCAAGACGATGAGCCCTCTCAATGACAATGTCAGCACATTCAGCTTGTACCTGCAATAGTGCCGTCAGGGTATCACGTACAAAGAGTAACAGATCCGCACCTTTCACCGTCTCAGGCAGGCCAATAATGAGTAAGTTCTGCCTTCTGGCCCTGTTCTCCAGTTCATCTGTCTTGTTATGGAGGCTGTAGCAAGCCTTAGTATTCAGACTGACTGCTTTCTTTAAGTTGGCTATATCAGCAAAACATTCCCCCAGCCTGTACTCCGTAGTAGAGAGCCTTTGAGAGAACTGAGCCAGCTGCTTGTTTATCTCCGCAGTTTGTTCTTTTAAAAGAAGGCCCACAGTCTCTTTAATAGCCTGGACAATGGCAGTGTATGTGACGGGGCTTCTGAGACATCAGTGTGGTGAGAGGGGCTGCTGCTCTCAGAGAGGCTATGAAAAGGAGGGGGAGAGGGGGACTTGCCCCAAGGATTCTGTGGGGGGGAGCTCTGGTGGGTGAGAAGCGGCTGCAGGGGCTGCTGAGCAGGCATGGACCCACAGCCGTGGCCATCTTGGATTCTGAGCGGCGCTGCTCCTTCTCCCTGCATCCCTTATTGCACGGCATGAGAGGAGCAAAGTAGCGCTCCATACACCGGGGGGACGGCTGCGGAGGTGCGGGGCCCCAGTGGGCCGATTGCGGCAGGCTCAAGAGCCATGTAGCGGCACAAATTAGCATAGGTCAGCGGAGGTCCACGCTTCAGCTGCCTCCCATGCAGCACCCGGAACCGGAAGTCTCATGGCTTTATATTTATAAAAGCACATTGCCTCACAGTGCAGTACACCCTCTACTGTGTGAAATGGTGCCCGGTCATGAGTGAGGGACTTATATGCAATACAAAACACAGGAGATCCAGACCCGGGAAGATGATGTTTTGCCTCATTTAGAGATCCGAACATGGCGGGAAGACCCAAGGGTTTGGATCAACTCATACTGTAACAGCAAAGTTTGGGTGTGTTCGGATTCTATGGAAACAGAATCGTACATCTCTAAGTATCGTGTGAGTAGGTAATCAAGGTGGTACTACAGTGTGTGTGTGTGTGTGTGTGTGTGTGTGTGGGGGGGGGGGTCATCTGCACAAAGATGAGTCTCATGCCATGTAGCCATGTAGTCTAATGCATTGCCGGAGTGGTTCTGAGAGGATGGCTATATAACTTTCCCATGTCTCAAAAAGTGTTTGAGTGTGGTTTGTCTTATGAAGAGAAGCCTGCACCCATACCATGTAAAAAGCATAAAATAGTTTGTCCAGAAAAAGTCTCATGAATGGCGGTGTTGGCTGAATGCACATCAGAAGAATAGTCTTCCTAGCGGTTGCAGAAACTGCTAAAAGCAGTTCATAAAACTTTACAGAGGAGGAGCTACAGTTCAAAAATTCTTTCATTTGAAACATCTCCCTGGTTATGCGTGAAGTAAATTCCGCAGCTTTTTTTGGGTCATGCATATTGTACAGTTTTACCGCACTTGTGAATTCCTACTGGCTTGTTGAGGAGCCAGGAGTTAGAAGCTATTTTAGGTTCTCTGTATCTTTAAAAAAGGATTAATATGAAACTGTACCATATATTTACCAATTATTTTATTTACCACTTGGCCTTCAAAATTTATATAATCTTTTAAGATCTCAACCAGCCTCAATAAAGATGAGTTATTTTTAAGGATGGTTCTTATTTCATGAGCACAACTGCTATATTGTGATGTGAATAAAGCTGATCTCTCTCCATTCACATTCTCATCTTTATGCCAGATTTTTCTAATATCAGATCTCTATCCATCTTACTTACATCATCATATGCCTTTTTCAGAATTTCCCTAGTATACTCTTGATCCAAAAAAGATTGAAACAATCCGACATAAAGAAATTCAGCCAGGACATATGAAACTATCTTCTGAGGAAGCCACTGATAAGTTGTGGAGGCGGGTAAACGTGTAAAGACTACAAGTGAGTTCCAGCTGGTTGCCCTGTACAAGGTCTTGAGAAAGCCTACAGTGTTTGGAAAAAGAATCCTCTGGAAAAGGCGACATTGTAGGACTGCAGATGCAGAAGGGAGGTGGACTACTGCTTTTCTGCTAGTACTGTACTCTGCAAGGATCATGCTAAGAAGGAACCTATTACCAACTATACTAACCCACTTTGAATATTTTTAATTTTCCTGGCCAGGATGGGACAATGCAATGTGGATAAGTGAGTGGACACTCAATAAGTTCTTGTTACTAACAACAAATAATTCCTGTGACTAACTAACTGAGTGTTATTATATCAAGAAATTCTCTATTTTCCTGTGCATGGAATTTATAGGGGACATAACTATTGCATTGTTTTTATATTTGAGCTAAACGGTTCCGAGGAATGTTTGTGTAACAGTACCGGCCGGTGTTTTATTGTTATATATATATATATATATATATATTGTGACACTGTAGGGGTACAGGGTGCCGTCTCCTGGGGTAGATGGCAGCAAGCAGCAGCTGAGAGCTCGTACAAGTCCAGTTTTGTGGTGCAACTGGCCGCAACCAGTTTTCTTAAGCTGAAAATATTATAAACATCAAAAGAAAATACCTTGCCTGTCCGGCACTAACTATACACAAGATGTTCCTGACTGTCTCTAAACAAAACACAGAGTTTTTCAGTAAATACTGTATGGCTCACTTGTATAAGGAAGCATGTTTCCCTCACAGAGGTTCTGTAGTTTCTCCCCAGGCAGTCTGCACACACTGATCAGGCTACCAACCCTATAACACTCTTACACAGCTGATTAGCCCTCTGTGAGGCCAAAGACCCGAACTGGGCCCAATGTCTGGAACTTGCCCTCTCTCTCTCTCTCTCTCTCTCTCTCTCTCTCTCTTAACAAAACAAAACATTTTCCTGGAAGTTTTCCTTTTTCTAAAACATGTAAGACAAGAACCTGGGACAAACATACCTGCCCTCAAACACTATTTCAGTGTTCTTGTCACATATCCCCCTCCCCTGTTTTGACCTAGGGGCCGGAACACTTGTAGCCCATAAACAGAAGATGCGGGACAACGCATCTGCGTTGGCCAATTGTGTACTCAGTCTATGTTCAACAGTAAACTTAAAATCTTGCAATGCTAGAAACCATCTAGTTACACAAGTATTCTGACCTCTATTTACATACATCCCTTTTAAAGGGGTGTGATCTGTCACTAGTCTGAACTGTCTACCCAGAGGTAATATCTCAAGGTATCTAATGCCGACTTAATGGCCAAAGCCTCCTTTTCCACAATAGCATACCTTTTTTCATGCTCATTGAGTTTCCTACTCATATAAATTATAGGGTGTTCATCCCCATCTCTGGTTTGGGGACGAACAAACCTCTGAGGCATCCGTCTGGTCCTCTGAGGCATCCGTCTGTACAACAAATTATTTTGAAAAATCTGGTGTTATCAATACAGGTTGTGAACACAAAGCCACTTTTAACTCTTGGCATGCTTTTTCTGCATCAGGGTTCCATTTCACCATGTTTGACAGCTTCCCTTTGGTAAGGTCTGACAACGGTCACAAAATTAGGAATAAATCGTCTATAGTACCCCGTTATTCCCAAAAAAGCCTTTACCTGTTTTTTATTCACTGGACGGGGCCAGTTTTGAATAGCATCAATTTTATTCAATTGGGGCCTAATCAGTCCTCTACCTATGGTGAATCCCAAGTATTTAACCTCCTCCATTGCGAGGCAGCACTTCTTTGGGTTAGCAGTTAACCCTGCTTCTCTGATTGAGTCCAGTACTGCTTGTACTTTAACCAAGTGGGACACCCAGTCCGTATTGTGATTTACTACATCATCCAATAAGTAGCTGCATACTTTCTATGGGGCCTCAAAATCTTATCCATTGCCCGTTGAAAGGTTGCTGGAGCCCCATGCAACCCAAAGGGTAACATCTTATACTGGTATAGCCCCTTCGGAACCGAAAATGCTGTTTTTTCTTTTGCTCTATCAGTTAAAGGTATTTGCCAGTAACCTTTGGTCAGGTCCAACGTGGTGAGAAACCTGGCTGTTCCCAGCCTTTCTATAAGCTCATCCACGCGGGGCATGGGGTATGCTACCGTCTGGCTTCGGGATGAGAACTATGGGACTGGACCACTCACTGTTAGATTCCTCTATGACTCCAAGTTCTAACATGTTTTTAACTCCTTTAGAAACAGCCTCTCGCTGAGCTTCAGGAATCCTATATGGCTTTAAATTGACCCTGACCCCTGGTTCTGTGACAATGTCATGTTTTATTATGGCCAGGCAGATGTGAAAATATCTCCCTATTCTGGATGAGAAATTCTTTAACCTGATTATTCCGATCAGCTGATAATGTCTCTGACACCTTTACTGCGGGAAGCAACCGAGGTGAAGACACAGAAGGGCAAGGCTCCGCTGACAGAGACAACCTATCTTTCCAGGGTTTGACTAAGTTAACATGGTAGATTTGTTCGGGTTTTCTCTTTCCCGGCTGGTATACTTTGTAGTTAACCTTATTCACTTTTTCCCTAATCTCAAATGGACCCTGCCATTTAGCTAGGAACTTGCTTTCCACAGTGGGTACCAAAACAAGAACTCTATCTCTAGGAGCAAATTCCTGTATCTTGGCATTCCGGTTATATACCCTCTGTTGAGCACTTTGGGCCTGTTCCATGTGCTCTCTGACAATAGGTACCACGGCTGCAATCCTATCCTGCATTTGTGTTACATGTTCAATAACGCTTTTATAAGGAGTGGGCTGTCCTTCCCACGTCTCTTTGGCAATGTCCAACAGCCCTCTGGGGTGTCTACCGTACAACAAATCAAATGGAGAAAACCCCGTAGAGGACTGAGGAACTTCTCTGATGGCCATTAACAAGTAGGGCAACAAACAATCCCAGTTTTTCCCATCTATATCAACAACCTATTTTAACATACTTTTTAATGTTTTATTAAACCTTTCTATCAACCCATCAGTTTGGGGATGGTAGACGGACGTCCTGAGGTGCGTGACCTTAAATAATTTACACAATTCTTTCATCACCCTCGACATAAATGGGTTACCTTGGTCAGTCAAAATTTCTTTTGGTATTCCCACTCTACTAAAAACCTGCACCAGCTCCCTAGCTATCGCCTTGGTTGTGATATAGCGTAAAGGGACAGCCTCAGGATATCAAGTGGCATAGTCCATTATTACCAGAATATACTGATGGCCTCGAGCGGACTTTAACAAGGGCCCCACGAGATCCATTGCTATTCTGTCAAACAGGACTACTATAATAGGCATGGGAACTAGTGGGCTCCTGAAATGGGGTCTAGGGGCATGATACTGGCATTTAGGACAGGAAGAACAATATTCAGACACTTCTTTATAAACCCCTGGCCAAAAGAACCTTTGTAAAATTTCAGTGTTTTTTTCTGCTCCTAAATGTCCTGCTGTAATGTGACTATGAGCTAAATCTACTCCTATAAGGCTGTGGAACTACCAGCTGTTCCACCACATCCTCACCCCTTTTGATCATGTGGTACAAGAGCTCATTACAGATGGCCATGTGGGGATCCGTAACCCTGTAATCTGGTACCACAGGTTCCCCATTAACAATCTTAACATAACTCTCTAGCCTTTATTAAGGTAACATATTAACATAGTAACTAAGGTTGAAAAAAGACAATTGTCCATCGAGTTCAACCTATTTGTGGTCTCCTATGTCTTATTATAGGACTAGCAAGGAAAAAAAGGGGTTATGATGGCGCTGAGCAGACCTGTGTATGTGTGCACCCTGGGATTAGCTGCCACCTGGTGAGGAGGTAGCCAGCCTCCTCAAACAACAAAGCAAATGTAAAGAATTACCAGGTAAGCGCTCAATACCAATGATGATCACAAAAATATAAAAATAAACCAATTTATTAAACAAACTAAAAACATATAACACTTTAAAATATATCAGACCACAGCATAGTATTCATATAAAACTGAGGTTTCAGAAACCTCTGGAATGAGCAATGGTATGGACTAATTATAAGTACTTGGAAGGCAGTCACAATAACCTTGAATAAGAGATAATTCTCTATTAGCTTTTATCTTTGTTTAAATACTCGCCCAAAAATAGAAGCACAAAGATTCTAAGACGGCCATGCATATGAGTGTCCTCAAATTTGTGAAAGTTCAATTCCAGTTGGAAAAAGTTCATCAACTTCCAAATCCACTAGATGTATGAACGGTGCAGAAATAGGAGTTGTATAATAACTGTTACTCACAGTCTATGTTGGCTTTTCCTCGCTGCACCGCAGCTATTTGTTTGAAGCCGCTCTATATCACCCTGTGCACGGGTGAGACATCCGTCAGCGGCGGGATTCGTCAGTGGCGCAATCCGGAACACTCTGCCTCTTGAAGAAGCCGCCTGGGGTGCGGAGAAACGCGTTGAGGGTACAGAGAGAAGGGGTCACCAATACCCAATTGCCCACAAGAATAAGATCGTGTCCTCATAGCAGCTGATTACAGCATTTGCCGGCAACTGCTTATCTCCAGCGAGACTGCACCGTTCATTTCCCTGTATTTTATTGGGAACACCATACATCCTGCCCTGGTGAGCATTATTCCATCTGTGCCGGAGGGTGGAGAACGGTTCCCGCTTGGGCCGCAGATGGATTGCGCCACTGACGAATCCCGCCGCTGACGGATGTCTCATGGATGGCATTGGTTACGGCATGTTACATGTTTGTAAATATGTTTTTAAATCACTCATATGACTGTTTTTAAATGTGATGTTTTGTTTTTCATTGTAGCACAGTAACCATGCGGATGTGTAAACATGATTCCTGGTTGGTCCGTCCGGGCGGGCGCTCCTGGATGACGTCATCGCTAAGACATAGCCGCGTTCCCGCCGCATGGATGCCGGCGCCCGGGATGGACCTAATCAGGCAATCAGCACCTGTTATGTATGTATTTAAACTTGTAAGCTTACACACTATTGTTTGACTTATCCTGACGACGGGCAGCTGCCCGAAATGCCATTTCGCTGCAATATATATATATATATATATATATACACACACAAATAGAAGACCACATCACTCACCACCCCAGAAGCGGGGTATATGACAGGGTTAAGCTATGGTTAACTCTTATTAACCGTGGCCACTAGCTTTCTCATGCACCCCTGTCCTATTATCCTGAACCTGTCTCAGCTGTTCCTTAGCAATCTTTCTAAGCCAATGTTAAGTGAGTAGTGTACAGTACCTTTAAAAGCCATAAAGTGTGAGGCAGGTGCACATTAAATCTAGCTGGCAGATGATGTGTGCAACAGCAGTTAAGTAGTCAGGTTTTAAGACTCTGTGATAGTGTAGGACCTGCATGAAGGTGGGGTACCTTGGCGATCGGTTTGCAGGCTTCCGTGCATTGGCCAATACACTAACTAAACTCCCATCATTTATTTATTGAAGCGTTGAGGATGTGAGCTTACTTTGGTGAGTGCTGGGTTTTCTGTTTGTATAAATATATATATATATATATATTTTTTTTTTTTACATGAGTAGTAAAATACTGATTACTAGCGCTTTCTTTTCAGTTTTTCTTTGGGTTTATGCAACGGTTGAGTATTCCCTATATTAGAAAGCAGCAAGTTATCAGGTGTTTGCACTGATTGGAGATTAGTGCATGATATTATTTTTTTATATTATTTCTTTATTTGGCACAGTATATAAAAAGACAGAAGTTGATAGCTGCTATGAGAAATTTCTCCACTTTAGGGTATATTCAATTAAAGTCGGATCCATTCTGACATGCATTTGTTGGAATGGATCCGACAAGCAATGAGCGGCTAAATCCAACTGTCGGATTTGAGCCAAATCCGACTATTGGATTTGGCTGTTCCCGGTGTCCCATCCTGCTGCTGCTGTCAGCGGCAGGATGGGATGCGCTGTCAGTGGCAGGAGGAGGAGCGCTGTTAGCGGCAGGAGGGGGTGCGCTGTCAGCGGCAGGAGGAGGAGCGCTGTCAGCGGCAGGAGGGGGTGCGCTGTCAGCGGCAGGACGGGGTGCACTGTCAGTGGCGGCGAGGAGCGTTTCCGGGAGTGAGAAGCCCGGCCGGGAGGACGCCCTGCTATAGAGGTACCTGTGCCCTGCTGCCTCTATAGCCCAGCGCCCCGCTCGCCCGTCTCATCTCCTCAATACAACTTTTTTCAAAGTTGGATTGAGATTGTAAGAAACGGGACCAAAAACTGTTAAATTTGGTCCGTTTCCGACAGAAGCATGAGGATCGGCGGCTATTCCGCCAATCCACGTGTTTTCCGACAAGTCGAATTTCCCGACTTGTCGGAAAACTGAGGGGTGGATTGAATTGGTCGTAACCCCTTCTGAACTTAAAAAGTCAAAAACTGCCGTCTTTCCGACAATTGAATATACCCCTTTATCTCTCTCAATCTTTTTTAGTACACTTTATCAGGCACGGCTGGTTCTGAGGAAATCACTTAGAGAGCAATGAAATGCATCAGCCCAGGATACTATTTAGAGATTAAGAGAATTCAAAACTGTGGACAGTGTGTTGAACCTTCAATCTTTACTGCTGATTCATCACCGTGGTGACTGACAACTCACTCTAATCAGATGATTAGATTAGCAGTGTGCGCTGGGCCTCAGGAATATTTTGTGTTCTTGATGAATACCTTCTGTCACCACCCATTATGTGGGGAATTAATGATTTTCCATCTCTTGTTTGCCATATTACAACATTGGCATTTGTCCCTGTTGACATCACCATGGGTTACGGAGATTCCTCAAAGTCATATCATGACTGCATGCATTCTGTGTGCCCTGCATTAACTGTATTTATGGTCCTATGAGTTATAACTCTCCCGTAACCCTGATGTGAATTATTACAGTGCTCAAAAAATTTATATTTCATGAATGTCTGTGTGGTATGAATTTCTAGTTTCAAAACTCTATATGCATTGTGTAAGCTACTTGCTGAACAAAGTAGCGAGGTGTTAACTATGAATCTAATGAAGGCTAAACTTCCTTGGAAATGTTTGGTTTTCAGAGTAGGGGGCCCTTGTTCAAGCCCTTGGACACAGACAGGCAGACTGGGAGAGTGTTGCTTATCAGTCTTTCGTTCAGCTTTTCCTGCCATAAAAATACTATCTAGGTTGAGAGATCCAAAAGACATTTCTTAAGTTTAGTATCCCTAGAGACAACCTAATTTACAGCTACACAGGTCTTGTGAGAACAAAGAAAGCAGTCCTTTCAGCCTGAAAAGGGTGGGGGCTGCTGGGGGAAGAGTCGTTGTAGGACTATAAGGGAGTAGCTTAATGCTTGGAGTGGTCTGATCTTCTGCCTCATGTGGTCTCCTCTACTCAGAGTAAGCTAATTTGGGGTTCTGGCGTTTCATTCCTTTTTATTTACTTGAAGTCACTCTGTGCATATCATGACTGTATGTCTTGTTTATTTACCTGTTTTCCTTTGTAATTAACCATGGAGATATTTTGTCAAATCATAAAAATGTATCAGTGTTATCTCTGTGCTTGATGATTTCACATGCCTGCTACATAAGTGTAATAACTGTGGATTATTAAGTGTGCTGTAAGTGTCTAGACAAGCACAGGAGTGCTATTCCAATACTCTTCATGGTGGCAGCTTGAGTAAAACCCAAGTCACAATCGACTACATGCATCAAGTTGGCGCATCTCAGTGCAGGCTGGGGAGGGGTGATGTACAGTCTTGTTTTTTGTGGCCAGTCCTGGTAAAAAAAAGAGAACTAAACTAATCAAGTTGCAGCTTTTAGGGCCCTATTACAGAATAGGATGCAACTTGGCAGCAGACGCTTCCACTTTGCGTTCATGGAAATGAAACAACACAACACACACCGACTGAATCAGGAGATAAAACAATGACATACTGTAGGTACACTAGGCTGTTCTTACATACAAAATGCAAAACTTGTATTTACTGTAAGTAAAGTACAGATATGTTTGCGCTCTTGTTAGGGGGAGATGTTCTCAGCCTTAGAGAGTGTTAAAGTGAAGAGAGATAAAGTACCATCCAATCAGCTCCTAACTGCCATATTACAGGCTGTGTTTGAAAAATGACAGGAGCTAGTTGTTTGGTAGTTTATCTCTCTCCACTATATCTCTTACCAAGGCTTGATACATAATATAATCTGTGCATTCTTGTTAGAAAATAAAAATCAAATGGTAGAATAATCATACTAACACCAAGCATAGAAAATTGTATATGTTCAATTGGAATAATAAAATTCAAACACAGTAATAAAGGAATAAGACATCAATAAATAACATGAATATTAAATAATGACTTTGTGATTGGAGGGATGCCTGTGGCACATGGAGAATATGTCACAATTAGCATTACACTGACATGACATTAACATTTATACTGAATTGGTGAAACAGATATTTTTTTCTGTCTCTTGTTTCCATTTATCTGTATTAAATAAAGATTTGTATTTTGACCTCAAGTGTCCATTCTACTAATGCAGAGTTATTGAACAATAAACACAGATTAAAGAATGACTACGCCAAAAGACAAGCTATTACTCGCAACTAGAAAGAAATTTTATTATTTCTAATGTATATGAAAACTGTAGACTGCAATGTGAGAATCTGATATAAATATCAGATATAAAAGTGTCTCTTTCATCACAATGTCCATTTCATGAGGTTTACATTAAGGGCCTAGGTTCTAAGTTCAACTTCGCACCTTGGCAAAACCATGTTTAACCTAGTATGCAGACAGATACAGCATTGGAGGAGAGAAACAAGTTTACGTGAAAATATTAATTTAGGAGAAAATAATTGATCACCTCCTCATTAATAAAAATGCCCCTTGATGCATGAAAAACATCATTATGACAACTACACAAAAACTGTCATGTTGCTTCTAAAGGAATGGAGTCATGCCTCTAATATTTATATATATATATATATATATACATACAAAACAATCCCTTCTGGCTGCGCTAACGTCCAATCAAGCTGCACCTTTGAGGAAACTCTCTGCTAGTGGAAGTTAGAGAAACAAGTATAGAGATAAATAACCCAGATGCGCTAGTAAAATTATTATACTATAGGATTATTGAAACACCTTTGGTAAATGGTCACTCAATGTTACAATGTGATAAAATAAATTATTAAAAAGTTTTCTCATTGAATACCTGAACATTTATTTCTGTTAAAAGAACTGAGATATTAAAATTTGTTTTCTTTATAAAACATAATACAGATACATTTCAATCCATATACATAATAACTCCCGTAACCTGTCATATATCAAAAGGGTGCATTTTTACTTTTAGACTTATCTCTTCACACTTGCGGGTATGAGCTCATTTGATGAAATCCGCTTTTGACAGTACAGGTGGTAAAGTAATCAATCCGAGAACAACCCTATGCATTTCGTCCACACAGGTCTTCTTCAGGGGTATGGTTCGTAGTGGTCTGTAAAGAACACTTTCAGTGACGAATAACAATCTCAGGGTAGATTGAATTCCCAAATAAGTTCTAACAGGCTGGAGGTCTTCCTGGGGTAAACAACCATAATTAAAAAATTCCAACTGGAAACAGACTGAGTCAATTTCTCTGTGTGTATCTTACTATGTGCCTGCTGAACAGAGTGAGATACACACAGAAAAATTTACTCAGTCTGTTTCCAGCTGGAATTTTATATTTATGGTTGTTTGCCCCAGGAAGACCTCTGGCCTATTAGAGCTTAGTTGGGGATTCAATCTACCCTACGATTGTTATTTGTCGCTGAAAGTGTTCTTTACAGACCACTACGAACCATACCCCTGAAGAAGTCCTGAGTGGACGAAACGTGTAGGGTATAATCCTATAATATAATATTTTTATTAGGGCATCTGGGGTATTTATCTCTCTCTCTTTATATACATACACACACACACACACACACACACACACACACACACACACACACACACACACACACACACACACTTAGTTACTATTTTATGTGATCAGCCACTGTTGTTTTTACCTTTTATCTTCATTGATATTACAGATTTACAGATTTTACAGATTTTATATTTTGCTGTGACAAAATACTGTCGCTGAAAACATGGGAAACACGGTAGTGTAATAGCAAGTACAGTGTGCTTCCCTTTTCACTTGTAGCATCAAATTATTATGTTACTGAAGGGAATATAGAACAGTTGTCATGTCCAATCAGGGTGCTGACGTTCCTCATTCTTCTTTGACTTCCTTGAAGTTCCCTCATCTGATCTGTGCATTGGAGAAATAATTATTGCCACGTATAGCGGTTTTGGTTACACTCCAGCTGTTGGAAAAATCTAGCGCTTGTCATCCCACCACATGCACAAGGGTAGCTGCATAACGGGAGTAGATAAATAACTACAGTAGTGAGAACAGAGGACCGCATGTAATAGTGCCCTCCGGCGATCTTGGACTGTATTACATTCCGCCGACCGTGTTTAAAAACAAAACTCGCTTTTAGAAAAACTGAATAATCTGTGAGAGCTATCTTGAAGCAATGTCAGTGTAATTGGCCTGATCCCAGAGTATGTCTCTAGGCTATTTATTTCCTCATATTAACATAAAACTATATCAAATGTTCTATTCAATTACCTCCAACTCCAGGACTTTTTTTCTGAAGAATATTCACTTAATTTTTTCCCATATATTTATTACTGATTCCTACGTTACAATAACAAAACATATCAGCGTATTTGTAGCCTAACTTTAGGTCGCGTCTGACCTCATCCTTATTCTTTTTTTATCTTCATAATCATGATATATTATTTTATCTTGTCAATAGGGGTCATTCCGACCTGATCGATCGCTGCAGTTTATCGCAGCGCAGTGATCGGGTCGGATCTGTGCATGCGCCAGCGCCGCAGTGCACCGTCGCATGCTGGGCGGCCGAAGACCGTTGTATTGTAGCGATCGCCTCTGCCTGATTGACAGGCAGAGGCGGTCGCTGTGCGGGAGGGGGCTGGACGGCGGTGTTAAGCCGTCATTTAGGGGGCGTGGCCGGACTGTTGGGGGGGCGGGCCGTGGTGGCTGCATGATGTCACACACAGCCGCTGCGACCCGGGCAGCGAGGAGGTTCTCCCGGCCAGCCGCAGGAGCTACGCTGGCCGGGAGGTACTCCTGAAATGCAAAGGCATCGCCGCTGTGCGATGCTTTTGCATTTCTGCGGGGGGTATCGGCACTGACATGCGGGGCGGACTAGCCCTGTGCTGGGCGTCCCCCAACATGTCTGAGTGCCTGATCGTAGCTGTGCTAAATTTAACACAGCTACGATCACCTCGGAAGGACCCCCAATGTTGCCAAAGCAACCACCCCAACGTTAGCATGATCTATTTCACAATGTGCAGTAGCTGCTAATGTTGCATTACACGGGTGACATAATTTCATTCTCTCTGCTTTCTGTCTTTGGGAAAGCTATCTGCAAGTTGAGACAAAAGCGATTCCCATCCTTTTTTTTTTTTTATGCATTCAAATTTGTATTTTGCTGCCAGGCACAGTATAATGTAAATGAGCTAAAAGCCAGCGATAAAATGATGTGCCAGTAGAGTAAACAAGTTAAGTCCTTTTCAACATAAAGTGTGTATGCGTCACTCAAGCAATTGCTAAATTGCAGCCTTTTATTTAAAGATAAAGCCATCGTTTACCAGCCAAAAACATCTGGTTGAGACTTATTATAATGCAGATTTTACTTAAACCAATCAGAGGACAGATGGCTCATAAAAGGGTACTAAAACTGAACAGAAATATAAATTCTGCAATGCAAAATATGTAACCACGATACCAGTAAAATATATTCTTTTTAAAATATGATATATAACGGAGATGACATATTTTGCTGTAGAGTGAGAAAGCTGTAGTTACTCTATATGACACAACACTTTGCTGGATAATGTGTTTTTTAGTAAAATCCTGATGTCAAATTTATGTCGGAGCAGAGCTGTAGTAAAAGCAACCTGCCATGTCCTACTTCCCTGCTACGTTTGGTGATGTGCTGTACTGTGCTTTGCATTGTACAGTAGCTCTACTAAGAACGGTTAGCAACAAAAATCGGTAATTGTTTCTATCTGCTTCAGTAATGGGCCCTACACACCTGGCGATTGACCGCCGAGGTGCCCGACGGCCGATACGGCGGGGAGGAGGTGACGGGGGGAATGAAGATTCTTCACTCCCCCCGTCACCTGGCCCCATAGCCCTGCATGCTAATATGGACGATATTGTCCATATCGGCTTGCAGGCATAAACGAGCCGGCACCAACGATGAATGAGCGTGGGGCCGCGCATCGTTCATCATTGGTGCCTACACACTGAAAGATATAAACAATATCTCGTTCATTAATGAACAAGATCATTCATATCTTTCAGTGTTATCACGTAGTGTGTAGGGCCTAAAAGTTTGTGAAGTTTTAGAACGATAAAACATTTTAGTGGTCGTCCAGGACAGGTAATAGCAAAGTTTCCATTATCTCTGAAGGCCCAAGTAAGGACATGTGCCGTGTTTGGTACAGCATGTCTCCATTCAATATATCAACATGAATGGTAACCCTAACACTAAACATAATGGTAATGCTAAGTCTAATGGAAACGCTAACGCGAACCCTAAGTCTATTGCATAATGGTGACATTTTGACAATGTCGACATCTCATGATGACATTCTGTCAATATTGACATTTTCCAGGTATCAACATTTATTATTTCAACATTTGAACTGCCAACCTCCATGAACATCAACATTCTTGTGTCAATATTCTGAATGTCAACATTGTCACTTTCGATTTTATGATTCACATCCCTAGGCCTGTGGAGAGCTATGTTGTGCCCAGTTAATTTTTTAGGGTTTGGCTTAATTGCGGGAGGCATATACACCCTTTGATTTTTTGTTTCAACAAAATAATTTGCAGAGTCGCTTTGTGGCACTGCACGTTGAAAAGGGGGGGCGCTGTAAGCCACTCAGCCAGGGGCAAATCCAGGGAGGGAGGGTCGTCAGTCTGATTGCTGCCCCACATAGGCTCCCTGGCCCCCGCTGCAGCCCAGCACACAGCAGCATGTGTTGGGCTGAGGAGACACACCAAGAATCCAATGACAAGGCAAGAACGGACCTGGGCTCCCACCGTGCCCCTCCATCAGGCCCGGGTTATTAGTACCCGCTCCTCCCCAATCAGCGGCCCTGTACATCCTGACTATGACACATATCCAGACAACCAGTGCTAATAAATCAATGTACACAGCACACTACTAATCTCTCTGCCCAGAACCCGTATGGTAATGGATTGGGTGAGTTTGGAGACCTCTCCAAGGGGCATATGTATCAAACCTTCTAAAGAGTGGAGAAGTGGACTAGTGGCAACCAATCTGCTCCTAGGTATTGGTTGTCATACATTCTATTGAATGATAGGTAGAAGGTTGCATGTATTGAGCCATACCTGCAATAAGGGAATTCCTCTCACCACCATCCACCAAGCTCCAGAATGTGGTCATCATACCGCTAGTCGGGATTCCACACGTCACAATACCGAGTAGCAGGGAAATACCAACACTGGAATCCTGGCGCCACAGGCTTTTCTCCCTCTATGGGTGTCCATGACACTCATAGAGGGAGAATAAATCCTGTGGCGAGTGCAGCAAGCCACCGTGCCCTGCCGGCATACCCGTGGCTGGGATCCCACTATTGATATACTGACGGTCAGGATCCCGGCCACGTGTTCTACGTACTGATCCTGCTAAAATCACATAATTTGGGCCTTTTTTCGCTCCTACAGTAATTAACCTTTCGCTCCTACAGTTATTAACCTTAATTACATTAATTTCCAGTCATTCCTACTCAATTTTGACCACCTCACAATATTATTTTCTTCCAGATTAAACCAAAAGGTTGCACCAAGCTAGCTGGCTTAGTGACAGCAGTAAGGAGCACAAACACGTGGCACTGGCAGTTCAACTTCAAACATATATCTAGGAAACAAAGTGGCACTGCAGTGGCAGACAGGGTGGAAGTTTAATCAACTATACGACCCCTTAGAAACCAAGAAGGTTTTCATTAATCAAGAGCTAGATCAGAGGCCCGAGGGAGGTGGAGTATGAATGTAATTGAAGGATTCCTGACAAGGCCTACGAAGCTAAGAAAATTAATAGCTGCACAACAGATCTGCAAATATTCCAAAATTCACCAACAAACAGTCCATAATTAAAAGAAAAGCAGTGCAAGATGGAATTGTTCCTCCCACCCATCCTTATGTTGTAAAGGACATGAACAGTTTAACAAACCAAGTTCTTCAGTGACAGGGACTGCCACTTTTTTTGGCTGACATGCTTGGTTTGTTTTGGTACCACAAAGCAAACTACCAATGGGCAGCTGACAGTGCTGGCAATGATCTCTACAAGGCTCTACGGCGGCAAGATGTCATCACCATTATCATTCTCATCCTCACCCTCATCAGTGTGTACATCATCTTCACACAATATTAATTTGTCCCCACTGGATTCCACCATTACAGGTGCCTCTGTACTGTGACGTAATTGCTGTTAAATGTCTTCCTCGTGGATTTTGTAGTTCATATTAGCCTCCTACGCTGATCGCTGACACACACACTGGAGGGTGGGAAGCTTAAGTAATGCACAGCCAGTTTATACACGGGCCTCCAACTTGCCATTTTTTCCTCCCAGTACACAAAACAACTGTCTGACATGCCTATTTGTATGCTGTCATTAAAATAATCCTCCACCTTTGGATGTTGCCCGTATCAGATGAAGTCAAGGAATAGATGTAGCTAATTTTGGGAAATTCTTGTATACCCAACCAGATGTCAAAATGTTGTGTTGTTGACTCTTCTGCATCACTGGTGGGTCTCTTTGGAAAGCTCAGTTTTTCCTTGCAGCACCAGTTGCTGGAGAAACTGAAGGAGGAGGCAGAAGGAGGAGATATCGTCTTGATGTTGTGTTCCACTTGAGATGACAACTAGCTCATTAGGAGCTATTTGCATCTCTTAAGATTTGTGTCCATCGTCACACGATGTGTGACAAACCTAGGATCAAGTGCGGTTGCCAAAATATAGTGATCTGATCTCAAGATATTGATGACATTGGGCCCTGGTGAAGAAAAAATAGGACTTAAGCTATGTACAAATCCAACACACTTAACAGAATGGCTTTGTTTCATCTCATCCTTCATTTTCTTGAGCTGCTTTGCAAAAACTCTGATTAGGGGAATCACCTGACTCAAGATGGCAGTGTCTGAACTCACTTCACAGGTGACTACACCTTTTACAACACAGAAATTATTCTCCACTGTGCTGGAGTAAGGTACAGTCCCCCTCCCCTCTCTTTGTCATGACTCGTTGTGTAGCTTTGGATGGCTTTATGCTGTTCCTCCATCGACTGAAGCATATAAAGGGAGTAATTCCACCTTGTTACTACTTCTTACTTTAGTTGACGGCAGGGCAAATTTACCTGTTCTTGCAGGTGCTGCAAGCTTCTACATGCAGCTGCTGAATGCCATAGATCCCAAAAAATTTTGAGCCACAGACAGCATCTCCTGCACGCACCTGTCATTTCTTTAAAATGTCTAGACCACCAAATTGATTCTGTGAGCAAAGCATAGGATTCTCCAGGCTATAATGCCCTCACAATATTTGTGGTGTTATCAGAAATCTCAAATCCTGAGGAGAGTCCAAGCAGAGTAATCCATTTTACAATGCCATATCTGAATTTTTCTAAGATGTTGTCACTGGTATGCCTCTTAGTGAAGGCAGTGATACAGAGAGTAGCCTGCCTCTGAATGAACTGGCATTTGCAAGATACTGCTGCTGTTCCTGCTGCTGAAGGCAATTGACCCACCCAGTGGGCTGTCACAGTCATGCAATCTTAAATTTGCCCAATTCACTTGTCCACATATCTGTAGTTAAGTGGACAGTGGGTACAATGGCATTTTGGAGGTCTATAATAAAGTGTTTTGTTTTTTTATATCCATGTACAGACGGGGAATTGATTTTCTAGTAAAATGGACTCTAGATGGGATTTGGTAAAGGGAACATGGGACCTCAATTAACTGTCTAAAACCCACTGCATTAATGGCGGATATTGGATGCAGATCTAATACAAACATAGCTGTCATGGTGTCAGTGATCCATTGTGCAACTGGGTGACAGCTCTCATACTTACTTGCTCGTACAGAAGATTGTTTAACAGTCAATAGTTTATTTAGACTAATAGTAGTCTTCTTGGTCCCCTTATGGAGTGAAGATACACCTATAGCAGCATCAGTAGCAGCAGGACTAGCGCTCAAGGATTCTTCTGAGGAATCCTGGATAGGGGAGGAATCAGTTAGCCTTATCAAATTGGACGCAGGACTATTTCCAGTCATTAATGATGATATTGTTGATGAAAGTGTTGGTGGTGGAGATGGCAGGTGCTTGGCTCTAGCTGAGAGAAGGGAGCTAACTGACACTGGACTGCTTGTTGGTATTATCTTTTAGCGTAAGTTTCAGTTTTTGCTACAAACTTTTCATGAATGCGCTGCAAATGACATTACAGGGAGGAAGTTCCTAGATGGTTAAGGTCCCTACCGCTAATTGCTGTGGCTTTACAAACACTACAGATGGCTTGACAATTGTTGTCAGGATTTGGATAAGACCAATTCCACACATAAGTGGTGGGGATTTTTTTGTCTTATACCTCGGCATTACAGTGGCCTTTTCCTTATCATGGGCAAGAACTGCTTACACTGGTGCCCGACTTACACAAACAACATCCTCATCAATGTCCTCATCATCAATAACTCATTAGCACTGGCGTCAGCTGCACAAATATCTACCTCGTCCTGTTTCACTTCCACAGTAGCATCCTCTGTGTGCATGTCAGGCTTGTCAGCATGTTTACTTGTGCTGCTCATCTCCACATTTGCAGAAAATGGTGGAATGAGGCTCTTCAAATGCAGTGTTGAAAATGTCAAGCTCAGTGCTTTGAAAGGTCATTGAACTTACGGATATATTTATACTCTCCTCTGGGATGCACAGTTGTTTCCTCTGCCTTAGTGGTTTTCATATTTTTCGCACCTCTTTAAGACTCAGAGTGAGAAGGGCATACATAGTCATGAGCAGGCCCAGTGATGGGGGGGTCAAACGGGTCACCAGTACAGGGTCCTGCGGTCAGAGGGGCCCCAAGTTCTGAGGGCACTATCGCCCCAGACATGTCAGTGTACTTGGCCCCAAGATTTCTGTTAAAGGCCCTTGTTATGAAAGGCAGAAGAAGATGCCTCACTGACAGTTGCAGAACCACCACTCATAAAGCCCAAGGCCTTAGCCTTTCCTTGCCACGTCATGTGGTGAATAGCATGTTGGCAATTTTATCTTTTTCTGCAGCAAACTTTCCATTTATTAGAGTTTTTTTTTCTTTGCCACTGTAAAATATTGGTTCTTTGATTTTAGATTCCCTAACTTAAACCTTCCATGCCCCTGGGCATTGGCTTTACTAGATGACGTTGAAGGACTATTATTGTCATGACTGGTAGCATCAGCTACAAAGCTAGTGCTTGATTGCCTGCTCCAGCTGTTCTATCGATTGACCGTTGTGATCCATATCGATATGCACTGCAGAAATATGGCGGTAGCCCTGACTGGACCCACTGACCGTTAGACAAGGTAGTACAGCCTTCCTGTGTTGGCTGAACGCACACAAGTTAGAAAAAAAAAAGGTTTTGTTTTATTGCTTAGTGTCAGTGATTGTGACACTGACCAGTAATGGCAAATGCAGTAGCACAAACACAGCCCTTTTTTCTTTTTTATAGACAGTGTGACCACTGCCCCGAAGACACCAGACTCCCTTACTCCATTCACATAGACACAGTGCCTCTGCCTGCCCTATAGGGACTTGAAGAGACCTGTGACTATGCACTGCTGTATTCACAGTGTCTCTCTCTCTCACACACACACACACACACACACACACACACACACACACACACACACACACACACACTGCTCCCTTCTCCACACAGACAGTGCCCCTGCTGCTGCTTGCTGAGTAGCTTTCATTGAGAGCCCTGCCTACACTGCCTACTCCGTCGGATCCCACTCATGAAATGGTGCCCAAACACAGGGAGGGGCTTTTAAATGTTAGCTAAAATATGAAGTTTTGCCTTGTTTTGGTATCGGAGTCAGGCGGGCGAACCCAAGCTGGACTCGGATCACCGTCAGATCCACTAGTGCAACTGAGTACACTTGAATTCACAGATACAGCTATAAAGAATTATTGACCCTCTATATAAAACCTAGCGCTAAGTTTGACATAATTGTTTCAAAAACCTAAGTAGCACTGACTACCATAAGGCTACTACTACCTCCCTCCTGACAGTTTTTCATTATTGACAAATATGGACATTTGCAGGGAAACAAATTTTTAAACCTTGGACTGTTCCTCAAAATTAGTGACAGTTGTTAACCGGTCTATTGTTTAAAGTTGACTACATATCTACTTCAACGAATTGATGTTTTTGACTTGTCTTGCATTACTTGGCTGCTCTGGTCACCCTATAATTAGGCTTACCCAGGGCTATTTTTTTGGCCAGAACACTCTGGAACGCCGTTCCTGAAGGTGTTCTATAAAATGACGTCACCTGGAATGGCGTTCCAGAACGTCCTGGCTGAGCTAGCAAAGTTTTGGAGGACAGATGCGAGCTGTGAATAAGCATATACTACAAGCCCCCGCAGCCCAGGAGTAGATTGAGACGTGCTGGGGGCTGCGGAAGCACTTCCGTCCTTAGTAGTGTAAACCCCACCAAAAATGTCCGCCACCGAGGAGTAAAAAGACGCTAGAGGTCACATTTGGCCTCTAGCGTCTGTCTCTTCAGCAGCGGTCATTTTAAGAGGTTTTACACTGCTATGGACGGAAACGCTCCCTCAGCCCCTGGCGCATCTTAATCCACTGCGGGGGCTTATGGTATATGCTTATTCACAGCCCGCACCTGCCCTCACCTAGCCAACAAGCAGGAGACCCTTGGCAACGCGTACAAAACCCCTGGCAACATGCATCGAAACCCCTGGCAATGCATACAAAACCCCTAGCAACGCGCATAAAACCCCTGGCAATTCGCATTGAAATCCCAGACAACACATACAAAACCCCTGGCAACGTGCACAAAACCCCTGGCAACACACTGGAGACCCCTGACAATGCACATGAAAACCCCTGGCAACGCGCATGAAATCCCTGGCAATGCGCAGGAGACCCCTGACCATGCGCATGAAACCTCTGGCAATGAGCAGGAGACCCCTGACAACGTGCATGAAATTCCTGGCAACCCACATGAAAACCTCTGGCAATGAGCTTAAAAACCCTGGCAATGCACTTGAAACACCTGGCAACGCACATGAAACCCCTGGCAACAAGCATGAAATCCTTTGCAACGAGCATGAGACTCCTGACAACAGGCAGGTAATTTAAAAGTAATTAGACGCCTTGCTCTGTGGCATAATTTGTAAGGGGCACTATTGTGTATGGGACATAAAATGGTGTCAGGGTCATAACTGTGTGGCATAATATGTAATCGGCGTTACGGTGTGTGGCATAATGCATAATGGGTGTTATGGTGTGTAGCATAACGTGTAATAGACATTACATTGTTTGGCATAATATGTAATGGGCATTGCGGTGTGTGGCATAATTTGTAATGGGAATTGTGGTGTGTGGCATAATGTGTAAGGGGCATTACTATAAGGAGGAAAATGATAAATAATGTAAGGGGCATGAATCAGATTTTTTTCCCCTGTGGTTGGCAATGTCTGGGCGTGTGGGTTGCAAAACTGGGATATAAGGTAGTCTTTTCCTGCAAGGCCATGCCCCTTGCATCAAAGCCACGCCCCGTCCCTTACAGTGAGGCCACACCCCTTTTGGGGGGCTCACGCAAATTCTTTATTCTCCCATAGGTGCCCCCCTTCACTGTAGCTCCTCCCACATTACCCACAGCTCGTCCCCAAAACCACTGCCCATCCACGGGAGTTCCTGAACCTATTTTTCTACAAAATTAGCACTGGTCTTACCATACCATCCCATCATGGATTACACATGTTCTGTGGCAGATTAAAACCGCGTGAAATGCCGTCTTGAAGTCAGCCAGCCACAGAACCTGTGTAATTCATTAGTGTCCTGGTTTAAAAGGACAGTATTGTAGGCCTACCTATAATATGAATAAGGTCACAATTTGGACTCATCTCCTCTAAATCAACCGTTTCTGTGTCAACCATTTTAATATTACACTGGCTTTTAGGATTGTACAGTAGTTGTGCCTGCAACAGATCACAGATTAATATATTGTAAAGTTATTTTTTCACTGAATAGACTCCAAAGGAAACCATTTGTCCTTGCAACATTGCATGCATACTGTATATTGGCAAATCTGCACTTACAGTTTTCCATGGGCACCACTGGGAAGGGAAGGTTAGGGTTGGGGGTTAGGGGATGGAGGGTTACTGGGGTAAGGGATTAAAGTTAGTATACTTACTTATCACACAGATGTCGGAGTCCTGCACGTCGGGATGCCACTGTCGGTATTCTAACTGCCGGCATCCCAAGTGCCGGAAACCCGATACCAACCCTTTTCCAGGATGAAAATTGTAATGTGATGTTGCATTTATTTAATTATGATTATTTATTATTATTATTACAATACTATAAACCATCTAAAATTAATACTTTTATAAATCTTAAATAAAAAATAACACAGCAAAGATAAAAATTACATTTCAATGATCTGTATTTTTTTTTATGTATAGTAAAATATAGTAATATCACAACATTTGCTGCTTATAAAACTCCGTAAATCTGTCTTCTTGGCACAACATTTTATGGTTATATAACTCCAGTATTTTACATAAAATGTTGAATGCCCAAGGTACAGTAAATTATGTATCCTGCACCTGCAGCCCCTGGGGAGATTTGCATGCACCATATAAATGACTCTACACTGCTTAAGCTATACCAATCATAAGTTATGCGATGAAACATTAAAATTCTCCACTCATAACAATACTTTACCATGAAAGAAATGTATTTTGTACAGCAATGTAATTACAACATACATCAATAGTGCTATAAGTAGATCCTCCGATTTTTTTTGCGCCTCATACACTTTTAATGACTTTCTCTGCTTAGAATATAGCGTTTAAATTAAAAAATTAAAAATGTAAAACTAGATTGCATCTCTCCTTCTTCAGATAAGACAGCATTAATTCCCTGTGGAATCATTTGTTAGTAAATACTGAACTAATACTAAGCCAGATAATGTACCTTTGGTTAATTGCGCTATTACAAATATTTTTAACTCAGGTCTGTTACAAAAAAGTATTAAATATGAATAAAGTCCTTTATTTTCACATTTCCTCTCTTTGTTTTGCTTCGTTTGTCTGCTGTGTAATGATTTGCTCAGATGTACTGTATAGAGAGGCAGAGCCTGTGTGTATAATGGCCACACTTCTGGCATTACACACTTGTGTTGTGAGCACTGTTTGGAATCAAAGAAGGGCAGTAACTGTTGTGATTATGACCGACATGAGAAATAGGCAGTAAATATGTGTGTGTGTGTCAGCGCCGGCGACAGGGGGGGTCAAAGGGGACACCTGTACCAGGCCGCAAGGATCAGAGGGGCACCAAGGATAGACCACTTAATGCCTGGCAGGGATGTGAGCTGGCTTGTCCAACTAGGGCAGCGAGCTGTAGGCGGTGTAGGCGCAGCCTCAGAGTGACAGAAGCAACTCACACACAGTGACTGTGCGACGAGTATGTACGCCCGCTCTTCCGGGTACAGCTCTGTTGCAGGCGGTTACAGGAGATGGCAGAAACTCTACTGGCCAGGATTCCCGTACCCTGCGCTGGCCTCTTCTGGTGGGATGTGAGGGCCGCATTTTACCTGCTGTGCAGTGTTTGGGTCTGGGTACTGGGGAGTGCAGCGCAGGTCAGTCTCTCTTTGGGGTAAGAGTGGCTTGGTGAGGGGATGCAAGGCTTTGGGATGGGGTGGGGGAGCTGGGAATGCAGCATAGAGTCATTGGGGAGACTTAGACTGTGGGGTGTGTGGGAGGAAGGAGAGAGGGAGACAGGCTGTGATGTGTGTGAGGGAGGAAGGAGAGATATAAATATTTATATATGTGTGTAGATAAATATATATATATATATATATATATATATATATTGTGGGTTGTTGTAGTTGTGGAAATTGTGGGTGTTATTTGTTGTTGCAGTGATTGTGGGTTGTTTTTGTAGTTTCAATGATTGTGGGTGATTTTTGTTGCAGCGATTTTGGATTATTTTTGTAGTTGTGGTGATTGTAGGTAATTTTCATTGTTGCCACAATTGTGCAAGAAAATCCATAATCACAGCAACAACGGCCCTCATTCCGAGTTGATCGGTCGCAAGGCGAATTTAGCAGAGTTACACACGCTAAGCCTACGCCTACTGGGAGTGAATCTTAGCTTCTTAAAATTGCGACCGATGTATTCGCAATATTGCGATTACTAACTACTTAGCAGTTTCAGAGTAGCTCCAGACTTACTCTGCCTGTGCGATCATTTCAGTGCTTGTCGTTCCTGGTTGACGTCACAAACACACCCAGCGTTCGCCCAGGCACTCCCACCGTTTCTCCGGCCATTCCTGCGTTTTTTCCGGAAACGGTAGCGTTTTCAGCCACACGCCCCTGAAACGCAGTGTTTCCGCCCAGTAACACCCATTTCCTGTCAATCACATTACGATCGCCGGAGCGAAGAAAAAGCCGTGAGTAAAAATACTTTCTTCATAGTAAAGTTACTTGGCGCAGTCGCAGTGCGAACATTGCGCATGCGTACTAAGCGGATTTTCACTGCGATGCGATGAAAAATACCGAGCGAACAACTCGGAATGAGGGCCAACCTCTTACATTTGTAGCAATAATAAATATTATCCACAGTCAGGTTGTTGCAGTGATTATGGATTGTTTTTGCATTTGCAATAATTGTGCTAATTGTGGTTTGCTAATGTTGCGGCAACTGTGGTTTGCTGGTGCAGAGATTGTGAGTTGTAGTTGTGATTGTAGTTTTTAGCTGTGGCAACAGTGATTTGTTATTGGGTTGTTGTTGCAGTGATTATTGGTTATTGTTGCAGCAATTGGGAATTTCGCTGATTGTAAGCTGTTGTGGTGATTGTTGCCTATTTTTGTGATTGTGGCAAATGGTGTTGCAGAGATTATAAATTACTATTTTTTTGTTGAGATTGTAGTTGCATAATTCTAGTTTTTTTATTGTGTATTGTAGTTGTAGTTGTGACAATTGTGATTGTGCATTGCAGTGTTTGTGGGTTGTGAGATTAATGCAACTGTTGTGTGGGTGGTTTTTATGGCTATTTTGGCAACTGTTGTTGCGATTATGGTGGATAATGTGGACTGTTGTAGTTGCAGTGATTGTAGGTTGTTTTATTTGTTTCAGTGATTGTGGGATGTTTCTGTTGTTGCAGCGGTTGTTGGTGTTTGTTACAATGATGGTAAGTTGCATTTGCTGTTACGGCAATTGTGTCAACTGTTGTCGAGGTGATTGTAGTTGCAGCAATACAGATTTATTAATAGTTGTGCCAATTGGTGGTGGTCTTTGTTGTTGCGGTGATTGTGGGTGGTTGTTGCAGTAATTACGGGTTATGTTTTCTGTTGTGGTAACTGTGGCAACTTTTATGAGTTATTGTAGTTGTGATTGTGGTTTGTTGTTGTTGTGGAAACTGTTGTGGTGATTGTGGGGGATCCGGTCTGAAGATTGACACTGTCTAGGTCGACAATGTTTAGGTCGACCACTATAGGTCGACAGTCACTAGGTCGACAGGGTTTCTAGGTTGACATGTGCTAGGTTGACAAGTCAAAAGGTCGACATGAGTTCTTTTTTTGAACTCTTTCATACTTAACGATCCACGTGGACTACGATTGGAACCTTGCCCAAAGCATGGCGAGCGAACACTGTGCACTAATTCGGCTTCCTGGTCACTGTACGCAGAAAACGACAAAGAAACCCCAAAACCTCATGTCGACCTTTTGACCTGTCGACCTAGCACATGTGAACCTAGAAACCCTGTCGACCTTCCAACCCTGTCGACCTAGTGACTGTCGACCTATAGTGGTTGACCTAAACATTGTCGACCTAGACACTGTCGATTTGATGATCCACATCCGATTGTGGATGGCTGTTGCGGCAATTGTGGCATTTGTTTGTGGTGATTGTGACAACTGTTGTTATGGTGGTTGTAAGTTATATTTGAGGTTGCAGTGATTGTGGGTGGTTGTGCAGAGATTGTAGGTGGCTGTTGAGGCAATTGTGGTAAGGTGATTGTCTTAATTATTGTTGCAGTGGTTGTGGCAACTGTTGCAGCGATAATGGGTTGTTGTAATTGCAGTGATAGAGATTTTTCATAGTTTCGGTAATTGGTGGTGTTCATTGATGCAACGATTGTGGATCGCTGTTGTGGCAATTGTGGCGTTTGTGGCGATTGTGACAACTGTTGTTTCAGCGTTTGTAGGTTGTTGTAGTTGCAGTGATTGTGGTTTGTTGATGTGGCAACTGTGGTTTGCTGTTGCTGAGATTGTGCGTTGTTGTATTTGCGATTGTGATTTGTTGATGTTGCAGAAACTATGGTTTGTTGTTTCGGCAATTGTGGTTTATTGTTACAACGATTATTGTTGCAGCAATTGTGAATTTTGGTGATTGTAAGCTGTTGTGATGATTGTTGACTATTTTCTTGGTTATGGAAACTGTTGTTATGGTGAATATAGTTTTTTTTTTTTAGTTGCAGCATTTGTGGGTTGTTGTAATTACATCGCTTGTGGGTTGTTTCTTGCAAAGATTGTGTTAGTTGCGGTGATTGTGTCAACTATTGCTGTGATTGTTAACCTTTACCGTTGTTGAGTTATTGTGCATTGTTTTTGTTGTTGCAGCAATGGTTGGTGGTTGTTATGGTGGTTGTAAGTTATATTTGAGGTTGCAGTGATTGTGGGTGGTTGTGCAGAGATTGTAGGTGGCTGTTGAGGCAATTGTGATAAGGTGATTGTCTTAATTATTGTTGCAGTGATTGTGGCAACTGTTGCAGCGATAATGGGTTGTTGTAATTGCAGTGATAGAGATTTTTCATAGTTTCGGTAATTGGTGGTGTTCATTGATGCAACGATTGTGGATCGCTGTTGTGGCAATTGTGGCGTTTGTGGCGATTGTGACAACTGTTGTTTCAGCGTTTGTAGGTTGTTGTAGTTGCAGTGATTGTGGTTTGTTGATGTGGCAACTGTGGTTTGCTGTTGCTGAGATTGTGCGTTGTTGTATTTGTGATTGTGATTTATTGATGTTGCAGAAACTATGGTTTGTTGTTGCGGCAATTGTGGTTTATTGTTATAGCGATTATTGGCTATTGTTACAGCGATTGTGAATTTTGGTGATTGTAAGCTGTTGTGATGATTGTTGGCTATTTTCTTGGTTATGGAAACTGTTGTTGTGGTGAATATAGGTGGTCATTCCGAGTTGATCGCAGCCAGCAACTTTTTGCTGCTGCTGCGATCAACTAGTACACGCCTATGGGGGAGTGTATTTTAGCTTAGCAGGGCTGCGACCGCTTGTGCAGCCCTGCTAAGCAAAAAAAGTTTCAAGCAAAAGAAGACTAGCCCTAGACATACTTACCCTGTGCGATGATCTCAGCGATGCTGGGGCCGGCTTTGACGTCAGACATCCGCTTCTGCTGGAGACGCCTGCGTTTTCTTCTCCACTCCCAGAAAACGGTCTCCAACGGTCCGGATCCGCCCAGGTACGCCTTCTTTCTGGCAATCTTCTTGTGGTCGGCTCTGCGACCGCTGTCTTCGCAGGACGCGGCGTAACCCGGCGAACCCTGTCACCGGGCAACGTCACGCACGTGCAGTGCGGCCGCTACACATGCGCATTCTGGACCCGTTTGCACCGCAGCGACAAACCGCTGCGTGCGAACTGGTCGGAATGACCCCCATAGGTTTTTGTTTTTGCTGTTGCAGCATGTATGGGTTGTTGTAATTGCAGCACTTGTGGGTTGTTTCTTGTGAAGATTGTGTTAGTTGCGGTGATTGTGGGAACTGTTGCTGTGATTGTTGGCCTTTAACGTTGTTGCGTTGATTGTGCATTGTTTTTGTTGCTGCAGCGATGGTTGGTGGTTGTTACGGTGGTTGTAAGTTGTATTTGAGGTTGCAGTGATTGTGGGTGGTTGTGCAATGATTGTAGGTGGCTGTTGAGGCAATTGTGGTAAGGTGATTGTCTTAACTATTGTTGCAGTGATTGTGGCAACTGTTGCAGCGATAGTGTGTTGTTGTAATTGCAGTGACAGAGATTTTTCATAGTTTCGGTAATTGGTGGTGTTCGTTGATGCAGTGATTGTGGGAGGTTGTTGCTGTAATTATGGATTGTTTTTGCTGTTGTAGTAACTGTGGCAACTGTTATGAGTCGTCGTAGTTGCGTTTGTGGTTTATTGTTGTTGCAGAAACTGTTGTGGTGATTGAGCTTTGCTGTATTTGCAGTTATTGTGGTTTGTTTATGTTGCAGCAACTGTGGTTTTTGTGACAGCGACTGTGAGTTGTCGTAGTTTCTATTGTGGTTTGTTGTTGTTGCGACAATTATGATTTATTTATGCAGTGATTATTGGCTATTGGGGGCATTTCCAATCCGATCACTCGCTGCAGTTTATCGCAGAGCAGCGATCGGGTCGGATCTGCGCATGCGCTGGTGTTGCGGTGCACTGGCGCATGCCGGGCTGCCGAAGGCCGTTGTATTGTAGCGACCACCTCAGCCTGATTGACAAGCAGAGGTGGTCGCTGGGCGGGAGGGGGCTGGACGGCGGCGTTAAGCCGCCGTTTAGGGGGCGCAGTCCGGCCAACGCAGGCTGTGCAATGCTTTTGTACTTGTGTGACGAGGCAGGGACTGACATGCGGAGCAGACTAGCCCTGTGCTGAGCGTCCCCCCCGCATGTCAGTGTGACTGAATTAGGTCTGAATTAGCCCCATTGTTGGCTATTTCTTGATTATGGCAACTATTATTGTGGGAAATGAATAATGGTTTTTGTTGTTGAGATTATGAATTGTTGTGGTGATTATGACAACCATTGCAGCAATTGTTACAACTGTTTTTGAAGCATGTGTAGGTTGTTGTAGTTGCAGCGTGGGTGCAGATTGTATCAACTGCGGCAATTTTGGGTTGATTTGGTTGTTGCTATGATTGTGGTTTGTTGATGTGTGATTGTGGTTTATTGTTGCTGCAATATGGCATCTGTTGTGGCAAATGTTGAGAAAATTGTGGGTTGTTGTAGTTGCTGTAAGATTGTGGGTTGTTGTGCATTGCAATGTTTCTGAGTTTTTGCTGCCCCGATTATAGGTTGTCGTTGTAGCGATTGTGTCATCTGTTTTTGCAGTGATTGTGGGATTTTTTTGCTATTGTCAGGATTTTGTGGTTATTTTGTTATTACTAAGATGTTGGTGATTGTTTGCAGCAAATGTGAATTGTTTGTGTTGCTGCTAATGTCATGTGGCAGCTGTTGTTGCAGCAATTGTAGCAATGGTTTTTGTGGCAATTGTAGGTTGTTGTAGTTGTGCTGATTGTACGCTGTAGATGGTTTGTTGTTGTAGCGATTGTTAATTGTGGCAATTAAAAGCTGTTGTGGTGATTGTTTGGTGTTGTGGTCAGTGAGGCAACTGTTCTGGCGATTATACAGTAAGTTATTTTTGTTTTACAGTTATTTTGGATTTTTGGAGAGATTGAGGCAACTGTTTCGGGTATTGTGGGTTGTTGTAGTTGCCATAATTGTGCTTTTTTGGTGTTGCAGCAACTGTGGTTAATTGTTGACGCAACTGAAAGTTGTAGTTGCAGCAATGGTGGTTTGTTTTAACAACTATGGTTTGTTGTTGCACGATGGTGGGTTGTTGCAGTGATTATTGGTTATTGTTGCAGAGATTGTAAATTTCAGCGATTGTTGTAAATTGTGGTGATTGTTGGTTATTTTTGTGATTGTGGCAATTATACTGTAGGTTGTTTTTGTTGTTGAGATTGTGGGTTGTTATGGTGATTGTGGCAACTGTAGTAGTGATTGTTACAACTGTTCCGACGATTGTGGGTATTCGTGGTGATTGTGCCAACTATTGTTGCCACAATTATAGCTTGTTGTTTTTGTTGTTGAGATTGTGGGTTGGTGTGGCGATTGTGCCAATGGTTGTGCATGGTTTCATGGGTACTTGTGGGTGCTTGTGGGTTGTTGCTGTTGCATTGATTACTTATATATCTGACACTGGATTGGTTGTGGGGGAAATAGCGCACTGAGCTACCCTTATATAGGTATGGTGTACATATGAGCCGGAATACAGAAGTAACAATATCTTATAACACAATGATGCCCACTACTTATGGGGGAAACAGAATTCTAAATTAACAAATAGAGAAACCGGCGGTGCTCCCTTGAGTTGTAAAGAACAAATCGACTGATATACAAAGAGAAAAGACAACTCCTTTTTATGGGGCACTCTTACTAATAATCTAAAACTTAACTTTTATTGAAATTGGACTCACATTGACATACTACATAAAACATATATTCAAAAGAGACAATTGGTGGTATGACTGGCTATGCCTCCAGAAATATCTCCCTGTGACGTCCTTCTCGCTGTTGACAGTAAGAGTGCCCCATAAAAAGGAGTTGTCTTTTCTCTTTGTATATCAGTCAGTTTACTTATATATCTACCTGTATCTATTGAACACATCTATCTACAGTATCTATTTACAGTATCTATCTATCTATCTATCTATCTATCTATCTATCTATCTGGGTGTGGTATATTCATTCAAAATGTTGACATAGCGTAATACTGACATGCAGCATATTGACACACTTGGCATGTTGACACTGACCGTGTTGACATTTATCATGCAAACACTGATGAAATTTTGACATGATTAGAATGTCGACAATATGTTCCTGGCTTCCTGGTGGTGTAGCAGTGACTTACCTAATCTGGCAGCTCCAGCAGTGTCTTCTGTATCTGGTGGTGATGTCATGATGACTTCCTGCTCACTTCTCCACCTAGTGTCTAACCTCCCTTCCTGAAGCCTAACTCTTCACCTCTCCCTAGTGCCAAGTCCTAGGACTCCCCTCCCGTAGCCTAACCCTTATGCTGGGTACACACATTGTTTAATTGTGTACCCAGCATAACCATCCGCTGCCTCCGTCTAACTCCTAACCCCCCCAGCCCATTCCAGAATGTCTAATGTCACTTGTCACAATCTCTCAGCACTTTCCCTCTCCTCCTACAGATGCAGCAGGCTGTTTCCTTTCTGTTCTCAGAGCCTTCAGTCTCTGAGGTCCTGCTACAATCAGCCTGTAGGCAGAACTGGTGTTCTATGGTCAGAAACATCACCTTATATAGGCAAGGGAGCAATGACCCTTTGTGATGTCATCCAATTGTGATGTAATGAGTGTGGTTGTGGTGTAATGGATGGGGTTTTGATATAATGGGTGTGGTTGTGGTGTTATGGGTGTAGTTGTGATGTAATGAATGTGGTTGTGGTGTAATGAGTATGGTTGTGGTGTAATGGGTGTGGTTGTGATACAATGGGTGTGGTTGTGATGCAATGGGTGTGGTTGTGAAGTAATAGGTGTTGATGGTAGTATTTTTTTTTTAACCTTAAATGGGCATGTTTTACTTTACATAGGTATGTTTTTTCCCTTATTTGGGCATGTGATGAAATATTACAGTGACGCTTAAGTGTAAGTGTCACATATTACTAGTTGCTATATACTGTATACTGTACTGTATATATATATATATATATATATCAGTTGAAAAATGGCAGTTAGGAGCTGATTGGTATTTTATCTCTCTCCAAGATTTAGTACATATACCCATAAGTCCAATATAAGAGAAGCATTACACTGTTAAATAATCCATGGATAGGATGTAAACTGCCACACATTTATTACTGAACCAGTTGCCTGGTGTGGTTGCATCAGATGCTACTACACCAAACTGGACTTTCCCTGTCCCTCTTCCAGCAGTCACCAGGCTCACAGTGCTCTGCCAGCCCCTCTGTTGCCTCACCTGGGTTACAGAGGGCCCACCTGAGCCACAGGAAGGCAACGGCCCATTATACATGTGGAAACACTCATTTCTGCCTCCACAGGCTTTCTCTGTGCACAAGTGAACTACGGTAAGCTCACGCATGCCCACTACACAACTGCACACCAATTATCAGTGAAATATATATTTTATAGAGCATGTAACAGCTTCTTTTCAGGGCAACTGTCCCAGAACTGAATTACTCTGGTGCATTGTTATCCGCCGCTGCATTTTGCAGCGAGTTGAATACATAATTCATGGGTGGTCCATAGTGATGAGCGGATTCGGTTTTACTCGGTTTTACTCGGTTCTCAAAACCGAATCTTATTGGCTATCCAAAACACGTGACATCAGTGAGCCAATAAGATTCGGTTTTGAGAACCGAGTAAAACCGAGTAAAACCGAATCCGCTCATCACTAGTGGTCCATTGGGGTTTATTAATGAGCAGATCACATAGAGATCTGACTGGTCTATGCTGATCAACAATAAGAACTATTTTCTCTCGGCTAGAAATGTCTGCATTACGGAAGTCACAAGCGAGCCCTTGATATCTTCCTTCTTTAAATGCCCAAGAGTACTTGTATTTATTACCAGGAATATCTGTGATCTAATATGTGACCTCTCAATCCCCAAAGCCCTTCAGTCCCACTGCATGCAGAGTCCCTATAATTTCTGAAGATGACATTTAATATGTACTGTAAGTTATTAATGACAGGCCAGGATATTTATTGTCACCTGGGGGAAATGACTGAATCGTGGAACTGCCTGGTGAACATGTTCTCCTTGCAAATCTGAAAGATTATGTGCAGTGTAAAGAAATAATCAAGCAGGCAGTTTAATTTTGCTAAGGAGACATTTGGTGGAAAAAGACCCCCAGTGGTCTTAATTTCCAGTTATAGCACCCACCACACCCCCTTAGTAGTAACCCCCCCATGCTTTATAAACACCCCCCTCCCCTTCCCCCCTAACGTTAAAGGCCTCATCTTCTGTTCCCTACACTGTGCTTCTCTGGAACATGCGCTCCAGAATGACGGCCACATGGCATTCTGGGGTGCGATTCCGGCAGTGATGTTGGAGGTCAGAGACCACCGTGTCACTGCCCAATCCGTGAAAACATAGAGGGGGATGGCGGGGGCAGCTGGTCGCATGTGATGCGACCAAAGCCAGGTAACAGACTCCTGACTTTGGTTGCATCACATGTCCAAAGCATGGCGAGCAAAGCGAGGGTCCGTTTGGGTCCCTTCTTCAAACCTTGCTCCTCCCCCTCTCCTGCGCTGTCACATGACAGGTCCTTTAGCCCACTTGAATTTAGACCTAACCTTTTCAGTATAGGTTTTTTAGGGGGTGTGGCCAAGCCTCTGTGATTAGATCACGCCCCCTGAATCATCCGGCCTGGCCACCCCCCGTATGAAGTGACTCCTCCTGACCTGTGATCAGGGGGGTGCTATATTGTGAGGGGACTGGGTTGCTGCATTGTGCTATGAGGGGAGGGGGGCACTGTATTGTGCTGTGTCAGAGAGGGGAGAGGTGCTGTGTTGAGTGGGGTGCTGTGAGCGGAGAGGGGGTGCTGTGATGGGAAAGCGGTGCTTTCAGGACCAGCCTGACGCATACGTGAGGTAGGGCGCCAGACTGTAGAGGGCACTGCTGCAGACAGTAAATCACCATCACTCTCTACAGCGCTGCGGCCGCCCGTCCTGTACGCAGAGTCCTCTCTCATAAATGCACAACTATGCGACCACCCACCTCCTAGCTCCTTGGGGGAGCTGATAGAGGTGGGAGGTATGTGCCTCTCCATGGCTGCCAGCTCTCCATTTACAATGTGTGTATGTCAGTGTGCCCCTGCTCCCTGTACAATGTCCCTTGTCACTATCTCCCTGTCACCCCTGCCTCAGTCATCCACTATCTCCCTGTCACCCCTGCCTCAATCACCCACTATCTCCCTGTCACACCTGCCTCAGTCACCCACTATCTCCGTCACCCCTGCCTCAGTCACACACTATCTCCCTGTCACCCCTGCCTCAGTCACCCACTATCTCCGTCAGCCCTGCCTCAGTCACACACTATCTCCGTCACCCCTGCCTCAGTCACACACTATCTCCCTGTCACCCCTGCCTCAGTCACCCACTATCTCCGTCACCCCTGCCTCAGTCACACACTATCTCCCTGTCACCCCTGCCTCAGTCACCCACTATCTCCCTGTCACCCCTGCCTCAGTCACACACTATCTCCCTGTCACCCCTGCCTCAGTCACCCACTATCTCCGTCACCCCTGCCTCAGTCACCCACTATCTCCCTGTCACCCCTGCCTCAGTCACACACTATCTCCCTGTCACCCCTGCCTCAGTCACCCACTATCTCCATCACCCCTGCCTCAGTCACCCACTATCTCCCTGTCACCCCTGCCTTAGTCACCCACTATCTCTGTCACCCCTGCCTCAGTCACCATAGGTGCGCGCACATGCTTTAGATTGTTGATCTTTTTGTTATGGGGAGGGGGTTATTCTTATTTTTACCCTGTGCTCCGAGAATCCTAGTTATGCCTCTGCCAGTCAGGCAAGGGGTTAATAGTAAATGGATTGCTTGTTGTTGGCCCTTAGCAGCAAAGCACCATTACAGGCCAGGTTTTAAGGATATCCATGCTTAAGTCAAGGAGGTTAAGTAAACTGATTTAGTCACCTTTGCTCAAGCATGGATAGATATCCTTACAACCTGGAGTTTGGGAAACTATGGATTAGATTATTAGTTTTTCTGTGGCTTCAGAAGAAACAATTCTTTTTTAGGTTTTTAGGATGCGATTTCCCTGGAAGCTTTGTCCATATCTTTTTACCACACACTGCGGTTACCCTGTTGCTGTGTGACCAGCCCAGCCTGTCATTATCTAATGCTGGTTTGCGGCTACTTGAGGTCGGTGGTGACATTGTTTTAAAAGTGTACAGTATTTATTTTTTCTTTTGTAAAGGTCTCTGCACCAGTGGTCTAGCACCTGCAAAATAGACACATCTACTGTGCTTGGCCTAGGCTTGCCTCAGTTTATCCACCCCTTCCTTCCCCATTCTGCCTCTATGGCGGTATACTGGTATACATAAGCATCTTTGGTATGCCTTTGTATTACAGAGATGTGCACTTTATGCAAAAAGAACATAGTGTATGTCCAACTCTACATAAACCCATATCCAGTTTTCCCTAGCCCAGCACATGCTGCTATATGCAGGGCTGTGCTGAGTCCAGGGAGGCTACTGCTGTCTCCGCTGCCTACAGGGGGGGTTAGTGATCGCACTGATCGCACTACCCCCCATCCTGGATCTGTGCCTGGCTGAGTGGTTCACAGTGCCCTCCTGTGCAGACCGGCATTACTCCACGGCACATTAAAAGTAAAAAAAAATGTGTTTTGTTGAAAGAGGGCGTGGCCACAACTCCATAATTAGGCTCTCCTGCATTAACGGGGGCCCGGCTGATGTCTCCACAGCCCTCGGCATCTGAACATGGCCTCCTGCGTTAGTGCAACTGTGGGGGTCATTCAGACCCGATCGCACGCTACATTTTTTCGCAGCCGTGCGATCGGGTCTGTACTGCGCATGCGTGTGACCCGCAATGCGCAGGTGTGCCAGCCGCTGGCGCCGCTCCCTGGCGACGGCCATTGCTGGGCAGCCACCAAACGAAGAAAGCGATCGCACCGGCGATCGCAAGAAGATTGACAGGAAGAAGGCGTTTGTGGGCGGCAACTCACCGTTTTCTGGGAGTGTCCGGAAAAATGCAGGTGTGCCCGGCCGTTTCCAGGGAAGGTTCCTGACATCAGTAACATCCCGGATCATCGCAGCAGCTGAGTAAGTCCTGGGCTGTGCAGAAACTTTTGTTTGTGCAGCTCTCTGTACAGCCGATTGCACTCCTGCACAGCGTTTACCCCCTCCCCTGTAGGCGGCGATTACCTGGTCGCAGCAGTGCAAAAAATAGCCTGCGTGCGACCAGGTCTGAATTAGCCCTGTGTCCTTACAAACAACCGCTGACCATGAGAGCCTACGTCTGGCTAGCCACCCCATTACCTCCCAGGAATGCCCACTAAAAATCTATTTATCTGTGTGTAATTTCAATCTGTAGGCCTGATTCAGAGATTGACGCTTTGGCACAGAAGCGATCTCGCAGAAGGAAACCTGCACATGTACATTTGGGGCACTGGCAAGGAGTGCTTTAGAAAATGAAGGTGTGCAGCTGCCATTTTCGGGCATGCCCAAGACAGCGACTTTGACTTCAAATGCAGGCTCACTGGCCTAGGCAGCTTAGTTGTAGTGGACAGTCAAAGCGTCTTAGATGTCTGATGGTCCACCTTCTGCATTAGTATAGCTGCTCAGATCTGCTGCGGCCAAAGATGCAGCACCGACCCCACTAGCATCCACCTCTGAATCAGACCCTGTATTTCTCTCTATCTCTAAGGGTGGGTACACAGATTAGACAATATGTATGATACCGCGGATTGGAGTGACATATAATCCATATTGCCTAGTGTGTACCTACAATTTCGCACTTCCGTTGGTGATGGCATGATCCTGGATGCGGCCACTGAGCGATATATATTGCGCGGTCGCATGCTATATCATTCTGTGCGTAGGGGCGACCAATGTATCTGTACATCAGTTGTCCTCTAGGAAATGATCCAGATCATTGTCGGATGCGATCCAGCCTTAATCATGGAGACTCTCTCCTGAACTATAAATAGATATGTTTCTATTAATCTCCCTCTCTTTGCAATTGCAGCTCACAGCACGGTTGACTTGAGGTTGCACTGTGCATCTATGGCGGAGAGTCCAGGGGCAAGTCAAGTAGGGTTACCACCTCATCCCTTTAATTCTGGATCCATATTAATTACACAAGTTCTGTGGCTGCTTAAAACCAGGTGAAATGGAGCCTCGAAGTCAGCCAGCCACAGCACCTGTGTAATTAATGTGTCCAGAATTAAAGGGATGAAGTGGTAATCCCAGTGGCGTAACTAGAAATTTTTCTCCCCCAAGCCAAAAAATTCTTTGGCGCCCCCCCCCCACCCCCACCCCCACCCACCGCATAATTGGGAGCAAGAAAGGGATAAATATGCGCGCGCCGAAGGCGCGCGCTGCAAAAAAAGGGGCGTGGTTTTGTTGGGATGGGCGTGGTTTCTCATAAAGGGGCGTGGTATTGCAGGAAAAGACTACCTTATACCCCAGTTTTGCAACCTGCACGCCCAGACGTTAGCCACCACAGGAAAGAAAAATAATCCTGATTCATGCCCCTTACATTATTTGTCATTTTTCCTCCTTATAGTAATGCCCAGTATACATTATGCCACATACTGCAATGGCCCTTAGACATTATTCCACACACAATAATGCACATGACACATTATGCCACACACCATAATGCCCCCGACACATTATGCCACACACCGTAATGCCTGTGACACATTATGCCACACACCGTAATGCCTGTGACACATTATGCCACACACCGTAATGCCCCCGACACATTATGACAGGAATCGCAATGCCCGTTATACATTATGCTATACACTGCAATGCCCCTGATACATTATAGCACATACAATGCCTGTGACACATTATGACACACACCGCAATGACCTTGAGACATTATACCACAATGCCCGTGATATAGTA
Organism: Pseudophryne corroboree; assembly: GCF_028390025.1. Taxonomy (NCBI): domain Eukaryota; kingdom Metazoa; phylum Chordata; class Amphibia; order Anura; family Myobatrachidae; genus Pseudophryne; species Pseudophryne corroboree. The sequence goes on from NC_086447.1 coordinate 824,027,871, forward strand.
TACCATACACCGTAATGCCTGTGACACATACCGCAATGCCCTGCCCGTTATACCCTATGCCACACACCGCAATGCCCGTTATGTATTATGCCACACTGCAATGACCCTGAGACATTATACCACATACCACAATGCCCGTGATATAGCATACCACACACCGTAATGCCTGACACATTATGACACACACCGCAATGTCCGTGATACATTATGCCACACACTGCAATGACCCTGAGACATTATACCACATATCACAATGCCCGCGATATAGTATACCATACACCGTAATGCCTGTGACACATTATGACACACACCGCAATGTCCGTGATACATTATGCCACACACCGTAATGCCCATTACACATTAAGTCCTACAGTAAGGCTTCTAATTACTTTTCAATTACCTTCTCGTTGTCAGGGGTTTCATGCACTGGGTGTCATGCTCGTTGCCAGGTGTTTCATGCACTGGGTGTCATGCTCGTTGTCAGGTGTTTCATGCACTGGGTGTCATGCTCGTTGCTAGGAGGTAGTCCTTGTTGCTAGGGCTGTGCTCCCAGTGCCACATATGACCCCAGTGCCAGATATTCCCCCACGGTGCCAGGTACTCACATGCCCCCGGTGCCAAATATAGCCCCCCCCATGTGCCAGGTACACATATACCCCCCCCCAGTGCCACATATGCCCCCAGTGCCAGATATTCCCCCCCAGTGCCACATATGCCCCCAGTGACAGATATTCCCCCCGTGCCAGATATGCCGCCAGTGCCATATATTCCCCCCCAGTGCCACATATGCCCCCAGTGCCAGATATTCCCCCAGTGCCAGATATCCCCCCTAGTGCCAGACATCCCCCCCCCAGTGCCAGACATCCCCCCCCCAGTGCCATATATGCCCCAGTGCCAGACCTCCCCCCCCCAGTGCCAGATATCCCCCCCAGTGCCAGACATGCCCCAGTGCCAGACATCCCCCCCAGTGCCATATATGCCCCAGTGCCAGACATCCCCCCCCAGTGCCAGATATCCCCCCCAGTGCCAGACACCCCCCCCCCAGTGCCAGATATCCCCCCCCCAGTGCCATATATGCCCCAGTGCCAGATATCCCCCCTAGTGCCAGACATCTCCCCCCCAGTGCCATATATGCCCCAGTGCCAGACATCCCCCCCCCAGTGCCAGATATCCCCCCCAGTGCCAGACATCCCCCCCCAGTGCCATATATGCCCCAGTGCCAGATATCCCCCCAGTGCCAGACATCCCCCCCCCAGTGCCAGATATCCCCCCCAGTGCCAGACATCCCCCCCCAGTGCCATATATGCCCCAGTGCCAGATATCCCCCCTAGTGCCAGACATCTCCCCCCCAGTGCCATATATGCCCCAGTGCCAGACATCCCCCCCCCCAGTACCAGATATTCCCCCCAGTGCCGCCGTCGCCGCTTATTGGAGGGACACGGAGGGCACAGCGTCTCCTGTGTCCCTCCTGCTGCATTATCTCCGGCGGCCGCGGGTCTAATAGGGGGAAGTGCCGTCCGTGAGCCAATTAGAGCTCACGGACGGCACTTCCCCCTATTAGACCCGCGGCCGCCGGAGATGATGCAGGAGGGACACAGGAGAGGCACACGCTGTGCCGTCCGTGTCCCTCCAACAAGCGGCGGCGGGAAGGAGAAAGCAGACTGACATGCGGGCGCTCGTCCGCATGTCAGTCTGCTGTAATCAGTGGCGCCCCCGCAGCCCCTCGCCCCCAAGCCACCGCGAGGACTGCGGGGGCAGTAGTTACGCCACTGGGTAATCCTAAAGTCAAGGGTAGAGCCCCCTTCCCCCAGGCTGCTAAATGTAGTTGCTCAGTGAGATAGGAAGGTCCTGCTTAGAAGCAGAGTGGTCTAAGGGCCTAATTCAGACCTGATCGCTAGCAGGTGATTTTTGCACTGCTGTGATCAGATAGTTGTCGCCTACAGGGGGAGTGTATTTTAGCTGTGCAAGTATGCGATCACATGTGTAGCAGAACTGTACAAACAGATCTTGGTGGTCATTCCGAGTTGTTCGCTCGCTAGCAGTTTTTAGCAGCTGTGCAAACTGTCGAAGTTGAAAATATTATAGCCACACGCATCACATACAAACACCACACAGATGGCCTCCGTGCAGGTGCTTGTTCCACCATGCGTGCGCATGTTCGCACGTTACATATGTTCGCTCACGCGGTCCTGCGTATTAGCGCGTGGTATGAGTAAATACGGTAGCATACGCATTCGCATGGAAAAGAAATAAAGACATATTCCATATTTAATCCACATAGTACGTAATTTACACATAACCTACATGCACCACACCAGCGAGTTACATTTACTTTGGAAAGGGAACAATAGAGATATTCAACTTTACAGGATATGAGGGGACAGAATTAGAATGTGCAAGAATATATTATTAATATCACACTGTATGTACTGTACTCTTGATATTCGGAGGGAACCCAGTGGAGGACATCTGCAAGTGCACCTGGACCAGGCATCGCCCCCCTATTCAAACCGACCTATGACCCCTCATGTACTGTAAATGACCAGCCCTTTAACCTATGGATGAAGAGATTACAGTTTCCTTTGTTTCATGCTTTGGACCATTGTATAAAACCAAGCCTCCTGGCTGGCCTCAGCCTTTTCTCTGAAGGTCATCTATTCAGATTGACTGAGGACCGAAACCGGGTTGCGCAGGCAAACAAATGTATGTATCCATTGATTGTAGCCTATTCTCTTATTTGATTGTATTACTGTTGTAAACCCCCTTTTAAGTAAATAATTGTTGCTGGGTTGGACCTGCAACATTGCATATACAATTGGTGTCGGATTCCTTTCCTATTAGGGGTTTTAAAGTGTATTCTGCCGCACATGTAGCTACTTTGTGCTTACAGCGTGCCGGTGTGCTTATGCAACGTGTACGCATTTCACAGAGGTTTAACTGACACACGATTAGTGGTTGCTGCAGCCTGAACATGTGTGTATTTAAGGTATTGCTCTTTTCCTGAAAGTTAATCAGACTTAACAATTGAGGGCTCCTCCGGTTCATCACACATTCACAGACTTGCAGGCCATAAACAGACTTTGATCTACAACAAAGCATGGAGAAGCATGTTAAGTAATCTTGCATTATGTTTGAAACCAGGTGGTGTTGTTAGATCACAGTCTGTTCTGTCTAGTCTTAGAGGTGCTGCTGTAACCCAGGGACAAACAGGAAAAAGCTGTTTAAATTTGTGTGTAATTTTGGTGCGAAAGCGTACACAAAGCGTACCGATACTTTGCATGCTTCCTCACATATTGTTGCCATAGGTTAACAGTCATTATAGATTTGTGTGAAATCGGATACATTTGTTTGCTATATATATATATATATATATATATATATATATATATATATATATATTTGATAGTGTGTTAAGGGAGTAATTGTAAAACACAATTGTGTGTTGTGTAAGTGAGCGATAGTAGTTTTATTGCTCACATTTATTGAGATAGTGTGGTTTATTGAATTGCGAACGCACGTTTGTAAGTGCACACATGGCATTAGACACGCACGGTTGTGCGTTTACGCAAGGTTGTGTAGAGTTGCGTGCGCAAGGTATAACCACACGATAGCTGTTCAATTTAAGGCGGGATAGTATACATTTAATACTGTAGCACATAACTATCCAATTTCAAAAGCAGATTACTGTAATATTTTGCTTAAACTGTACTATCTCTGGGGTAAAACCATCAATCAAAGGGAGTGATATTTTTCTGTACAGAAAAACACTGTGTATTTGTGTGAGCTGACAGTAGGAGTGAACGTTTGTTGAACCCAGAAATCGGGATCTCGTGGAGACACTGAGTAAGCAGAGGCTTGGTGGTGTAAGGTCGGCTAACTTACGTTAATACATAAATAGGAGGAGGAGGAGGAGACTTGCACAGGAGCGTAATAGAATTGTGAATTGAAGTTAAGGTTTTGTGTTATGCTCTGGCTGAGGAGCGCAGCTTGTGGATTCGATTCCAGTGATCGTAGAGCGGATAGATAACAAGTATCTATACGCTGTGCGTTTTTACCGCGCGTTTGTGTGTGCGATACGTGGCTCAACGTGATACCATTTTGCATGCATTTGCGTAAACTGCATCATCATTAGCGTCCGCATGTCAATCTGCGGTCTCCTTCCCTCCGCTGCTGTGTTGGAGGGACACGGAGGGCACTGCGCGCGCCTCTCCAGTGTCCCTCCTGGCTCTCCGGCCGGTCTAATAAAGGAAGTGCCGTTCGTGAGCTCTGATTGGCTCACGAACCGGCACTTCCTTTATTAGACCCGCAGGAGAGCCAGGAAGGACACGGGAGAGGCGCGCACTGTGCCCTCCGTGTCCCTCCAACACAAAGGAGCGGCAGGGGGGGGGGGGGGATAGGGGGATAGGGGAGCAGGCACTGTGGGAGAATTATCTGGCACTGGGGGCATGTACCTGGCGGCACTGTGGGGGAATATCTGGCACTGTGTGGAGGAATATCTGGCACTGGGGGCATATACCTGGAACTGTGGGGCAATATCTGGCACTGGGGGGAGCAGGCACTGAGGGGGCTTATGTGACACTGTGGGGGAATATCTGGCACTGGGGGCATATACCTGGCACTGTGGGGGAATATCTGGCACTGGGGGGAGCAGGCACTGAGGGGGCATATGTGGCACTGTGGGGGAATATCTGGCACTGGGGGCAAATACCTGGCACTGTGGGGGAATATCTGGCACTGGGGGGAGCAGGCACTGAGGGGGCATATGTGGCACTGTGGGGAATATCTGGCACTGGGGGCAAATACCTGGCACTGTGGGGGAATATCTGGCACTGGGGGGAGCAGGCACTGAGGGGGCATATGTGGCACTGTGGGGGAATATCTGGCACTGGGGGCATATACCTGGCACTATGGGGGAATATCTGGCACTGGGGGCATATGTGGCACTGGGGGGGTATATTTGGCACTGGGGGCATGTAACTGGCACTGTGGGGGAATATCTGGCACTGGGGGCATATGTGGCACTGGGAGCACGGCCCTACCAACAAGCACTACCCCCTAGCAACGAGCATGATACCCAGTGCATGAAACCCCTGGCAACGAGCATGACACCCTGAGCATGAAAATCCCTGGCACCGTGCATGGAACCAAGAGCATGAAACCCCTGGCAACGAGCAGGTAATTTAAAAGTAATTAGAAGCCTTACTGTAGAACTTAATGTGTAATGGGCATTACGGTGTGAGGCATAATGTATCACGGACATTGCGGTGTGTGTCATAATGTGTCAGGCATTACGGTGTGTTGTATACTATATCACGAGCATTGTGGTATGTGGTATAATGTCTCAGGGTCATTGCGGTGTGTGTCATAATGTGTCACAGACATTGTATGTGCTATAATGTATCAGGGGCATTGCAGTGTGTAGCATAATGTATAATGGGCATTGCGATTCCTGTCATAATGTGTCACAGGCATTACGGTGTGTGGCATGTGTCGGGGGCATTACAGTGTGTGCATATTGTGTCATGTGCATTATTGTGTGTGGCATAATGTCTAAGGGCCATTGCAGTATGTGGCATAATGTATACTGGGCATTACTATAAGGAGGAAAAATGACAAATAATGTAAGGGGCATGAATCAGGATTATTTTTCTTTCCTGTGGTGGCTAACGTCTGGGCGTGCAGGTTGCAAAACTGGGGTATAAGGTAGTCTTTTCCTGCAATGCCACACCCCTTTGTACGAAGCCACGCCCATTTCAACAAAGTCACACACCCTTTTTGGCGGCGCGCGCCTTCGACGCGCGCATATTTGCCCCTTTGCTAGTGCCAATTATGTGTGGGGGGGGGCGCCGAAGAGTTTTTTGGCTTGGGGGAGAAAAATTTCTAGTTACGCCACTGCATGAACCTACAAACAAAGATTGGCGGAGACTTTTGAAAGCGTGCCTACCCCCTAATATTGACACTCAAAAATTTATCATGGATTGTAAAATAGAGTCAGACGATCCTCTGACCGACGAACACAATCAGGAGAACATGGAACAACTAGGATTGTATTTCCCCAATGTCATCCTGTGGAATTAAATTTTCTCCATAAAACAGGGAGAAAATGAACTGACATCCGAATATTACCATAGAGCACTGCAGGAAATGGCTAGATACACTGGGGTATCGGATATAAGGAATTATGCAAATTACAGGGAGATGGCTGTCTCTGTGCTAATGGACGGGCTCAATAAGGCATTGAAAGTCAGGATACAGAATTCTTTGCCTTATTGGAGAGGGGTCACAATAGATACTCTCAGGGAGTCTGCTTAGTGAGCAGGACAGGAATATCTCAACGATGGTAAGTATGCAGGCTCTTACAGGGAAGACCCATCAGCTTAAACCCCAGACCCCTGATGTTTGGAAAAGATCAAAACTATGTTGCATTTGTAGAAAGAAACAACATTTTGCCAGGGATTGTAAGAGTAGTAGGACACATAGTCAATATAGACCCCTTAGACCAGAACACGAGCCACATTATTAAACAAATAGACGGGACCAAGGGACATATAGTAAGGATTCAAAAGCCATATAGAAAACACAAATTCGGCTAATGGGAAGAACGAAATAAATGCAACATTACCCTTTGACACAATTTGCTGAGGTTAAGATGGGGCCTCTATGATGCTAAACCTTTACTTCTTTTCCTAGCAGAAGTGGCCCCTGACTAACGTAACAGAAACTTTGTTAAATATGATATACATATGTGTGCTCCCGCTCAGGAAGTACAAAGTATGTTAGACACCCACAAAGACTAACGTTGCATTTCACTGTTCTAAATTCATGTCCATCACAGGTAGAGTAAATTATCTCACAGATACCGGGTTCCCTATGAATTTAGGATGGACAGGACACTGGATTGATGGCTGGGATAATCCCAGTAGTGATACAACAAACACAGACTTTAAACGGAGGAGACCAAGTAGAGAATCACTTCCCCGTAGTGCCCAATCCAGTTGTCATTTTTATAAAATCTTCTTTACTTCTACAAACTTATCTGTTACCAACGTCTATGTGGTTTTTCTTCAAAAGTTTCCTCTTCACATTTTTTGTTCACCTACAGGAGGGTACAATACATGGACCCGATTATAAGTCATACACCACATGCCTTATCGGAGATTCAGAGTGCTGCTCGAATCCAGTATATCTCACCAGCACAATGGCACCAGTAATACTGCAGTGTGCCTTGTCATGCACAAAGGGTGGAGAATGGGAATACTGGTGAAGGGAGATTGTGTACGGACACTGATATGCATGATGGTGTGACAGCCTGTTGGTGAATGCAAACCTGACATTTTCTTTTTTTATTCCCCTCTCTTCTAGAGATGGTTTTACTCCACACAACAAATACACAACATTCAAAATATTAAAAATTTGTGTTCCCTACAAGAGAGGGCAGTCTGGAAGGCGAAGGGATATGGTCAGGAGTCCTCAGGAATTTGGACAGATGGACATGGTAAGCCAGTGGCCCCCAGGGCATATCTCCCATGCCTAGCTGAGGCAGCACACGGTCTGACTCATCTGGGTAAGGAAGGTATGTGCAAACTGGTAAGAGCCTACTGGAGTGCACCAGGGTTCTCTTCTCATGCAGGTAAGAAAGCAATGACATATCTTACTTGCTTGAGGAAGAATATTGGTAAGGCAATACCAACGGAGCCATCCCATATTTCTCCTACAGACAGACCTTTTCAGGTAATACAAATCGACTTCATACAGTTACCAACCTGTAGGAATTTGAAGTATGTGTTGAAGTGTTCAAGTAAGTATTGAAAGTGATAGGGTTACCCATTTTACAGGTGAAGTCTTTCAGGTCATGTGCAAACTGATGGGTATTAATAGCAAGCTGCATACTCCATACCGGCCACAGGCAAGTGCGAAGGTGGAGAGAATGAACAGCACTATTAAGAACAAGCTGAGCAAAGTGATGGCTGAAACTGGGATGTTGTGGCCAGAAGCATTGCCACTAGTGTTGTACAGCATCAGAACCACTCTCAGGTCACCGCTTAACTTATCACCCTTCAAAGTTCTTTTTGGGCGACAACCCCATGTAATGATAGACCCCGAGGATGATTTGAAGTGCAATAACGCAATAACTGTGCAATATTTGGTTAGGATGAGCCAGCAACTGAGAAACCAGCAAAGGAATCTAAAACTGGTGATTCCTGACCTACCAAGCAGTAATTGTCATGACATTGAGCCTGGGGATTATGTGATGATTCAAAAAATTTTACGCTCAGGTTGCCTCGTAGACAGGTGTCAAGTTTTGTTGACCAGCACGACAGCACAATAGGTTGCCGAGAGAGAGACTTGGGTCCACTCGTCCCACTGCAAGAAGGTTGCTGACCTGGAGAAAACTCGTGACAAAAAGAAAGGTGAAGAGAACCTCGTATTACTAGAGAATTTGTTTCGGGAAAGCTGAGAGGCAGGACTGTTGAATGGCACCTAAGTGCGGAGAACAACAAAATCAAGGACGGTTGTCGTACCACTTTTCTTTTTTCACCCCCCCCCCCCCCCACTGCATTATTTTTCTTTTTTTCTCTTCCTATTTTTGTTCCGTAACGAAATGGATCCACACCAAGAGACTGTGTTCCGGCTTTTTCTTGTGACTCTGTTTTTGATCAGGACAATCTGTTTTTGTGAGGGCCCCCGAGACGTCAAGCAAGTATCTGCAATGGGTTCTGAAGGAGAGTACGGATTCGTAAGACCCCAGGAGCAGCATATCACTCTAGTAAAGGCTGGTATCAGTAAGAGATCTGGTAGTCATGGAGCTCGGAGCAATGTGAAGGGTTATTGTCTGATGAATATTGTATATGTAAGCATTGCGAAAACATAGTCGAAGATTGGTGCATCCAGAGATGTCAGTCAAACAGTAATATCGACATTGGCCTACATACTTTGAGTGATTACCACTCATTAGTGGGTACGGTCTTAAACCAAACAGAATGCTGGGTGTGCTCACAGGTACCTCAAGGACAGAGTAAATCAGGATTAGTGCCATACCCTTTAACGATAGATGAGGTATTCGAATTACAGGGGGGGAGACCGTTGGACAAGAAATTCAATATATCTAGGCCCCCTAGCTTGAAGCTCCACCAGTACCACGTAAATAGGTCACTATTGTGTTTTAATGTGTCCAATTTCCGGAGACCGGGAAATTGGGAAGTGACATGGAATAACCAGACAATGACGATTTCACACAGAGCTGATAAGATACCTATCGACTCCGAACTTGTACGTAAGATAGCCACCAGTGGGAAGTACTTTCGGTATAGGTATACACGTGGGATTAAAACCATGTGGGCTGGAAAAGTGTCGCAGGGGTATTGTGCCCACATCATCCAGCCCGATACTTGTACTGAGCAAATGAGAGAACTAGGGACCGGTTTCTTTATCAGGAAGATATGTGACATGGTTTTGTTGGATTTTGTCCCTTATGTTCTTCCAGATGATGCCTATTTCATATGTGGGAGGAAAGCGTACAAGTCGCTTACTCCGAACTCTGAAGGGTTGTGTTATATTGGGAGAGTAATACCAGAGGTTATGACCATAGCACACGACAAAATGAAAGACATACACCGCAACGCTCAGACTCCTTATACTTATACCCATTATGAACACATCATCAAGAGACACCTCATAGATAGGACAGAGCACGCAGCCTCTGATTTGATCCATGAATCCACCGGGATTCAGTTCCTTCTCGCATTAGATATCACCCGTACTGCCAGTGCCAGAGGAACTATAAATTATAAGTACATCCATGCGCGAACGAACTTGATAGATAATATCACTGAGATGTAGATGACACCTTCAGGTATACGGGTAGGGAGTTACAAGCCTACAAGAAGGAGCTGGTCCAGCACAGGATGGTCCTGAATTACTTTGGCAACTCAATATGGTGTGAAGAGCTGTACGTATATTACAAATAGCACTGATGACCCCACGGAGATCATCGATCAAAAGATGGATGAGATCTTGCAGTTAAAGTGGGAGTTCAGAAGGAAACACATTCTTATCTTGACGGCTGTGGGTAATGAACTGACGGGCTGGGCCTCATGGTTGAACCCACTCAAATGGTTCTCTGGGTTAGGAGAGTGGGCGCAAAATGTAATTACAAGTGTAGGAATGTTTTTCCTTTGTATCCTGGGTGTCGTCATTATTATTGGTCTGATATTTAGGTGTGTTTGAATTTTGACGCGGCGCAAACACAGCACAAATTTGATGAGTCTAAGGAGTGAGGGCGTTGTTACAGCAGCAGATTTGATTTATGACCCATCTATAGAAACAGTGTTATGATAAGGATTGCAAAGGAATTTCATGGCCTGTTTCTTTCACCTTTTTTCTCTGTTTCCCCCTCTACCCAGAAACATCCAACGGAAAAGACGTCAACCATACCCAAAATTTATGTGAATGTATTATTTTTTTTTTTAAATGTCTTACCCTCATCTCTGCAACCTTCAGTTAATGGCACACATAGTTGATAAATGTTATCTACATATAGTAGCACACATATACTTTTCCTCTCCATGTATCATCAGAAAAATGTGCTCCCCATTTGTTGGTATAAGAAGCCAAAAAGGTGAGGGTTGAAAGCCCTTGCCCGAAAAGAGCTCGGTAGTGTTTGCTTGCCCATGTACAGACCCTTAATATGGGATGAGAAGGATTTAATGTATACTTCGCAATACCTCGAAGCTTACTTAGAACATATACGGCACGATGATACATGCCCCTCAGACATTAATTCATACATACATGCTTTTTACTATCCCACTAGGCTATATATTTCCCACCTACAACTCTTCCCCGGTCCTCCGAACTTTGTATATAATGTATAGATAATATTTTCAGTTTATTAGTTATGTGTGGCAGTTATTATTGACTGCCAAAGGGTGGACTGTCGAAGTCGAAAATATTATAGCCACACGCATCACGTACAAACACCACACAGATGACCTCCGTGCGGGTGCTTGTTCCGCCGTGCGTGCGCAGGCTCGCACGTTACGTATGATCACTCACGTGGTCCTGCGTATTAGCGCATGGTATGAGTAAATACAGTAGCATACGCATTCGCATGGAAAAGCCATAAAGACATATTCCATATTTATTCCACATAGTAGATAATTTACACATAGCCTACATTCACCACACCAGCAAGTTACATTTACTTTAGAAAGGGAACAATAGAGATATTCAACTTTACAGGATATGAGGGGACAGAGTTAGGTTAGGAGGTGGTGTTTGGCATCCAGCTGTACAGAATTTCAAGGGCAATATTCCGATGGCAGTTTGCAGAAAGTAGCACGCCCCTGCGCAGGAATATATTATTAATATCACACTGTATGTACTGTACTCTTGATATTCTGAGGAAACTCAGTGGAGGACATCTGCAAGTGCACCTGGACCAGGCATCGCCCACCTATTCAAACCGACCTATGACCCCTCATGTACTGTAAATGACCAGCCCTTTAACCAATGGATGAAGAGATTACAGTTTCCTTTGTTTCATGCTTTGGACCATTGTATAAAACCAAGCCTCCTGGCTGGCCTCAGCCTTTTCTCTGAAGGTCATTTATTCAGATTGACTGAGGACCGGAACCGGGTTGCGCAGGTAAACAAATGTATGTATCCATTGATTGTAGCCTATTCTCTTATGTGATTGTATTACTGTTGTAAACCCCCTTTTAAGTAAATAATTGTTGCTGGGTTGGACCTGCAACATTGCATATACAATTGGTGTTGCATTCCTTTCCTGTTAGGGGTTTTAAAGTGTATTCCGCTGCACGTGTAGCTACTTTGGGCTTACAGCGTGCCGGTGTGCTTATGCAACGTGTACGCATTTCATAGAGGTTTAACTGACACAAGATTAGTGGTTGCTGCAGCCTTAACATGTGTGTATTGTGTGTATTTAAGGTATTGCTCTTTTCCTGAGAGTTAATCAGACTTAACAAAACTCTATAAAGAAACAAAGAAATACCTATAAGGTATTTCTACTCCCAGGCGCTAGATGTGAGGTTCACCACAGCAGCTATATATAAACAGGGGTACAATAGTAACAAATGTAGAAGATATTAGCGCTTAATGGTCACAAATGCAAACGGTGTGTCACAATTAAAATCACAATTTATTATATGAGTATATATTTGAGCATATTAAAAATTAAATGCATTACACGAGTGGTATACTACCACATAAAAACACTAAAAATAGATAAATGGTGTAACTCCCAATGTTAGATCGTCCTATTGGAAGACTGATAGCATAGATGGGCCTGTTCCTATAATAGTCCCCTTGATCAATAAGGCTCAATGTCCTATTCGTGGATTATAGTTACCACCAACGTCTCTCGAGGTAATTAGGCGAATCTGCGTCCGCAAAAGTGCTGCTCCTCGGCGGGTGGTAGGTTGTAGCTTTCCACGATGAAATGGGAATGTCCCTGTAGGTCTGGTATTGGATATTCCACGGGGGCTTGGTCCAGGTCCAATGTCTCCAAAAAGTAGGGAGTGTACACTGTCAGGCAGGTCTCACCAACGCGTTTCGTTGCATACAAGCAACTTTTTCAAGGTGCTAGTAGTCCTGCTGGTGATGGTATATATACCCTACCAATATGGTTGCTCATTAGCATATGTGATTAATTGTGACCACCTGTTAGCATTAAATGACCAAATAATGACAGACATTGGAGGTAATCTAGTTGATAATTCAAAAGTATAAACATTCATCTATTATGTAAATCGTTTTTCATATAGCTTAAAAAACATTATTTAATAAAAACCAATCACATGATTACTATTAGACCTATCCAGATTAAATCATAGGGAAACCTGGAGTAATATTCATTCACTAGTACACTAATGATATAGGTAAAGGATCCGGAATGTATTCCATGTATTACACTGGCCAAGGAGGGTTAGGTAACATCCCCTCTCACCTGATATCCCGCGAGAAGTCAACCGGGAATATGCTAATTATACAGCGGACACCCACCAATTAGCAACCCATGTGTTTAAAGAAGGTGACGCGGACGTTGCGCCACTAACGTCGCGTCATTCGTCCGCGTCTCTAAGTATACAGTGGTTGCCATGGTGACGTTTTTACGTCGCTGTCATGTAGCTGGGCACGGTGGGAAGCAGCGTGGCACCAGTGCTTAGGTACCACGTCACTTCCCCAGAAGTCTCTGTACAGCGCATGTTAGATGCAATAGGTTGCCATGGTGAAGCCGAGCGGCAGTCGTCACCAGGACAACCATCGGCTGCCGTCCCCATCCCTATTCATATATTATAACTCCAGTAGATCAATCTGTAGTTGCATTACAACTGATTCATAAAGGGATATATGATAAAATATGTATATTCATATGATAAATACATTAGCATTCCAAAGAAATAAAAAAGTAATAGCTAAAGAATAACAATATAAACAGAAAACCATCTTTCTATACACTATACTATTTTTATCTAGTAGGAAACTCCGACAGATTAGTCTCTATTATCGCCACAGAAACATACTGAATAAGTAGATATTATATTCCTAGAGAATTAAATAAATAAACACATAAAAAATATATATATATGTCTGAAAAACATTAGAAAAAAAAATTATATGTAAAAATAAAAATAAAAAATAATAATAATAAATAAATAAAAATAAAAAAGAGGCAGAGTAGCCACACATCTCCATATAGGGAGGCTCTTATATGTATATATGTGTATACATATGTATACATGTATGTGTGCTTGCATGTACACAAACACACACATCCACACACACCTGTCTGCATGAACATTGGTTGGTTAGATCCGAACTTGAATGCAGAATGCAATCAATCACTGTACTTTAGATGCCGATGGTACTAAGGTATTAGAGGTAATCCCACTATTTAGTGAAAAGATAAATAAATAAATTAATAAATAAATTGGGGGAAGGGAAAAGAGCAGGTTCGGGAGAATAAACATCATAATACTGGATTAAGTTCCACCGCCTCATTCAATCCGGATGGATAAATGGTGTCCAACCTATACATCTAATACAGTTCCTGTTTGCAAAGTGTTTTATAATGGTCCCCACCCCTTTTAGTCATTACAATGTGTTCAATCGCTACTAAGCCAAGAGAACTAGGGTCACCACCGTGTTTATCCCTAAAGTGTCTGGAGACACTATGAGTGGGGAATTTGTTGATAATATTGCGGCGGTGTTCCATGAACCGAACCTTAATACTTCGGGTGGTGCGTCCCACATATCTCTGGTTACACCCACATGTGAGGAGATAAATTATATAGTTGGTATCACAATTCATAAAACTAGCTAGAGTATATTTTTCTCCATTTTCAACAGCGATATGGGTCGTTCTTCTAGGAATATATTTGCATGTTGTGCATCTGGTGGCCCCACAGCGATAGAAGCCCTTCGGTCTAGAGGGTAGCCAATTATCCTGTATGGTTCCCCCTTGTGTAGTTATGGGTACCTCTTTCAAGAGGCTAGGTGCAAGGATGTTCTTGAAGGAACGATTTTTCTTAAAAATAAATTTAGGTCTCAATGGTATATATCCCCTGAGTATTGTATCTTGGTTTAATATACCAAAATTCTTACAGATAATTTTTTTAATTTGCATACTATCTCTATTATATGTAGATATAAAGGCTAGGTTATCCTGTTGATCATTGGAATAATCAGTCCTAACTGTATTTTTAATAGTTGGTTCTCTTAGGCGGAGTAGATTATCTCTGTCTAGGTCAGCCACTTCCCTCATGGCTCTCTCTAGGGGGGAACGTGGATAACCTCTCAAAAGAAATGCCTCTATCATGGATTCTGCTTGCTCTATATACTTCATCCTGTCGGTGCAGTTTTGCCGCAAGCGCAAAAACTGTCCTCTGGGAATGTTTCTCTTCCACGGAGGATAGTGAGCGCTCCGGTAGTGCAGGTAGGAGTTGGTAGCAGCCTCCTTATTGTAATTTGATGTGAAGATTCTTCCGTCCCTGGCTTCTAAAGTTATATCCAGGAAATTCATAATAGAGGAGTGATAAGAATGAGTGAATAGTAAATTAAAGTGATTGGAATTGAGACTTGAAACAAATTGTTGTGCCGAAGTGAGATCCCCGTCCCAAATTATAAAAAGGTCATCTATATAACGGCCATAGAAGACCAGATTCGCGCCAAAGCCCCCGCCCCACACATGGATGTCTTCGAATACACCCATGTACAGGTTGGCATAACTGGGCGCAAATCTGGTCCCCATGGCCGTTCCCATCACCTGTAGGTAAAAAGTGTTCAAAAATAAAAAATAGTTGTGCTGAAGAATAAAAGAAATTGCATCCAACAAAAAAACCCTGTGTCTCGCTGTGAGGTCACCATCAGCCTGTAATCTGGTGGCTATGGCATCACGACCCAGATCGTGTGGGATATTGGTGTATAAGCTTTGTACATCAAGGGTCATGAAAGCATATGTCTCTTTCCAAACAAAACCCTGTAACAATTGAAGAAAGTGAGTTGTATCCTTGATGTGTGACCTCAGAGTAGAGACACGAGGTTGTAAAAAGGAATCAACATAAAAAGACAGATTAGAAGATAAAGAACCAATACCAGAAATAATAGGACGCCCAGGAGGTGAAACTAGTGACTTGTGTATTTTAGGGAGGTGGTAGTAAATTGGAACTGTGGGGTGTTTAATAAACGAAAAATTAAATTCATCCCTGGAGATAACTCCATCTGCCAGGGCCTCATTTAATATGTGTTGTAGTTCTTTTAAATAGTTTGACGTGGGATCACTTGTTAACCGTTTATAAAATTCCTTATTGTCCAATTGTCTATTTGCTTCAAGGACATAGTCCCTCCTATCCTGCACCACCAGACCGCCCCCCTTGTCAGCCTCCCTGAAAACTAGAGAAGTATCTCTAGTGAGATCTTGCAGAGCTTTGCGTTCCCATTTGTTGAGGTTCATCTTAGGTTTCTTATTATTTAACTTCCCTTGTTGGCATAGACTGTTTAGATCACCTAGTGTAGTTTTGTAGAAGCACTCTATCATATTACTCTTGTATGTGAGAGGATAAAACTCAGACTTACGTCTGAACACATTCCTATTTATATCAAACACTTTGTTAGGAACGTCAATAGCTGTACTGGTATTTTCATCAAATAATTGTTGTAAAATATTGAGGGCTGGATCATCTCCTGAGTCCAAGGTGATAGCTAGTCCCTCTTCATTGTGTCTGTGTAGATTACGCTGTATAAAATAGCATTTCCTGCAGTGTACGAACAAAACGGTTAAGTTCTACAAATAAATTGAACATATTGGGAGTGCTAGTAGGTGCATAACCTAGGCCCTTGGCTAAGAGTGTTTTTTCAGTCTTAGTAAGTTTTCTTGTGGACAAATTGAAGATATTAGTGGGAATCCTACTTTTGTTTGCTAATCCCACCCTCTTGGCTGTCTCCTTTTTCCCCCCTCTGCACCCTCGATACTTCTTGATCTTCTTCTTTTTGGTGTTTGTGACCCCCAATTGTTTTTGGGGGATAACCCTCGTCTCTTTTCAAATCTCTGTTCTAACCATATTGGTAGGGTATATATACCATCACCAGCAGGACTACTAGCACCTTGAAAAAGTTGCTTGTATGCAACGAAACGCGTTGGTGAGACCTGCCTGACAGTGTACACTCCCTACTTTTTGGAGACATTGGACCTGGACCAAGCCCCCGTGGAATATCCAATACCAGACCTACAGGGACATTCCCATTCTAATGGGGTTCTACTGGCTGATATATTCTAATGGGGTTCTACTGGTTGTGATATATTCTAATGGGGTTCTACTGGTTGATACTGATATATTCTAATGGGGTTCTACTGGTTGATATTGATATATTCTAATGGGGTTCTACTGGTTGATATGATATATTCTAATGGGGTTCTACTGGTTGATATTGATATATTCTAATGGGGTTCTACTGGTTGATACTGATATATTCTAATGGGGTTCTACTGGTTGATATGATATATTCTAATGGGGTTCTACTGGTTGATATGATATATTCTAATGGGGTTCTACTGGTTGATATAATCCAATTAGTTTACTGACTGTAAAGTGTGCAGATACATCTCTTTTTTGTTCAGAATTAGCCTGCTGGTTCCCAGCTTTCTCTAGTATCTAGCACCTATTTAAGCTATATTAGGTATAAGATTACACATACTGTTATTTCTTGACAATTTATAATTATAGCGACTTACGACCTAGTTTGCTTTTTCAGTGACGATATAAAATGTCCAACTTCAGCCTTACCAAAGATCTTGAGAGTAGGAGAGACAAATTGCGAAATGACATGGAATCTGCCTTTAATGATACATCTACATTACATACCAATCTGCAAGCAGATTGGACTGATGATCTATTTGGACTGAAACTAGCCTTAATGAAACAGAGTAGAATTTGTTGGAATCGGACAACTTCTGAGAAATATTTGAAAAATGACTTGGTACCTAGGGGTCTTAGACCCAAACTTTTTCCAGCTTATGAATTGGCAAATAATGAATTGAAAAAAGAATGGGAGAACACACTATTACACTGCTCAAAAGAGCTTATTAAAATACTCATCAAGCACGATGATATTATACTCACGCAATTGACACAAGAGATCTCCAGATTAGGAGATAGACTCAAAAATTTTGAAAATTTAGATGCATTCCAACAAAGGTATGAAAAATACAGAAAGGAGTTGGAAGAATATGAAAATGAAGTAATTGAAAGGAAGAGACGTAAATTCATAAGAGACAAAACGGATTTCTCAACGAATAGAGTCTTTAAGTGGAATACTCACCCCCTGAGAAATAGGAATACCCAACCCTCCACCTACTCCACCTCTGAGGCTGACTCCTCGGATGGTGAATCTACCAGAAGTACAACCTTCAATAGGACACAGAGGAGGGATTTTTTAGGCAAAACCCCGAGAGACACACGAGATGGCCTAGGTATAGATGGAGGAAGATCAGGAGGGGGCAGGGGAAACAGAAGAAAACAAGACTCTCTGGATTGGCAAGAGGAGCCGAGGGAAAGGAGGGACAGGAAATATCGATAGATAATTCCAATATAGCATTGGGTGACTCTTTAAGGGTGATTAATTTGTCTAATAAGACTCTGACCCCAGATCAAATTGGAATTTTAAGTAAAGGCCTTTCCTTTTCCCCGGTCCAAGAGTTAGACCGTTTTGAATGTGAAAAAGATCTACATTTGTTCACCAGGAAAATCTTGCTCAAAATTTTTTTTGTGAATCAAAGCTCTCAGAAATCCACTTTGTCAGGATTAGATTCTGATATACCGACTCTAAGTTCACAAGATCTCATAGCGGTCCAGATGCTGGAAGATCTAGCTAACGAGGAACCAAGAGATGCTGATATGCCTGTCCCGTTAGATAGGAATAAGATCAAGAAAAGATCTACTTTCTTCCCTGACTATAAGATCTGTCCACCAGTACAAGTATACCAAGATCTAGTATCCAGAGATCTGGATAAATTGTTTCTCCACAAACGCAGACACCCGGATAACATCAGTCCGGGAGAGAGAACGGCACTACAGGAAATAGCTGAATGGGATGAAATTGTGATAAAACCCTCAGATAAAGGGGGGAATGTAGTATTGTGGCCAAGGAACATGTACTTGGAAGAAATCCAAAAACAACTGGAAGACCGCACATGCTATGAGAAATTGATTTTTAACCCTACTCAAAAATTTCTGAAACAGTACAATATACTGATTCAAACGTCCTTTGACAAGGGTATTATTAAAAAGCAAGATCTTGAATTTTTGAGAATGGAAAAACCGAGAACCCCGACATTGTATCTCCTCCCAAAGGTACACAAAAATTAGATGAGACCCCCAGGTAGACCCATTGTGTCCGGCAAAGGCAGTTTGACCGAAAAAGCCAGCATTTATGTTGATCAACATCTTCGCAAACATGTCACCTCATTAGCCTCATATACACGTGACACAATGGATGTACTTTTGAAGCTTCAGAATTTGAATGTAAATCCGGGTGTGTGGCTAGTATCCTGCGATGTCGAGAGCCTATACACCAGCATCAGCCATGACAAGGGGATAAGAGCAGTAAGATATTTCCTCGATATGGAAATACCATGTGACCATAATGATTTTCTCATCCAGCTGTTAGAATTTATTCTAACAAAAAATTATTTTACTTGTAACGAATCCCACTACCTCCAGGTTAGAGGGACAGCGATGGGGACAGCTTGTGCCCCTACATACGCCAACCTCTACCTGGGGTGGTGGGAAAAAGAAGTGGTCTTCCAAGAAGCATTGGAGATATTTACGGATAACATCTTAATTTATTTACGCTATATAGATGACATCCTCATGCTCTGGGAGGGACAGTATAGTGAATTGAGACAATTCTTCACAATACTCAACTCTAATGACCTCAATCTGAAGCTCACATACGAAACCAGCCAATCCAGGATCAACTTCTTAGATCTCACAATACACATTAATGAGAAAGGTAATATCACCACAGATATTTTCAGAAAACACACGGCAACTAACAGTATTCTCCACTCGAACAGCTCACATCTCCCAGCTACGGTAAAAGCGGTACCGAAGGGAGAACTACTTTGCACCAAAAGGAACTGCTCAGACTCAGATACCTTCGATATGAGACAAAAGGAATTGAGTGTTCGGTTTCAGAATAGAGGATATAGTAAAACACTCATTAAAAAAACAATGCGGGAAGTTGAAAGATACCCACGTGAATCCCTTCTCAAAGTTAAGCCCAAAGTACAAAAAGAAGAACCAGTACGAATTTATTGGCACATTCAATGTACACTGGAGAGAGATTAATGCTATTCTTCAGGAGCATTGGCCAATTCTCCAAACAGACCATGACCTGAATTCAATTCTGCCAAAAAAGGTACAGACTAGCTGGCGTAGGTCACGTAATGTTAAAGATCATCTTGTCCACAGCCATCTCCAAAAAACAGGAGAAGTCAGATCCAACAGAAAAGGATCAAAATGCTGTGGCCATTGTAAGGCGTGTCAATTCATGGTTCCTACCCAATGGTTCTTTGATAAATTTAACAAAAAATGGGTGATTCCCACATTGATAACCTGCACCTCTATAGGTGTAGTGTACCATATGAAATGCCCATGTAATAAGATCTACATCGGCAAAACATCAAGAGCATTGAAGGTGCGTATATTAGAACATGTCGGGAATATACGCAACGCCAATAAAGACCAAACCAGATTTAAAGTCTTAACATCTGTGGCACGACATTTTCAGAAATTTCATAAAAGTGACCCCACTGGTTTGGAAGTCTTTGGAATGAGACATATACAACTTGGAATTCGTGGTGGAGATGTGGACCAAGCACTTTTAAAACATGAAACTAAAATGATTTTTCTTTTGAATAGCCTATACCCGGCAGGGTTGAACGAAGCTAATAGCTACAGCTCGTACTTATGAATTATTCTTTTTCCGTATACTTGTGTACATTCATAAAGTTCTCAGTACACCTATAAGGACCCAATGGGCCTTCTTCATCTGGATCTCACTAGTGAGTTAGTACCTGTGATTTAAATCATTCAAACAGTAAGATGAGAAACAGGAAAATTTCTTTCTTCTCCTTTTTCTTATATATAGGTGTTTTCCTCTTTTTTCTTCTTTCTTTTCTCCTTTCTCTTCTCACTCCCGTTTTTACCTCATGTAAGGCACACACTCTAATTTTGATGTGATAAAAGGATATTTCCACTACAGTATCACTCACTTGGATACTGTATTCTAGCACCATGTAGACACGGTATTTTCCTATTCCAGTGGAATTTGACAATATAACACTTTAGTATACTACAGTTAAATTGTAGGAACTTTTCACTGTTGTTTTTATTATTAGTTTCATGAGCACTTTTTTCCTCATCTCCCTCTTATTTATTAGTGGGAGTCCTATATCATTTATTTTTGTCACTCGTTTTGCACATCTACATATTTATTCTTTCTTAGATCTTACTATATTTATCGCTCATCATTTAGATATTATTATTAATATATCACCTGACTCCATGTTAAAATAAAATCTATAAAGATGAATAATATTTCTCATTATGTAAGATCCTGTTAGGGGGAATTCTATATATATATATATAAATAAATAAATATACTTACCTGAATGAACGACCATAGGTCACCTACAAGTCAGACGTCGATTAACTAATTATCGTTGTTATTTTTGTTAAATACAAAACCACTATATTGATAGGCATTTTTATGCCGTCATATGATACTTACCTAGTCATGGACACCAATTAGGGGATCACATGAAGATCTCCACAGGGCTCAGGGTAGACCCTAATATTAGTTGGGTTCCACTATTCAGACATCACCTAAGGTTTCTAAAAATTGGAGGCTCTGAACAAAGGGTATGAGATCACAGGCAAAGCATGTGGAGAATATCTGGCCCAATAAGGGTAAACATGAAGGCAGGTTGTGATTATAAACTTACCTGTATTTATAGGTCCTATTTAAACTCAATATTTTCATCATCTGGAGAATGGAGGTGTCAGTCGGACGTTACATCTTCATTGAATGTCTCATAGTGGGTCCTTTTTTGGATGACAATAGTAATTACATCAGGATACAAGTTTACGGAACGAATATGTAACACTTGAAGGATCCGAGGCTCTAACGATATGAATCGATAATAAACATGAATATTCTTCGATTTACTTCAAACCTGCCTCAAATCCCCTTTCTTTAACATGGGGATGCTTTGAAGAAAACAGATCACTGTATTAGGACACCTAAGAGAACTCCGGTCATGTGACCGGGCTCTATGTTTACAATTCACCTGTCAGATGCACGTCGGGGACCATGTGATCAGAATGGGCCGGCGTCAGCTGTCAGATGGGACTAACCATGAATCAACATATCCCCCAAGACATAGACATTCCTGTTGCTTTTAAAACGTATGGGAACAATTTCGATTAAGTACATCCATCAAAATTAATACATGTATGCGGTCCGTAGAGCTCATGAAATGAGTATGTAATATATGGAGGGTTCAAGGCCTCAACGATATGAATCGTTAATAAACATGAATATTTCTTGATTTATTTTAAACCTATCCTAATTCCCTCTCTAAACATGAGGATGCGTTTAAGGTAAGAGATTACTGTTTCAGGACATCTAAGAGAACTCCGGTCATGTGACCGGGCTCTCTGTTTACAATTTACTCGTCAGACGCACGTCAGGGACCATGTGATTAGAGTGGGCCGGCGTCAGCTGTCAGACGATTAATGCCGCAAGAGAAAGAGGATGTGCTGTCATTGGCAGATGGACGCACATGACCCTCAGGATGGACATGATTGGATAATACTAATCCTAGAAATATACGTCACGATAGGCAATCGGGTCAGCCTCGATAAAGCTATACAGCGAAACGTGCACGTCGGCGTTTCAGCTGGTCTTCCACACTCCTAAATTTAAAGCAAATGGTGTAGATTCTAATTTAGAAAGATAGTTTAAATAGACCTCCACTGACGCCCCTATGAAATGTGACTACTAGAAATGAGGGCAAGTGTCAGTGGCGGTCATTAGGGAGTCAGGAGATTATATGTAATTTACCCAGAGAGCATTATGACTAACTAATCCATATGTGCTGTGGCTGATAGCAACAATACTGTGTGGTTGCGTATGGTACCTGTCATTGTGTAACACTCAGAATAAAATCTGTCAATAGAATCAAATGTCATAGTAGCACTACTAGGCTGACTTATCCATTAAGCACTTATGTGTGAATGTTACAAACTTGACATAGATTAACAAAGTAGCCAAATACCAATCCTGTGTTACAAGCGAGTGAACACAGGTGGCTACAGTATCTTAATGAGACAGATCAGATACATATTATAGAAAATAGCCTGTATATTCCGATACAATTTATTCAACCATAGATGCAGACTGAGAAAAGAACACTTATTTAGTGAATCTCATATCTGCGCGAAATACAGGCTGTCTCAATACTTTAGTGAGAATATCAATGTGTGGTATACAACGGCAACCGCATGACTGATTGGTTCGCTATCTGTAGATACACGCAGGGTTATAGGACAAATATATGATTGATTGGTGGATTAACAATTTCCCATGCTTTCACCTGATAAATATTAATGATACGGTATATGAGATTAGTGTGGATAAAATTTCAAAGCAAAGAACGTTCTAAAGTTATAGAGCAAAAGTGAACACACAGTAAACAAAAACACATCATATCCACAGCAACAACTTATTGTGATCAACGGGTCCCCACATTTTGAATGGGTTAATTCATGGATTCCACAAATACAATAAATATTTCAAATTTATGAAACCGGTATATATGATATATGAAATCCTTTGAATTATAATTACTGGCCCTCTGTATATTGAAAAGTTATATCACATTGTGAGAATCTGTCAATTAATATAAGTCAGACTCCCAGGGGCTCCATCAATAACCTTACTCCCACACCTGCAGGAGTAACAGTGGAAGTACCGCTTTTTAAATCTCTTCACATTAATATTTCCTTTTTTTCACTTATATGTTTGTATGTATTGATTTTAACCTCTATGTTTTGCTGTGTAATCCCCACATAAAGGGGGCATATTAGAAGGTGAAGCAATAAAAGCTAAGTTTTAAATAATTAAAATTTATACATATTTCTTTAGTGCGCCTAATTAAGCAACTACTTTTGGTTTCTCCTTTTTGTCCCAGGTATTGTATTCTGTCTGGCTTTATCGTACTAAGACGCTCTGTTGTTGCATTCATAATATAATGTCTAACAAAAAGGGCAGTAAATCTGTGGACGCTCCTGCAAAATGCAGAGCATGCTCCAAGGATTTACCTGAGGGGGAAGTTTTGTATGATGGTCTGTGTACTAATTGTCATACACCTCCTAGTCGGACTGACCTGTGCCCAATCAGGAGCCAACCTGGGCTGCATTCACAAACCTAATAGGTACCCTGGTGGAATGCCTTACGCAGAGCCGGCTCAACCCACTCAGCAAGGGTATGCAACGCAGGGAGGCGCTGAGGTAAAGAGGCGCTTTCCCTGCTCTGCTACCCTGCTGCTGCGCCTGTCAGACTGCATGACAGGTAGCAGAGCTGGCAGCGGGTAGCGCGGCTCCCTCCCCCTCCTCCTCCCCAGAGAGACTGCAGGCAGTGTGCAGACTCACCCCTCACATAGCTCCGCTGCCGCCGCCACCGCCGACATCCCGTGCTCCGAATTGTATTGGAGGCATGGCCTAATCACAGGAGGCGTGACCACGCCCCCCTATGGAAAAAGTAAAAAAATAAATCTTTGTAGTGCCTGATGATCCCTGAGCCCCCAGCCCTCAGCCAGGTTCAATTCGGTGTGGAAGCGTAAACAGGGTGATCACTCCCCCCCCCCACCTGTACAGAAACAGGCAGAGGCTCAGCATTAGCAGCATGTGCTGTGATCCCAGGATGAGAGCTTTATGCTGCTGCCCAGTAAAGAGGGATGGTGGTGGGAGTGCGGCAGACCAGGGTCCGTGCTGGGCCACTCCATTAGTCCCAGGCCCGGGTAATTAGTACCTGCTCCCCCCCCCCCCTCGGCATCACTGCCGACATCCTACAGCCGCTGCTGCTGGAGTAACGGAGCCTGCAAGAAACAGGAAGCGGAGAAGGGAAAGGAGGAGCAGTGCCTGAGACGGGACCTCCTGCAGGTACTGGGGCCGCACTCTGGCCCCATCTCTGCACATGCTGAGGGCCGCCCAGCGCAAGGCAAGGCCGCCCAGAATGTGTGGCGCCGCCTCCCGATGCATCTGCAATTTGATTGAGGACACATCTGATCTAAGGTTGACCCCTGGCAGCGCAGCCTGGTCAGCAGCCATTTTTTTCGGAGCGGCTGTGTGTGACGTCCCGGCCTGCCCCCTTTTTTCCGGCGTCACGCCCGCAACACCTTAACTCCGCTACGCTGTCGCCTATCAATCACATTGTGGTCGCATCCATTGGGGAAACGACCGCAATGTGTGTGTCCTCACGTCCACTGTGCATGCACAGTTTGCTGCCACTGGCAAACTGCGCTGAGGGCCGCTATTGCAGTGGGGTCTCAATGACCTTCATAATGTGTATAATGGGCTGTACCTGGCATAATGTGTATAATGGGCTGTATCTGGCATAATATGTATAATGGGCTGTATCTGGACTTTCTCCTTACAATCCACGTACCAGAGGAGGGGGAGAATACAGTCCTGCCAGACACTGAATCAGGTGTTACTGATGAGGATTCTCCCTTGCAGATTAATGTCCCTGACTTAGTGGTTGCTATTAAGCAAATCCTACAAATATCTGATGAGGATTCCACAATTGTGGCAAATAAAACTGATATGTTCAAAAAGCAGAAGGTGGTTAAAACTATGTTACCCCATTCTGACCATTTAGTGGACATCAGGCGGGAACCCTGATCTAATCCAGGGAAGGAATTCCCTCTGCCTAACCTCACTTTCCTCTCCCTGTAGAGTTATGTATCAAGTGGGAAAATCCACCGCCGGTGAATTCTCATGTCACCTGCCTCGTGGTGTCATCCACTCTGCCTGTCATCACTGTCACCTCACCGAAGGAACCGACAGATTAGCGTGTGGAGGGATGCCTGAAGTCTATTTACTCCCTTACAGGAGCTGTGCATAGACCCACTATAGCTGCCCCTTGGGCTCCAAAAGGTATTGTAGCGTGGGTTCAGGCATTAGAGGAAGAGCTGCCTGAGGATATATCTGATAATGCCAGGCAATACCTGTCTCACATTACCACCGCCGCATATTACATTCAGGAGGTGTCCCCTGAGGTGGGTGTGTTGGCCGCCAGGCATCGACTATGTCTGTCCTAGCTCATCGTATTCTGTGGTTGGGGTCATGGAAAGTGGACTTAGACTCCAAAAAGACCTTGGAAGTACTCCCCTTCACTGGGAACATTTTGTTTG
Organism: Pseudophryne corroboree; assembly: GCF_028390025.1. Lineage (NCBI taxonomy): Eukaryota > Metazoa > Chordata > Amphibia > Anura > Myobatrachidae > Pseudophryne > Pseudophryne corroboree. The sequence goes on from NC_086447.1 coordinate 824,053,870, forward strand.
GGAAAGACTTGAATAAAATTGTGTCTGAATTAGCGGCTGCTAAGACTGCTATTCTCCCAAATACTAATCCTTCTGCACCGAAGGCAAAAGGTACAACTTTTCATTCCTTTCGGCCTCAAGGGAAAGCAAAATGTCAGGCATACCCAAGACAATCTTGTGCTCCCAAAACCACTAAGCCCAAGGCGAAACAATCCTGGGCAGCCCATCAGCCTGCTTCTAAACAAGACAAGCCTGCCGCATGACAGGGTGGGCTTCCCCCTGGGGGACCCCAGGGTGGGAGGGCGCCTTATACAGTTTGCCCAGGTCTGGTTAAAGACCACTTCACGCATGGGTACTGGAAGTTGTCTCTCATAGGAATGCTGTCTCTTTCAAGAGACGTTCCCCCTCGCCAATTTTGCAGCACGGTTCTCCCTTCTGACTAGTGATGAGCGGGTTCGGTTCCTCGGAATCCGAACCCCCCCGAACTTCACCCATTTTACACGGGTCCGAGGCAGACTCGGATTCTCCCGTATGGCTCGGTTAACCCGAGCGCGCCCGAACGTCATCATCCCGCTGTCGGTTTCTTGCGAGATTCGGATTCTATACTGTATAAGGAGCCGCACGTCACCGCCATTTTTCACTCTTGCATTGGAAATGATAGTGAGAGGACGTGGCTGGCGTCCTCTCACTTTGTTTCAGGGGGCTGCAAATATCTTTATTCTGGGGACCAGCAGTTTTATAGGAGGAGTACAGTGCAGAGTTTTGCTGACCAGTGACCAGTGACCACCAGTATTATACGTTCTCTGCCTGAAAAACGCTCCATATCTGTGCTCAGTGTGCTGCATATATCTGTGCTCACACTGCTTTATTGTGGGGACTGGGGACCAGCAGTATTATATAGGAGGAGTACAGTACAGAGTTTTGCTGACCAGTGACCACCAGTATTATACATTCTCTGCCTGAAAAACGCTCCATATCTGTGCTCAGTGTGCTGCATATATCTGTGCTCACACTGCTTTATTGTGGGGACTGGGGACCAGCAGTATTATATAGGAGGAGTACAGTGCAGAGTTTTGCTGACCAGTGACCACCAGTATTATACGTTCTCTGCCTGAAAAACGCTCCATATCTGTGCTGCATTGTAGTATATAGTAGGAGTACAGTGCATAATTTTGCAAACCAACAGTATATAATATATAGGAGTATGGTACAGAAGGCCACTGCTCTACCTACCTCTGTGTCGTCAAGTATACTATCCATCCATACCTGTGGTGCATTTCAGTTTTGCACAGTTTGCTGACCAACAGTATCTAATATATAGCAGTACGGTACAGTAGGCCACTGCTCTACCTACCTCTGTGTCGTCAAGTATACTATCCATCCATACCTGTGGTGCATTTCAGTTTTGCACAGTTTGCTGACCACCAGTATATAATATATAGCAGTATAGTACAGTAGGCCACTGCTCTACCTACCTCTGTGTCGTCAAGTATACTATCCATCCATACCTGTGGTGCATTTCAGTTTTGCACAGATTGCTGACCACCAGTATATAATATATAGCAGTACGGTACAGTAGGCCACTGCTCTACCTACCTCTGTATCGTCAAGTATACTATCCATCCATACCTGTGGTGCATTTCAGTTGTGCGCAGTATATATAGTAGTAGGCCATTGCTATTGATACTGGCATATAATTCCACACATTAAAAAATGGAGAACAAAAATGTGGAGGGTAAAATAGGGAAAGATCAAGATCCACTTCCACCTCGTGCTGAAGCTGCTGCCACTAGTCATGGCCGAGACGATGAAATGCCATCAACGTCGTCTGCCAAGGCCAATGCCCAATGTCATAGTAGAGAGCATGTAAAATCCAAAAAACAAAAGTTCAGTAAAATGACCCAAAAATCAAAATTAAAAGCGTCTACATAAGAAGCGTAAACTTGCCAATATGCCATTTACGACACGGAGTGGCAAGGAACGGCTGAGGCCCTGACCTATGTTCATGGCTAGTGGTTCAGATTCACATGAGGATGGAAGCACTCATCCTCTCGTTAGAAAACTGCAGTGCCACTCCTAGATGGGCCAGGTGTTTGTGTCGACCACTTGGGTCGCTTAGCTTAGTCACACAGCTACCTCATTGCGCCTCTTTTTTTCTTTGCATCATGTGCTGTTTGGGGACTATTTTTTTAATCTGCCATCCTGTCTGACACTGCAGTGCCACTCCTAGATGGGCCAGGTGTTTGTGTCGGCCACTTGTGTCGCTTAGCTTAGTCACACAGCTACCTCATTGCGCCTCTTTTTTTCTTTGCATCATGTGCTGTTTGGGAACTATTTTTTTGAAGTGCCATCCTGTCTGACACTGCAGTGCCACTCCTAGATGGGCCAGGTGTTTGTGTCGGCCACTTGTGTCGCTTAGCTTAGTCACACAGCTACCCCATTGTGCCTCTTTTTTTCTTTGCATCATGTGCTGTTTGGGGAATTTTTTTTTTGAAGTGCATTCCTGTCTGACACTGCAGTGCCACTCCTAGATGGGTCAGGTGTTTGTGTCGGCCACTTGGGTCGCTTAGCTTAGTCACACAGCTACCTCATTGCGCCTCTCTTTTTCTTTGCATCATGTTCTGTTTGGGGACTATTTTTTTGAAGTGCCATCCTGTCTGACACTGCAGTGCCACTCCTAGATGGGCCAGGTGTTTGTGTCGGCCACTTGTGTCGCTTAGCTTAGTCACACAGCTACCTCATTGCGCCTCTTTTTTTTCTTTGCATCATGTGCTGTTTGGGGACAATTTTTTTGAAGTGCCATCCTGTCTGACACTGCAGTGCCACTCCTAGATGGGCCAGGTGTTTGTGTTGGCCACTTGGGTCACTTAGCTTAGTCATCCAGCGACATCTTCTGACTTCCCCTCTGGGATGACGATCGACTCCCAGCAGCAACAACAGCAGCGCCAGCAGCAGTAGGTGTTAAACTCAAGGATCCATCGGAGGAATCCCAGTTAGGAGAGGACTCGTCAGATTTGCCAGTGACATGGCCTGCAGGACTATTGGCTTTCCTGTCTAAGGAGGAAATTGACACTGAGGTAGTTGGTGGTGTGGTTTGCAGGAGCTTGGGTACAAAAGGAAGAAGGGATTTAGTTGTCAGTGGACTGCTTCCGCTGTCACCCAAAGTTTTTGAACTTGTCAATCACTTCTGATGAATGCGCTCCAGGTGACGTATAAGGGAGGATGTTCCTAGTTGGTTAACGTCCTTACCCCTACTTATTACAGCTTGACAAAGGCAACACATGGCTTGACACCAGTTGTCCGCATTTCTGTTGAAATAATTCCACACTGAAGAGGTGATTTTTTTTAGGTATTTTGACCAGCCATGTCAATGGCCTTATTCATCCCACGGATAACAGGTGTCTCCCCGGGTGCCTGACTTAAACAAACCACCTCACCATCAGAATCCTCCTTGTCAATTTCCTCCTCAGCGCCAGCAAAACCCATATCCTCATCCTGGTGTACTTCAACAGTGACATATTCAATTTGACTATCAGGAACTGGACTGTGGGTGCTCCTTCCAGCACTTGCAGGGGGCGTGTAAATGGTGGAAGGAGCCACCTCTTCCCGTCCAGTGTTGGGAAGGTCAGGCATCGCAACCGACACAATTGGACTCTCCTTGGGGATTTGTGATTTAGAAGAACGCACAGTTCTTTGCTGTGCTTTTGTTAGCTTAACTCTTTTCATTTTTCTAGCGGGAGGATGAGTGCTTCCATCCTCATGTGAAGCTGACCCACTAGTCATAGGAACATAGGAGAGGGCCTCAGCCGTTCCTTGCCACTCCGTGTCGTAAATGGCATATTGGCAAGTTTACACTTCTCCTCAGACGCTTTTAATTTAGGTTTTTGGGTCATTTTACTGAACTTTTGTTTTTTGGATTTTACATGCTCTCTACTATGACATTGGGCATTGGCCTTGGCAGACGACGTTGATGGCATTTCATCATCTCTGCCATGACTAGTGGCAGCAGCTTCAGCACTAGGTGGAAATGGGTCTTGATCTTTCCCTATTTTACCCTCCACATTTTTGTTCTCCATTTTTTAATGTGTGGAATTATAAGCCAGTAATATATCTGGAATTAGACGGCAGTAATGTCTGGAATTAGATACCACTAGATAGATACCAGATACCACTGTGACTGGAATTATGATGACCTATGCATAGTGACAGGACACTACCAAAGCACCCTACAGCAGCAAGATGCAGCACAAGACACTGGACTTTTAGTCACCACAATGCAGCACAAGACAATGAGTAGTGATACTGAGCACTGATGAGGATACTAGAACTGACACTGGGCAGCGAGAAAAGCACTGGACTACTGTACTGTAGTATTATATACTGGTCACCACAATGCAGCACTGATACTGAGCACAGATACTGAGCACTGTTCAGGATACTAGAACTGACACGGAGCAGCAAGATACAGCAATGGACTACTGTACTGTACTACTATATACTGGTCACCACAATGCAGCACTGATACTCAGCACAGATATTGAGCACTGTTCAGGATACTAGAACTGACATGGAGCAGCAAGATATAGCAATGGACTACTGTACTGTACTACTATATACTGGTCACCACAATGCAGCACTGATACTGAGCACAGATATTGAGCACTTTTCAGGATACTAGAACTAACATGGAGCAGCAAGATACAGCAATGGACTACTGTACTGTACTGTACTACTATATACTGGTCACCACAATGCAGCTCTGATACTGAGCACAGATATTGAGCACTGTTCAGGATACTAGAACTGACATGGAGCCGCAAGATACAGCAATGGACTACTGTACTGTACTACTATATACTGGTCACCACAATGCAGCACTGATACTGAGCACAGATATTGAGCACCGATGAGGATACTAGAACTGACACGGAGCAGCAAGATACAGCAATGGACAATTGTACTGTGCTACTATATATTGGTCACCACAATGCAGCACTGACACTGAGCACAGATATTGAGCACTGTTCAGGATACTAGAACTGACACGGAGCAGCAAGATACAGCAATGGACTACTGTACTGTACTACTATATATTGGTCACCACAATGCAGCACTGATACTGAGCACAGACATTGAGCACTGTTCAGGATACTAGAACTGACATGGAGCAGCAAGATATAGCAATGGACTACTGTAGTGTACTACTATGTACTACTGATGAGCAGATTCGGTTTTACTCGGTTCTCAAAACGGCATCTTATTGGCTATCCAAAACACGTGACATCCGTGAGCCAATAAGATGCCATTTTGAGAACCGAGTAAAACCGAATCCGCTCATCACTACTATATACTGGTCACCACAATGCAGCACTGATACTGAGCACAGATATTGAGCACTGTTCAGGATACTAGAACTGACACGGAGCAGCAAGATAAAGCAATGGACTACTGTACTGTACTACTATATACTGGTCACCACAATGCAGCACTGATACTGAGCACTGATATTGAGCACTGTTCAGGATACTAGAATTGACACGGAGCAGCAAGATACAGCAATGGACTATTGTACTGCAGTATTATATACTGGTCACCACAATGCAGCACTGATACTGACCACAGATATTGAGCACTGTTCAGGATACTAGAACTGACATGGAGCAGCAAGATACAGCAATAGACAATTGTACAGTAGTATACTGGTCACCACAATGCAGCACTGATACTGAGCACAGATATTGAGCTATTTAGCTGATATTGGGCTATTCAGGCAGAGAACGTAGCCACGTCCTCTCCGCTCAATCTACAATGCATGAGTGAAAATGGCGGCGACGCGCTGCTCTTTATATGGAATCCAAATCTCGCGAGAATCCGACAGCGGGATGATGATGTTTTGCCTCGTTCGGGTTTTGCGAGTAAGGCGGGAAGAACCGAGGCTGCCTTGGACCCGTGTAAACCACGTGAAGTTGGGGGGTTTCGAATCTCGACGAACTGAACCCGCTCATCTCTAATTTGGACTGGCCACAGCTCCTCAGATCTTCACCAAGGTCATGGCAGTGATGACAGCCCATCTCCCACGATGTCCTCCGCAGTCATCTGCAAGTGACGGTAACCTTCCTCGCTAGTCCCAGCTCAGAGCATGGTGCACCTGGGGGTGCTCTTGGACACACAGTCAGCGACTGTTTCTGTCCCCAGAAAAGGTACTGAAGCTTCAGGACAGGAAGAGATGCTTCCTTTGTCGCCCCAGAGTGTCAATACACTCGGCGATGCAAGTACTTGGCCTGATGGTGTCGGAATTTGACATGGTAGAGTATGCTCAATTTCATTCCCGCCGTCTACAGAGATTAATCTTTTCCAAGTAGGATGGCCTACCTCAGCGGATCAGATCTCACATCATCGCTTTGACTCCGGAGGTTCGTGTGTCGCTGACTTGGTGGCTCCAGGACCAGCAATTGAGCAGGAACCGTCCCTTTTAGATCCCCGACTGGGTCCTGTTGACAACGGACGCCAGTCTGAGGGGATGGAGAGCAGTGTTGAAGCCACACTATTTTCAGGGTCGCTGGACCAAGAAGGAATCGCTCCTCCTGATAAACATTCTGAGGGCAGTGTTCAATGCACTATCTCTCATCCTGCCTATAGTACAGAACAGGCCTGTTCAACTACAACCATACAACGCCACCACGGTGGCATACATAAACCATCAAGGCGGCACCCGAAGCCGCATGGCAATGATGGAACTGTTAAAAATCCTTTGTTGGGCGGAAAACCATCTGCCAGCAATATCCGCAATGTTCATTCTGGGCGTCCTGAACTGGTAAGCGGACTTCCTCAGTCGCCAGGACATGCACGCCAGAGAGTGGAGTCTTCATCCAGAAGTCTTTCAACTCCTAGTGGACAGGTGGGGCCTACCAGATGTAGACCTGATGGCGTCTCGACACAATTACAAAGTTCCAGTCTTTGGATCACGGACCAGGGATCCTCAGGCACCGTTCGTGGATGCTCTGGCAATTCCATGAAACTTTTGGCTGCCCTACGTGTTCCCTCCAGTGTCACTCCTGCCCAGGGTCCTACAGAAGTTCAAACAAGAAGGAGGAATACTACTTCTAGTAGCTACAGCGTGGCCCAGATGACATTGGTTCTCAGACCTGCAGGGTCTGTCGACAGCATCCCCTTCTACTTCCTCAGCGACCAGACCTCCACATACAGGGCCCTTGTCTCTACCCAGACCTGGCCACACTGACTTTGACGGAGTGGCTCTTGAAGCATCACTCCTGAGGGCCAAAGGATTCTCCGAGGCGGTTATTCAAACTATGTTGAAGGCATGCAAACCGGCCTCTTCCTGGATTTTTTAGAGTCTGGAATTTTTACCTCACCTGGTGTGCTGATAAGAATTACGATATCTATAGATTCAGAACTTCCAGAATTCTGGCTTTTCTGCAAAGAGGCCTGGACTTAGGCCTTCGTCTGGCCTCCCTCAAGGTTCACATATCTGCCTTGTCGGTTTGGTTTCAGAGAAAAATTGCATCTATACCTCATGTTCATACTTTCTCTCAGTGTGTTCTTAGGATTCAGGCTCCCTATGTCCCTCCTGTGGCTCTATGGGATCTGTCTGTTGTGCTGAACGCCCTGCAGGAGTCTCTTTTTGAGCCTCTTGAATTGGTGGACCTTAAATGGCTTACAGTCAAGGTCCTGTTCTTTCTAGCTATTGTCTCTGCAAGACGGGTGTCGGACTTAGGTGCTGGGTTCTATCGCCCACCCTTTCTGATTTTTCACCGTGACCGGGCAGTTCTACGACCTCGCCCAGGTTATTTGCCCAAGGTGGTGTCATCTTTTCATCTTAATCAAGAGATTGTGATTCCGGCCTTTATTTCTTCGGACTTGTCGTCCAAAGAGCGGTCTTTGGATGTAGTAAGGGTTCTCCGCAGGGGCGGAACTGTGGGAGGCAGTGGAGTCGGCGGCCGCCGGGCTCCTGACCTCAAGGGGGCACATCTCCACCGTCTCTCACTGCCTGATCATCGCCGCTGCTACTTTTTTTTTTTTTTTTTCAACTCATTCTTGCAGACGGAGGGGCTAGGGGCGGTTGGCCCAGAGGGACACCATGTGAGTCCCTGCTAGGTCGGTCCCATGCAAACATCCGCGGCCGGCTGACGCTTGCTTCCGGGTTTGTGTTCCAGCAGCTGGAACACAACACAGAAGCTATTATCTGCTCCAGGCTCCAGCTAGCTGCCACTTCCGGGTGCCGTTCGACGGGAGCAGTGTCTGCAGCTGCTGGGCTCGTGTTAGTGGAAACATGTGACATGCACACTTGTTTCCATTGCCATTTGCTGTGTAGGGGCCGTTGTGGCCGGACAGAGCTGCCAGGGTGGTCAGAAGTGAAGCCATACCTCAGCAGCGTCAGGTAATTAACTGTCTCGGGACATCTCCACACTAGCTGACATCTGATCTGCACGGCCACAGTCGATCAGTGTTGTGTGCAGCCCACTGCCTATTCATCTCCCCCTCCTGCAGCTCCTGCTGTTAACTGTTTACTGCCATTCCTATAGCCAGGGCCCAGGGTGGGAGCACAGGAACTGATACTCTATGTGGTGGGAGTCGTCAGCCCTAAGGATTGTGTCAGTGCACCTGATTTATGTATAACACATCAGACCCCCTGCATGCTCTGCATGCACACACACAGTAGGTAAACATAGGCTGCTGGACCTGGCACTGCAGGGGTTACTTTTACTTCCCCCTTCATCTGCTTCAGACAGTGTGCTGGGAGATAAGAATCTTCTGACCATGGAGGACGATCTGATTGGATAGTATGGGGGCAGGTGGAAGGTGTACTGTACTGTGCCTTGCTGAACACTGTTTGCAAGTGAAGCGGGAAAGGTCCCATCCAGAGAGGTTAGAGGACACAGAGGGGGGGGGGGGGGGGGGCAGGGGGCATGGTAAAAAGGATCACTATTGCATACATGCCTTCATGGGCAATTAATACCAATTACATTGACATCATCCATTTTTACTAGTAATTATTGGCTGCAATTAGTTTTTATTTTATTTTGTTATTTACGACCAATATAGTTGTTCATTACATTGGTCCAATATGTAATCATAGGGGTAATTCAGACCTGATCATAGATGTGCAAAAAAACGCACATCTACGATCATTTTCTCTGACATGCGGAGGGACGCCCAGCACAGGGCAAGTCCACCCCGCATGCCGGGTCCTGCTCCCCCCTTCCCCGCATGCAGACATGCGAAAGCATCGCACAGCGGCGGTGCTTTTGCATGGTTTGAGTAGCCCTCTGCCTATGCAGCCTGCAAAGGCAGACAGCTGCCCACCGTGTTTTGGCCCGCTGCGTGTGCGTTGACAGCCCGTTCCCATCCTCCTCCAGGTCTTAAACTGCGTTCTGAAGAGAACGCAGTTTAGGACCTTGCACATGCGCTTATCGGCGTACGTGCATGTGACAGGGTCTGAATTAAGCCTCAAGTTCAGCTGTACGAGCAGTGCAGATACATTCATGTGACAATTATATCTAATTGTTATACATTTGTAGATGTGGGTGGGGTGCGGGGGTCGAGGTGTAGTTGGGGGTGCTTTAATAAATGTTAGAAGCACTGTGTTTTGTGTGTGCATGTTTTTAAGTGAGGTGTGTGTGTGTGTGTGAGTGTGTTTTTAAGGAAAGTTGTGTGTTCAAGTAAAAGAGGCATGTGTATGTGTGTGTGAGGCATGTGTGTAAGTGAGAGGCATGTGTGAGTGTGTGTGTGAGAGGCATGTGTGTAAGTGAGAGGCAAGGATTAAAGGAGGCATTTGAGCATTTCTACAGGACTATGGCCCTCATTCCGAGTTGTTCGCTCGCTAGCTGCTTTTAGCAGCAGTGCACACGCTAGGCCGCCGCCCTCTGGGAGCGTATCTTAGCAGAATTGCGACCGAAAGGTTAGCAGAACTGCACCAATATATTTTCATGCAGTTTCTGAGTAGCTCCAGACCTACTCCTACTTTGCGATCATTTCAGACTATTCCGTTCCTGTTTTGACATCACATACATGCCCTGCATTCAGCCAGCCACTCCCCCGTTTCCCCAGGCACGCCTGCGTTTTCATCTGACACGCCTGCGTTTTTTAGCACACTCCCGGAAAACGGTCAGCTACCACCCAGAAACACCCCATTCATGTCAATCATTTACTGATCAGCAGAGCAACTGGAAAGAGTCACTCAACCTTGTGTGAAACTGCATAGTTTTTTGTGAAAGCACGTCGCATATGCGCACTGCGACCCATACGCATGTGCAGAAATGCAGATTTTCAGCCTGATCGCTGTGCTGCAAACAACAGCAGCTAGCGATCAACTCGGAATTGCGGCCTATGTACAGAGCGCACACATGGTCTGGGTACACGCTACCTTACAAATATATGAAGGGGTGTCTGTTTCTGAATGCGTGTGTGTGTGTGAGAGGCGTGTGTGTGTGAGTGAAGAGGCATGTGTAAGTGAAAAGAGGCGTGTGTGTGTGTGTGTTTTTTAAAATATATTGATACACTGCTGCGCCAAAGCATCTCCATCGAGACCCGGTGGCGGGTGAGGGAGTACTGTAGGTGTACTATAAAGGTATGCTGGTGTCTGTTTTATTGTAATGACTGACTTGGAGTGCGTCCAATTTGTATGTGTATCTATATTACTGTTGGGAAAGGTACCTGAGCACGCTGCTACTGTTCACCCTGAGTGTCGGATAGTTACATATGGTATGTATGTCTATATGTAGGGGGGCACCAACATTTATCATGCCTCCGGGCGACTGGGACGAACTTACGCCACTGGCTCTCCGTATATATGTGGAGAGGACTGCCTCTATCAGGAGGTCAGATACCCTTTTTGTCCTGTTTGCTTTCCACAAAGGTGGCTGGCCTGCGAATAAGCAAACCTTGGATGGATTAGAATGGTGTTTGCACAAGCTTATGTGTAGGCTGGACTCCCAGCTCCTGCTGCTATTAAAGCCCATTCTACTCGGTCTGATGGACCTTCTTGGGCAGCCGACCGTGGCGCGTCTGCTGAACAATTGTGCAAGGCAGCTACGTGGTCCTCATTGAACACATATATTAGGTTCTATGCCTTTGATACTTCCGCCACCCAGGATGCTTCCTTTGGATGCCATGTTCTCATACCCGCTAAGGCGTGTCCCCTCCCTTGAGGAACTGCTTTAGGACATCCCCAATGTTTCTCTGTAGAAACCAATGTACCCTGCTGCAGAAAAGGAGTGTTATGGTAGACTTACCATGGTTAACACTCTTTCTGCGAGATACATTGGGTTTCACAGGGTGCCCACCCTGATGCACCTAGCTTCTATGGGTTTGTATGGCATTAGCTGCTGGTACCTTCTCCTGTTGTGAGAATGTGGTTCTATGTGACTAACATCTGCCTTCTCTCTTACCTGCTCCTGCATTGGACTGGTTAATGAAACTGTGCTCTCAGTGCCTGGAGGCAGGGCTATAGAGAAGGCCCTAATGCATCCTGGGACAGCCTAAAACTTTAGCCTGTTGGTGCCTCTGGATCAAGATCCACTCTACACCCTCTGTGGAACCCAATGTACCTCGCAGAAAGAGTGTTAACCATGGTAAGTCTACCATAACACTCCTTATTTAAATATATATGTCATTCTTAACTATTGCAGGAGGACAAGCCGGTGTACTGTTTTATATAAATCTTGCTTGTGAGACTAGTTGTGTAGATTTTTTTATTACGAATGTTCCTTGAGAGAATATTTAGTGTATTATAGTGTTGTTGTTTTTTTTTTTAATTATTATTTTAACAAGTAGTGGAGAGAAAGTAAATCCTATTCAAATTTATTACTGGGCTCTTAATGGTAATGAGGTATGAATTCCCATGAATAATAATATATATGTAAAATTGGAAAAAAAAGCGTGTTATTGACAATTTCCAGTGCCTGGCTCAATCGTATCTTTTCCTTTTCTTTTTAAATTCCCCAAATCATTGCTGCAGCTTGAGTCATGCAAACCAGCATAGGAGTGTTTTTTTTACCTCCTTTCGTTTGCTTTAAATTGCAAACTCTGTGTACTCAGTGGAGCTATAAAGATATACATACACATATAAATATATTGCTGCTCAAGTTGCTATGGTAAAGTTTTATATCAGAGGGACAGTTTAATCTCCTATTAGGTAATTTTTCAATATTCATTGAAACCGCTGCTGAGTGATTTATTCTTTCGATAGAGAACTATTTTAAAATAGCCTGTTCTGCAAATTCTCCAGGACTTTTCCAATGCACAGTAATATAGCACTCGCAGAGGGATGAAGGCATTGGCTGCGGAGGGAAATATCAGACTCTTTATTTTTAAATGCCTAAACTGGAACTTTTTTGAGAAGCGTCCATTGCATACAAATGTGTTTCCTCCCAAGAAGATTCATTTTATGAAGGATTATTACTGCCAGAGGCCAAACACTGAAGAACCGATAATTTACCAGCAAGCTGCACATCCACCAAACATACATAATGCTCTCTATAAAGACCAAAGAGAATACATTGAAGAAATGCACAGTATCAGGTGAAGTATATATGACAGTGTTTCTGAGCATTTACAAATTTGGAAGAAAATATAAACTTCAAATGCGGCATCATTTTCTCATCTTTCTGTGGGTGAGTTGTATCAAGCCTTGGAGAAGGATAAAGTAGAGAAGCTGCCCAAAGCGACCAGATTATAATTGTCATTTATCAAGTACAGTCTTTAAAATTTTTCTTTTTCCTCAGAAAAGTGAGCAGTCTGGTGGTTATAGCAAGGATTTTAGTCAAAGGAACACTAGTCAGACTCAGTATCTGTGATGGGGTTAGTGAATTAGGCAAGGGAACAAGATATATGATTTGCATAAGTGCTAAATGATACAAATTGCCCCATCATCACCCCATCATACCTACTTTACAAAAAAGAGATACAGGATAGGGTATGGTGGCCTAAACTCTCAGGACTTCATGGGGCTTCGATAGATGGACGTCCTCCAGACATTCCAGAAGATTGGAAAAGGGGGGGACCTGGATTGCACATCCTATTACTAAAGATCAATGGGCGGGATGTATTAACACCGGTTACCGCAGCGATGTTGATCGCATATGTACTAACATATGCGATCAACATCGCGATGCGGTGACGGAGGCCCCCCGCGATACCTGTTAGGTGGTCTGCGGGGGGTCTCCGTCACCTCCCCGGGGTCCCCACACTGGCTAGATGCCGGGAAGCAGCAGCAGGCTGCCCCCGGCACCTCCTCCTCCCCCCTGCAGCCGGAAGGACGTCCGGCTGCGTTGCTAGGGGGAGGAGGGCACTACCTTCCGGGTCCAGGGCAGCCTGGAGGAAGGTAAGCCAGGGGGAAGGGGGGTCGGCGTCTGCGGCGGGGGTCGACGGTGTCGGCGGGTTGCGGCGGTCGGCGAAAAGAAGCCCATAGGCTTCTATAGGGTTTCGCCATCCAGAGATGGCGAAACCCTGGACGCCGAAAACGCTGCGGTAGGGTCTTAGTAAATATGAAAATGCGGTAAAACCCCCGTTTTCGGGGGTTTTACCGCATTTTTGCTTTAGTACATCCCGCCCATTAAGAGGTGCTATCATGCTGAGGCTTCTAATACTATGCTGGTGGAAGACCAGAGGCACACTCTAAGCACTAAGAACACTCACAATTAACATGGAGTATAATTGAAGTTCTTAGCCCACATTTGCGCAAATATGCGGGCCCATATACCGCGGCCAGGTGACTTCATCACATGGGTCCCTAACATTCCTAATACTATCACATTCTATAAATTTATTCAGGACTTACCTCTAAATAGGGCCTTATCAATGTGTGATCTGAAATGCAGGAACCCAGCTAATTAAAACACCTGAGGGTGAATGGGAGGAGTGCCAGTGCTAAAGGGGCTAATTCAGTAAGTTTAGCAAATTCTACTAATCAGCAGAATTTGCTATCCTTTTCCTAGCATGCTGGGCAAGGCCGTCCAGAATGCTGACCGGAGCCTCCCCCCCTTCAACAAGCAGAAATTGCGAGTGATCGCAATTTCTGCTTGTTAGCAGAAATACAGGAAGCTTTTGCCGGCACAGCTGCCGTGATCATGTCCACGACACGCCCCCATTCGGCCAACTCCACCTCCCATCCGTGCCGCACCGCTCCGTCTCCTCCCTGGAAACGGAGCGTTGCCTGCCCCGCGACCGCCTCTGCCTGATTGACAGGCAGAGGCGATCACATTTCCTGCAGCCCCCCCGGGGCGATCCAACCTGAATTAGCCCCAAAATTCACATCAGGCTTGAGGCTCATACATAGGTTTAAAACAAGGACACGCATGAATTACACAGGCTCTGTGGCTGATTATAACCAGGTGAAATGCAGGCTTGAATTAAGCCAACCACAGAACCTGTGTAACTCATGAGTGTCCCGGTTTAAAGGGATAGTATGGTAAGCCTACTCATAGCTCTCTTACTCCTGTTATGGCTCACAATAGAATTGCATTTGTATACTGATTGTAATGCATTGGCAGCCTGTAAATGTGAATGCAAATGCGTTAATTCACATGAGAGATAAAATGTATAAAATCCAATTTGTGTTGTCTTGTATGTATAACTATAAATGTTTTACCTCAGAAACCGTATTGAGAAAGAGATAATATTATCCATGGGATTGCCAGAGAAAAACAGCCACAACAGTGTCACAAGTGTTAGATCAATACTGGTAATGTCACATATTTCTGCAGCATACAGCAAGGCGTACAGTGTAGTCATTGGTACAGTAACACAACCCTGAAGCTCATTATTCCTGTGATGAATACATCCAAAGCAGATCTATTCAAAAGCTGAATCTACAGTAAGCTGCAATTATTTTTCCTCATCAGCTCTTTTGATATGAACTCAGCCCTAAAAGGCCTACAGGTATATTTATCAAAGTCACACTCACACTTGTCAGGTAGGTTTGCGCTCTATTTAGTGAAATTTAAACTGATATTGCAAGTCACTTGTGCTACTGTGGTAAAGTGAAACGAATGCAAATTTGCAATTGCTGTGAATATATTCATAAGGTTTCCCATGAATTTGTGGGGAAAAAAGTATACTGAATTTTATTGATCCAGTGGTTAGATGTGAGTCTAAGTGTAGAAAAATGACAGAAACCAAATGGGCTCTATCCTGGCAGTGTTTAGCGTGGTTAAACCACTCCGCTGCACAGTCCCTTACACAGAAATACAGTAATAAATCATTTCAGCAGTGATCATAAAGTAACTACTGTATATGTATAAATTAGAGATGTGCACTTGAAATTTTTCGGGTTTTGTGTTTTGGTTTTGGGTTCGGTTCCGCGGCCGTGTTTTGGGTTCGACCGCGTTTTGGCAAAACCTCACCGAATTTTTTTTGTCGGATTCGGGTGTGTTTTGGATTCGGGTGTTTTTTTCAAAAAACCCTAAAAAACAGCTTAAATCATAGAATTTGGGGGTCATTTTGATCCCAAAGTATATTAACCTCAAAAACCATAATTTCCACTCATTTTCAGTCTATTCTGAATACCTCACACCTCACAATATTATTTTTAGTCCTAAAATTTGCACCGAGGTCGCTGGATGACTAAGCTAAGCGACCCTAGTGGCCGACACAAACACCTGGCCCATCTAGGAGTGGCACTGCAGTGTCACGCAGGATGGCCCTTCCAAAAAACACTCCCCAAACAGCACATGACGCAAAGAAGAAAAAAAGAGGCGCAATGAGGTAGCTGTGTGAGTAAGATAAGCGACCCTAGTGGCCGACACAAACACCTGGCCCATCTAGGAGTGGCACTGCAGTGTCACGCAGGATGGCCCTTCCAAAAAACACTCCCCAAACAGCACATGACGCAAAGAAGAAAAAAAGAGGCGCAATGAGGTAGCTGTGTGAGTAAGCTAAGCGACCCTAGTGGCCGACACAAACACCTGGCCCATCTAGGAGTGGCACTGCAGTGTCACGCAGGATGGCCCTTCCAAAAAACACTCCCCAAACAGCACATGACACAAAGAAGAAAAAAAGAGGCGCAATGAGGTAGCTGTGTGAGTAAGCTAAGCGACCCTAGTGGCCGACACAAACACCTGGCCCATCTAGGAGTGGCACTGCAGTGTCACGCAGGATGGCCCTTCCAAAAAACACTCCCCAAACAGCACATGACGCAAAGAAGAAAAAAAAAAGGCGCAATGAGGTAGCTGTGTGAGTAAGCTAAGCGACCCTAGTGGCCGACACAAACACCTGGCCCATCTAGGAGTGGCACTGCAGTGTCACGCAGGATGGCCCTTCCAAAAAACACTCCCCAAACAGCACATGACGCAAAGAAGAAAAAAAGAGGCGCAATGAGGTAGCTGTGTGAGTAAGATAAGCGACCCTAGTGGCCGACACAAACACCTGGCCCATCTAGGAGTGGCACTGCAGTGTCACGCAGGATGGCCCTTCCAAAAAACACTCCCCAAACAGCACATGACGCAAAGAAGAAAAAAAGAGGCGCAATGAGGTAGCTGTGTGAGTAAGATAAGCGACCCTAGTGGCCGACACAAACACCTGGCCCATCTAGGAGTGGCACTGCAGTGTCACGCAGGATGGCCCTTCCAAAAAACACTCCCCAAACAGCACATGACGCAAATAAGAAAAAAAGAGGCGCAATGAGGTAGCTGTGTGAGTAAGCTAAGCGACCCTAGTGGCCGACACAAACACCTGGCCCATCTAGGAGTGGCACTGCAGTGTCACGCAGGATGGCCCTTCCAAAAAACACTCCCCAAACAGCACATGACGCAAAGAAGAAAAAAAGAGGCGCAATGAGGTAGCTGTGTGAGTAAGCTAAGCGACCCTAGTGGCCGACACAAACACCTGGCCCATCTAGGAGTGGCACTGCAGTGTCACGCAGGATGGCCCTTCCAAAAAACACTCCCCAAACAGCACATGACGCAAAGAAGAAAAAAAAAAGGCGCAATGAGGTAGCTGTGTGAGTAAGCTAAGCGACCCTAGTGGCCGACACAAAGACCTGGCCCAACTAGGAGTGGCACTGCAGTGTCACGCAGGATGGCCCTTCCAAAAAACACTCCCCAAACAGCACATGACGCAAAGAAGAAAAAAAGAGGCGCAATGAGGTAGCTGTGTGAGTAAGATAAGCGACCCTAGTGGCCGACACAAACACCTGGCCCATCTAGGAGTGGCACTGCAGTGTCACGCAGGATGGCCCTTCCAAAAAACACTCCCCAAACAGCACATGACGCAAAGAAAAATGAAAGAAAAAAGAGGTGCAAGATGGAATTGTCCTTGTGCCCTCCCACCCACCCTTATGTTGTATAAACAGGACATGCACACTTTAACCAACCCATCATTTCAGTGACAGGGTCTGCCACACGACTGAGACTGAAATGACGGGTTGGTTTGGACCCCCACCGAAAAAGAAGCAATTAATCTCTCCTTGCACAAACTGGCTCTACAGAGGCAAGATGTCCACCTCATCATCATACTCCGATATATCACCGTGTACATCCCGCTCCTCACAGATTATCAATTCGTCCCCACTGGAATCCACCATCTCAGCTCCCTGTGTACTTTGTGGAGGCAATTGCTGCTGGTCAATGTCTCCACGGAGGAATTGATTATAATTCATTTTAATGAACATCATCTTCTCCACATTTTCTGGAAGTAACCTCATACGCCGATTGCTGACAAGGTGAGCGGCGGCACTAAACACTCTTTCGGAGTACACACTTGTGGGAGGGCAACTTAGGTAGAATAAAGCCAGTTTGTGCAAGGGCCTCCAAATTGCCTCCTTTTCCTGCCAGTATAAGTACGGACTGTCTGACGTGCCTACTTGGATGCGGTCACTCATATAATCCTCCACCATTCTTTCAATGGTGACAGAATCATATGCAGTGACAGTAGATGACATGTCCGTAATCGTTGTCAGGTCCTTCAGTCCGGACCAGATGTCAGCATCAGCAGTCGCTCCAGACTGCCCTGCATCACCGCCAGCGGGTGGGCTCGGAATTCTGAGCCTTTTCCTCGCACCCCCAGTTGCGGGAGAATGTGAAGGAGGAGATGTTGACAGGTCGCGTTCCGCTTGACTTGACAATTTTGTCACCAGCAGGTCTTTGAACCCCAGCAGACTTGTGTCTGCCGGAAAGAGAGATCCAAGGTAGGTTTTAAATCTAGGATCGAGCACGGTGGCCAAAATGTAGTGCTCTGATTTCAACAGATTGACCACCCGTGAATCCTTGTTAAGCGAATTAAGGGCTCCATCCACAAGTCCCACATGCCTAGCGGAATCGCTCCCTTTTAGCTCCTCCTTCAATGCCTCCAGCTTCTTCTGCAAAAGCCTGATGAGGGGAATGACCTGACTCAGGCTGGCAGTGTCTGAACTGACTTCACGTGTGGCAAGTTCAAAAGGTTGCAGAACCTTGCACAACGTTGAAATCATTCTCCACTGCGCTTGAGACAGGTACATTCCACCTCCTATATCGTGCTCAATTGTATAGGCTTGAATGGCCTTTTGCTGCTCCTCCAACCTCTGAAGCATATAGAGGGTTGAATTCCACCTCGTTACCACTTCTTGCTTCAGATGATGGCAGGGCAGGTTCAGGCGTTTTTGGTGGTGCTCCAGTCTTCTGTACGTGGTGCCTGTACGCCGAAAGTGTCCCGCAATTCTTCTGGCCACCGACAGCATCTCTTGCACGCCCCTGTCGTTTTTTAAAAAATTCTGCACCACCAAATTCAAGGTATGTGCAAAACATGGGACGTGCTGGAATTTGCCCATATTTAATGCACACACAATATTGCTGGCGTTGTCCGATGCCACAAATCCACAGGAGAGTCCAATTGGGGTAAGCCATTCCGCGATGATCTTCCTCAGTTGCCGTAAGAGGTTTTCAGCTGTGTGCGTATTCTGGAAACCGGTGATACAAAGCGTAGCCTGCCTAGGAAAGAGTTGGCGTTTGCGAGATGCTGCTACTGGTGCCGCCGCTGCTGTTCTTGCGGCGGGAGTCCATACATCTACCCAGTGGGCTGTCACAGTCATATAGTCCTGACCCTGCCCTGCTCCACTTGTCCACATGTCCGTGGTTAAGTGGACATTGGGTACAGCTGCATTTTTTAGGACACTGGTAACTCTTTTTCTGAGGTCTGTTTACATTTTCGGTATCGCCTGCCTAGAGAAATGGAACCTAGATGGTATTTGGTACCGGGGACACAGTACCTCCAACAAGTCTCTAGTTGGCTCTGCAGTAATGATGGATACCGGAACCACGTTTCTCACCACCCAGGATGCCAAGGCCTCAGTTATCCGCTTTGCAGCAGGATGACTGCTGTGATATTTCATCTTCCTCGCAAAGGACTGTTGGACAGTCAATTGCTTGGTGGAAGTAGTAAAAGTGGTCTTACGACTTCCCCTCTGGGATGACCATCGACTCCCAGCAGCAACAACAGCAGCGCCAGCAGCAGTAGGCGTTACACGCAAGGATGCATCGGAGGAATCCCAGGCAGGAGAGGACTCGTCAGAATTGCCAGTGACATGGCCTGCAGGACTATTGGCATTCCTGGGGAAGGAGGAAATTGACACTGAGGGAGTTGGTGGGGTGGTTTGCGTGAGCTTGGTTACAAGAGGAAGGGATTTACTGGTCAGTGGACTGCTTCCGCTGTCGCCCAAAGTTTTTGAACTTGTCACTGACTTATTATGAATGCGCTGCAGGTGACGTATAAGGGAGGATGTTCCGAGGTGGTTAACGTCCTTACCCCTACTTATTACAGCTTGACAAAGGCAACACATGGCTTGACAAATGTTGTCCGCATTTCTGGTGAAATACTTCCACACCGAAGAGCTGATTTTTTTGGTATTTTCACCAGGCATGTCAACGGCCCTATTCCTCCCACGGACAACAGGTGTCTCTCCGGGTGCCTGACTTAAACAAACCACCTCACCATCAGAATCCTCCTTGTCAATTTCCTCCCCAGCGCCAGCAACACCCATATCCTCCTCATCCTGGTGTACTTCAACACTGACATCTTCAATCTGACTATCAGGAACTGGACTGCGGGTGCTCCTTCCAGCACTTGCAGGGGGCGTGCAAATGGTGGAAGGCGCATGCTCTTCACGTCCAGTGTTGGGAAGGTCAGGCATCGCAACCGACACAATTGGACTCTCCTTGTGGATTTGGGATTTCGAAGAACGCACAGTTCTTTGCGGTGCTTTTGCCAGCTTGAGTCTTTTCAGTTTTCTAGCGAGAGGCTGAGTGCTTCCATCCTCATGTGAAGCTGAACCACTAGCCATGAACATAGGCCAGGGCCTCAGCCGTTCCTTGCCACTCCGTGTGGTAAATGGCATATTGGCAAGTTTACGCTTCTCCTCCGACAATTTTATTTTAGATTTTGGAGTCCTTTTTTTACTGATATTTGGTGTTTTGGATTTTACATGCTCTGTACTATGACATTGGGCATCGGCCTTGGCAGACGACGTTGCTGGCATTTCATCGTCTCGGCCATGACTAGTGGCAGCAGCTTCAGCACGAGGTGGAAGTGGATCTTGATCTTTCCCTAATTTTGGAACCTCAACATTTTTGTTCTCCATATTTTAATAGGCACAACTAAAAGACACAGAGGTAGCTACAGCCGTGGACTACCGTACTGTGTCTGCTGCTAATATAGACTGGATGATAATGAGATTAAATCAATATATATTATATCACACTAGTACTGCAGCCTGACAGGTAGCTATATTTATTATGTAATGACTGATGACGGACCTGCTGGACACTGTCAGCTCAGCAGCACCGCAGACTGCTACAGTAAGCTACTATAGTAGTATGTATAAAGAAGAAAGAAAAAAAAAAACCACGGGTAGGTGGTATACAATTATGGATGGACGAGCGACTGCCGACACAGAGGTAGCTACAGCCGTGGACTACCGTACTGTGTCTGCTGCTATATAGACTGGATGATAATGAGATGAAATCAATATATATTATATCACACTAGTACTGCAGCCGGACAGGTAGATATATTTATTATGTAATGACTGATGACGGACCTGCTGGACACTGTCAGCTCAGCAGCACCGCAGACTGCTACAGTAAGCTACTATAGTAGTATGTATAAAGAAGAAAAAAAAAAACCACGGGTAGGTGGTATACAATTATGGATGGACGAGCGACTGCCGACACAGAGGTAGCTACAGCCGTGGACTACCGTACTGTGTCTGCTGCTAATATAGACTGGATGATAATGAGATGAAATCAATATATATTATATCACACTAGTACTGCAGCCGGACAGGTAGATATATTTATTATGTAATGACTGATGACGGACCTACTGGACACTGTCAGCTCAGCAGCACCGCAGACTGCTACAGTAAGCTACTATAGTAGTATGTATAAAGAAGAAAGAAAAAAAAAAACCACGGGTAGGTGGTATACAATTATGGATGGACGAGCGACTGCCGACACAGAGGTAGCTACAGCCGTGGACTACCGTACTGTGTCTGCTGCTAATATAGACTGGATGATAATGAGATGAAATCAATATATATTATATCACACTAGTACTGCAGCCGGACAGGTAGCTATATTTATTATGTAATGACTGATGACGGACCTGCTGGACACTGTCAGCTCAGCAGCACCGCAGACTGCTACAGTAAGCTACAATAGTAGTATGTATAAAGAAGAAAGAAAAAAAAAAACCACGGGTAGGTGGTATACAATTATGGATGGACGAGCGACTGCCGACACAGAGGTAGCTACAGCCGTGGACTACCGTACTGTGTCTGCTGCTAATATAGACTGGATGATAATGAGATGAAATCAATATATATTATATCACACTAGTACTGCAGCCGGACAGGTAGCTATATTTATTATGTAATGACTGATGACGGACCTGCTGGACACTGTCAGCTCAGCAGCACCGCAGACTGCTACAGTAAGCTACTATAGTAGTATGTATAAAGAAGAAAGAAAAAAAAAAACACGGGTAGGTGGTATACAATTATGGATGGACGAGCGACTGCCGACACAGAGGTAGCTACAGCCGTGGACTACCGTACTGTGTCTGCTGCTAATATAGACTGGATGATAATGAGATGAAATCAATATATATATATATATAATATCACTAGTACTGCAGCCGGACAGGTAGATATATTTATTATGTAATGACTGATGACGGACCTGCTGGACACTGTCAGCTCAGCAGCACCGCAGACTGCTACAGTAAGCTACTATAGTAGTATGTATAAAGAAGAAAGAAAAAAAAAAACCACGGGTTGGTGGTATACAATTATGGATGGACGAGCGACTGCCGACACAAAGGTAGCTACAGCCGTGGACTACCGTACTGTATCTGCTGCTAATATAGACTGGATGATAATGAGATGAAATCAATATATATTATATCACACTAGTACTGCAGCCGGACAGGTAGATATATTTATTATGTAATGACTGATGACGGACCTGCTGGACACTGTCAGCTCAGCAGCACCGCAGACTGCTACAGTAAGCTACTATAGTAGTATGTATAAAGAAGAAAAAAAAAAAACCACGGGTAGGTGGTATACAATTATGGATGGACGAGCGACTGCCGACACAGAGGCAGCTACAGCCGTGGACTACCGTACTGTGTCTGCTGCTAATATAGACTGGATGATAATGAGATGAAATCAATATATATTATATCACACTAGTACTGCAGCCGGACAGGTAGATATATTTATTATGTAATGACTGATGACGGACCTGCTGGACACTGTCAGCTCAGCAGCACCGCAGACTGCTACAGTAAGCTACTATAGTAGTATGTATAAAGAAGAAAGAAAAAAAAAACCACGGGTAGGTGGTATACAATTATGGATGGACGAGCGACTGCCGACACAGAGGTAGCTACAGCCGTGGACTACCGTACTGTGTCTGCTGCTAATATAGACTGGATGATAATGAGATGAAATCAATATATATATATATAATATCACTAGTACTGCAGCCGGACAGGTAGATATATTTATTATGTAATGACTGATGACGGACCTGCTGGACACTGTCAGCTCAGCAGCACCGCAGACTGCTACAGTAAGCTACTATAGTAGTATGTATAAAGAAGAAAGAAAAAAAAAAAAACCACGGGTAGGTGGTATACAATTATGGATGGACGAGCGACTGCCGACACAGAGGTAGCTACAGCCGTGGACTACCGTACTGTGTCTGCTGCTAATATAGACTGGATGATAATGAGATGAAATCAATATATATTATATCACACTAGTACTGCAGCCGGACAGGTAGCTATATTTATTATGTAATGACTGATGACGGACCTGCTGGACACTGTCAGCTCAGCAGCACCGCAGACTGCTACAGTAAGCTACTATAGTAGTATGTATAAAGAAGAAAGAAAAAAAAAACCACGGGTAGGTGGTATACAATTATGGATGGACGAGCGACTGCCGACACAGAGGTAGCTACAGCCGTGGACTACCGTACTGTGTCTGCTGCTAATATAGACTGGATGATAATGAGATGAAATCAATATATATATATATAATATCACTAGTACTGCAGCCGGACAGGTAGATATATTTATTATGTAATGACTGATGACGGACCTGCTGGACACTGTCAGCTCAGCAGCACCGCAGACTGCTACAGTAAGCTACTATAGTAGTATGTATAAAGAAGAAAGAAAAAAAAAAAAAACCACGGGTAGGTGGTATACAATTATGGATGGACGAGCGACTGCCGACACAGAGGTAGCTACAGCCGTGGACTACCGTACTGTGTCTGCTGCTATATAGACTGGATGATAATGAGATGAAATCAATATATATATATATATATAATATCACTAGTACTGCAGCCGGACAGGTATATATATTTATTATGTAATGACTGATGACGGCCCTGCCGGACACTGTCAGCTCAGCAGCACAGCAGACTGCTACAGTAAGCTACTATAGTAGTATGTATAAAGAAGAAAGAAAAAAAAAAAACCACGGGTAGGTGGTATACAATATTATATATATATATTATAAACAATTATATATATATATATATATATATATTAAACTGGTGGTGATTATTAAACTGGTGGTCAGGTCACTGGTCACACTATCAGCAACTTGCAAGTAGTACTCCTAAGCAGACAATCACAATATATATTATACTGGTGGTCAGTGTGGTCACAATGGCAGTGTGGCACTCTGGCAGCAAAAGTGTGCACTGTACGTTATATGTACTCCTGAGTCCTGCTCTCAGACTCTAACTGCTCCCCACTGTCAGTGTCTCCCCCACAAGTCAGATAATACAGTCACACTATCTATCACTTCAGCAAGTAACTACTAGTACTCCTCCTAATGCTCCCCAAAATTACTACTGTGTCTCTCTCTACTGTCTCACTCTCTTCTCTATAAACGGAGAGGACGCCAGCCACGTCCTCTCCCTATGAATCTCAATGCACGTGTGAAAATGGCGGCGACGCGCGGCTCCTTACATAGAATCCGAGTCTCGCGATAGAATCCGAGCCTCGCGAGAATCCGACAGCGGGATGATGACGTTCGGGCGCGCTCGGGTTAACCGAGCAAGGCGGGAAGATCCGAGTCGCTCGGCCCCGTGTAAAAAAAACTGAAGTTCGGGCGGGTTCGGTTTCCGAGGAACCGAACCCGCTCATCTCTAGTATAAATCACATGTAAGCTACCGATGGACAAAAAAGGAAATTCATAAATGTAATAAATAACAATCATATGAAAATTCACAGAATAAAATTCATATAAGGCAAATGCCTCAGTACCTAAAACCCATATATTTTATTCATAAATATGCAGAAAAATCAGTCATATAAAAGCCTGATCCTTTAATATTCACAACCGGAAGGAGCTATTCAGAATGATTGCTGGTACAATACTTCCTTTATATGGATAGGACTGCTCAATAATAGTGCACATTTACCACAGGTAATCCCTTGAGCATGTAACATGTAATGTCGGTGACCTCAAATTAAATATGGTGCCCATGGTTGGCTCAATCCAAATCAGGTTGTCCAAGGAAGAACCACAGTTGAGTATCCAGCTGGTTACATGCGGGAGTTGGAACTGACCTACTGTACAGTAGTTGCTTGCCTGCAGTCTTCTGCAGGGGATCCACCGCTCCAGGCTTTACCACATGGCCACCCCTCTATGGAAGCCTGTCACCTGCTGATCCTCAGAAGTGCTGGTATGCATGGAGCTTATATCTAGCAGTGGTTCTCAAATTCAGTTCTAAGGACCCCAAACAATTCACTTTTTGTATCTGCTAGATTATCTGGAAAATGTGAACTGTTTGGGGTCCAGAGAACAGAGTTTGAAAACCATTGGAATTTATTTCTTTTTTCCAATTTTTCATCTGTTTTTTGTCTTTGATTCTGCATTATAGTAAATCAGTTATGTACCTTTGGCATGGGTGGTCTTCAGTTTGCCGGCATCAGTGCCGTTTCTTGCGGCGGGCGAGCCGTGCAACCGCACAGGGCGCCCGCCGTGGCACTTCTTGAGGACTTTGAATCCCCCCTCCCCTCTCCTCCTGAGTGCCCAGCTCGGGGGGGCGGGGTTTCGCGGAATGACGCGTTTGCGTCGTGACGTCACAACGCAAACGCGTCATTCCGCGAAAACCCGCCCCCCAAGCTGGGCACTCGGTAGGAGGGAGAAGGGGGAGCCAAGCCGGCTGGCGGCGGCGCCGGGCAGACGAGGGAGAGGCGGCTGAAGAGCGGCAAGAACCGCGTCAAATGTAAGTCAGCCCCTCTCCCTCTCTCCCTCACCCCCACCACCACCTGCCGTACTGTGTAAAATGGGGACACCTGTCTGCCGGAATGTGTAAAATGGGGGCACGTACCTGTCTTAATGTGTAAAATAGGGACACTTGCCTGCCGGAATGTGTAAAATGGGGACACTTGCCTGCCGGAATGTGTAAAATGGGGACACTTGCCTGCCGGAATGTGTAAAATGGGGACACCTGTCTGCCGGAATGTGTAAAATGGGGACGCAGTCTGCTGTAATGTGTAAAATGGGGGCACGTGCCTGCTGTACTGTGTAAAATGGGGACTCTTGCCTGCCGGAATGTGTAAAATGGGGACACCTGTCTGCCAGAATGTGTAAAATGGGGACACTTGCCTGCCGGAATGTGTAAAATGGGGACATGTGCCTGCCGGAATGTGTAAAATGGGGACACTTGCCTGCCGGAATGTGTAAAATGGGGACACTTGCCTGCCGGAATGTGTAAAATGGGGACGCAGTCTGCTGTAATGTGTAAAATGGGGACACTTGCCTACCGTGCTGTGTAAAATGGGGACACTTTCCTGCCGTGCTGTGTAAAATGGGGTCGCGTGCCTGCTGTAATGTGTAAAATGAGGACTTTTTTTTTTTTGTTATCCTGTGGTGGCCGTGATGATGAGATCAGATGAGGCCACGCCCCATCTTAATAAAGCCACGCCCATTTTAACGAGGCCATGCCCCCTTGCCGGGAGCGTGCTTTCACTCTTTATATCTATGGGGGGGCGCATTTTTTTTATGTGAATGGGGGGGGTGGGGGGCACATTTCTAAATCTCGCACTGGGAGCCAAATTGGCTAGAAACGGCCCTGGCCGGCATACAGTACACTTGCGCCGGAATCCCAACACCCGGCATACCGACACCTTTTCTCCCTCTTGGGGGTCCACGATCCCCCTAAAGGGAGAATAGATATGCAACACCGCGTCCGCAGCGAGCCCACAAGGGGCTCATTTGCGCTCGCCCAGCTGTCGGTATGCCGTGCGGTCGGGATCTGGTGCCGGTATGCTGGCTGGCATACCATACTACACCCTTTGGCATCTGGCTCTATGGAACGGTGCAGCTGGATTCATGGTTCTCATTTCATGTTGTGTTATTTCAAATTTCTTGCATTCATGATATTGTCAAGAAGAAAATAATTTTTAGTGGGAGGGAAAAATATTTGTAAATTACAGTTATGTGCAAACTTAATTTATTTTAGCCTTTTTACCTTTAAGCTGAACATCCACTGGACTTTAGATTTTATCTTTTTGTCTGTTACTTGTAACTTTTACTTCAGCTAACTTACACACAGACCTTTAAATTTGTGCTACCAACTACTTCATACATTTCTCTAACCGTCTACACTAGCCATAGCCCCAGGTATTGCTCCATGTAGCCATTCTTTCCCGCATTCAAGAATTGCATCTGGTGATTGATCCTCCTATTTACCCCACATTCATTTCCTGACTGTGCATTTCAGGACTAGGGGAGCCCTGGGACAGAGGGCTTTACTGAGCAACAAAACAGGGTTTCAGCAAAGGGTAAAAGAAAGATAATAACATTTGTGACATACAATACTGCAGGTTGTAGTGCAGCTTTTATAAATATTTTAAGACAATTCACATTTTAATAAAACTAGTCATGGTTCAGTAAATTGTGATAAGATTATAATTATATTTAATCAAATTATCTTTGTTATATTCATAGTCAAATAAATGTTTACTGTCTGTCATCATTATTCTTTCTACAAAATACATATCTGTTATTTAAATTACAATAATCCTGTCAAAATGTAAATATTTTATACACTTGTTGAGATATAAAATATTCATTATGTCAACTTTGGATGTTGAATGCAATTAAAAAAATAAAGATGATTTGTGTTATTTTTTGACATTTCAGTAATTTTAAGCAACAACAGTTTATCGGATGAGATTAACATAAAAAAAAAAACATCAAATGAATTATTTCCTAAATCATCTGATACTTGTATTTTTCACAAATTTTCCACTTTTTTCTGCAAATGAACAGGAGTTGATTTGTTGGTAGTTTATCTCTCTTAAATGTACCACTCTCCAAGGCTTAGAACCTCTGCCCCTACTGTATTCTGTACATATTTACAGTGAGAATTGCCCTGTTGCTCTGACTGTAGTGTATTGCACACAGTAAGTTATCAGGAAATGTAGCATATGACCAGTGCTTGAAGTGGCCATGAAGAGGTGGTAGTACTCATTTTCTCCACCAACTACTCCCCCTCCAATTAGGCAGACTGGGGCTGGTGCTAGGGTTTTGCAGCACCCCCCTGCAAATTATAAATTTGTGCCCGGTCTCCCACACTTTACAAAGGGACAGTGCACGTTGAATTCACATTACGCAACACATTAGTACCCCTTATACATGTTATGTCACACAGTAGTGCCTCTTATACACAATCCCCACAGTAGTGCCCCTTAAACACAATGCCCACAGTAGTAGTGCCCCTCACATATAATGCCCACAGTAGTAGTGCCGCTTATACAATTAATGCCCACACTAGTAGTGCCACTTACACATACTGCACACAGTAGTAGTGCCCCTTACATATAATGCCCAAAGTAGTGCCACTTATAGACATAATGCTCACAGTAGTGCCCCTTATACACATAATGCCCACAGTAGTAGTGCCCCTTATACATGTGAGGAAGATAAATGTATTGAGCTTAAGCAGTGTCAGCCATGTTTGTTAAGTAGCAGCCAGGAAGTAATGAAGTAGAAGTATGCTTTGCTGGATAAATCATAATAATGCTGACATTTCACAGTTAGTACGTTCTGTGCAAAGCAAGGTCGTAGCTATACTGTAAGTCTTGAAAACATGTTATTAGACAGTTTCTGTGTGTTTAGACTTCTAGTGAAGGACACGTAGGAGGGTGTCAGCCTGAGAGGAGTTATGGGAAGAGATGCATTATGGTTTTGAAATGTGACGTGTATCAAGTGTTCATGCAAGTACCTTTTTTCTCTATATAATGTCATGCAGAATAAAGTGGAGGCAGTCTCATTTGGTGGACATAACTGTGTGTGTTGTCTGCTTCCTGGAATTCCCAATCGATTGGTAAACAAAGGGTAACGAACAGACAATTGAAGGAGATTGATAGTAGGAGGTTTATCTCCGACACATGTAATGCCCACAATAGTGCCCCTTATACACATTTCTGCCTCTGTTACTCTTACAGCTCCCTGCCATGAACCTCCAGCAGCTTCCCTGCCTCTCAGTGTCCATCCAGCCCCCTCTTACTTTGTCTTCAGCATGCAAAGTCTGCTCCTCTTTGTGGCTCTTCTTCACTTCAGCCGCGCTGATGGCATGACATCAAATATGCAGCACTGGAAAAGGAAGCCATTGGGACTTGAGGAGGGAATGAATGCCAGCCGACAGACACAGCCTTTGTGAATACCAGGAGGGGGGAAGGGGCTGCAGGCGGTGGAGGACCATGGAGTTGCCGGGACCTGAGGAAGGTGGAAGAGGACACAGCTCGTCAGTGACACCAGCGCTGTCCACATCATCTATTGACATGGTTGAGGGAACAGGCTTCTCTGTTTGAATTACTAAGCAGGCGGAGGCAGAACTAGTTCCCTTTACCATTACAGGTGGCGGAACTCGGTTCCACACCGTTCCTGACCACTTTAACCCCTGCATATGACTCATTTGTTGAGTTTAGAAATGCTTCAATAACTCAAACTGCTTTGACATTCTTACCGTAAGCTGGTTTGGTCTGTTTCGACTAATACCCCACCCTCAGATGTCAGACATTGAACTGAAGCTCATGATTCGACTGCCGCAGTTGTAGTTCTTGTTCACAATTTTTAAGAAAAAACAAAACTATAGAATGTTGCTTTTTCATGCAGCAAAAGTTAATATATTTTGTAGTGTTTTTAATAGTTTTTTTTTCATTAAAACAGCAAAGTTCGAAATTGCATGGAAAATGTTATATAATGTAAGCATTATAAGGCTGATCAATAAGTCCTGGGTATTTAACTAGCTCTTGGGCATAACACAATCTGGTATCCAGGCGATAAATCGACAGTCAAAAAATCAACAGTCAAGAGTTTGACGCCAAATGGTCGACATGCATACGGTTGACATGGTCAAAATGTTGACATGACAATGGTCGAAAGAAATATGGTCGACATACTTTAAAAAAAAAGTTTTAACCTTGCCCAAAACATGGCAAGCAAAGCGGTACACTAATTGGGGTTCCATGTTCCAGTGCCTTAACTAGGCATTTTAGCGCAGTGTACAAGAAACAGCATCACCGCCCCCATATTCAAAACTGGGCCAAACATATAGGGGCGTGTCTTCATGGGGAAGGGGCGTGACCACAAAATAATACTAATTCCTATTACGCTGCACAGTAGTCTCCATTATTCAAATTATGCTGCACAGTAGTGCCACACACATTACACCACGTAGAGCCCCTTTTACACATTACGCCAGATAAAGTCCACACCACACGGAAGTACACTTTATACATTTTATACCACAGTAGAGAATAGTCAGACGCATGGTCTCACACTAATGGGTAAATTTACTAAGATGGGAGTTCTATTTAAGATGGATGTTGCCCATAGCAACCAATCAGATTCTACTTCTCATTTATCTAGCACCTTCTAGAAGATAATAACTGGAATCTGATTGGTTGCTATGGGCAACATCCCATCTTAAATAGAACTCCCATCTTAGTAAATTTACCCCTAAGTTTGATGTTCAACAAATGCCCAAAAGAAATTCATGGCTGCTATCTGCGGCTGTACAGTGGGCATTTGGATCATGCTGTATAATGTGTTATGCAATAGGTAGCATCTATCCTTGTGTATCAGTGCCTTTTTCCTACCTCTATGTCTGTCTGTTTTTACCCAGTTTTGTTCTATTACTGTTGTTCTAATTGTAAAGCGCAACGGAATATGCTGCGCTATATAAGAAACTGTTATTAATAATAATAATAATAATAATAATAATAATGTGGTTGGCAGCTATGCTGCTACTTACATTTCTTCTGCAGAGGAATGGCTCCTGTACTCCAGTCCCTCCCCATAAACTACAAGAGACCAAGTGGGTGGAGCATACTGGGGAGAGGAATCCTGAGGTATCGCAGCCGGCGACAGTAGCAGCTGTCCCCCCCTGACATCCGTCATGCAAAGGGAGAAAGGGGGAGCGTGGTATTGCTGCAGCCAGCCGTCGCTCTCGCTGATGCTGCAATCAGATTGGCCGGAGGCTGCTGCTGCTCCTGCCCTGAGAGTGAGAGCTTGGGGCTGAGGGCAGTAGACGGTGGTTGCTCTGCTGCAGACAGAGCACACAGGGGAGTGGGGGCAGGAGGAGCGGCCGTAAATGGACCACATGACGGAATAGGCGGCCAGTCAGGGTGTCTGTAGATGGTGCACCCACAGGGCAAATGCACACACCTAGTTACGGCCCTGGTCATTGTAGAGAGCAGTGAGTAAGGTTGAGTGCAGTGAACAGTGAGGAAGGGTGTAGGGAGCAGTGAGGGTGGGGTTATCAATCAGTGAGGGTGGGTGTAGGGAGCAGGGATGGTGGATGAGTGTAGGGAGCAGTGAGGAAGGGTGTAGGGAGCAGTGAGGAAGGGTGTATGGAGCAGTGAGTGAGGGAAGCAGAGAGAGTGGGTGTAGGGAGCAGTGAGGGTGAGTGTAGGGAGCAGTGAGGGTGAGTTAGGGGAGCAGAGAAAGTG
Source organism: Pseudophryne corroboree (assembly GCF_028390025.1). Classification (NCBI taxonomy): domain Eukaryota; kingdom Metazoa; phylum Chordata; class Amphibia; order Anura; family Myobatrachidae; genus Pseudophryne; species Pseudophryne corroboree. Next base: position 824,085,331 of record NC_086447.1, read on the forward strand.
GGTGTAGGGATCAGTGAAGGTGAGTGTAGGGAGCGGTGAGGGTGAGTGAGGGGAGCAGATAGAGTGGGTGTAGGGATCAGCGAGGGTGAGTGTAGGGAGCAGTGAGGGTGCGTGAGTGAGGGGAGCAGAGAGAGTGGGTGTAGGGATCAGCGAGGGTGAGTGTGTGTGCTGGTTGCACCTATAGTGCCTATGCGGTGTTGGCAGCGCATAGGCACACACGTAGTTACGGCTCTGCCATGTGCTGAAAGAGATTCATGAGACCAACACCGGCATTCCAACAGGTGGGATCCCGACCGCGAGTGCAACGTTTCCCCTTGCTACGCTCGCACACTTAAGGGCAGGTGGCGAGCTTAGCGCACCATACTAATTTATTTTGCCTTGGTGGCTGGCGTGGACCACCCCCCGAGTGGGGATTCCGGGCCCCAGTTGGGATTCCGACCACGAGATTTCCTTCGCTGTCGGGATTCTGGCGTCAGTATCCAGACCGCCGGTATCCCAACAGCTGGGAAACTAACTGCTTCCCACTGAAACCCAAAATTTGACATTAAAAAAACATGGCAAACTCATGTCAACCTTTCTTATGTGTAGACCATTTCTGTGTCGACCTTTTAATTGTGTCAACCTTTTTCATATGTCGACCATTTGGTGTTGACCTACACACTGTCAACCTTTGACTGTCGACCTGTACTACCATAACCACACAATCCACCTGTCTTTGTTAGGCTGCATGAATCTCCCCTCCTCTCAAACTTTGTGGCAACTTATTGGTCAGCCTGATAGCATCCGGCAACCAAATGACCATACACATGGTAGGCGTTTTGGAGTAGAATCCCCTTGAACTCTATATTGATTCTTTTTGTGTCTGTTTTATAAGAGTTTTTAAACTGCTTTGTGTGTTTTCTAAAGTTTGCAATACATTTGTTGCTAAATCACATATTTTCACTATACCTCATTTAACAAAGACACTTTCTGATGTATACCTATAAAATATACAGATGAATATGGAGGATCCTTCTAGAAATTGTGATCTCTCTCTTCATATATCTCCTTTTGGGGTTTGTTGTTCCAGGTGGGTCTCACAAACCAGGGCAAATGCAGGATTTCTGGAGGGTTTTTTTCAAATGTTTGATTTTAGAGTGATTTTCGCCAGCCCATGTAGGATACATAATTAGCATGTAACAAGCTAGAGTCTGCCCCAAGGTGCAGTTTATGTAATACAGTACATCAGACATATGCAGGCCCAGTGATAATGGTAACTCACTTAGCAGAGTCTCTCTCTGGTGCGATGACTGAGCACTCAGTTCCACGGACACTCAGCAGACGTGGTAGATTAATCTGTTGCCATTGGCATGTGCAGCAGCTCCATTTCACACTTTATACTGCATGTAGTGGCTGCTGGCCAGCCTGGGGAAAAGGGAGGATTCCAGGCAACTGGAAACCCCCCTTTCTGTTTTTGCCTATGCAAACCATTCTGATGTTTACTTTACACGGGGAGTGAGCTGTTTCTCCCCTTTTGTGTTTGACTCAGGCTGCCAATTCTAGTCATAGGACCTTTTAAGTAAGGATTGTGAAATTTGTTATGCGCAATCCGGACGATTATCAAATGACTGTATATGCGCAATGTTCGCATTGTGCACGCGTGAGCACAAATAGTGACAGAAATTGCATACAGATCGAGATTGCAATGCAACTACTGTTTAACTGACAGGAAGCCAGCATTTCTGTGAGGAAACCTGCCGTTTTCTGAGTATCTGAAAAAACACAGGCGTGCCCAGGTGTTTTTAAGGAGGGCCTCTGACGTCAGCGATGACCACTTCCAGCCTCTTGTGTCGCAAGAATTGTGGATGACCTTACCTAGCGCCAGGGTCGGACTGTCCCACAGGGGAACAGGGGAAACCACCGGTGGGCCCCACTGCTCGTGAATGCTAGGGAATGCTAAAACTGTAGCAGGGCATGCTGGAATGTGTAGTTTAACAACAGCCGGAGAGACACAGGTTGGGCAGGCCTGTATAAAACTATCAATCTATTTACTCTCATAATAAAACCCTATAATAATTAAATCCCTTATTTTTATTATATAGAAAGCCAGGTCATCATCAAATTACCCTCACATTCCCTACAAATTAACCTTAGCATGAATGTGTGTGCATATAGGTGTGGTAGGGAATATAGACTGTAAGCTCCACTGGGGCAGGGACTGATATGAATGGTCACAAATACTCTCTGTAAAGCGCTGCGGAATGTGTGCGCTATATAAATAACTGGTAATAAATAAATAATAATAAATAATCATCACTTGGAGATGATGTTATCCATTATTATGACTCAGTAGTATACAGTAGCATGGAAGTCTAGCTACACACCCACAGCACTCCAATTAGCTCTGTGCGATCGCATTGTTGCTGCACAGTTCCCCTCACAATCTCCAGCAATGATCCATGCTTATCTTAGAATTGGACAGAAATATGCAAAAATGCCTAAATATGCTTCTACGCATGCACTGCAGGCAGGGGCGTTTTATCAGAAGAGGGGGTCCGTGGGCAGACTCCGGGTGGGCGCTCTGCTATGCACGGCTGCACTCAGCACAGGTTACTATTCCAATCGTAGTCTACGTGGATGGTGAAGTAAGAAAAAGTTGAAAATAATAATAATAATAATTTGTGTCGACCAATTGTGTGTCGAACATTGTCATGTCGAACTTTTGACCTTGTTGACCTTTTGAACTGTCTAACTTTTACCGGTCGACCTTTTGAACCTGTCAACCTAATTCATGTCTACCATTAGTGGTCAACCTATTGACTGTAGACCTTTTTAGTGTAGATTTATAGACAGGGGGGGGGGGTGATTCAGACCTGATCGCTGGGCTGCTAAAATTGTTGTGCTGCGATCAGATAGTCTCCGCCTACAGGGGGATTGTATATTCGCCGTGCAAGTGTGCGATCGCATGTGTACGCCGAGCTGCTAAAAATTCCTCAGATAGTGGACAGCTGCAAATCCATTCGCACCTCACTCACCATTGAATTATTTTTCCACTGCGTACAGTCTGTGCGCAGCCCAGTACTTACTCCTCCAGTGTGATGAGAACAGGCTGATCGGGTCCGGAGCTGACGTCACACACCCTCCCTGAAAATGCTGGAAACGCCTGTGTTTTCCCTGACACTCCCAGAAAACAGTCAGTTACCACCCACGAACGGCCTTTTCCTGTCAATCAGCAAGCGAATGGCTGTGCGATTAAAATGTTTGCACCAGTCTGGCGATGCCTGTTGTTGTTTGCCAACGTGTGTGTGTATTGCGGTGCATACGTATGCATGCTGATCGCCCGCTACGCAAAAACACACAGCAGCGATCAGATCTGAATCACTCCCAGGATACTTTCCTCCAGAATCCTCCCTATGGGGGAAAGTTTAACTGACAGTGTAACTGCTCAAAACCAGTCAACAGGCTGCTCTTACGGAGGCGCTAGCTGCTTGGCTGGCGGATCCTCTAATGAAGAGTAGTGGAAGTGTATGTGTTAGCATATACACTTCCTCATTGCCACCTTGGTTCGGGTCTTCTTTTTTTTCTTCTTTCTTTTTTAACCCCTGGGAACCCCACTTGGAATGAAGGGGACGTGATCTACACTAGGAATAGGTGAGTATGGATTTTTCTTTTACAGGTAACAGGATGCTACTGGACAAGATGACCAAATGGCTATAGGAAGTGTAGGTAAGTATGTGTGAGTGTGAGTTTGAGTGTGTAAGGGTGTTTAGTAAAGTTGTACTATCACGGTGCACATGTCTTCTGTTTTTTTTAAATATTTATTTTACAGGGAAACTATAGGTACCAGTGGGCCCTTAATGCCCCGCATGCTGGTACTTATGGTTCTCCAAGTACCAGCATGCGGGGAGATTTGTAGACCTGTAGTCACTCCTGTAAAAGACAATGGGTTCTATTTACTAACCCTTGGATGGCGAGAAAGTGGACAGAGAAAAAAAAACAGCCAATCAGCTCCTGACTGCCATGTTACAGGTTGGGTTTAAAAACTGACAGTTAGGAGCTGATTGGCTGGTACTTTAACTCCGTCCACTTTATCTCCATCCAAGGCTTAGTAAATATGTTTTATAAACTCAAACTAACTGAATGCGCTATCAACTCGGTACCAACAGCCTAGGGGCACTGGGGATAGCCCCGGGCTTCAGCCCTGGCCTTGGATGCCCTGGAGGGGGAAACCCCTGCCCTGGAGTGGGAAACCCCTTTCCCCATTCCCCCAGGAAACCCTGGCTAGTGCTGACTAGTAAGGCGGGTTAATGCAAGGGCCACGGGGACCATTATATGTGTGTCCACGTGCTGTGGCATTATCTCCCTGTCTAGTGGACCTGGTGCTGGTTTTAAAAATACTGGGAACGCCTACATCTGTCTTTTCCCTGTATTTTTTGAACCAGCAATGGTTCGAAGAGCCTGCGGCTGTTTATGCACTGTTGTGTTTTCTACTTTTTAACCATATATTAACATTTAATAAACAGAGAAGCCTGCACAGATCTCACTGATCTGTGCATGCTTTGCTAAACAAGCTGCTGAGGGGAACGTCTATTTAACTAGTGTATTTTGATCGGAGTCTGCACAATTCACGGGTGTGTTGGCAGAAACAATCTTAGGTAAATTACCATGTTTCAGTGTTGTCTATGGAAATTACATCCGAGTTTGGCTGTTGGCAGGGGCAGATTGGGATCAAAAACAAGCCCAGGAAATTTATGGAAGCAGCGCTAATAGGGGTGGGGTCTATTGAGGGGGTGGAGTCTGTCAAGTAGGCAGGATTACTGCTCAGAAGGCCTAATTATATGCAGGGATTGGAAGTGCGCGCCGTAGACGCGCTGCAAAATTTTAGGGGCGTAGCTTCATGGGGAAGGGGCATGGCCACGTAATAGTGGCAATTCACATTACACCACACGCTTGTGCTGCTTATACACACTGCACCAGGTAGAACCTCCTATACACACTGCGCCAGGTAGAGCATGTTATACATATTGCACCAGGTAGAGCACGGTATACACTTTGCGCCAGGCAGAGCACATTATACACATTGCACCAGGTAAAGCACATTATACACTTTGCGTCAGGCAGAGCACATTACACACATTGCACCAGGTAAAGAACATTATACATATTGCACCAGTAAAGAACATTATACACATTACACCAGGTAGAGCATGTTATACACTATGCGCTAGGCAGAGCACATTATACACATTGGACCAGGTAAAGCACATTATACACATTGCACCAGGTAAAGCACATTATACACATTGCACCAGGTAAAGCACATTACACACATTGCACAAGGTAAAGCACATTATTCACATTGCACAAGGTAAAGCACATTATTCACATTGCACCAGGCAAAGCACTTTACACACATTGCACCAGGCAGAGCACGTTGTACACATTGCACCAGGTAGAGCACGTTATACACCAGGTAGAGCACGTTACACTAATATATGAAATATATATGATGCAGCAGGCAGGCACACTATATAATTATTAAATGTAGTAGAGTAGACAGTACTTACTGACTGTCACACAACTGGTGTGTGACGCAGTCAGAATTAGCTGGTTGCCGCGTCCAAGTTTTATCAGCAGCCGCTCCTTTGTACAGTGTGACGGAGGGTCTGAAGGGGAGGCGGAACACGTGATGCCACTGGCGGGAGGTAGAGCCATCAGTAATGTTGCCCCTCATTGGCTGGCCATCAATCTGAAGCAAACATACATTTATAGTTAATCTTAAATCACATATAAAACACAGCCCTCATTTGCTGGCCATCACCCCTTATGCAGGCCATCACCAGCCACTATGTCACCCCTAAGCAGGCTGCCGCAGCCTCGATCATGGCAGTGTTAAGTGAAGCTTCTGCGCATGCGCAGAAGCTCTGTGAAGCATTTAAAAAATGGCCACCATCGGAGCAGCTGCGCATGTGCAGCAGCTCTGACGGCGGCCATTTTTTAGATGCTTCACTGAGCTTCTGCGCAGGCACAGAAGCTTCACTTAACGCTGCCCGGCTGCCGTGATAGCGGCTGGCGGCGGCCTGCATAGGGGGTGAAGGCCAGCCAATGATGGGATGCCGGACCAGCCAAACGGAATCCGGTCCGGCGTCCTGGCACACCAATCCGCCCCTGGCTGTTGGTGTATATGATCATATGTCCATGTACACCTGTGTTTTCAGTTTCTATTTGAACTAACACTCCAGTGGTTTTTCTTTAGTAAATTTCCGTGTTTGTAAAAATGCCCAAACACTTCAATATTTGCCAAAATAGGCATACACGGGCTTTAGTAAATTTACTCCTCAGAGCGTAAGTACCATACACATTGCCTTCTTATAGCATAAGCACATAGCAGAGTAATAAGCAGTATAAAAACAATATGTAGGGTGTGATATGGAAGTCGACCACGCTTAGGTCGACAGTTTCTTGGTCGACCACTGTTGGTCGACAGTAACTAGGTCGACAGGGATTCTAGGTCGACAGGGTTTCTAGGTCGACATGTTCTAGGTCAACAGGTCAAAAGGTTGAAATTAGTTTTTTAATCTTTTATTGGTGTCGTTTTTTTCTGAACAGTGACCGCTTGAACCCCAATTAGTGCGCTGTGTCCCCTCGCATTACTATTCCCAATCATAGTCCACGTGGATCGTTAAGTATGAAAAAGTTCAAAAAAAGTAAAAAATTGTGAAAAACTCACATCGACCTTTTGATCTGTCAACCTAGAACATGTCGGCCTAGAGACTCTGTCGACATAGAAACCCTGTCGATCTAGTTACTGTTAACCAATAGTGGTCGACCTAGACATTGTCGTACTAAGTGTGGTCGACCTAGAGACCGGATACCCAATATGTATAGTAAGGTAGGGATAACAAGGGCAAGGGTTTGGAAACCACTGAAGCTAGTAGGAGCATCTGGTGACAATTAGAGATGTGCACCGGAAATTTTTCGGGTTTTGTGTTTTGGTTTTGGGTTCGGTTCCGCGGCCGTGTTTTGGGTTCGAACGCGTTTTGGCAAAACCTCACCGAATTTTTTTTGTCGGATTCGGGTGTGTTTTGGATTCTGGTGTTTTTTTCAAAAAACCCTAAAAAACAGCTTAAATCATAGAATTTGGGGGTCATTTTGATCCCAAAGTATTATTAACCTCAATAACCATAATTTCCACTCATTTTCAGTCTATTCTGAACACCTCACACCTCACAATATTATTTTTAGTCCTAAAATTTGCACCGAGGTCGCTGGATGACTAAGCTCAGCGACCCAAGTGGCCGACACAAACACCTGGCCCATCTAGGAGTGGCACTGCAGTGTCACGCAGGATGGCCCTTCCAAAAAACACTCCCCAAACAGCACATGACGCAAAGAAAAAAAGAGGCGCAATGAGGTAGCTGTGTGACTAAGCTCAGCGACCCAAGTGGCCGACACAAACACCTGGCCCATCTAGGAGTGGCACTGCAGTGTCAGGCAGGATGGCCCTTCCAAAAAATACTCCCCAAACAGAACATGACGCAAAGAAGAAAAAAAAGAGGCGCAATGAGGTAGCTGTGTGAGTAAGCTAAGCGACCCTAGTGGCCGACACAAACACCTGGCCCATCTAGGAGTGGCACTGCAGTGTCACGCAGGATGGACCTTCCAAAAAACACTCCCCAAACAGCACATGACGCAAAGAAAAAAAGAGGCGCAATGAGGTAGCTGTGTGACTAAGCTCAGCGACCCAAGTGGCCGACACAAACACCTGGCCCATCTAGGAGTGGCACTGCAGTGTCAGGCAGGATGGCCCTTCCAAAAAATACTCCCCAAACAGCACATGACGCAAAGAAGAAAAAAAAGAGGCGCAATGAGGTAGCTGTGTGAGTAAGCTAAGCGACCCTAGTGGCCGACACAAACACCTGGCCCATCTAGGAGTGGCACTGCAGTGTCACGCAGGATGGCCCTTCCAAAAAACACTCCCCAAACAGCACATGACGCAAAGAAAAAAAGAGGCGCAATGAGGTAGCTGTGTGACTAAGCTCAGCGACCCAAGTGGCCGACACAAACACCTGGCCCATCTAGGAGTGGCACTGCAGTGTCAGGCAGGATGGCCCTTCCAAAAAATACTTCCCAAACAGCACATGACGCAAAGAAGGAAAAAAAGAGGCGCAATGAGGTAGCTGTGTGAGTAAGCTAAGCGACCCTAGTGGCCGACACAAACACCTGGCCCATCTAGGAGTGGCACTGCAGTGTCACGCAGGATGGCCCTTCCAAAAAACACTCCCCAAACAGCACATGACGCAAAGAAAAAAAGAGGCACAATGAGGTAGCTGTGTGACTAAGCTCAGCGAACCAAGTGGCCGACACAAACACCTGGCCCATCTAGGAGTGGCACTGCAGTGTCAGGCAGGATGGCCCTTCCAAAAAATACTCCCCAAACAGCACATGACGCAAAGAAAAATGAAAGAAAAAAGAGGTGCAAGATGGAATTGTCCTTGGGCCCTCCCACCCACCCTTATGTTGTATAAACAGGACATGCACACTTTAACCAACCCATCATTTCAGTGACAGGGTCTGCCACACGACTGTGACTGAAATGACGGGTTGGTTTGGACCCCCACCAAAAAAGAAGCAATTAATCTCTCCTTGCACAAACTGGCTCTACAGAGGCAAGATGTCCACCTCATCATCATCCTCCGATTCATCACCGTGTACATCCCCCTCCTCACAGATTATCAATTCGTCCCCACTGGAATCCACCATCACATCTCCCTGTGTACTTTGTGGAGGCAATTGCTGCTGGTGAATGTCTCCATGGAGGAATTGATTATAATTCATTTTAATGAACATCATCTTCTCCACATTTTCTGGAAGTAACCTCGTACGCCGATTGCTGACAAGGTGAGCGGCGGCACTAAACACTCTTTCGGAGTACACACTTGTGGGAGGGCAACTTAGGTAGAATAAAGCCAGTTTGTGCAAGGGCCTCCAAATTGCCTCTTTTTCCTGCCAGTATACGTACGGACTGTCTGACGTGCCTACTTGGATGCGGTCACTCATATAATCCTCCACCATTCTTTCAATGGTGAGAGAATCGTATGCAGTGACAGTAGACGACATGTCCGTAATCGTTGTCAGGTCCTTCAGTCCGGACCAGATGTCAGCATCAGCAGTCGCTCCAGACTGCCCTGCATCACCGCCAGCGGGTGGGCTCGGAATTCTGAGCCTTTTCCTCGCACCCCCAGTTGCGGGAGAATGTGAAGGAGGAGATGTTGACAGGTCGCGTTCCGCTTGACTTGACAATTTTCTCACCAGCAGTTTTTTGAACCCCTGCAGACTTGTGTCTGCCGGAAAGAGAGATCCAAGGTAGGTTTTTAATCTAGGATCGAGCACGGTGGCCAAAATTTAGTGCTCTGATTTCAACAGATTGACCACCCGTGAATCCTTGTTAAGCGAATTAAGGGCTCCATCCACAAGTCCCACATGCCTAGCGGAATCGCTCAGTGTTAGCTCCTCCTTCAATGTCTCCAGCTTCTTCTGCAAAAGCCTGATGAGGGGAATGACCTGACTCAGGCTGGCAGTGTCTGAACTGACTTCACGTGTGGCAAGTTCAAAAGGTTGCAGAACCTTGCACAACGTTGAAATCATTCTCCACTGCGCTTGAGACAGGTGCATTCCACCTCCTATATCGTGGTCAGTTGTATAGGCCTTTTGCTGCTCCTCCAACCTCTGAATCATATAGAGGGTTGAATTCCACCTCGTTACCACTTCTTGCTTCTGATGATGGCAGGGCAGGTTCAGGCGTTTTTGGTGTTGCTCCAGTCTTCTGTACGTGGTGCCTGTACGCCGAAAGTGTCCCGCAATTCTTCTGGCCACCGACAGCATCTCTTGCATGCCCCTCTCGTTTTTTAAATAATTCTGCACCACCAAATTCAAGGTATGTGCAAAACATGGGACGTGCTGGAATTTGCCCATATTTAATGCACACACAATATTGCTGGCATTGTCCGATGCCACAAATCCACAGGAGAGTCCAATTGGGGTAAGCCATTCTGCGATGTTCTTCCTCAGTTGCCGTAAGAGGTTTTTAGCTGTGTGCGTATTCTGGAAAGCGGTGATACAAAGCGTAGCCTGCCTAGGAAAGAGTTGGCGTTTGCGAGATGCTGCTACTGGTGCCGCCGCTGCTGTTCTTGCGGCGGGAGTCAATACATCTACCCAGTGGGCTGTCACAGTCATATAGTCCTGAGTCTGCCCTGCTGCACTTGTCCACATGTCCGTGGTTAAGTGGACATTGGGTACAACTGCATTTTTTAGGACACTGGTGAGTCTTTTTCTGAGGTCTGTGTACATTTTCGGTATCGCCTGCCTAGAGAAATGGAACCTAGATGGTATTTGGTACCGGGGACACAGTACCTCAATCAAGTCTATAGTTGGCTCTGCAGTAATGATGGATACCGGAACTACGTTTCTCACCGCCCAGGATGCCAAGGCCTCAGTTATCCGCTTTGCAGCAGGATGACTGCTGTGATATTTCATCTTCCTCGCAAAGGACTGTTGGACAGTCAATTGCTTGGTGGAAGTAGTAAAAGTCGTCTTACGACTTCCCCTCTGGTATGACCATCGACTCCCAGCAGCAACAACAGCAGCGCCAGCAGCAGTAGGCGTTACACGCAAGGATGCATCGGAGGAATCCCAGGCAGGAGAGGACTCGTCAGAATTGCCAGTGACATGGCCTGCAGGACTATTGGCATTCCTGGGGAAGGAGGAAATTGACACTGAGGGAGTTGGTAGGGTGGTTTGCGTGAGCTTGGTTACAAGAGGAAGGGATTTACTGGTCAGTGGACTGCTTCCGCTGTCGCCCAAAGTTTTTGAACTTGTCACTGACTTATGATGAATGTGCTGCAGGTGACGTATAAGGGAGGATGTTCCGAGGTGGTTAACGTCCTTACCCCTACTTATTACAGCTTGACAAAGGCAACACACGGCTTGACAAATGTTGTCCGCATTTCTGTTGAAATACTTCCACACCGAAGAGCTGATTTTTTTGGTATTTTCACCAGGCATGTCAATGGCCATATTCCTCCCACGGACAACAGGTGTCTCCCCGGGTGCCTGACTTAAACAAACCACCTCACCATCAGAATCCTCCTGGTCAATTTCCTCCCCAGCGCCAGCAACACCCATATCCTCCTCATCCTGGTGTACTTCAACACTGACATCTTCAATCTGACTATCAGGAACTGGACTGCGGGTGCTCCTTCCAGCACTTGCAGGGGGCGTGCAAATGGTGGAAGGCACATGCTCTTCACGTCCAGTGTTGGGAAGGTCAGGCATCGCAACCGACACAATTGGACTCTCCTTGTGGATTTGTGATTTCGAAGAACGCACAGTTCTTTGCTGTGCTTTTGCCAGCTTAAGTCTTTAAATTTTTCTAGCGAGAGGCTGAGTGCTTCCATCCTCATGTGAAGCTGAACCACTAGCCATGAACATAGGCCAGGGCCTCAGCCGTTCCTTGCCACTCCGTGTGGTAAATGGCATATTGGCAAGTTTACGCTTCTCCGACGACGATTTTATTTTAGATTTTTGAGTCCTTTTTTTACTGATATTTGGTGTTTTGGATTTTACATGCTCTGTACTATGACATTGGGCATCGGCCTTGGCAGACGACGTTGATGGCATTTCATCGTCTCGGCCATGACTAGTGGCAGCAGCTTCAGCACGAGGTGGAAGTCGATCTTGATCTTTCCCTATTTTTGGAACCTCAACATTTTTGTTCTCCATATTTTAATAGGCACAACTAAAAGGCACCTCAGGTAAACAATGGAGATGGATGGATACTAGTATACTTATGGATGACGAGTGACTGCCGACACAGAGGTAGCTACAGCCGTGGACTACCGTACTGCGTCTGCTAGTATAGACTGGATGATAATGATATAAAAAATATATATATATCACTACTGCAGGACAGGTATATATTATATAATGACGGACCTGCTGGACACTGTCAGCAGACTCCTAAACTACTAGTATGAAGAAGATAGAAAAAAAAAAACCACCACAGGTAGGTGTTATACAATTATGGACGAGCGACTGCCGACACAGAGGTAGCTACAGCCGTGGACTACCGTACTGCGTCTGCTAGTATAGACTGGATGATAATGATATAAAAAATATATATATATCACTACTGCAGGACAGGTATATATTATATAATGACGGACCTGCTGGACACTGTCAGCAGACTCCTAAACTACTAGTATGAAGAAGATAGAAAAAAAAACCCCACCACAGGTAGGTATACAATTATGGACGAGCACTGCCGACACAGAGGTAGCTACAGCCGTGGACTACCGTACTGCGTCTGCTAGTATAGACTGGATGATAATGATATAAAAAAAATATATATATCACTACTGCAGGACAGGTATATATTATATAATGACGGACCTGCTGGACACTGTCAGCAGACTACTAAACTACTAGTATGAAGAAGATAGAAAAAAAACCCACCACAGGTAGGTATACAATTATGGACGAGCGACTGCCGACACAGAGGTAGCTACAGCCGTGGACTACCGTACTGCGTCTGCTAGTATAGACTGGATGATGATATAAAAAATATATATATATCACTACTGCAGGACAGGTATATATTATATAATGACGGACCTGCTGGACACTGTCAGCAGACTCCTAAACTACTAGTATGAAGAAGATAGAAAAAAAAAACCCACCACAGGTAGGTATAAAATTATGGACGAGCACTGCCGACACAGAGGTAGCTACAGCCGTGGACTACCGTACTGCGTCTGCTAGTATAGACTGGATGATAATGATATAAAAAATATATATATATCACTACTGCAGGACAGGTATATATTATATAATGACGGACCTGCTGGACACTGTCAGCAGACTCCTAAACTACTAGTATGAAGAAGATAGAAAAAAAAAACCCACCACAGGTAGGTATACAATTATGGACGAGCGACTGCCGACACAGAGGTAGCTACAGCCGTGGACTACCGTACTGCGTCTGCTAGTATAGACTGGATGATGATAGAAAAAATATATATATATCACTACTGCAGGACAGGTATATATTATATAATGACGGACCTGCTGGACACTGTCAGCAGACTCCTAAACTACTAGTATGAAGAAGATAGAAAAAAAAACCCACCACAGGTAGGTATACAATTATGGACGAGCACTGTCGACACAGAGGTAGGTACAGCCGTGGACTACCGTACTGCGTCTGCTAGTATAGACTGGATGATAATGATATAAAAAATATATATATATCACTACTGCAGGACAGGTATATATTATATAATGACGGACCTGCTGGACACTGTCAGCAGACTCCTAAACTACTAGTATGAAGAAGATAGAAAAAAAAACCCCACCACAGGTAGGTATACAATTATGGACGAGCACTGCCGACACAGAGGTAGCTACAGCCGTGGACTACCGTACTGCGTCTGCTAGTATAGACTGGATGATAATGATATAAAAAATATATATATATCACTACTGCAGGACAGGTATATATTATATAATGACGGACCTGCTGGACACTGTCAGCAGACTCCTAAACTACTAGTATGAAGAAGAGAGAGAAAAAAAAAACCACCACAGGTAGGTATACAATTATGGACGAGCACTGCCGACACAGAGGTAGCTACAGCCGTGGACTACCGTACAGCGTCTGCTAGTATAGACTGGATGATGATATAAAAAATATATATATATATCACTACTGCAGGACAGGTATATATTATATAATGACGGACCTGCTGGACACTGTCAGCAGACTCCTAAACTACTAGTATGAAGAAGATAGAAAAAAAAAACCCACCACAGGTAGGTATACAATTATGGACGAGCACTGTCGACACAGAGGTAGGTACAGCCGTGGACTACCGTACTGCGTCTGCTAGTATAGACTGGATGATAATGATATAAAAAATATATATATATCACTACTGCAGGACAGGTATATATTATATAATGACGGACCTGCTGGACACTGTCAGCAGACTCCTAAACTACTAGTATGAAGAAGATAGAAAAAAAAAACCCACCACAGGTAGGTATACAATTATGGACGAGCACTGCCGACACAGAGGTAGCTACAGCCGTGGACTACCGTACTGCGTCTGCTAGTATAGACTGAATGATAATGATATAAAAAATATATATATATCACTACTGCAGGTATATATTATAATATAATGAATGACGGACCTGCTGGACACTGTCTGTCAGCAGAATGCGTTTATAGAATAAAAAAAAAAAACACCACACGAGTGTTTAACTTTTTCAGGCAGACAATATACTGGTGGTCACTGGTCAGTCACACTGGCAGCAAAAGTGTGCACTGTTATGTACTCCTGCTATAACTGCTCCCCAGTCTCCCCCACAATTAAGCTGTGTGAGCAGTGAGCACTCAGCACAGTCAGATATACATAGATGATATTATCATGCAGCACACTGAGGCTGAGCACAGATATGGTATGTGACTGTGTATCGTTTTTTTTCAGGCAGAGAACGGATTTTAAATAATAAATAAAACTGGTGGTCACTAGTATAACTATCAGCAAAACTCTGCACTCTCTGAGTACACCAGTCCTAATGCTCCCCAAAATTACTAAAATTAAATTACTAGTAAATCAAGTGTCTCACTCTCTATCTAAACGGAGAGGACGCCAGCCACGTCCTCTCCCTATCAATCTCAATGCACGTGTTAAAATGGCGGCGACGCGCGGCTCCTTATATAGAATCCGAGTCTCGCGATAGAATACGAGCCTCGCGAGAATCCGACAGCGGGATGATGACGTTCGGGCGCGCTCGGGTTAACCGAGCAAGGCGGGAAGATCCGAGTCTGCCTCGGACCCGTGTAAAAAGGCTGAAGTTCGGGGGGGTTCGGATTCCGAGGAACCGAACCCGCTCATCTCTAGTGACAATAATACAGTATACACAAGGATGTAACTACCATAGGTGTAGGGAGAGCAGCTGCTATGGGGCCCAGAGCTAAGAGGGGCCACCTTCCCTGACAAAGTTACGTACGGTACTGTTCAAAAGTTTTAGGCAGGTGTGGAAAAAATGCTGCAAAGATGGAATGCTTTCAAAAATATATGTGTTAATAATTGATTTCTCATACGTCCTAGAGGATGCTGGGGTCACCATTAGAACCATGGGGTATAGACGGGATCCGCATGAGACATGGGCTCTTTAAGACTTTGAAAGGGTGTGAACTGGCTCCTCCCTCTATGCCCCTGCTCCAGACTCCATTGTTTGAATTGTTCCCAGTGAGACTGGACGCACTACAGGGAGCACTACTGAGTTTCTCTGAAAATACTTTTTTGTTAGGTTTTTTATGTTCAGGGAGGCTGCTGGCAACAGTCTCCCTGCTTCGTGGGACTTAGGGGAGAGAAGTATGACCCACATCCAGTGAGTTAAAGGGCTATGCTTCTGGCTACAGGACACAGGCCCTCATTCCGAGTTGTTCGCTCGTTGCCGATTTTCTCTATATTGCGATTAGTCGCTTACTGCGCATGCGCAATGTTCGCAGAGCGCATGCGCTTAGTTATTTTACTCAACAGTTAGGTATTTTACTCACGGCATTACGAGGATTTTTCTTCGTTCTGGTGATCGGAGTGTGATTGACAGGAAGTGGGTGTTTCTGGGCGGAAACTGGCCGTTTTATGGGTGTGTGTGAAAAAACGCTGCCGTTTCTGGGGAAAACGCGGGAGTGGCTGGAGAAACGGGAGAGTGCCTGGGTGAACGCTGGGTGTGTTTGTGACGTCAAACCAGGAACGAAACTGACTGAACTGATCGCAGTGGCAGAGTAAGTCTCGAGCTACTCAGAAACTGCTAAGAAATTTCTATTCGCAATTTTGCGAATCTTTCGTTCGCAATTCTGCTAAGCTAAGATTCACTCCCAGTAAGCGAAGGCTTAGCGTGTGCAATGCTGCTAAAAGCAGCTAGCGAGCGAACAACTCGGAATGAGGGCCACCATTAGCTCCTGAGGGTTTGATCGCTGGGTACGCTCAGATGCTCGCTCCCACAGCCTGCCATCACCCCCTTTCAGAGCCAGAAGTCAGAAGACAGGTGAGTAACCGATGAAAAGAAGACTTCAACTTCAGTGACGGCACTTTATGAGGTACCGTGCAGCGGGCAGATGCTGCGTGCCAAGCTCCCACTCTCACAGCACTGCAGGGTGCAGGGCTTGGGGGGGGGGGGGGGGAAAGCGCCCTGGGCAGCTGAAGAAACATCCTCATTAAGCCCACTGGCAAGAGGCAAGAGGGGACATTAGTGCCACGGCACTGTCCCAACCCCCGCCAGTATAAATATTGAGAAAAGCGGGATAGAAGCGCACCATTAAGGGGGCAGAGCTTCTTCCTCACAGCTCACGGCGCCATTTCCTCTCCACAGCAGAGACGCTGGTCCTCCTCAGACAAGTACCAGGGGTGCAAAACGGGGGGTGGCATATAATTGGTGCAATATATATATATGTGATAAAAGCGCTATAAGTCTGAAGCATTGTCTTTGCGCTTTCAGACCCGTTTTCTCGGCGCAGGGTTGTGAGCTGGCAAATCCCCTCTGTGTCTCTCTGACAGACTTTACTGTGGGTCTGTCCCCTATATGCCTGGAGTGTCTGTGGGTGTTTGGTGCACGAGTGTTGACATGTCTGAGGCTGAAGGCTCTTCCCAGGAGGAGGCTGTATTAGGGACACAGGCGGCTGCGGGGGTGACCCTGTCAGCACCGCCAACACCTGATTGTGTAAATGTGTTGAACGCTTTGAATGCTAATGTGGCTCTTATTAGTAAGAGGCTAGATAAGTCTGAGTCGCAGACCCAGGCATGGAAGAAATCTGTGGAAGATATGTTATTCCAAAGTCAGGTCCCCTCAGGGTCACAAAAACATACGTTGGCCCAGTTGGCAGACACTGATACCGACACGGACACTGATTCCAGTGTCGACTATAGCGATTCCTGGTTAGACCCAAAATTGACTAAAAGCATTCAGTACATGATTGTGGCGGTTAAACATGTATTACATATCACTGAGGACCCAGCTATCCCTGATAAAAGGGTCTGTATGTATAAAGAAAGGAAACCTGAGATAACGTTCCCTCCCTCTCATGAACTGAACACGCTATTTGAAAAAGTTTGGGAAGGTCCTGACAGAAAGTTTCAGATTCCCAAAAGAATTATGGCAGCTTATCCGTTTCCCTCGACGGATAGGGAAAAGTGGGAGTCACCCCCCACCGTGGACAAGGCCTTGTCTCGTTTGTCTAAAAAGGTGGCTCTCCCATCACCTGACACGGTGGCCCTTAAGGATCCTGCGGATCGTAAACAAGAAACTACGTTGAAGTCCATTTATCTGACCACGGGTACACTACTCTGACCTGTCATTGCGTCTGCGTGGGTAAGTAGTGCTATCGAAAAGTGGGCAGATAACTTGTCCTCTGATATAGATACCCTAGATAGGGATGGCATCCTCTTGACGCTGGGTTATATCAGGGACGCTGCAGCATACCTTAAGGAAGCTGCGAGAGATATTGGTCTTTTGGGATCAAAGGCCAATGCCATGGCTGTCTCAGCTAGGCGTGCGTTGTGGATTCACCAATGGAATGCTGATGCTGACTCCAAGAAAAGTATGGACTCTCTACCATATAAAGGTAAGGCCTTATTTGGAGACGGCCTTGATGATTTGGTATCTACGACTACCGCGGGTAAGTCATCCTTTTTACCTTATGTTCCTCCACAACAAAAGAAACAGCACCATTATTAGATGCAGTCCTTTCGGCCCAATAAATTCAGAAAGGGCCGAGGTTCTTCCTTCCTTGCTACTAGAGGAAGGGGAAGAGGTAAACGATCTCCAGCCTTGTCAGGCTCCCAGGAGCAGAAGTCCTCCCAGGCTTCTGCCAATTCCACCGAATGACGTTGGGGCTCCTGTGCGGGAGTCCGCACAGGTGGGGGCCCGTCTAAAACTCTTTAGTCATTTTTGGGTTCGTTCGAACCTAGACCCTTGGATTTTACAAATAGTATCCCAAGGGTACAAGCTGGAGTTTCAAGACGTTCCCCCTCGCCGGTTTTTCAAATCGGCCTCTCCAGCTTTTCTTCCGGACAGGGAGGTAGTTTGCGACGCAATACAAAAATTGTGTCAAAATCAGGTTATCGTCAAGGTTCCCCAGTCACAACAGGGAGAAGGTTTTTATTCAAGCCTGTTTGTGGTCCCGAAGCCGGACGGCTCGGTCAGACCAATCCTAAACCTGAAATCCCTTAATTTCTACCTAAAGAGATTCAAATTCAAGATGGAGTCTCTCCGAGCAGTAATCTCCAGTCTGGAGGAAGGGGATTTTATGGTGTCGGTGGACATAAAAGATGCCTATTTACATGTTCCCATTTATCCTCCGAATCAGGCTTACCTGAGATTTGCAATTCAGTATTGTCATTACCAATTTCAAACGTTGCCGTTTGGTCTATCCACGGCTCCGAGGATTTTCACCAAAGTGATGGCGGAGATGATGTTTCTCCTTCGCAAGCAAGGAGTAACAATTATCCCATACTTGGACGATCTCCTGATAAAGGCGAGATCCAGGGACCAGTTGGTCCAAAACGTTGCACTCTCCATGACAGTTCTTCAACAACATGGTTGGCTCCTAAACTTGCCAAAATCACAGTTGATTCCGACTACGCGGTTGTCATTTTTGGGAATGATATTGGACACAGAACTACAGACAGTCTTTCTTCCTGTGGAAAAGGCTCTGGAACTTCAGAGTCTGGTCAAATAAATTCTGAAACCAGCAAGAGTGTCAATTCATCAATGCATTCGGTTGCTGGGGAAGATAGTTGCGGCCTACGAGGCCATTCAGTTTGGCAGGTTCCATGCCAGGGTGTTCCAGTGGGACCTGTTGGACAAGTAATCCGGGTCCCATCTACACATGCACCAGAGGATAATCCTGTCTTCCAAGACCAGGGTATCACTCCTGTGGTTGCTGCACAGCTCTCACCTCCTAGAGGGGCACAGGTTCGGGATCCAGGACTGGATCCTAGTAACCACGGATGCAAGTCTCCGAGGCTGGGGAGCAGTCACACAGGGGGAAAACTTCCAAGGAAGATGGTCAAACCAGGAAACTTGTCTCCACATAAACGTTCTGGAGTTAAGGGCCATTTACAACGGCCTACTACAAGCGGAACATCTTCTTCGAGGTCTGCCTGTACTGATCCAGTCGGACAATGTAACAGCAGTAGCGTACATAAACCGTCAGGGCAGAAGGAAAAGCAGAGCGGCGATGGCAGAAGCCACAAGGATTTTCCGCTGGGCAGAAAAGTATACAAGCGCTCTGTCAGCAATCTTCATTCCAGGAGTAAAAAACACAAGGTACCAGCGCTGGCTGTAAGAATTATATAAGGATGGTTTGCTGAATAAAATGTCAGTTTATTAAACCATTTAAAAAGACAAGTGTGAAGTCTCGTTATTATCTAAATAACACTTAAAATGTATAGTATAATAATTCCCCCTGGGTATAATCACTTTTACATCCACTCTCCTTTGGGACATGTATGGATTTTTTCACGGCTAGGACAGTCTCCAGATAACATTCACTGTAGCAGCAGATAATTACCGGTTTCCACAGAAGGGATGTTTGATGGCATCAGCTTTAGGAAGAGTCCATTGCTAGCTGTTTGTGTGGATCCGGTTCTTTATCCTTGTGGAATGATTCCCAGTGATAGGAGCAAAGTCCAAATGAATGCCGGAAATGTCAGAGTCCCAATGTGTCGTGGAGTAGTGCCCAGGTGGGGTATAGGGCTCAACGCGTTTCGCTGGCAACAAGGTGATCCAGCTTCCTCAGGAGCATAAATACACTGTATAATGGGTCTCTATTTATACCCTGCTTCATTAGTTGATCAAAACCACCTGTCTGGTGCTTAATTAAAAACGCAGCAAACCGTCACAAAATATAACTTTAATAGTATCCTTATGTACACAAGGATCTGCTGTTATATATAGAGCAAATCCCACCTCAAAACGAGCATTTATACATAACTTATACATGAAGTTAGATTTGGGTGAAACCGGTCACGTGACCTGAAAGGACACGTGATCGGGAGTCTAAACAATCCTATTGGTCCAGTATAACATGTGGTCTCAGTCACATGATCGGAGACTTAGTCATCCCCTTCTCAGAAGGTACTATTCATAGTTTCTATGCTCAGAGGGATCTTTTTAGTGCATTCCAGGAGTGGACAACAGGGAAGCAGACTTCCTCAGCAGACACGATCTCCATCCAGGAGAGTGGGGACTCCACCAAGAAGTCTTAGCAGAGGTGACAGGTTGTTGGGGAGTTCCTCAAGTGGATATGATGGCTTCTCATCTCAACAAGAAGCTTCAGAGATATTGTTCCAGGTCAAGGGACCGTCAAGCGATTGCAGTGGATGCTCTGGTGACACCGTGGGTGTTTCAGTCAGAGTATGTGTTCCCTCCACTTCCTCTCATTCCAAAAGTTCTAAAGATCATAAGAAGAACAAAGGTCCGAGCGATCCTCATTGTTCCAGACTGGCCAAGGAGGGCTTGGTATCCAGATCTTCAGGAATGACTCATCGGAGATCCCTGGCCTCTTCCTCTGCGCAAGGACCTGTTACAACAGGGGCCGTGCATGTATCAGGACTTACCGTGGCTACGTTTGACGTCATGGCGGTTGAACGCAAAATCCTAGCCCGTAAGGGTATTCCCAGTGAAGTCATTCCCGCACTCATTCAGGCCAGGAAAGGGGTAACGTCCATACATTACCACCGTATTTGGAGGAAATATGTTTCTTGGTGTGAATCCAAGAAGGCTCCTACGGAAGAGTTTCAGCTAGGACGGTTTCTCCATTTTCTACAAGCAGGTGTGGATGCGGGCCTAAAATTGGGCTCAATTAAGGTTCAGATTTCAACCTTGTCGGTTTCTTTCAAAAACAATTGGCCTCCTTTCCAGAAGTTCAGACTTTCATGAAAGGCGTGTTGCATATCCAACCTCCATTTGTGCCTCCAGTGGCACCATGGGATCTTAATGTGGTGTTGCAGTTCCTTCAATCACATTGGTTTGTACCTTTACCGAAGGTGGAGTCAAAATTCCTCACTTGGAAAGTGGTCATCCTGTTGGCCTTGGCATCTGCAAGGCGGGTGTCTGAGTTAGCGGCCTTGTCTCACAAGAGCCCTTATTTGATCTCCCATGAAGATAGAGCTGAATTGAGGACACGTCAGCAATTTTTACCGAAGGTGGATTCCTCTTTCCACATAAACCA
This sequence comes from Pseudophryne corroboree, assembly GCF_028390025.1. Classification (NCBI taxonomy): domain Eukaryota; kingdom Metazoa; phylum Chordata; class Amphibia; order Anura; family Myobatrachidae; genus Pseudophryne; species Pseudophryne corroboree. The sequence continues at coordinate 824,106,614 of NC_086447.1, forward strand.
ACCTATCGTGGTTCCTGTGGCTACTGACGCCTTCGTTGAGTCAAGGTCTCTGGACGTGGTCAAAGCTCTGAAGATTTATGTCGCCAGAACGGCTCAGATTAGGAAAACAGAGGCTCTGTTTGTCCTGTATGCTCCCAACAAGGTTGGGTATCCTGCTTCCAAGCAGACCATTGCGCGCTGGATCTGTAACACGATTCAGCAGGCCCGTTCCACGGCTGGATTACCATTACCGGAATCAGTGAAGGCCCATTCCACTAGGAAGGTGGGCTCATCTTGGGCGGCTGCCCGGGGGGTCTTGGCATTGCAACTTTGCCGAGCAGCTACTTGGTCGGGGTCAAACATTTTTGCAAAGTTCTACAAGTCTGACACCTTGGCCGATGAAGACCTTAAGTTCGGTCAATCGGTGCTGCAGAGTCGTCCGCACTCTCCCGCCCATTCTAGAGCTTTGGTATAACCCCATGGTTCTAATGGTGACCGGTAAATCCTTTTCTCTTAGTCCGTAGAGGATGCTGGGCGCCCGTCCCAGTGCGTACTGTATCTGCAGTTAATAGTTCTGGTTACACATATGTTGTGTAATGTTTATTGTCAGCATGTTGCTGCAATTGTTCATGCCGTTGGCCTGTGTTCTGTTGAATGCCATGTTGTGCGGCATGCTTGAAGTGTGCGCTAGTATGAATCTCACCTTAGTTTAACAATAAATCCTTTCCTCGAAATGTCCGTCTCCCTGGGCACAGTTCCTATAACTGGAGTCTGGAAGAGGGGCATAGAGGGAGGAGCCAGTTCACACCCTTTCAATGTCTTAAAGTGCCCATGTCTCCTGCGGATCCCTTCTATACCCCATGGTTCTAATGGTGAACCCAGCATCCTCTACGGACTAAGAGAAAAGGATTTACCGGTAGGTATTAAAATCCTAATTTTGATCAATAAACAAAATACAAAGTAAATGAACAGAAGAGAAGTCTAAATTAAATCAATATTTGGTATGACCACCCTTTGCCTTCATAACAGCATAACGCTGGCTGCTACGTACAGCAGCACACTTGTTTGGAATGCCTTGTTACCTGACTCCATCCTGATGACTTCTGTGATTGGTCTCTTTCCCTTTTATTAGGGATTCTGCCCAGTTCCTGTTGCTGGTGATTTTCCCTAATTCCTGTTTCCTAGTGAAGCCCGGGCTTGGACTGGCCCACAGGGGTACAGGGGAAACCAACAGTGGGCCCCACTGCCTGGGGCCCCACCTCTTGCTCTAAGGATCAGGTTCCAGACTGTGCACTTGGATTATACATTATACATATGTTACCTTATACTGGACTATGTGTATTTTCTACAGTGCATTGCTGTTATTAATCTGTTATTAATCTGGTACATTATCATGCATGCATCAGATTAATTTACTGTATATATTTATGAAGGGGCCCAGACGTTGCACTCTCTAATGGTTAGTCAAACCAATGAGGTGGCAGGTCACACCCCCTCTGTGGACTGGCCACACCCCTAAACATGGGCCCCTACCACTGCATTTCCCCGGTGGGCCCTACATGCCCCAGTCGGACACTGGTGAAGCCTATCACATGGTCGCTGTATGCTGTACAGTTCCCAGTCTGCTCCTGTGTCCTGTGCCCTACCATTGTGTACCTGCATCCTCTATCCTGCCACAGTCCTCTGTGTGCTGTCTCTGCCTGTCCTGCACCTGTGCCCCGTTGGATCCTGCCCAGTATCTACTATCCTGTGTTCTTTCCTGCTCCATGTCCTAGTCTTGCTATGGTGCTCCAGTTATTCTCATGCATGGTCCTGATCCATATCCAAACTCCTGTCAAGTGTCTGTGAACATACTCTGTCCCTGTTGTGTGCTTCCAGCTTGTGTGTCCATGGTTACCACCAGCAAAGTTTATTCACTCCATCCATGCTTGAAGTCACAAGTCTGCAGCATTTCAGCACACCTGACTGTAATCAAGCTACATCTTAGCCACTGTGTGTTATTACACACTACAGCCTATTCATTATTCATCTAGCAAGACTCTCTGCTATAAGGTTCTAGCTGCCAGCACTCTGCTTTCAATCAGCACACACTCAGCAACTTGTTGTTCCCAGCATTTTTCTATCTCATTACTTCAGTTATCATTGTTCAGTTACCAGTGCATATTCAGTCCCTCGTGCTTCAGTCATCATTCTTGTCAAGCCTGTCTGCAGTTATCATTCCAGTATCCTGCTAACCCGACCTGCAATTAACTCCTCATTTTCTGTGTATCTGGTTTTCATCAAGTCCTGCTGTCTTCAGTTTCACCAGCCTTGCCTGCATAACCTAGCCAAATAATGTTGTTATTATCCCCAGCCTGGCCAAGTCACTCTGTATTTAGTCAGTCTGTCTATAACTAACTATTGCCTTTCCAGCTGTTACACTCCAGGTTAATGACCTTGTGGTCTTTAGACTATTGTTTGAGCCCCTACTGCTGGAGGTTTAAGTCCAGGGGGCCCCCTAAGTAACTGTGTGCATATCGAGCACTAAGGGAACAGCAGGGTGTTGCTATTGGCAGAAGACCCTCTTGAGTGTTCTATGGGGTCTTACACATGGAATGTAGTTGTGTCAATGGTGTCAGGATACCGCCGGTCACAATACCAACTCCTACATCCCACCCACTCGAAAATCCCAGCAGTCGGCATGCCAACTAACAGGGACTATACCCACTCATGGGTATCCTCGACACCCATGGATTGGGATTAGAGCCTGTGGTGAGAACAGCTTGCCAACGAGCCCGCAGCGTGGCAGGCACAGTGGGCCCGCAAGGGGCTTGGTTGCGCTCACCCCCCGCCAGCATTCTGTGGCCGGGATCCCGGCATCGGGATGCTGACCGCTTGGATCCCGCCCGCCGGTAAAACAACCCCAACCCTCAAACACATAGTGCTGGAGTTCCCTAACACATGTGACATAATATGAACTAGGGCAATATTTTGGGGCATAAAATTCTGCTGCATGGAGGTATATCTCTAGAAGCAATGAGACAGGGGGCCCCTTAAAAATGTTGCTATGGGGCCCACAAAGTTCTGACTATGCCCCAGAGTATGCAATTCAATACTTCTACACTTGCTCCTGCACCTGATTCTTCAGCTTACAGTATATCTCTACAGTACAAGTAACTTTCTGTAAGTTTTAAAGCTCTACTATTTAAATTATTCATTAACTAAGCAATAAAAGCATTAAACATTTGTAAAATAAGCTAGAACTCATTACATTTTAGTCATAAAAAGGCAATTGTTCCAAAAGTGTCAGTAGAGAAAATGACTAATACAAATGAATTTAATTAAAACACTGCTAAAAACAAATGTATATTTGCTTCATATTGTAATGGGAATCGTTTACATGATATTTCTAAGAGGACTGAATTAATATAAACCAAGTTGTACAAAGGTCAATCACTATAAAATTAATGATAGATGTCTAAAACTAGTGACCTTAAGACATAAATATGTCTTAAACTCTGTAGCATATTAAATATTAAGTGATTTTATTTTGTGGTGTATAAATGTACAATACTATGCATTAGAGCAACAGCAATACAAATGTTTGACAAGTATAGAATAATGGGGGTCATTCCGAGTTGTTCGCTCGCTGCCGTTTTTAGCAGAATTGCGATCAGGCTAAAAACCGGCAATTCTGCGCATATGCGTATGGACCGCAGGGCGCACGTGCTAAGTACTTTCACACAAAACTATGCAATTTTACACAGGGCTCTGCGACGCTTTTCAGTCGCTCTGCTGATCGGTGAGTGATTGACAGGAAGTGGGTGTTTCTGGGTGGTAACTGAGCGTTTTCCGGGAGTGTGCTAAAAAACGCAGGCGTGCCAGATGAAAACGCAGGAGTGGCTGGGGAAACGGGGGAGTGGCTGGCTGAACGCAGAGCGTGTTTGTGACGTCAAACCATGAACCAAACAGTCTGCAGTGATCGCAATCTAGGAGTAGGTCTGGAGCTACTCAGAAACTGCAGGGAAATATTTAATAGCAGAACTGCTAACCTTTCGTTAGCAATTCTGCTAAGCTAAGATACACTCCCAGAAGGTGGCGGCTTAGCGTTTGCAATGCTGCTAAAAGCAGTAAGCGAGCGATCATCTCGGAATGAGGGCCAATGTTTTTATAACATTTAGTAATGAGTCTGACAGGATTGTATATAGGTGGTCATTCCGAGTTGTTTGCTCGTTGCCGATTTTCGCTATGCTGCAATTTGTTGCTAAATGCGAATGCTCATGGTACGCAGAGCGCATGCGCCAAGTTATTTAACTCAAAACTTAGTAGATTTGCTGGTGTTCGCGCAACGCTTTTCAGTCGTACTGCTGATCGGTGAATGATTGACAGGAAAGGGGCATTTCTGAGTGGTAACTGAGCGTTTTCCGGGAGTGTGCTAAAAAACGCAGGCGTGTCAGGGAAAAATGGGGGGAGTGTCTGGAGAAACGGTGGAGTGGATGGCTGAACGCAGGGCATGTTTGTGACGTCAAACCAGGAACTAAACGGACTGAGCTGATCGCAGTCTAGGAATAGGTCTGGAGCTACTCAGAAACTGCAAGAAAATATTTAGTAGCAATTCTGCTACTCTTTCGTTCGCTATTCTGCTAAGCTAAGATACACTCCCAGAGGGCGGCGGCCTAGCGTTTGCAATGCTACTAAAAGCAGCTAGCGAGCGAACAACTCGGAATGACCACCATAGTCACAGTTGACAAGTGTCTCAAACAGTTATTTCTATAGGGCACACATATTCCGCAGCGCTGTACAGATTATGGGCCCGATTCAGCTTAGGTTTTAGTTGTGCGAAAAAACGCACAATTACAACCCTTTTTAACATCCAGGGGGACACCCAGCGCAGGGCAAGTCCGTAACGCATTAGAGATGAGCGGGTTCGGTTTCTCTGAATCCGAACCCGCCAGAACTTCATGTTTTTTTTCACGGGTCCGAGCGACTCGGATCTTCCCGCCTTGCTCGGTTAACCCGAGCGCGCCCGAACGTCATCATGACGCTGTCGGATTCTCGCAAGGCTCGGATTCTATCGCGAGACTCGGATTCTATATAAGGAGCCGCGCGTCGCCGCCATTTTCACACGTGCATTGAGATTGATAGGGAGAGGACGTGGCTGGCGTCCTCTCCGTTTAGAATTAGAATAGATTAGAGAGACACTTGATTTACTAATTTTGGGGAGCATTAGGAGTACTCAGTAGTGTACAGTGCAGAGTTTTGCTGATAGTGACCAGTGACCACCACTTTTATTTATAATCCGTTCTCTGCCTGAAAAAAGCGATACACAGCACACAGTGACTCAGTCACATACCATATCTGTGTGCACTGCTCAGGCTCAGGCCAGTGTGCTGCATCATCTATTATCTATATATAATATTATATATATCTGTCTGACTGCTCAGCTCACACAGCTTATAATTGTGGGGGAGACTGGGGAGCACTACTGCAGTGCCAGTTATAGGTTATAGCAGGAGCCAGGAGTACATAATATAATCCGTTCTCTGCCTGAAAAAAGCGATACACAGCACACAGTGACTCAGTCACATACCATATCTGTGTGCACTGCTCAGGCTCAGGCCAGTGTGCTGCATCATCTATTATCTATATATAATATTATATATATCTGTCTGACTGCTCAGCTCACACAGCTTATAATTGTGGGGGAGACTGGGGAGCACTACTGCAGTGCCAGTTATAGGTTATAGCAGGAGCCAGGAGTACATAATATATTATATAGTGAGTGACCACCAGACACACAGTGCAGTTTATTTAATATATCCGTTCTCTGCCTGAAAAAAGCGATACACACAGTGACTCAGTCAGTCACATACCATATCTGTGTGCACTGCTCAGGCTCAGGCCAGTGTGCTGCATCATCTATATATATTATATATCTGTCTGACTGCTCAGCTCACACAGCTTATAATTGTGGGGGAGACTGGGGAGCACTACTGCAGTGCCAGTTATAGGTTATAGCAGGAGCCAGGAGTACATAATATTATATTAAAATTAAACAGTGCACACTTTTGCTGCAGGAGTGCCACTGCCAGTGTGACTAGTGACCAGTGACCTGACCACCAGTATATAATATTAGTAGTATACTATCTCTTTATCAACCAGTCTATATTAGCAGCAGACACAGTACAGTGCGGTAGTTCACGGCTGTGGCTACCTCTGTGTCGGCACTCGGCAGCCCGTCCATAATTGTATATACCACCTAACCGTGGTTTTTTTTTCTTTCTTTATACATACATACTAGTTACGAGTATACTATCTCTTTATCAACCAGTCTATATATTAGCAGCAGACACAGTACAGTGCGGTAGTTCACGGCTGTGGCTACCTCTGTGTCGGCACTCGGCAGCCCGTCCATAATTGTATATACCACCTAACCGTGGTTTTTTTTTCTTTCTTTATACATACATACTAGTTACGAGTATACTATCTCTTTATCAACCAGTCTATATATTAGCAGCAGACACAGTACAGTGCGGTAGTTCACGGCTGTGGCTACCTCTGTGTCGGCACTCGGCAGCCCGTCCATAATTGTATATACCACCTAACCGTGGTTTTTTTTTCATTCTTTATACATACATACTAGTTACGAGTATACTATCTCTTTATCAACCAGTCTATATTAGCAGCAGACACAGTACAGTGCGGTAGTTCACGGCTGTGGCTACCTCTGTGTCGGCACTCGGCAGCCCGTCCATAATTGTATATACCACCTAACCGTGTTTTTTTTTTCTTTCTTTATACATACATACTAGTTACGAGTATACTATCTCTTTATCAACCAGTCTATATATTAGCAGCAGACACAGTACAGTGCGGTAGTTCACGGCTGTGGCTACCTCTGTGTCGGCACTCGGCAGCCCGTCCATAATTGTATATACCACCTAACCGTGGTTTTTTTTTCTTTCTTTATACATACATACTAGTTACGAGTATACTATCTCTTTATCAACCAGTCTATATATTAGCAGCAGACACAGTACAGTGCGGTAGTTCACGGCTGTGGCTACCTCTGTGTCGGCACTCGGCAGCCCGTCCATAATTGTATATACCACCTAACCGTGGTTTTTTTTTCTTTCTTTATACATACATACTAGTTACGAGTATACTATCTCTTTATCAACCAGTCTATATATTAGCAGCAGACACAGTACAGTGCGGTAGTTCACGGCTGTGGCTACCTCTGTGTCGGCACTCGGCAGCCCGTCCATAATTGTATATACCACCTAACCGTGGTTTTTTTTTCTTTCTTTATACATACATACTAGTTACGAGTATACTATCTCTTTATCAACCAGTCTATATTAGCAGCAGACACAGTACAGTGCGGTAGTTCACGGCTGTGGCTACCTCTGTGTCGGCACTCGGCAGCCCGTCCATAATTGTATACTAGTATCCAATCCATCCATCTCCATTGAATACCTGAGGTGCCTTTTAGTTGTGCCTATTAAAATATGGAGAACAAAAATGTTGAGGTTCCAAAATTAGGGAAAGATCAAGATCCACTTCCACCTCGTGCTGAAGCTGCTGCCACTAGTCATGGCCGAGACGATGAAATGCCAGCAACGTCGTCTGCCAAGGCCGATGCCCAATGGCATAGTACAGAGCATGTCAAAACCAAAACACCAAATATCAGTAAAAAAAGGACTCCAAAACCTAAAATAAAATTGTCGGAGGAGAAGCGTAAACTTGCCAATATGCCATTTACCACACGGAGTGGCAAGGAACGGCTGAGGCCCTGGCCTATGTTCATGGCTAGTGGTTCAGCTTCACATGAGGATGGAAGCACTCAGCCTCTCGCTAGAAAACTGAAAAGACTCAAGCTGGCAAAAGGCAAAGCACCGCAAAGAACTGTGCGTTCTTTGAAATCCCAAATCCACAAGGAGAGTCCAATTGTGTCGGTTGCGATGCCTGACCTTCCCAACACTGGACGTGAAGAGCATGCGCCTTCCACCATTTGCACGCCCCCTGCAAGTGCTGGAAGGAGCACCCGCAGTCCAGTTCCTGATAGTCAGATTGAAGATGTCAGTGTTGAAGTACACCAGGATGAGGAGGATATGGGTGTTGCTGGCGCTGGGGAGGAAATTGACCAGGAGGATTCTGATGGTGAGGTGGTTTGTTTAAGTCAGGCACCCGGGGAGACACCTGTTGTCCGTGGGAGGAATATGGCCGTTGACATGCCAGGTGAAAATACCAAAAAAATCAGCTCTTCGGTGTGGAGGTATTTCACCAGAAATGCGGACAACAGGTGTCAAGCCGTGTGTTCCCTTTGTCAAGCTGTAATAAGTAGGGGTAAGGACGTTAACCACCTCGGAACATCCTCCCTTATACGTCACCTGCAGCGCATTCATAATAAGTCAGTGACAAGTTCAAAAACTTTGGGTGACAGCGGAAGCAGTCCACTGACCAGTAAATCCCTTCCTCTTGTAACCAAGCTCACGCAAACCACCCCACCAACTCCCTCAGTGTCAATTTCCTCCTTCCCCAGGAATGCCAATAGTCCTGCAGGCCATGTCACTGGCAATTCTGACGAGTCCTCTCCTGCCTGGGATTCCTCCGATGCATCCTTGCGTGTAACGCCTACTGCTGCTGGCGCTGCTGTTGTTGCCGCTGGGAGTCGATGGTCATCCCAGAGGGGAAGTCGTAAGCCCACTTGTACTACTTCCAGTAAGCAATTGACTGTTCAACAGTCCTTTGCGAGGAAGATGAAATATCACAGCAGTCATCCTACTGCAAAGCGGATAACTGAGGCCTTGGCATCCTGGGTGGTGAGAAACGTGGTTCCGGTATCCATCATTACTGCAGAGCCAACTAGAGACTTGTTGGAGGTACTGTGTCCCCGGTACCAAATACCATCTAGGTTCCATTTCTCTAGGCAGGCGATACCGAAAATGTACACAGACCTCAGAAAAAGAGTCACCAGTGTCCTAAAAAATGCAGCTGTACCCAATGTCCACTTAACCACAGACATGTGGACAAGTGGAGCAGGGCAGGGTCAGGACTATATGACTGTGACAGCCCACTGGGTAGATGTATGGACTCCCGCCGCAAGAACAGCAGCGGCGGCACCAGTAGCAGCATCTCGCAAACGCCAACTCTTTCCTAGGCAGGCTACGCTTTGTATCACCGCTTTCCAGAATACGCACACAGCTGAAAACCTCTTACGGCAACTGAGGAAGATCATCGCGGAATGGCTTACCCCAATTGGACTCTCCTGTGGATTTGTGGCATCGGACAACGCCAGCAATATTGTGTGTGCATTAAATCTGGGCCAATTCCAGCACGTCCCATGTTTTGCACATACCTTGAATTTGGTGGTGCAGAATTTTTTAAAAAACGACAGGGGCGTGCAAGAGATGCTGTCGGTGGCCAGAAGAATTGCTGGACACTTTCGGCGTACAGGCACCACGTACAGAAAACTGGAGCACCACCAAAAACTACTGAACCTGCCCTGCCATCATCTGAAGCAAGAAGTGGTAACGAGGTGGAATTCAACCCTCTATATGCTTCAGAGGTTGGAGGAGCAGCAAAAGGCCATTCAAGCCTATACAATTGAGCACGATATAGTAGGTGGAATGCACCTGTCTCAAGTGCAGTGGAGAATGATTTCAACGTTGTGCAAGGTTCTGATGCCCTTTGAACTTGCCACACGTGAAGTCAGTTCAGACACTGCCAGCCTGAGTCAGGTCATTCCCCTCATAAGGCTTTTGCAGAAGAAGCTGGAGGCATTGAAGGAGGAGCTAACACGGAGCGATTCCGCTAGGCATGTGGGACTTGTGGATGCAGCCCTTAATTCGCTTAACAAGGATTCACGGGTGGTCAATCTGTTGAAATCAGAGCACTACATTTTGGCCACCGTGCTCGATCCTAGATTTAAAGCCTACCTTGGATCTCTCTTTCCGGCAGACACAGGTCTGCTGGGGTTGAAAGACCTGCTGGTGACAAAATTGTCAAGTCAAGCGGAACGCGACCTGTCAACATCTCCTCCTTCACATTCTCCCGCAACTGGGGGTGCGAGGAAAAGGCTCAGAATTCCGAGCCCACCCGCTGGCGGTGATGCAGGGCAGTCTGGAGCGACTGCTGATGCTGACATCTGGTCCGGACTGAAGGACCTGACAACGATTACGGACATGTCGTCTACTGTCACTGCATATGATTCTCTCAACATTGATAGAATGGTGGAGGATTATATGAGTGACCGCATCCAAGTAGGCACGTCACACAGTCCGTACTTATACTGGCAGGAAAAAGCGGCAATTTGGAGGCCCTTGCACAAACTGGCTTTATTCTACCTAAGTTGCCCTCCCACAAGTGTGTACTCCGAAAGAGTGTTTAGTGCCGCCGCTCACCTTGTCAGCAATCGGCGTACGAGGTTACATCCAGAAAATGTGGAGAAGATGATGTTCATTAAAATGAATTATAATCAATTCCTCCGCGGAGACATTGACCAGCAGCAATTGCCTCCACAAAGTACACAGGGAGCTGAGATGGTGGATTCCAGTGGGGACGAATTGATAATCTGTGAGGAGGGGGATGTACACGGTGATATATCGGAGGGTGAAGATGAGGTGGACATCTTGCCTCTGTAGAGCCAGTTTGTGCAAGGAGAGATTAATTGCTTCTTTTTTGGGGGGGGTCCAAACCAACCCGTCATATCAGTCACAGTCGTGTGGCAGACCCTGTCACTGAAATGATGGGTTGGTTAAAGTGTGCATGTCCTGTTTTGTTTATACAACATAAGGGTGGGTGGGAGGGCCCAAGGACAATTCCATCTTGCACCTCTTTTTTCTTTTCTTTTTCTTTGCATCATGTGCTGATTGGGGAGGGTTTTTTGGAAGGGACATCCTGCGTGACACTGCAGTGCCACTCCTAGATGGGCCCGGTGTTTGTGTCGGCCACTAGGGTCGCTAATCTTACTCACACAGTCAGCTACCTCATTGCGCCTCTTTTTTTCTTTGCGTCATGTGCTGTTTGGGGAGGGTTTTTTGGAAGGGACATCCTGCGTGACACTGCAGTGCCACTCCTAGATGGGCCCGGTGTTTGTGTCGGCCACTAGGGTCGCTAATCTTACTCACACAGTCAGCTACCTCATTGCGCCTCTTTTTTTCTTTGCGTCATGTGCTGTTTGGGGAGGGTTTTTTGGAAGGGACATCCTGCGTGACACTGCAGTGCCACTCCTAGATGGGCCCGGTGTTTGTGTCGGCCACTAGGGTCGCTAATCTTACTCACACAGCTACCTCATTGCGCCTCTTTTTTTCTTTGCGTCATGTGCTGTTTGGGGAGGGTTTTTTGGAAGGGACATCCTGCGTGACACTGCAGTGCCACTCCTAGATGGGCCCGGTGTTTGTGTCGGCCACTAGGGTCGCTAATCTTACTCACACAGTCAGCTACCTCATTGCGCCTCTTTTTTTCTTTGCGTCATGTGCTGTTTGGGGAGGGTTTTTTGGAAGGGACATCCTGCGTGACACTGCAGTGCCACTCCTAGATGGGCCCGGTGTTTGTGTCGGCCACTAGGGTCGCTAATCTTACTCACACAGCTACCTCATTGCGCCTCTTTTTTTCTTTGCGTCATGTGCTGTTTGGGGAGGGTTTTTTGGAAGGGACATCCTGCGTGACACTGCAGTGCCACTCCTAGATGGGCCCGGTGTTTGTGTCGGCCACTAGGGTCGCTAATCTTACTCACACAGTCAGCTACCTCATTGCGCCTCTTTTTTTCTTTGCGTCATGTGCTGTTTGGGGAGGGTTTTTTGGAAGGGCCATCCTGCGTGACACTGCAGTGCCACTCCTAGATGGGCCCGGTGTTTGTGTCGGCCACTAGGGTCGCTAATCTTACTCACACAGCTACCTCATTGCGCCTCTTTTTTTCTTTGCGTCATGTGCTGTTTGGGGAGGGTTTTTTGGAAGGGCCATCCTGCGTGACACTGCAGTGCCACTCCTAGATGGGCCCGGTGTTTGTGTCGGCCACTAGGGTCGCTAATCTTACTCACACAGCTACCTCATTGCGCCTCTTTTTTTCTTTGCGTCATGTGCTGTTTGGGGAGGGTTTTTTGGAAGGGACATCCTGCGTGACACTGCAGTGCCACTCCTAGATGGGCCCGGTGTTTGTGTCGGCCACTAGGGTCGCTAATCTTACTCACACAGCTACCTCATTGCGCCTCTTTTTTTCTTTGCGTCATGTGCTGTTTGGGGAGGGTTTTTTGGAAGGGACATCCTGCGTGACACTGCAGTGCCACTCCTAGATGGGCCCGGTGTTTGTGTCGGCCACTAGGGTCGCTAATCTTACTCACACAGTCAGCTACCTCATTGCGCCTCTTTTTTTCTTTGCGTCATGTGCTGTTTGGGGAGGGTTTTTTGGAAGGGCCATCCTGCGTGACACTGCAGTGCCACTCCTAGATGGGCCCGGTGTTTGTGTCGGCCACTAGGGTCGCTAATCTTACTCACACAGCTACCTCATTGCGCCTCTTTTTTTCTTTGCGTCATGTGCTGTTTGGGGAGGGTTTTTTGGAAGGGCCATCCTGCGTGACACTGCAGTGCCACTCCTAGATGGGCCCGGTGTTTGTGTCGGCCACTAGGGTCGCTAATCTTACTCACACAGCTACCTCATTGCGCCTCTTTTTTTCTTTGCGTCATGTGCTGTTTGGGGAGGGTTTTTTGGAAGGGACATCCTGCGTGACACTGCAGTGGCACTCCTAGATGGGCCCGGTGTTTGTGTCGGCCACTAGGGTCGCTTATCTTACTCACACAGCGACCTCGGTGCAAATTTTAGGACTAAAAATAATATTGTGAGGTGTGAGGTATTCAGAATAGACTGAAAATGAGTGTAAATTATGGTTTTTGAGGTTAATAATACTTTGGGATCAAAATGACCCCCAAATTCTATGATTTAAGCTGTTTTTTAGTGTTTTTGGAAAAAAACACCCGAATCCAAAACACACCCGAATCCGACAAAAAAAATTCGGTGAGGTTTTGCCAAAACGCGTTCGAACCCAAAACACGGCCGCGGAACCGAACCCAAAACCAAAACACAAAACCCGAAAAATTTCAGGCGCTCATCTCTATAACGCATGCCGGGTTCTGCCCCCCCCCCCCCCCCCCACACATTAACATAGTGATGTGCTTGAATGATTTGGGTTGCTCCCTGCCTACGCAGCCTCGCTGTGAAGGCAGTTGGAGGGCAGCCATCTTTTGGATCGCAGCGGCTGCATGTAATTTCATGCAGCCACCATGGCCCGCCCTGCAAACGGTGGATCGACACTCACAAAACGTGGCATTGACGCATTACCACCCCCATCGGCTCTTAAACAGTTTAAGACCTTGCGCATGCGCAGAAGTGCGGAAGTCGGCAAATAGCAATTTCTGCACTTCTGCAGTGCTAGCAGAATTAGACCCCATATTAAGTAATTCACATCACTACCTGCCCCAGTGGACCGAACAATCTATGAGCCTAATTCTGAAATGTACAGATGTGTCCTCATACATCATTGCTGTAGTTACACCAAACAGCCCCTTTTAAAAAGGAGTTCTTGCAAAGAAGGGGTGTGGCTGCACAATAGTACCCCTAAATCAAATTATGCCACTCAGAAGTTCAACCTTATTCACATTACGCCACATAGTATTACCTCTTATACACGTTATGCCACACAGTAGTACCACTTGTACACCTTATGCCACACAGTAGTACCCCTTATTCACGTTACTTCACACAGTAGTACCATTGTACATGTTACACCACACAGTAGTACCCATTTTATACGTTACATCACACAGTAGTACCCCTTATACACGTTACATCACACAGTAGTACCCCTTGTGCACTTTACGTCCCACAGTAATACCCCTTTTACAAGTTACATCACACAGTAGTACCCCTTGTACACATTATGCCACACATTAGTACCCCATGTACACATTATGCCACACATTAGTACCCCATGTAATAATAATAATAATAATTTTATTTATATAGCGCTCTTTCTCCAAACAGGACTCAATGTACACATTACGACATACAGTAGTACCCCTTGTACACATTATGCCACACAGCAGTACCCCATGTACACATTGTGCCACACAGTAGTGCCACACAGCAGTACCCCATATACACATTGTGCCACACAGTAGTACCCCATGTACACATTATGCCACACAGTAGTATCCCATGTACAAATTATGGCATACAGTAGTATGCCTTGTACACATTATGCAACACAGTAGTACCCCTGGTACACATTTTGCCACACAGTAGTACCCCATGTACACATTATGCCACACAGCAGTACTCCTTGTACACGTTACATCACACAGTTGTACCCCTTGTTCATGTTACATCACACAGTAGTACTCCCTGTACACATTATGCCACACATTAGTACCCCATGTACACATTATGACATACAGTAGTATCCCATGTACAAATTGTGGCATACAGTAGTATGCCTTGTACACATTATGCCACAAATTAGTACCCCATGTACACATTATCACACAGCAGTACTCCTTGCACACGGTACATCACACAGTAGTACTTCATTTACACATTATGCCACACAGTAGTACCCCTTGAACACGTTATGCCACACAGCAGTACCCCATGTACACAATATGTAACACAGTAGTACCTCATATATATGTTACATCACTAAGTAGTACCCTGGTACACATTATGCCTCACAGTAGTACTCCTTGTACCCATTATGCCACATAGTAGTACCCATTATACACGTTACGTCACAGTAATACTGCTTGTCACATTATGTCATATTTTAATTTTAAATAACATTGTGCACAACAGCACTCACTCACCCCAATCTCTGTGACTGAGGGCAGGGGGGGGGGGGTGTACACAGTCATTAGTGCTGCACTAGTGCACTGCTCACTGTTGCTGCCTGTACTGTAGGGTCTCCTCCATCAGTCACGCTGCTCAGCTCACTCAGTCAGTGGCGATGCTTCTTCTCCCAATGCCACAGCCAAACTAATGGCTTCCAGTGCAGGTCACTGTGGGACTGGACTGGGAGAGATGTCGTGATGTCTCTCCCAGTCCAAAGACACTGCATGAGACGGAGGAGGGGGTGAACCACAAAGGGTAGGCAGCGGCGCTGCTCGCTGCAACGTATAATAGTGTAAGTGGTGTGCCCACCAGCAGAGAAGGAGCCAGACTCATTGCTACTATGGCATTGTAGTGGCCGGTAGACAGCAGGTAGTAGCAGGCTGGTGGAATATAATTATACAGACTGGACATCAGCGATCGCAGGTGGATGTGGCTGGTTCCACCCACAGGGCATAAGCGCACTGTGCGGGTGCACTGGTCCCACCACCCTAGTTACGGCCCTGCCTCTTGGCGTGCCAGGTCCTGGGAAACTCTGCTAGTGCTAGGTGTCTTTGCTGAAAATGCGTCGTTGTCACAATTGGATGCGACTAGGGAATGCCATGAGACGGTGTTGATTAATTTGATATCTGACACTTGTATAGACACTTGTATACTGGAGTGCGACTGAGTCTCTGAATCTGCATACAAAGTGTTATGATGCAGCAGCCATGGCTTTTTTTCCATGCCATGTTCCAGAGGGCTTTGTATACAGGGGTGTAATATGGTATGCCGGCTGCTGGGCTCCCGGCGGCCAGCATACCGGCGCTGGAATCCTGACCGCCGGCACACCGACAGCTGGGCAAGCGCAAATGAGCGCACCACGCTATCTATTCTCCCTCCAGGGGGTCGGGGACCCCCAAGAGGGAGAAAAGGTGTCGATATGCCGGGTGTCGGGATTCTGTCGCCGGTATACTGTGCGCCGGGATCCCAACAGCCGGCAAACTAAATACCACCCGTATACAGGTCTTATCGCACACACATATACAAGTGTCACATATCAATTCAAATCAACACAGTCTCACCCCTTGAATGGAATTCACATCCAAAATTGGCAGCAGATAAAAGTGTTGTATACATAAGATGCCAACTCACAATGAATGGGGTCCTTTAGTTCACAAATGGTAATGCCCCTGTAAGAGGAATCTGTATTGCAGCTGTTTTTTGTGTGAAGCAGACCCTATATTTCACCGTCCATATTCCATATTATGTTAAAAGGGTCTGGTTCAGGTCACAGATTGCTAAAAGGTCCAAGTGAAAATCCAAAAAATTGGGGTGCAGGTAGCCTGACACTGGGGAGGCTCCACGCTTTTTTAAGCTCACTCCTGTTTAGTATGAATCTATCCTACCTCTCTGAACACGGTGCTACAGGACAAGGTACGGGGAGAAACTTTTTTGGGGAACGGTCCGTCACATAGCCACCCAACACCTGTGATACCTCTCTCAACCACTTAGACATACACGCCAACCACAGGGTGTTACACCCTTTCCACAGTAGTAGTTTGGTGGAGATCTCTCACCTAGGGACACCACAAATCAATGCAAGTATTAGGATTATTCAGTGCTGGTGGGATCTCCACAGCAGGAGAGATCCAGTGCAGTGTCTCTAATTGTAAGCGGCACAGGTGTTATGTCACAGCCCCCTTGCTATGTAGAGGAGTGGTTCTCAACCTTGGACCCCCAACAGTTCATGTTTTCCAGGTCACCTAGCAGTTGAACAGGTGTATGCATTACTCACAGGCACATTTTAAAAGACCCACAGGTGGAGCAAATTATTTCACTTGCAATCCTGTGAGGAAACCTGGAAAACATGAACTGTTGGGGGTACTTGAGGACCGTGGTTGAGAACCACTGATGTAGAGCACAGAGGCGAGCAGCGCTTAAGGTGAACAGCACGGTACTGGCTATATCAGTACTGGTTCCTGCTATGGAAGTCTGATCGGGAACCAACTGCTCTCATTAGGAAGATAGGGGAAGATAGAGGATAACGTTTATATTTAAAGTTCAAAAATCTTTTACATTTCTCAGATTACCTATGAAGCCAAACTGCCCATTGATTTCAACTGCAGCACTTTAATTCACACTATGGTTATTTAATACATTGTCACTTGAGATTTAATTCTTCATTTGAGTGTAACATCTTTCAAGACACTTGATTTGATTAATTCCATTGTATGTGTAAACACATTTGGTGTGCTCTGGATTTCCTCGAAGTCATTATGAAAGTTTATTTTCTTCATTAACTTTTTAACTTGGGTGCCTGAGATATATGGGTCCATCTGGTATCGTGCATGTTGCTGTAGTAAATGCGTTTCGCTGTTCTCCCAATCAGCACTAACTATAGCTGTCTGGAGAGCTCTAAAAAAATGTCAATTAGCAATAAAGGAACTTAAACAGGCCATATATCTTAGAGAGGTCCCCTGGAGCTGCTACAATTGTACAGTAATGTCCCCAGGTGGAGCAGTTGCTTTGGGCTGTAGATAAATTTCTGTTGTCCTATTGATGTTCCTTATGTAGCTATGTGCTAAATATTTGCCGTATATTTGCTGTGCAGTTGTATGTACAGTTTTCAGCAACAAAAATGTATCACACAGTAACAGATTTCCAGCACTTTTATGTGGCCGAGACCACTGTAAGCTAAGGATGATTTCTGCAAGTGAAAAACGTCAACGGATTTGTACATTTGTGTTCTAAAAATACATGTAATACATACTTCTAACGCAGTAAAGACAATGGAGCCAATGTATAAATCAATCCTGTCCTGTTTCTGCATGTCAAGGGTAGAATTAAGTATCCCATAAATGTACCAAGATACGCATGAGATATTGGAAATACTGTATTGTATCTCCTGCTTTCCAGCTGCCAGCCCTTGCCTCAGCAGTCCCCATAGTTTTCCATGTGGACAGTATTTAACCAGATCAGCTAAAACAAAGCCTTGCAGATCTTGTATACAGTATGTGGGCTATCGCTATCTTCAGATGGCATAAGCCCATTTCCTTCAGTGGGGCAGCTCTGCCAGTGAGGGATCCGGAGATCCCTCTCCAGTAGGATGCAGGTGATCCCATTACACATCACATTGCCATCGCAATCGCATTACACATGCCAAGCTGGAAACCGCACAGGTGCAGTACCCTGTATGGTGCCTGAACGTGGAAGTAAAATGACTGGATATGCAATCACTTTACATCTTACTGATTACATTGTTGGAGCAATTTAAATTAATACATTAGAATGAATTTGCGGCGATAAGGGTTCTTAAACCTTTGGGGTGCTAGCTGCAAATGATAATAAATATGCTCCAAAATGTTAAAGCCCTTTGTCTAATTAAAATCACTGAGGGGCTGATGTAGAGTTGAATGCAATCAATCATGTGTGTTTGCGTACTGCACATGCGTTGCACATCTACAGGATACATCGTGTGGTACACTATGTGTGATTGACAGCGGCGGCCGTCGAGAAGGGGTGGGGGTTGGCGAAGCAGTGTTTCACGGGTGGGGCGAGTCGAATGGGGAGCATTTTCGGGGCGGCTGCGTGACATAACATGCAGCCGCTCTGATTTAAAAAAAATGCTGGTGGGCCGCCTAACACGCTGCCAGGGGTCAAACTTAATTCGTTGTGTCCACAATGTAATTGCGGGTGCATCGGGAGGCAGCCTGTCACACATGATGGGCGGCCTTGCCCTGTGCTGGGCGGCCCCCAGCATGTGAGGAGATATGCAGTGATCTGCGTCCATCTCTGAATAAGGACCTTAGTTCCATACATACATGCAGGGGTTAAAGTGGGGGGTAACTAGTTCCACCATCTCCATTGCCCTGCACAGTAATTCCAAGAGAAAGGCCAACCCCATCATCTGCGTCAATCGATGATACAGGCGGCACTAGTGTTACTGATGAGCTGCAGCCACTTACTTCCTCCTCAGGTCCTGGTGCCTCCATGGTCCTCCTCCATGAGTTTCACCACCTCACCAGGACCACTTTAAGCCCTGCATACATGCAATGTTGGCGTAACTATGGCCAAATTGCATTAAGCTCTGCATTGGCCCTTGAAAGGCCTGAATCTCTAGGTGCAATGAAGACACTCTCTGCAGATTACACTCTTAAACCTGACCTATTTCAGCATGTTCTTATGTATGATTGCTGTTTATTTGCAGAATTTAACAGCTTGCAAAAAGTAAATGAAGAATATACTGTAGCAGGTGCAAACTAGGCAGCTAAAACTCTTCCCACCAGGACCCTTCTAGCTCACAGATATCCTTAGGTCTTCCTGCATGCATTGCATATTCTCTACTGACTCAGATATTTGTATCTAAGAATTGCTAATATGTATTTGTAGTCATTCTTCCTTCCATCCGGATAAAAAATTATTTTGTAAACAAAAAAATCTTTCACATAAAAATAGATAAATATATGTATATAAATAATATATAAGGAAAACCTACTGTTTATTTGTCCCACCTAAACACAAAATTTGTTTTCTGGAAATATCCCCATCCATTACAAAATTATAATTAAAAAAAAATGTGTTCATATTCCATCCTATATTTCCCTTAATGCATTCAGAGATGACATTACAAGAAAAGGTGTCATCAGGGTAGCCATCAGGGGGGGACTGTCAGGACTGGTGTCCCGGGCCCTTACAGAGAGGGGGGCCCACCCCTGGTTTCTACCGCCAATACCTGTAGAGCTACACCAGTCTGTGAATCAACAGCAGTCTGATGCCCAAGGAGGACTTCTTAAAACAAGCTTAATCTGCGCATTAGCTCTCTGTAAATCGTTCCTGTTGGTCCGCAACACTCCACCTATATGTAACGTCACAATGTATGACATCACATAGGGGTGGAGCAGTGCGGCAGAATTTTTTTTGGGGGGAGAGAGGGGCCCTGTCTATTTTTTCAGTCCCGGGCCCCACAATTTCTGATGGCTGCCCTGGGTGTCATGGTTGCTTAATAAATGTTCTCCCTAATGAAAAACACAAAGTACAATTTGCTCGCAAGAATCTTTGCTGATCGCTAATCCCTATGGTTTTATACATAATTTTTGCCAGTAGTAAAAATGCTCTATCTCTGGCCATATGGGAAGGGGCCCTAGACTGCACACCATTTTAGAGGTGATACCTTAATGAGAGGTACTACCTTGCTGAGACCTACTGTGCCGCACACAAAGAACAAAGATGCAGGTGCACTATTCACAAATTACTAATTTGAATTTTAATACGTTTTGCAATTAATAGAGTTTTTTTGCATAATCTTGGCAAGGGTTATGGGCCTATCCATCAACATCCAGGTAACCTCATTGGGTAGGCCCCTAACATTCTAAGGGTTCAAGTCAAGACTGTGGGATACCCTCTAACCAGCCCAGCCAAGCTACCCCAAAGCATCACACCAGTGAGCAAGTGAAGTGTACAAGAGTGTTAGATAGATAAGAGCAGCTAATGCATGTGTTAGGGGTACTACAGGGGAGAAAAATGTTACCTATATAAAAAACTAACAATAGAAGTGCTATAGAGTGCCAAAATAAGTGTTATATAGTGATGCCCTAAATCAGTCCAACCAAAGCAATACAGGGGGCCCCACACCTCAAACCTCACCCCACAGCTGACACACTATATAAATTTATAGGTCTTACCTTAACTGTGCCTTGTTCAAGTGTGCAGTCAGAAAAATGCTAGGTTCCCTACTTAAAAACAATCAAGGACAGGTGGGGAGGGTGCTACTCTAGACTGAAGGGGCCTCATACCTTCAAGTGTACATCTCTGGCTATCTGTGCACATACTTGATGCTTTTGAGAACAATAGGGACAATTTTATGCACACGCTTGATACGCAGCTCAATAGGGCGTAGCATAGAGGAGGGCGCCCTGACTCAGCTGCGCCAGCATCATGCATTAAACCTGGCCCTGTTATGCCTTTCTGTGCAGCGCCTGCCCAGAGACTCATCGAGCAGGCAGCGGTGTTGGCGCAACGGTGCTGTGTCCGGTAGCGAATTCCACCACAGTACTGGGAAGAAACAGGAAAGAAACTACCACTCCCAGAAGACCTTGCAGTAAGGGCTGCTGGGAATGATAGTTTATTTTCAGTTTCTTGACATTACTGTAATCTCAAAATAAACTACCGCTCCCAGAAGCCCTTGCTACTGCTTGGAGCTCTAGTTTATTTTGAGATACTTTACTGTAGTGCGGGGCGGAGAACTGCCGGGCACAGCGCATTGACCCCAACACCACTGCCTACTCGGTGACTCTCTGGGCAGAGCTGCACAGGGGGTCTAAAGGTAACATTTTAGAAAGATTTTAATGGTGGGCGTGATATTATGGAGCACTACTAGGTTGGGCATGATGTTATGGGGTGCTACTATGGTGGGCATAACATTATGGGGTGCTACTATGGTGGGCATAATGTTAGGGGACACTACAAGGTGGGCATAATGTTTATGGGGCACTACCATGTGGGCATAATGTGTAATGGACACTACAACTGGGCTTTTCCCAGGAGACCACACCCTTATTTTTTCAGGCGTATGCCGAAGGGGGGCGCTGAAGTATATATTTGCTTACCTAAAATTTTTGCCTCGGACCTGCCCTGAATGTAAGTCATCATTTTGATGACCGCATTGCGAGTTGAGATCAAATTTTCTTACCATAACTGTATTTTACAATATACCCCTTAAGGCAGTATTTTTCAACCAATGTGCCGTGGCACACTAGTGTGCCCTGAGCAGTCTCCAGGTGTGCCGCCATAGAAGCAGAGCCGGGACCATCAGTGTTTTGCTGCTACTGACGCCCTGGAATGATCAATACTGGTAGGTTTAGTAGTTGCAGAGCCAGTTCTAATTTTGGGTCCGGGCGGTGTTGGGCTCTTCTGGCTTTCTGAGATGTGGCTCAGGCGTTACCTATAGAGAAGCTGCGACATGACATCCTAGGACACGCATCACCATTATATTTGAGTGTGCCTTGGCAATATTTAAATCTTGTTCAGTGTGCCGCGAGTTGTAAAAGGTTAAAAATCTCTGCCTTAAGGTCTTAAAAATGAGCTTTTCCCTTACTACTCATCTGGACACAATTAGAGAGCAGGTAAATATAAAGGTAATTGAAATAGAAATGCACAGATATTTGTCATAGTACATTTCTTTCCAATGTAATGATAATGATCTTTTCAAAACAACTTCCCTAATAGCAATGCTAATTAAGATTTTGTGATCTCTTATGTTAGCTTCTTGACTCGTACACACCTTAATACTGAAAAATGCATGAGGCTTGTCTTCTGTTTATTCTTGCATTTCGAGTCCTTCTTAGCTTTTTTTAATTTATTTACAAACATATAATTAGTTCAGAGTATTTTTTTTTCTTACATTTTACATTTCCTATTTCTTTTCACTCTAAACAAAAGTAGAATACCTATAAAAGTCTTAATTATCTTTTTCTGGATTGGTTCTATTATATAAATCTGATGCTAAATTCCAACTTGTAGAGGTCAAATGTGTTCTATAATACACTAACAGAAAGTAGAATCTTTATATATTCCGTAGACCTCTGCAATCCACAGCAGATGAAGCCCACAGATACAGAAACAACGATGCAGTACGTCTGCCCAGCTATACTAATGCACAAAGTGTGCTGAGTGATTCCTTGTTGGAAATTGTAGTTTAGAAGCATATAAAGAACTGTTTGTTATACCACTATTTTAGCTCACAGCGTCTGCTCTCAACCTGAGTGGTTAAAATGCTGCTGTTTTCAGTCTTTGTGTTACACTTACCAGTATTATGTGGAAAAACGTTATCATTTTGTCATAAAGAAATGGGAGCTTAGAGTATTAGCGTTGCTGTTGAGCTTTACTTTCCGTTTGCTTTGTATTTGTAATCGTACCACAATCTCCTAGTGACCAATTATGCTTGGTACAATACATAAGCTTCTAAAAGTGCTATTATAATCTCCTAGAAAGTAAATCGTTAAAAAAAAGTTTAATTTTTTTTAAATATAACTAATATTTTTTATCTTTTTAAAAAATATATATATTTTATATGTTTTCGTTATTTCTTAATAAAAGTCAGAAATGTTTATGCCTCTTCTATATTGCCAGATCTGCTATAGTACATCCTTTGACAATATGCAACAGCTGGATATTCCACGCATAGAGATTGTAATCAATGTGGATATATATTTTTTCTGAAATAAAAATTAACAAAATAATAAAATAGAACATCAGAAGCTAAAGTACGATGAAGTTTTAATTTTTCTTTGGCACGGTATATTCAATACCTTTCGAGCCAGCAAAAATATTATGCTTAGACAGCCAAAGCTAATGCTGTATATAAATGATAGCCTTATCAGATGTCCCAGGAAGCTGTTCATTTAATCCATCAGTACTTTTTCATTTTCTTTTATCTTGAATTCAATGCTGTTTAGTAGAGTTTTAACTTCCTTTTCAGCTGCATTTATTTTTACAAGGACAGCCATTATTAAAAAATAACTTTGTGTCGCACTATTTTTGTGTGCACTCTATACATTTATTATTTACCAGACCTGTTTTGGTGATATATTCATTCCGTGCTTGACTTTTATGAGTTTCTTTGTTCAGCTTCCAATGGTAAAATATATACAGTATATGGAAAATAGTGCAGAATGCTGGGACCGTATTTGGGATATATATGCTCTTCCTCATAATTTGTCATGAATATATTGGCATAAGCGGGTGCCAAATTCGATCCCATCCCATTAGAGAGGCAATTAGTGAGGGTAAAAGTGATAAACCAGTGGCCCGACACTTTCTACAGAACTCTCATTCAGTAGCATCATTGAGATGTATGGTAATAGACCATGTTCCTCCATTAGAGAGAGGGGGAGACAGAGATCAGATATCGTTGGTCATTCCGAGTTGATCGCTAGCTGCATTCGTTCGCTGTGCAGCGATGAGGCAAAAAAACTGCACTTCTGTGCATGCCTATGCGTCGCAATGCGCACGCGCGACGTACTATTACAACGAACGATGTCGTTTCACACAGGGTCTAGCGAAGCTTTTCAGTCGCACTGCTGGCTGCAGAGTGATTGACATGAAGTGGACGTTTCTGGGTGTCAACTGACCATTTTCAGGGAATGTTTGAAAAAACGCAGGCGTGCCAGGAAAAACACAGGTGTGGCTGGGCGAACGCAGGGTGTGTTTGTGACGTCAAAACAGGAACTGAACAGTGTGAAGTCATCGCAAGCGCTGAGTAGGTATTGAGCTACTCTAAAACTGCACAAAAAAACTTTGTAGCTGCTCTGCGATCCTTTCGTTCGCACTTCTGCTAAGCTAAAATACACTCCCAGTGGGAGGCGGCATAGCATTTACACAGCTGCTAAAAACTGCTAGCGAGCGAACAACTCGGAATGACCACCATTGTTAAGAAAACAGGCTAGGTGGATCTATGATCTAGACACCATTGTCCTGAGAGGAATGAATGAAAACATTAATTTTACGTGTTTCCTTTGATTATTAATCATGAAGTATATTGTGGAATGTATAAATAACTGGTACCAATATTTATATTTTTTTAATCAACAATTTTTATTGATTTGTGTGACAGAACAAAGGCACATGTAGTACATAGAACGTGAATGTCACCAGATGTAGCAGAAACATTAAAACTTAATGAATGCCATATTCAGGCACATATAAATGAGCGTAGACCACATCACAAAACGCAAAAGAAGAAGAAAAAAAAATCATCAGCATCGAATAATGCTAAGGAGTAGGTGAGAATGAACAGGAATATCGTATCTCAGCAGGTGGTATTAGTAACCATAGAATTACTGAGGCAATAATTCGACAACATTCAAAACTAATAACATACGTCACACACAAAAAATTCAAAGAAGTGAGGGGAGAGGGAAGGGGGGAAGGAGGGCCTATATGAACCTGTAAACAAATTCAATATGTAAAGGATATGCTGAATAGTGTTTGAAAATATTACGAATAAAAAGAAAAGAAGACAACGATCTATAGCCGGGGGGCTAGTTATACCATAAGCAAAATTATAAATAATATAAGGGTCAAGAAATGTTGCGACGAAGATTCCAATCCGTATTTTCATAAATCTTCATAATAGTATTTTGTGTGCAAGAATCTAGGGAGGAAATGAAAGGTTTCCACTTAACGTGAAACTTATCTACATGTTTATTGAGATCTGAACAAGTATTGCGTCTGTCAAAATACAATAATTGGAGAAGCTTGTATATAACTTCTTGCATAGATGGAGAGGATGGGGAAATCCAGTGAATTAAAATCACCTTTTTGCAGGGCCGTAACTACGTGTGTGCCAAGTGGGCTTGGCACACAGCGCAGTTGCCCGGAGGGCGCACGGCCAGCGGCATGTAATGAGTCAAATTGACTCATTACATGCCGCCTCTGCTGTGTGCGCCGTGCTGTGGAGGGAGAAGAGGACCAGCGCCGGGCAGCAGAGAAGGAGGAGGAGGGAGGGGGAGCAGGGAGCCACAGCAGCGCTATTTCATTGGTAGTAAGCGCCACTGCAGCATCCCCCTCTCCTTCCGTATTGGCTGCCCGGCGCTGCTGTGGATGCTGGGATGGAGGAACCGCATCCCAGCATCCACAGCAGCGCCGGGCAGCCAATACGGAATGAGAGGGGGCTGCTGCAGCGGCGCTTACTACCAATGACATAGCGCTGCTGCGGCTCCCGGCTCCCCCTCCCTCCTCCTCCTTCTCACCTCACTGCCTGCACCGAGGGAGCTGCACGAGGAGCCTGACTGCCAGCAGGGAGATGGTAAATATATCTCTCTTTCTCTCTCTCTCTCTCTCTCTCTCTCTCTCTCTCAGGGGGTCACCGTCTGCCGCAATGTGTAAAAAGGGGGATGGCTGCAGCAATGTGTAAAAAGGGGGATGGCTGCCGCAATGTGTAAAAAGGGGGACTGGCTGTAAAAAGGGGGACTGGCTGCCGCAATGTGTAAAAAGGGGGACTGGCTGCCGCAATGTGTAAAAAGGGGTCCTGGCTGCCGCAATGTGTAAAAAGGGGGACTGGCTGCCACAATGTTTAAAGAGGGGGCCTGGCTGCCGCAATGTGTAAAAAGGGGGACTGGCTGCCGCAATGTGTAAAAAGGGGGCCTGGCTGCCGCAATGTGTAAAAAGGGGGCCTGGCTGCCGCAATGTGTAAAAAGGGGGACTGGCTGCCGCAATGTGTAAAAAGGGGGACTCAAAAAACACACACACCTGGCGCTTTGATTGACTACAGATGAAATGCTGCAATCCCAAAAGGGTCCTTGGTTTTAACCCTTATTATAGAGCCACAAGAAAAAACACAAAACTGGGACTGCGCAATTCACTCTGATATGGATATTTATTATCACATAAAATTAATCTCTTAAAAATACATACAAACACATATATAACTAGATGCCGGCCAGCATCACATAAAAATAATGATATATAAAATCAACCAATATATTACCAATAGGTCTAGTAATTTAAAGACATATTACTTAATTCTAATGTATACCTAATATACCCTATATCTTAAATTTTACACACTAAAAATCAATGAACCATTAGTAACTTTTCTCCTGGAATATGGGTAATATCACTTCAAGTAAATTTAAACCAGAAAAATGTCCAGCGCTTTTCTATAGTTTTTGGCGTCCAGCAATGCTGGGTAATTTTTCCTTTTTG
This sequence comes from Pseudophryne corroboree, assembly GCF_028390025.1. Taxonomy (NCBI): domain Eukaryota; kingdom Metazoa; phylum Chordata; class Amphibia; order Anura; family Myobatrachidae; genus Pseudophryne; species Pseudophryne corroboree. Next base: position 824,133,138 of record NC_086447.1, read on the forward strand.
ATATTTATATTCTGTCCCAGCATAAAATTAATATCTCGATCCAAGCCAGAAAAGTCTCTCTCTCCTCAATTGAAAACCATCCACATTCAATTAAACACTTGGAACCACCTTATCCATATTTCGGGCTTCTGCCGTTTAGCTAAGCAGATCATACATGATAAAGCCTCTTAAAAGCAGGTATAATGTTCCACTTTCTCAGGGTATAATACTGTGCCTGTACAGGTGTTCTTTGGATGATCGCTCCCGGCTAGTATAGCCTTATCTGGAGTCTCCGGGTTCTCACTGCGGCGTGGTTATATTCTCAACCACTGTGGAGTTTCATATGCCTGCGGCCGGCCCGTTAGTGTCTCCGCTGCTACCTCCTGTGATGACAGACGCGTTTCTCCGCCTTCCACTACATCGGCGGCTTCCTCAGTGTCAGATTTTAAAAAGGGGGACTGTCTGCTGTAATGTGTAAAAAGGGGGACGCTGTCTGCTGTAATGTATAAAAGGGACTCTACCTGGTGTAGTGGCGCTACTGTGCAGCGTAATTTGAATAATGTAGACTACTGTGCACCGTAGTATGAATTGCTATTATTTTGTGGCCACGCCCCTTCCCTGTGAAGCCACGCCCTTATACATTTTTCGCGCGCCTACGGCGCACACTGCCCCTATCTTTCATGGGGGGGGCGCCACTGTCGTTTCTTGCACACAGCGCTAAAATGCCTAGTTACGGCATTGCCTTTTTGGATACTGTAAGTATAATTGTTAGTAGTGGTATTGTCACGCCTAGCAGAGTTTGAGGATCCGGCAGCTGAGATTTGCCCGAGGAGGTAGCAGGCTGTGAATGAACCAGATGAGGGGGCTGGATATAGTTCCTTTGCATGGGACACGGAGCAATGAAGAACGTAGGCGGGGTTTAAGAGTCGATGGAAAGTATTTATTATGTACAGGGCTGAGGTAGAGAACCAAGGCTGGAGCACGATGGTTAAAGATGTGGCTGGAGGCGAAGAACTGTGGACTGTGATTTGAAAGACAAGACTGTAGAGGATGAACTGTGGAACTGTGGATGGTGGTTGAAGGCGTGGCTGGAGACAAGGACTGTAGACTGTGGTTTGGAAAACGAGGCTGAAGATAATAATCTGCAGGCTGTGGTTAGTGGTACAAAGGCGTGGCTGGTGAAGGAGATCTGCGGAGTGTGGCTTGAAAGACGAGGCAGAAGACCTGGGGCCGACTGTGCCCAAAGAGTCTTACTGGACCGGGTTTTCCAGGAGCACTTCCACAGGCAGTAGCAGGCTAGAAACAGCAGGGCTGCAGCAGCAACAAAGAACTGACCAAGCAGGATCAGGAGGAACCAGAATACAGCAAGAATCCTGGGAGCACAGGCTAAAGCACCTACAATAGGGTTGTAACTTGAAGCACTGGCGTCCCTGTCCTAAACCAGCCCCCTTTTATAGGGAAAGCTTCCCCTGGATTGGCTGGAAGAAACAGGAAACAGGAACTATGCTTAAAACTTGGTCTCCAACATGGCGGCGCCCAGTAATGCAGAACTTTTTGCAAAGCCACATTGCTCACTGCCCCTGGTCTCCAAGCAATGGCTCAGCAAGAGCGACCCACTGTAGCGGCGTCCCCTTCACCGCCGCTACTGCTGCCCACGGATCCGGCGCAGCAGCCCACCTCCACCGCTGCCCGAACATCGCCAAGGAAGCCAGCCCCGCGGCCCCAGCATACCGGTAAGACTCCGGATGCTGACAGGTATGATAGTAGATTTCTCGTTGCCAAGGGGTCAGTTGGTGAAATCGGCTAGAAGGCATGCAATGGGATCAGGAGAAAGGCGTAATCCAAAAATGGTATTAATATAATTTAATAGTTTATTCCAGAATCTATTGATCTTACCACAATTCCACATGCAGTGGAAGAAATTGGCATTGGAACCGTGACACTTCAAACAGGAACCAACACAGTCAGGGAATATATGTTTCCTCTGAACCGGAGAGATGTATGCCCTGTGCATTGTTTTCAAATGTACTTCTTGAAGATAGGAAGATTTCAGATGTTTAAGCGACCTATCAAAGTATTCGGTTAAATCAGTAATCAGAGGAATAGATGGAATATCTCCCTGCCAGGCTGTCAGGAGGGTGGACCAGGCCCTTGAAGTGTTGTCAGGAGTCAAGAGGGAATATAATAATCTTGTATGGTATTGGGATGATTTTAAAGAATTAAGTAAAGCGATAAGTGAGTCTTTGGATAAAATGAATCTAGTGGAGGGGTCAAGCGATTGCGCAAAATGTCTAGATTGCAGATACATGTAAAATGAACGATTAGGAATCTGGTAGGTGTGTGTTAGGTCTGAGAAAGATAAGTAGGAACCCCCTGGATCAAAAACCTGAGAGACGAGCATCAGCCCTTTAGATTTCCAGTTGTTGAATTCTGCGTTCGTCAAAGAAGGAGGGAAAGAAGGGTTGCCCCATAAAGGAACAAAAGGAGAAGATAGAAAATTTCTGGATAGCTTCCTATTGATAGTTCGCCAGGCCAAATAAAGGTCTTGAAATAAAAGGAGTTGTCTAATGGAAAGAGGGATATCTGCTTTCTTTGAATGAAGAAGTGCACTGGGAGCGAAAGGGGAAAAAATGGCGCAGTCAAGAGCAAAGTCAGTATATGTGGAGGTATTCCGCAACCAATCAGATATATATCTAAATTGTATAGTGAGAAAGTATCTATGAAGTTTAGGAGTATTCATACCACCTTTAATACGTGGGGATTGGAGTTTGTTGAGAGCTATTTTGGGGCGTTTAAGTTGCCATAAGAATTTGGAAGTAAGGCGATCAAATCAGGCATAATCTGAAGTAGAAAGACCGATAGGCAATATCTGGAGAGCGTAAAATTTTTTGGGAAATATGATGCTTTTCACAACAGCTAAACGGCCTAAGAGAGATAAAGGTAGAGACATCCACGAGTGATATAAAGTAGCAATTTTGGAAAGGACCGGGGAAAAGCTTTTTTTATATAAAGAGGATAGGTCAGCAGGAATATGAATACCTAAATATTTTATATTATCAGTGGTAGAGAAATGGGAAAGTAATGGTGCTGAAGGTGGGGCAGTAATAGTAAGCAATTCAGATTTAGCAATATTTATCTGAAAGCCTGCCACAGAACCAAAGGATTGTATTAAAGTCAACACTTGAGATAGTGACGACCCCAGGTTCAAAAGAAATAGCAGCATGTCATCTGCAAAGAGAGCTGTCTTTAAGACAACATTGCCTATCTGAATTCCTTCAATTAGTGGGGAGTTACGAATTCTGACAGCCAACGGCTCAATCGCTAGAGCAAACAGAAGGGGGGAAAGGGGACAACCTTGACGAGTCCCTTTTTGGATAGTGAACGGGTCTGATAAATACAAAAGAAAGACAGACTGAGTTTGTTACCAGGCGCCACTTATACAATATGTCACAATGAAATATCCATGTATGGTACGTTCCTGATAGCGAATCCACCAAAACTCCTCCCACTGTTGCGTTTATAGATCTCAGCGCATGTGGAGAGAATGAATAAGAATAATCATGTGTAGTACAGTATTTGTTTAATGACATACACAAGATAAAACACAGTGAAAAACAATTCTATGTTCCCCTGTTCTGTAAGAGATGCTGTAGATGTAACAATTACCAGAATAATATGAGGGCTGGTGTGAAACAGTCCTCAACAAAAGCGTGTTATTTGAATAATCACCACAGTAGTCCTCCCGGGATGGACCATCAGGTGTATTCGTCTGGTCACTGGAACAGTCTATCTCTCACTGGAACAAAGGGGTTCAAAGTACAGCCGACGCGTTTCAACCCAAAATGCTATGGGTCTTTCTCAAGGCAGTGTAAGGAAGCTTTCATTCTGAGCTTCCTTATAAACCCCCATCCTCCAATCAGGGGTTCCTTCCCGGAATTTTCTATTAGATAACCAATCCCAGCAGTCCTCTGTATTCCCCTATGGTATCTGCAGCTGTCACTCAAAGGATCCTGAGGGCTAGGGCTCCGGAAGTCCCACCCCCAACACAAATCTAAAACCTCCGAGCGAATGGCACGCTCGTCCCGCCGGAAGTGTGTTCACCTACTTCCGCCCTCACCGCCGGCTTCCTGTTTGTCCCTCCGGAGAAAGTCTCCTCCTGGCGTCCTCGGATATTCACATTAGTTCCAGGCGCGGGTATAACATTATGGTTTCCCCGCCGTAGTGTCACAGGAAGTCCGGATCTGCGGGCCGAAGTGGCGTAACGTCACTTCCGGTTCAATGTTTAATGTCGGAATAGGTTCCTTTCTGCGTTCCAAAACGCTCCATCCATTGATAGAATGGAATCTCACTGAGTGCATTCATGATCGGAGTAGTTTGTGATTAAACTACAATAAAACATATTTAAAAATCAGTACATAATTCATAAAACATTAAACATTTAAAACAATGATCGTTTAAAAAATAAAATAAAAACATGACTATCATAATAATGGGTCTTAAATGACATTACATAATCAAAATGACTTGAAACATTTATCGAAATGGCTTAACAATTTCTTTAATAAAATTATAATAAAATTATAAAAACCATTTTAGTTCAAAGTCATTATTGATCCCATGTGGCTGCAATGTATCGAAATCAAAAATACATTGCATCTCACACTTGGCTAAGAGGGAGGCAGTATCCCTTTGGCGTTGATTGCACCTTACTAATTTGATGCCCGCAAATCGTACAATGTTTTGTGTAGAGCTATTATGAAATCTTTTAAAATGACTGGAGAGGGCATGAGACTCCAGCCCCTTTCTTATATTGCGACAATGTTCTCCTATACGGACTTTCAAAGCTCGCAAAGTTCTTCCTATATAGAAAAGGTGGCAAGAGCATTCTAAAAAATAAACTACATTACTCATATTACATGTTATAAAATCTTTAAGTTTAAAAGAATGCCCATTAATGCTAATTTCCTCCAATTTCTTTGTGCCATCTGGTTTGATCTCTCTACATCCTACACATGACCCACAACGGTGAAAGCCCTGAGTGGCTATTCTACCATCTCGTTTCTTTTGGGGTAGGTAGCTTTTTACTAATGCAGTTTTCAAATTAGGCGCTTTTTTATAAATAAACATTGGGCGGTCTGGAATAACCTTGCCCAATATCGGGTCCTTACATAAAATACTCCAATTTTTCTTAAAAGATCTCTCTAAAATTTTGTACTGGGAATTAAAACTTGTGATAAATGCCCACTCTTTTTTATTATTCTCCTGCCTAGTAGAAGATCCATTCTTTAGGAGATCCTCTCTATCTACCTCAATTGTTTTAGACAAAGCTTTTTCTACTAGGTCCATTTTGTAACCATTTTCCCCAAGGGTTTCCTTAAGTTCTTCTGCCTGTTCTCTAAAAACCATCTTGTTTGTGCAGTTCCTGTTATGAGCCACGGCTGTGGCTCATTCCTGTTTTGCAGTTTTGTTTTGTATTTCATGTTATACTTCTGTTTATGTTCCCCGTAGGTGTCATGGGGTGCTCGGAGCTCACCCTTAAGGAGGGGATACTGTTATGAACCACAGGTAGTGGTTCATTCCTATTTTATGTTTATAAAGTTGTCTTGCATGCCAGGATTTCCTGTTGCTCTGTTTTAGAATACTCTTGTCTGCTGCCGCTGGTGAGTCTGTGTAATTGCAGCTTGTTCCCTTGTGTTCAGCCTCACCTGGCTGCTAATTGCATCTGGTCAGTTGGAATCATGCAACAAGGCAGCTGCATGGGATTATTAATTAGGCCTCTCTGTTATATGCTGGCTGTTTGCAATTCACAGATGCTGGTGATATTCCTGGGTTTTCAGTCTGCTTGAGTTCTGAGCTTGGTTCCTGCTAGTTCCTGAGCTTCCTGTGTAGATTCCTGTGTCAGTCCCTGTGTCGATTCCTATGTCTGATCCCGTGTCCTGCCGTGAGGCGTTCCTGTCCTGAGGTCCAGTACCTTTGCCTGTGCAAGTTTCTGGCTTCTTGGTGTCCACCGGTCTGTCGTTTGGGATTCTGCCTGTCCTCCAGTTCTGAGAGTCTGTGTCAGCAGCATTGGGAGTTCCTGTCCGTTTGCCAGTATTCGTACCGGTTCCGTGAGTAGCGGCACGGCCGCGTCCGTTGGCGTAGGCCGCTGTATTCCCTTATTATTTCTGTCACTGGTGTTTTGCAGAGGGTTCTGCTTATGCTGTCACCGCCGGTACACAAGAGTATTGTGTCGGTGTGTGGTCAGCATTTCCTTTGTTGTTCTTTTCCTTTGGCGGCAAGCCGCACATACTTTGGTTTTAGGTTTGTTAGTAGCCCCTGGCCTTGTTGTTTAGTCAGAGGGCCCCTTGTTATCACCCTGTCTCGGTTCACTCTTTGTCTCTCATTAAGACCTGAGGGGGCATCGAAGTTGGGCAGACGTAATCCGCCCTTCAAACGCGGCTGCCATGGGCTCAAGCAACCATAGTCTCGCAAGAGTGTACTGACAGCACGGGTGAGACAACGGAGATAGGGTGCCAGGGGCTATTCCCTTTCCATTCCCCTTTCCCAGCATTCCGTCCTGGTGCTCTGGACTCGCTTCATAACATCTCCCTTGTTCTGAGCACCAGGAACCTAACATTATCACCAGCCATACCACAAAAAAGAAATAAAACTTTTTTTTTCTTTTTTGGCCCAGTCCAGTGTCTAGTCTAGAATCCAGTCCTGTCTAGATTTCAGTGTGTTAGAATCCAGTCCGGTGTTAGAATCCAGTCCGGTGTTTAGAATCCGGTGTTTAGAATCCGGTGTTTAGAATCCGGTGTTTAGAATCCAGTCCGGTGTTTAGAATCCAGTCCGGTGTTTAGAATCCAGTCCGGTGTTTAAAAAAAAAAAAAAAAGTCTTGTTTTGTTTAGCAAAATTTAGCCTTGCCTTGCCTTGCCTTGCCTTGTCTTGCCTTGTCCTGTCTAGTTTTAAATCCTCCTATGTCTACTATGCAAGCCCTGCAGGCATCTCTCGCAGCCCTGAACTCTGTACTCAGTGCTTTGAGACCAGAGCGACTAGAAGTTTTGCAGCAATCCCTAAAGCAACTGCAAAACCTTCTGACTAAAATCTTGCTCATTTTGCCAGAAGTCGTTGAGAGTACATCTATCTCTAAAGAGACTCTTGTTCACAGTATGGTGACAAGAGAATCCTCTGGTTTAATTGAAGAGAAAAAGTTTAAAAGTTTTCTGCGGCCCAGGCTCTCAGAAGAGGAGCGTCTGCGTCGCAGAAACTTAAACTTATGCCTATATTGTGGGGGTTTAGGCCACTATCTGCAGACCTGTGAGTTGCGCAAGCCAAAGTGTGGTGACGAGTCTTGCCCTCTGGCCAAGTTGAGTCAGGATACAAGACCTACTCCTGTCTCTACTGTGGCAGAGGTACTTGTCACACAACCCACACTAAAAAGCTCTCTGTCCTATAATTGGGGTCCTTGGGCAAGGGAGCCCCATTATAGATTCAGGAATCAAAAAAGAATGTTTTTCTCCTCTCTTGAGGTTCCTGTGGAAGCGGAGTTGCAAGCCCCTGGAGTGGTGCCCGTAGCCCAGGGTCCTGGAGTGGTGCCCGTAGCCCAGGGTCCTGGAGTGGTGCCCGTAGCCCAGGGTCCTGGAGTGGTGCCCGTAGCCCAGGGTCCTGGAGTGGTGCCCGTAGCCCAGGGTCCTGGAGTGGTGCCCGTAGCCCAGGGTCCTGGAGTGGTGCCCGATGCTCAGAGTGCTGGAGCGGTACCCGATGCCCAGAGTGCTGGAGCGGTACCCGATGCCCAGAGTGCTGGAGCGGTACCCGATGCCCAGAGTGCTGGAGCGGTACCCGATGCCCAGAGTGCTGGAGCGGTACCCGATGCCCAGAGTGCTGGAGCGGTACCCGATGCCCTAGCTTATAGAGGGACATCAAATATTATAGTTCAGGTGTCCATACCGGAAGGGGTCTCAGAAGCTGTCACCCCAGGTAGGGACTTGAAAAGCGCAACCCAAGAAAGGGTCTCTAAAACCATAGTTCTTGAAGGGAACTCGAGAAGCAAAACCCCAGAAGGGATCTTTGAAGTAATATCCCCAAGTGGGGTCTCGAGAGACGCAGCCCCAAAGAAGGGTCTAGAAGTCGCTTCCCCAGGAAAGAACTTAAGAAGCATAGCATTAGTGGAGGATCTGAACGTTATTGCTTCAGCAAAAGTCCCGGAAGTCATAGTCCCGGGAGAACTTTCGATAATTATCGACTCAGAGAGGGAGGCCGATGGCCCGATCCCAGTCAGGGAGGCCAACGGCCCGGTCCCAGTAAAAGAATCCGAGGTGCTGGCCCCAGCGGGGTTCCTGGAGGCCACTGCCCCAGCGGGGTTCCCGGAGGCCACTGCCCCAGCGGGGTTCCCGGAGGCCACTGCCCCGGCGGGGTTCCCGGAGGCCACTGCCCCGGCGGGGTTCCCGGAAGTCACTGCCCCGGGTGGGGTTCAGAGAGTCTCAGCTTCGAGTAAGGTCAATAGTGACCAGGTCCTAGCAAAGCACTCCAGTCAGTCAGATGAGAAGGAAACAGATCCTGACTCTGATATCTCAACATCCATAATCTTTGATGGGGACTTAGCCCAATTTCTGGCGCTTTACAAACACTATTACATTATTATGTTGTCTAGACCATTTCTGGGCATCACTCCAGAGAACCTTGTGCTCTATCTGATTTATTCTTTTAGAGGAGAGCCTTTTGAGTGGGCGACCAGCTTAATGAAAGCTGAAGATCCCATTCTTCAGGATCCCCCAGCATTCAGTGATGCAATTATTAAAAGATATGGTTCCAAAGAAATTGATTCAGGTTCATCTAGGTCAGCCGTCTTGTCTGCTGAGAGTCCACCAAATACTGCAAACTCAGCACAAGAGTCTCAGCCCGTTGTTTTGACTGCAGGATGTGCTTTTCTGACTTCTTCTTCTAATAATAGTACTTTGCCAGAAAGTTCAGCTCCCAAGGGTAAGAAACCTGTCTCTGATTTGAACGCAGCCTTGCTGGGTGGTACCATCAGCTCAGACAATGTTTGGGGAATTACCTTGGTCAGACCTAAAGAGCTTTGTAAAAAGAAGAAGAAGAAAAAGAAATAATTTTTTGACTCTTGCCTTGATTTAAAAAAAAAAAAAAAAAATATTTTTTTTTTCCTTGTCTTGTGTCCAGTGGCCACCATCAAGGGGAGGGCACTGTTACAAGTTGTTGCTACAACTTGTTTTTTTTTGTTTTCTTGTCTGTTAGACCAGTGTGTCAGGTTTTTTTTTTTTTTTTGTATCCCTTGTTCTGGATAGTCTGAATTTTGGGGTCTTTTGACCCCTCCTCAAGGGGGGGGTGATGTTATGAGCCACGGCTGTGGCTCATTCCTGTTTTGCAGTTTTGTTTTGTATTTCATGTTATACTTCTGTTTATGTTCCCCGTAGGTGTCATGGGGTGCTCGGAGCTCACCCTTAAGGAGGGGATACTGTTATGAACCACAGGTAGTGGTTCATTCCTATTTTATGTTTATAAAGTTGTCTTGCATGCCAGGATTTCCTGTTGCTCTGTTTTAGAATACTCTTGTCTGCTGCCGCTGGTGAGTGTGTGTAATTGCAGCTTGTTCCCTTGTGTTCAGCCTCACCTGGCTGCTAATTGCATCTGGTCAGTTGGAATCATGCAACAAGGCAGCTGCATGGGATTATTAATTAGGCCTCTCTGTTATATGCTGGCTGTTTGCAATTCACAGATGCTGGTGATATTCCTGGGTTTTCAGTCTGCTTGAGTTCTGAGCTTGGTTCCTGCTAGTTCCTGAGCTTCCTGTGTAGATTCCTGTGTCAGTCCCTGTGTCGATTCCTATGTCTGATCCCGTGTCCTGCCGTGAGGCGTTCCTGTCCTGAGGTCCAGTACCTTTGCCTGTGCAAGTTTCTGGCTTCTTGGTGTCCACCGGTCTGTCGTTTGGGATTCTGCCTGTCCTCCAGTTCTGAGAGTCTGTGTCAGCAGCATTGGGAGTTCCTGTCCGTTTGCCAGTATTCGTACCGGTTCCGTGAGTAGCGGCACGGCCGCGTCCGTTGGCATAGGCCGCTGTATTCCCTTATTATTTCTGTCACTGGTGTTTTGCAGAGGGTTCTGCTTATGCTGTCACCGCCGGTACACAAGAGTATTGTGTCGGTGTGTGGTCAGCATTTCCTTTGTTGTTCTTTTCCTTTGGCGGCAAGCCGCACATACTTTGGTTTTAGGTTTGTTAGTAGCCCCTGGCCTTGTTGTTTAGTCAGAGGGCCCCTTGTTATCACCCTGTCTCGGTTCACTCTTTGTCTCTCATTAAGACCTGAGGGGGCATCGAAGTTGGGCAGACGTAATCCGCCCTTCAAACGCGGCTGCCATGGGCTCAAGCAACCATAGTCTCGCAAGAGTGTACTGACAGCACGGGTGAGACAACGGAGATAGGGTGCCAGGGGCTATTCCCTTTCCATTCCCCTTTCCCAGCATTCCGTCCTGGTGCTCTGGACTCGCTTCATAACATCTCCCTTGTTCTGAGCACCAGGAACCTAACAGTTCCTTTTCAGGCGTTTGAATTGCCCCTGGGGAATGGAATTGAGCCAATTCATATGATGGCAACTGTCATATTCAATGTAGGCACGTGAATCTGTTTGTTTAATGTAGGTTTTTGTATGTAGTGTCTGATCCATAATACTTATGGTAATATCCAGAAAATCCACTTTATGTTTATCTATGTTGAAGGTCAGATCTATGTTTAGATTATTGGTATTGAGATATGTACAAAACTGGTCTAATGTTTCTCTTTCCCCTTTCCATATGAAAAAAATGTTGTCAATATAACGACGCCAGGACACCAGGCCCGCTCCAAATGGGTTGTTATGGTATACCCAATCCATCTCCCATTGGCCCATGAAGATATTGGCGTAACTTGGAGCGAACCTGGTGCCCATGGCTGTGCCCACTTTCTGAACATAAAAAGACCCATTAAAAATGAAATAATTATTGTTAAGAATAAATTTTATCCCATCAATGATGAAATTTTGAACATTTCCTTCTAGGGTGCTGTCTTTTAAATATTTAGTCACAGCTTCCAACCCAGCCTCATGTTTTATGATAGAATAAAGTGACCGCACATCCGCGGTCATCAAAAACATATCTTCTTCCCACTTTATTGTTGAGAGGAAATTAAGAAAATCTTTGGTATCTTTCAAATGAGAGGGGTTTTTAATCACTAACGGCTGAAGGAAAAAATCTATATACTCAGAGAGGTTGGCTGTTGCTGAATTCACTCCGGACACAATAGGTCTGCCCGGTGGATTAGTTGCATTTTTGTGCACTTTGGGCAATAAATAAAGTGCAGGAGTTGTAGGGTTAATACTAATCAAAAATTTCACTTCCTTATCCTCCAAAATGCCTAGGCCTGATAAATGTCCATTACATAAGAGTTGTGATCTAGGGAAGGTATAAAGGGTTTTTAAGAAGGCAATAAATGGAGGGGGGTAACCAAATTTTTCTAAGGTATGGAAGAGATGGGGCCAGGTAATAAGGTCAAAGGCCTTTTCGGCGTCCAAAGACAGTAGCACATTATGAGAAGAGACGGGCTTAGAAGAAGAGGTTAAGTAGGAGATAACGGAGAGAACTCGTCTAACATTTAAAACTGAGTGACGGCCACAAATAAATCCCGTTTGATCGGGGGGGATCATGTGAGGTAGGGAGGGTTTGAGACGATCAGCAATTATTTTCGTCAAAATTTTGTAGTCGATATTTAAAAGGGATATGGGGCGGTATGAAGCAGGGTCAGAGAGATCACGTCCTTGTTTAGGTAAGACTCTAATAATAGCAGAATTGAAATGAAGTGTAAGTGTATTAGAATCTAAGATATGATTATATAAGGCTGTTAGGTGAGTATCAATTTTTGGAAGTAAACATTTATAAAATTCCCCCGTAAGACCATCTGGACCTGGGGCTTTAGAAGGTTTCAAACGAGAAACTGCAGCCCGGACTTCCTCACAAGTGATCGGGGGCGCTAGAGTGGGGAGAGTCTCAATGGGAAATTGCGGAAGCGCCGGATATTCCCAGGAAGAAGGAGTGGGATGGTTTTCAATTATAGGTGAAAGTGAAAGGGGGGATCAGAATACAAATTTTCATAAAAGGATCTCATAGTATTTGAAATCTGCTGAGGATCAACAATCAGAGATCCATCTGTAGACTTTAGTGGATGCACCAACATAGAAGGACGAGACCCTTTTAGGAGATTTGTCAGCATCTTGCCTGTTTTGTTTCCGAATTTATGGAAACGAAAATTGACTTTTAATTTGTATTTATCACCCATGGCACTTAAGAATTCATCGAAGTGTAATTTTTGAGTTAGATAAGAATGTTTATTAGCCGGGGTAGGGGTAGATTTATAGAGTTGAAAGGATTCGGTGAGGGCCTGCTGTATAGAAAGATAAGAGAGAGCATATTGTCATCTCAGTACGGATGTATAATAGAGGATCTCACCTCGCAGTACTGTCTTGGACGCCTGCCAAAATAGGGAAGGATCACTAATTGCATGAGAATTATTGGAAAAAACATATTGATCCCAGGTTGAATGTAACATATCACAGAAATTCGAGGAATGGACTAGATGAGAAGGGAAACGCCAATGCGGGGGAGGGGGGGGGGGTTTACGATCGGGTTTAACTTAAAAAGAGAACCAAATTAAAGTGTGATCTGAAATAGCTATCACATCAATGTCTGCTTCTGTTACTTTAGGAAATAAATGTTGTGACAAGAAGGTGTAATCAATTCGTGAAAGCGTACTATGGGCAGCAGAGAGGCAAGTGTAATTTCTGTCAGTGGGGTGCAAAGCCCTCCAAACGTCAATGACCTGTAGAGACGTACAGAAATGAGGAATACCTAAATTAGGTAGGTGAACCGTGCCATTGTGGACATTACACCGGTCTAGGGTAGGTGAGGTAATAAGGTTGAAATCACCACATATTATTAAATTTTCCTGAAGATGTGGGGATAATTTAGAAATCAACAACTGGAAAAAAGCTGTTATATACCTTGGGGGCGTAAATATTACAAAGAATAAATGAAATATTATACAGAGTAATCTCAACCAGAAGAAACCTACCAGAGGGGTCAGCGTCAGTTCGAACAACAGTAATAGGAATATGTCTGTTGGCCAAAATGATGACACCTCGTGCCTTGGAATTGTAGGGAGCAGCAGCTAATAAGGACCACTGAAGCATCTGAAGCTTAAGGGACTCCGATTGGGTTAGGTGGGATTCCTGAATAAAAACAATATCAATATCATGTTTGGATAAGTATTGATTAATTTTACGCCTCTTGGCAGGGGAGTTTTTGCCCCCAACATTTATCGAGCCTATTTTAAGTTCGGTCATGGAAAAGGACTCTCATGATATAAAACATCACTACTCAGCAGGAATCCAGCAATCAAAGTACTATAGGCAAAAGTAAGTGAAATGGGGAGAGGAAGGGGAGGGACATAGGAAAAATAGTAAACAATAACATAAGACAACATATTGAACATGGCCATATAAAACAGCCGGAAATCCGGTGAGAAAAAAGAGGTTAGTAACATGTATAAAGTTTAGAAACCAATCAAAATAACGATGCAGCTCTCCGGTAGATATGGCTGCCAGACGGGAGTACCTAAAAAAGAGAAATAAAGGCTATCTAGAGAGACATGCAATACAGGACTAGTAGTGAAGTGTTAGAGTTCCTGGAGTCCCCATTAACAGGGGAATTGAGAGACGAAAAGCACTGTGTGGTCAAAAATTAAAATGCAGAAAACATTACGTCACGTAAAGAAATAGTTCCTAGTCCAGGACGTATAGTAGGTAGGTAGCTAAGGGAAAAGCATGGATTTAAATCGCAGCAGAGGAGGTGGCAGGCCCTGAGTCCGCATGAGCATCAGTTATATCTTCAACTGTTTCAGCATCAAATTCCTGAATATAGGACATGGCATCATCTGGAGATGTGAAATCTACTGGGTTACCGTCACCATAAATGTGAAGTTTGGCAGGGTACATAAGAGTGAACTTACGTTTGGATTGAACCAATTTAGCACAAATTGGGTTAAAAGCCTTCCTGGCTTTCGTGAGCTCCACAGAAAAATCCTGAAATATAAATAAACGTGATTTTTCCCATAGCACAAAACGTTGTTTGTGCGAAGCAGTCCAGAACGCCAGTTTATGTTAATAATTCGGGCAGCGAAAGAGGACAAAACGGGGGCGACCATCAGGGGTACGTGGAGGGGGCCCCTCTCTGTGTACTCTCTCAATCACTAAATCTTTGCAAGCATCCGCAATGCGCAGAAGGGACGGAAGAGTGATTTGTACAAACTTAGCTAGATCAGGCCCTTGTATAATTTCAGGGAGGCCCACCAGACGTATATTGTTTCTGCGCGAGCGATTTTCTGCGTCTTCAAGACGGTTCCACAGATGATGGTTTTCTTTCTGTAAACGTATAATAGATCCCTGTGCTATAGCCATATCATGGCTAAGAGACCCAATTTGATTATCATGGAGTGATACTTTATGAGAAAGGTGTTGAATCTGCTGGGTAATATCTTCCACAGCTTTGGTGAGGAGGGGGCCCATGGTGCTATTTATTGCAGCCACTAGATCAGAGTAAGTAATTGGGGTATCAGGAGGGTGACTGACCTGGGAAGCAGCATGAGAAACAGCCTGAGTGCGTGGGTTAGCAGCCGTTTTCTTTGCTGCAGGAGACGCTGGAGGCGTAGTGATACCCGGCGCCATGATAGCGTCTCTTCTCTTGCCGCGGTGGCTGGGGGAGTGAAAAGGACTTTGTGGAGGCGCCCGGAGCTATGTATCTGTCCATCCGACAGCGGGACAGGTCCGGTGCACCGTGGAGCCTTATTGGAAGCCGCGGGTCGGCTGTTAGAAGCGGGGAGGCAGCGCGTCTACCGGAGCTGTGCAGGGAGACGTCCTCACAGCATACGAGCGCGGCTGGATCTCCACCAATATTTATCTTTAATGGTTTATTGTAGAAAGCAGAAGGGACTGATTAAGTCCAATATTGAGGGAATATAGTGTATGGTTTTAAAAATTAGTGGATGTGTGTATTGGTCCATACCCTCCAACTGTACCTTTTTAATAGGTACAGTACCTTTTTTTCATGGTCTGTACCGATTTTTGGCTCTCCAAACTTCCATTGAAAGTATAGGAAAAGGGGCGTGGCCACGCCCCCCCTTTACCAGTGGCCACGCCCCTTTTTCGGATTTGTACCGGTTTTTCTGTGTAAAATGTTGGAGGGTATGTTGGTCTATATGATAATACATAATCTAGGATTTTATTAGTAAGAAGTGTATCAATTGTTGGTGTGGGTTTGTAATTGTAAGGGTGCATTTACTCGGTTTTCACACATAAAAAGTAAAAAAATAGAGTTGATTTAATAATATTAGTATTGGGTCTTGTAAAAAATATGAGAAATTAGGTGTGTAGTAGTAATAACGCTGGAAATAATATTTGCGCTGAGAAAGGAACTCTGATCTATAATGAGAACCAGGAAGTAATATTAATTAACGAGTTGGAACGCAGGTGAACCGCAAGAACGTCATAGGATGACGCGATATGTGACATGCGTATCGTCACATCACCGGAGCAACAGGCTTTAATTCCCGGCTTCCTGAGGGGTTGAGTGGACATGCGCAGCTTGGTGGAACGCACGCCGGAGGTCCGACCAGACAGGTAGACCATGAAGTTTTGTGAGTGAGTAACATGCACCTAAATACATTACTGTATGTAATTGTTTATTCATTTTGTCTATTGTATATTTTAGATGTGGGTCTTATAAGGCACGTAAGTGGCCGAAGTCGACAGACGTAAATGTAATATGATAAATTCTGTGGATATCGCATGGAATTATAGAGAACAGATATTTTGAAAAGCATTGTGATAAGAACAACATTGTGGGACTTTTCGGTATACACTGAAGTCTGTGGTATGCATAGCAATTTATTATGCTGAACTGTGTCTCTATAAAATGGACATGCTTTCCACAGTAAGACAATGGATGGATACAGCTGTGCCCGAGGATTGAATTTATAAATTTGTTAGAATTTTCAAATGTGAAAAGGTGGTGAGTGCCCTTGTGTTCAGTGGTTATATGTGTGTATATATATATATATATATATATATATATATATATAAAACGCAAAGAGTCCTGCACTCGCATATGGAATATTTGCAACAGTGGGGTGCTCCTAGTGGGGATGGATCTCCCTCAGCGGGTAGACCCACAATAATTAGAAAGAGTCCAACAATGTGGAGGTGCACTCGTACAATCAATAAAGTCTCCAGCAGCTTCAATTTTCACAATAACTTTATTTCTGTCGATGTCAGGCTTATTGTTGTCGACGTTTCGATCCTCAGTTTAGGATCTTTATCAATACAAGCTTCCTTATATACAACATAATTTGAAAAATCAATGTGTCGTATTCAGACAGTATCGTGGCTGTGCGGCTTATAGTTCAACAGGCCAAATAAAGATTTTGCAGCAAATATAGTTACTTAGACTCTCAGTCATGTAGCAAATCAGACAACCAAAATTATCACTCTGGGGATAAAATCTAACCCACAAGACCTCTACAGCCCAAAAAATGTGTGGGTCCCAGGGACCCTTTACTTTAAAAAATTGGGGTCCTATGCCCAATTTCTGGGTCCCATCACATATTATGGAGGATGAGGGCAGGTAGCATTTAGGGTAAAAAGGTTTAAGGGCAAGTAGCAGCTGGGGTAGAACTGGGGGTAAAGGCAGAGAGAAGTTAGGGTAAGTGCAGGCAGTGCTGGGGGTAAGTGTAGAGAGCATTTGGGACAGCGCTGGGGGGGAGGGGGCTAGTGTCAAGCAGTGCTGTGTGTAGGTAAAGAGAAAGGGTAAATAGCAGCTGGGGCAGTACTGGATGGCAAGGAGGGGGATAGGGGCTAACAGTACTGGGGGTAGGGAGAGAGTAAAGGTAGATAGCAACTGAGGCAGTGCTGGGGTTAGGGAGGGGGTAAGGGTAGATAGCAGTTACTGGGTTTAAAAGTGGGCACCAGAAAAGGAGGGGTCTCTTTGCATTCCTGGAAAGTGGGTGTGGCCTCGCAACAAGGGGTGGTAGGTGGTAAGGTGTGGTAGGTGACAGCGTGAGTGTGCAGGAACAGGTCTGTGGGGTGATGTTGTGGGCAGTGGTCCTTAGGTCTTTGGGACGTGTCCACTCGAAACGGGAGCGTGTCAGCATGATGCGCTATCCATTTTTCATCGCTCCGTATTTCTCTCTCCGTATTTCATCGCTCCGTATTTCTTTCTATTCTACATACACCTTACCTACATGGTGGTTTCGGTGCAAAGGGGAACCTCCGAACAAATGGATCCTTCATGGGCAGGCAGTGTCTTCAGTTGGTATTCACTATTCATGTAGGAGATCACCTGTACAGAAGCTATCTCTTTGTGCAGGAATATAACCAATGCAACATCAACCAAAGGCTCACCCAGACTTGTGCTCCCTGTGTCACTTCTTGACCCCTGAATCCACTCCAGCCTCTTGAGTCTGTTCAGCCCCCTATCTTTCCAGCCTTCTGCCACTTGTGTTAATGTAGCATCCGGGGCAGGTGGCTGTGGACACAGTGTGTGGGGAGCAGCCCAGGGTCTGTAGGGGACTCAGACTCAGTGTGTGACAGCGGCCAAGCGGTAGCGGATACCGGGCGGCGCACAGTTGCTGGTTCTCCTGCAGCAGCTCCTCCATGTGCCACCACTCCCTGCCCCTCTCCATGTGTTCCCACATCACCACACATACCACTTACCCGGCCCTTCAGCTGCACGCACACTAGCTAGGGAACACTCAACCGCGGGCGGATCGTGTCCTCGGGACCCACCCATTTTGAAAAAGGGAGTCCCCAGTCCCAAAAGTGAGTAAAATATGTGCCACGGAGCGTTTTTGCAATCACTGTATATATATAACTCCAATGGCAGTTGGCACTCATTCAATAAAGGCAAACAGCTCCTGGTGCACATGTCTTCATAACATACGAATCCAAATGGACAAACGGCACTCTGGAGACTTACATACAGCAAAACCTTTATATTAGACTCTGTGAATACGTCTAATGTTTTTGGGGTCACAACCCCTTCCTCAGGAACACACCAGCTGGTATGGTCCTAAGCTGGTGTGGTCCTCAGGAAGGGGTTGTGACCCCGAAAACGTTAGACGTATTCACCGATTATAATATAAAGGTTTTGGTGCATGTAAGTCTCCAGAGTGCTGTTTGTGCATTTAGATTCGTATATATATATATATATATATATATATATTTGTATATATATACATATATTGACTTGGAGTTACATTGTGTTGTTTAAGTGTTCCCTTTATTTTTTTGAGCAGTGTGTATATATATATATATATATAAATATATATATATATAAATATATATATATATATATATATATATATATATATAAAATCCACAGAAGGAAACGCTTAACACTTTCAAATATGAATGAGGCAGGTGCCAGGTTAGAAAAACAATACAGAAAGTCCAAGAGTAACCACCAGAGGGAGCAAACTCAGATAGACCAGCAACAATACAATTTATAGTGTGAGAAGTGCTTACCTGGAAACTGATTCTCCCGCCCGGCCACACGTGAATGCATCTGACGTCATCCAAAAGCGCCGCTCAAGAACGCGCTCAGGAAGTGGCGTCAGGGGAAGGACATACTCGCGACACCTCCCGGGTAAAGCACCAGAAGGAGCCGGCCAGCCATCCCCCACACGGAAGTAGATACCTCCGAGAGTGCAACCACGTGACTCATGACGACAAATCCCGCGCGTCATAGCAGACGCACAGCAAATGACAACATGCGGGAGGTGTCCGATCAGTCAAGAGTCCGAAAACCCGGAACCAAAAGAACACCATCCCAATTCCCGGGAGTGGAGAAAAGGTTCCCAGGTGTAAAAAATCCAAATCATAAATAAGTAAACAACTACACAAACAATAATCAATATGCAGATAGTGGGCACATGGAGCATACCAATAGTCAATAATAAATGTATCAAGTAACATTAGGTAAGTACAAGTTTTTTCAAATTAACGATCAGTAACCCTAAAGTCAAAAAGTGTGGCCTCACCTAATAAAGAGTAAATCCACAGCTCCATCTGTACCACTGAATAATACATAATAAACAATACATATATATATATATATATATATATATATATATATATATATATATATATAGACATAATCAAAATCCAAACTATTAAATCTCAGGTAATGGATCCCCATGCGATATCATAAAGAGGTCAAGGTTCACATGTGCTATAAATGAAAATGAATGAATAAAAAAAGAAAACACTGAACAAGTCACCATAATCTTATTACAAAAATGGCACAAAAGAAAAATCCTCATTGAGACCAGAAGGTGTAAGCGCATCAAGGCGACGGATCCAATGGCACTCTTGTTGTAATAACAGTTTCTGGCGATCACCGCCCCTCTTGAGTGGAGGTACATGATCAATGGGCATAAATAATAGATCTTTAATATTGTGTCCATGGTAAACAAAATGTTTTGCGACTGGTGGTGTTGAACTTTCAACTTTGGTGAACGCCTTTTTAATGGATGAGCGATGTAAGGCTATGCGCTCTTTCAGCATTCTGATTGTCTTTCCAACATACAGTTTTTTGCAAGGGCATTGGATCACATAAATCACATATCTCGTTTCACATGTCATGCGATACTTCAATCGAAACGTGTTGCCCTTGATTGGATGCGAAAAACTGCTACCTGTATGCATATGCTTGCAATTAACACAGGAGCCACATTTGTGTGCTCCTGGTTTCAGTTGTAACTAACCGTTTCCATGTTGTGACATCGGCACTATGTCAGAATAAGTAATCTGATACTTGAGGTTTGAGCTACGTTTGTAGCAAAACAACGGTAAATTGCCACAAAATTCCCCCATCGTCGGATCTGCCTGCAAGATATGCCAGTATTTTGAGATCGCTCGTCTCGTGACACCAGAAGCAATGGAATATGTACTAGAGAAGACTAGTCGTTCAAGTTCATTGTCTCTAGTTTTAGACCTCATCAATTCTGTCCGACCAATCTTCAAACATTTAGAGATTGCTTCTTGCACCTCTTTGGGATCGTAGCCCCTTTCAATGAATTTATTACCCATGTCAGCCAGAGCACCTGGTAATGTTCCGTCATCAGAGGTTATCCGTGTTACTCGTACAAGTTGCAAAAAGGGTAAACCCCTCTTCAATGGTTGAGGATGAAAGCTCGATGCTAACAATAAGGAGTTCTTGTCCGTAGGTTTTCTAAACAACTCTGTAACAAATGATCCATTTTGCAACTTAATGGTGACGTCCAAAAAATTAATAGAAACAAAATCATAAGCACATGTGAACCTATTTGACCCTGGTAAAAGGTTCAATTTCGCAATGAATTGCAGCAATTCGGTTTCACCCCCAGTCCACAGCATGAAAAGGTCATCAATGAATCGAACATAAAACTTAATAAATGATGAAAATTCTGTATCTGCCATAATGTGGATCTTTTCATACTGAAACATAAACAAATTTGCATATGATGGGGCCACTTTGGACCCCATCGCAGTACCCTGTAATTACAAATAAAAAGAATTTTCAAACAAAAAATAATTTTTATGTAAAATAAAGTCCAACAAAAGTAACAAAAATTCACTCGGTGGACCCTCATACTGTGGACTGGAGGAAATCGCAGCCCTGGTGGCCTTTTATACCTTCAAAGTGATTGATGCAGGTATATAAACTGGTGACATCTAGTGTCACCAGTATGCATCTGTCAGGAAGTGGGCCAACCAAATTTAATTTGTTCAAGAAATCTGAAGTATCTTTAATAAAGTAAGGCGTAGATTGTACCACCGGCTGTAGATAAAAATCTACAAACTGAGACAACGTTTGACATAGAGATCCCCTGGAGTATATAATCGGTCTTCCAGGGGGCTTGTTCAAACATTTGTGAACTTTGGGCAAAATTTAGCTCAATGGAATTCGAGGAAATTCCTTAGTCAGAAAGTTAGCCATTTGTTCATCTATCCAATTGTTAGACACACCAATTCCAATAATTGAATCTACCTCACGTTTGAAGTTGTCAGTTGGATCAAAACGCAACTGTTTGTAACATTGTGATTCGGCTAGTTGTCGATTAACTTCATCGACATAGTCAGTTCGATTCAGTAATACCACACCCCCGCCTTTATCGGCGGGGAGTATGATAATACCGGTGTTATTTCTCAAAGTTCAACACCACCAGTCGCAAAACATTTTGTTTACCATGGACACAATATTAAAGATCTATTATTTATGCCCATTGATCATGTACCTCCACTCAAGAGGGGCGGTGATCGCCAGAAACTGTTATTACAACAAGAGTGCCATTGGATCCGTCGCCTTCATGCGCTTACACCTTCTGGCCACAATGAGGATTTTTCTTTTGTGCAATTTTTGTAATAAGATTATGGTGACTTGTTCAGTGTTTTCTTTTTTTATTAATTTTCATTTATAGCACATGTGAACCTTGACCTCTTTATGATATCGCATGGGGATCCATTACCTGAGATTTAATAGGTTGAATTTGGATTTTGATTATGTCTATATATATATATATATATATATATGTATTGTTTATTATGTATTATTCAGTGGTACAGATGGAGCTGTGGATTTGCTCTTTATTAGGTGAGGCCACACTTTTTGACATTAGGGTTACTGATCGTTAATTTGAAAAAACTTGTACTTACCTAATGTTACTTGATACATTTATTATTGACTATTGGTATGCTCCATGTGCCCACTATCTGCATATTGATTATTGTTTGTGTAGTTTTGT
Organism: Pseudophryne corroboree; assembly: GCF_028390025.1. Lineage (NCBI taxonomy): Eukaryota > Metazoa > Chordata > Amphibia > Anura > Myobatrachidae > Pseudophryne > Pseudophryne corroboree. The sequence continues at coordinate 824,154,968 of NC_086447.1, forward strand.
ACTTATTTATGATTTGGATTTTTTACACCTGGGAACCTTTTCTCCACTACCGGGAATTGGGATGGTGTTCTTTTGGTTTTGGGTTTTCGGACTCTTGACTGATCGGACACCTCCCGCATGTTGTCATTTACTGTGCGTCTGCTATGACGCACGGGATTTGGCATCATGAGTCACATGGTCGCACTCTCGGAGGTATCTACTTCCGTGTGGGGGATGGCTGGCCGGCTCCTTCTGGTGCTTTACACGGGAGGTGTCGCGGGTATGTCCTTCCCCTGATGCCACTTCCTGAGCGCGTTCTTGAGCGGCGCTTTTGGATGACGTCAGATGTGTCCACGTGTGGCCGGGCGGTAGAATCAGTTCCCAGGTAAGCACTTCTCACACTATAAATTGTATTGTTGTGGCAGGCTCATTAGGCACAAGACACTTTGAAAACTGACACTGCAGTGTGTGCAGTGGTCGGCACTATGACACTTTATTCATTCCCCTGAAGAAGATATTCGAAACAGCTGTCGGGATGTTAAGTAACTATTGTTCATTCATATATGCTGCTACAGACATGTGTGCTACATGCTTGCTACCTTAGTATGCACCTTTTTTGAAACAAGTAAAACGTCTTTCATTCAAGCAGTGTGCTGGTCTATCTGAGTTTGATCCCTCTGCTGGTTACTCTTGGACTTTCTATATATATATATATATATTTTCTATGAATTTGCACTAAAATTTATTCATACGAAATACTGGAGTGCCGCCCTGAATTCTTATTTTATAAGAACCCTGTGACTATATATATATATATATATACACTGCTCCAAAAAATAAAGGGAACACTTAAACAACACAATGTAACTCCAAGTCAATTACACTTCTGTGAAATCAAACTGTCCACTTAGGAAGCAACACTGATTGACAATCAATTTCACATGCTGTGCAAATGGAATAGACAACAGGTGGGAATTATAGGCAATTAGCAAGACACCCCCAATAAAGGAGTTGTTCTGCAGGTGGTGACCACAGACCACTTCTCAGCTCCTATGCTTTCTGCCTGATGTTTTGGTCACTTTTGAAAGCTGGTGTTGCTTTCACTCTAGTGGTAGCATGAGACGGAGTCTACAACCCACACAAATGGCTCAGGTAGTGCAGCTCATCTAGGATGGCACATCAATGCGAGCTGTGGCAAGAAGGTTTGCTGTGTCTGTCAGTGTAGTGTCCAGAGCATGGAGGCGCTACCAGGAGACAGGCCAGTACATCAGGAGACGAGGAGGAGGCCATAGGAGGGCAACAACCCAGCAGCAGGACCGCTACCTCCGCCTTTGTGCAAGGAGGAACAGGAGGAGCACTGCCAGAGCCCTGCAAAATGACCTCCAGCAAGCCACAAATGTGCATGTGTCTACTCAAACGATCAGAAACAGACTCCATGAGGGTGGTATGAGGGCCCGACGTCCACAGGTGTGGGTTGTGCGTACAGCCCAACACCGTGCAGGACGTTTGGCATTTGCCAAAGAATACCAAGATTGGCAAATTCGCCACTGGCACCCTGTGCTCTTCACAGATGAAAGCAGGTTCTCACTGAGCACATGTGACAGACGTGACAGAGTCTGGAGACGCCAAGGAGAACGTTCTGCTGCCTGCAACATCCTCCAGCATGACTGGTTTGGCAGTGGGTCAGTAATGGTGTGGGGTGGCATTTCTTTGGGGGGCTGCACAGCCCTCCATGTGCTCACCAGGGGTAGCCTGACTGCCATTAGGTACCGAGAGGAGATCCTCAGACCCCTTGTGAGACCATATGCTGGTGTGGTTGGCCCTGGGTTCCTCCTAATGCAAGACAATGCTAGACCTCATGTGGCTGGAGTGTGTCAGCAGTTCCTGCAAGACGAAGGCATTGATGCTATGGACTGGCCCGCCCGTTCCCCTGACCTGAATCCAATTGAGTACATCTGGGACATCATGTCTCGCTCCATCCACCAACGCCACACCACGTTGCACCACAGACTGTCCAGGAGTTGGTGGATGCTTTAGTCCAGGTCTGGGAGGAGATCCCTCAGGAGACCATCCGCCACCTCATCAGGAGCATGCCCAGGCATTGTAGGGACGTCATACAGGCACGTGGAGGCCACACACACTACTGAGCCTCATTTTGACTTGTTTTAAGGACATTACATTAAAGTTGGATCAGCCTGTAGTGTGTTTTTCCACTTTAATTTTGAGTGTGACTCCAAATCCAGACCTCCATGGGTTAATAAATTTGATTTCCATTGATAATTTTTGTGTGATTTTGCTGTCAGCACATTCAACTATGTAAAGAACAAAGTATTTAATAAGAATATTTCATTCATTCAGATATAGGATGTGTTATTTTAGTGTTCCCTTTACTTCTCTTACGTCCTAGAGGATGCTGGGGACTCCGTAAAGACCATGGGGTATAGACGGGCTCTGCAGGAGACATGGGCACTCTAAAGACTTTTGATGGGTGTGCACTGGCTCCTCCCTCTATGCCCCTCCTCCAGACCTCAGTTAGATCCTGTGCCCAGAGGAGACTGGATGCACTGCAGGGGAGCTCTACTGAGTTTCTCTGAAAAAGACTTTTGTTAGGTTTTTTATTTTCAGGGAGCACTGCTGGCAACAGGCTCCCTGCATTGTGGGACTGAGATGAGAGAAGCAGACCTACTTAAATGATAGGCTCTGCTTCTTAGGCTACTGGACACCATTAGCTACAGAGGGTTGGAATGCAGGTCTCATCCTCGCCGTTCGTCCCGGAGCTGCGCCACCGTCCTCCTCACAGAGCCGGAAGATAGAAGCCGGGTGAGTATAGGAAGAAAGAAGACTTCAAAGGCGGCAGAAGACTTCAGATCTTCACTAAGGTACCGCGCAGCGGTAACGCTGCGTGCCATTGCTCCCACATTTCACACACACACACACTGACGGCACTGTATGGGTGCAGGGCGCAGGGGGGGAGCCCTGGGCAGCAATAATAAACCTCTAGGGACACTGGCTGACAGATATATACTGCGGAGGCAGTATATTAAATAGACCCCCGCCAGTATAAAGAATTTGAGCGGGACCGAAGCCCTCCATTGAGGGGGCGGAGCTTGATCCTACAGCACTAACCAGCGCCATTTTCTCCACAGCACGCTGCAGAGAAGCTGCTCCCCGGACTCTCCCCTGCTGAACACAAGTACAGAGGGCAAAAAGGAGGGGGGGGGGGCACATTTATTTGGCGCAGTGAGTGTATTATTGATATATAAAGCACTGTACAGACTGGGATTTTGTTCCAGTGTCCAGTGGCGCTGGGTGTGTGCTGGCATACTCTCTCTCTGTCTCTCCAAAGGGCCTTATTGGGGAACTGTCTCCACATATATATATATATATCCCAGTGTGTGTGGGGGTGTCGGTACGTGTGTGTCGGCATGTCTGAAGCGGAAAGGCTCGTCTAAGGAGGAGGTAGAGCAGATGATTGTGGTGTCTCCGTCGGCACAGTCGACACCTGATTGGATGGATATGTGGAATGTTTTAAATGCAAATGTGTCTTTATTACATAAAAGATTGGACAAAGCAGAATCCAGAGAAAAAGCAGGGAGTCAATCCATGGCTTTGACTGTATCACAAGGCCCTTCAGGGTCTCATAAATGTCCCCTGTCCCAGGTAGCAGACACTGATACCGACACGGATTCTGACTCCAGTGTCGACTACGATGATGCGAGGTTACACCCAATGGTGGCCAAAAGTATTCATTATATGATTATTGCAATAAAAGATGTTTTGCATATCACAGAGGACTCCTCGGTGCCTGACACGAGGGTATGCATGTTTAAGGAGAAAAAACCTGAGGTAACCTTTCCCCCATCTCATGAGCTAAACGCTTTATTTGAAAAATCTTGGGAAACTCCAGACAAGAAACTGCAGATTCCCAAGAGAATTCTTATGGCGTATCCTTTCCTCGCACAGGACAGGTTACGGTGAGAATCTTCGCCCAGGGTGGACAAGGCTTTGACGTGCTTGTCCAAAAAGGTGGCGCTACCTTCTCCAGACACGGCAGCCCTCAAGGATCCTGCTGATCGCAGACAAGAGACTACCTTAAAATCAATTTATACACATACGGGTGCCTTGCTCAGACCGGCAGTAGCGTCGGCATGGGTATGTAGCGCAATAGCAGCATGGGCAGATAACTTGTCATCTGACATTGACACCCTAGATAAGGATAGCATTTTATTGAGCTTTGGTCATATTAAAGACGCAGCGTTATATATGAGAGATGCTTCGAGAGACGTTGGGCTGTTGGGTTCAAGAGCCAAGGCCATGGCAATTTCTGCTAGGCGAGCCCTGTGGACCCGCCAATGGACGAGTGATGCCGATTCAAAGAGACATATGGAAACTTTGCCTTACAAGGGTGAGGTTTTATTTGGGGAGGGCCTCGCGGACCTGGTTTCCACAGCTACCGCGGGTAAATCTTCTTTTTTGCCTTATGTTCCCCCACAGCAAAAGAAAATACCTTAATATCAAATGCCTGCTACGGCTAGTTCCCAGGAACAGAAGTCCTCCCCGGCTTCTACAAAATCCACCGCATGATGCTGGGGCTCCACTGCGGGAGTCCGCGCCGGTGGGGGCACGTCTTCGACTCTTCAGCCAGATCTGGGTTCTGTCAGATGTGGATCCTTGGGCGATAGAAATTGTATCCCAAGGCTCCAAACTGGAATTCGAAAAAGTGCCTCCTCGCCGATTTTTCAAGTCGGCTTTGCCAGCCTCTCCTCCAGAGAGGGAAATAGTTTTAGCTGCGATACAAAAGCTGTGTCAACAGCAAGTGATTATCAAGGTTCCCCTAGTGCAATAGGGGTAGGGGTACTATTCAACTCTATTTGTGGTCCCGAAACCAAATGGGTCGGTCAGACCCATTCTGAATCTAAAATCCCTAAACCTGTATCTAAAAAAGTTCAAATTCAAGATGGAATCTCTCCGGGCAATGATCTCCAGCCTGGAAGGGGGGAATTTTATGGTGTCACTAGACATAAAGGATGCATACCTTCATGTCCCCATTTATCCTCCTCATCAGGCATACCTGAGATTCGCTGTACAGGACTGTCATTACCAGTTTCAGACGTTGCCGTTTGGGCTGTCCACGGCCCCGAGGATTTTCACCAAGGTAATGGCGGAAATGATGGCGCTCCTACGCAGGCAAGGAGTCACAATTATCTCATACTTGGACGATCTCCTGATAAAAGCGAGATCGAGAGACCAGTTGATGAAAAGCGTGTCACTCTCCCTGAGAGTGCTGCAGCAACACGGCTGGATCCTAAATCTGCCAAAGTCGCAGTTGATTCCAATGACTCGGCTATCATTTTTAGGCATGATTCTGGACATGGAAAGAAGAGGGTTTTTCTCCCAACGGGAAAAGCCCAGGAACTCCAGAGCATGGTCAGAGACTTGTTAAAGCCAAAAAGAGTGTTAGTGCATCAATGCACTCGAGTACTGGGAAAAATGGTGGCGGCCTACAAGGCCATACCCTTCGGCAGGTTCCATGTGAGGACATTTCAGTGGGACCTTCTGGACAAATGGTCGGGGTCCCATCTACATATACATCAGAAAATAAGCCTGTCCCCCAGGGCCAGGGTGTCTCTCCTGTGGTGGCTACAGAGTGCTCACCTTCTAGAGGGTCGCAGGTTCGGCATTCAAGACTGGGTTCTGGTAACCACGGACGCGAGCCTCCGAGGATGGGGAGTAGTCACACAAGGAAGATATTTTCAGGGACTGTGGTCGAGCCAGGAGGCTTGTCTACACATCAACGTGCTGGAATTAAGGGCCATAGACAGCGGCCTACGACAAGCGTAGACTCTTCTTCGCGACCTACCTGTTCTGATTCAATCAGACAACATCACAGCAGTGGCTCATGTAAACCACCAAGGCGGGACAAGGAGCAGAGTGGCAATGGCGGAAGCCACCAGGATTCTTCGCTGGGCAGAAAATCACGTAAGCGCGCTGTCAGCAGTCTTCATTCCGGGAGTGGACAACTGGGAAGCAGACTTCCTCAGCAGACACGACCTCCATCCAGGAGAGTGGGGTCTTCATCAAGAAGTTTTTGCAGAGATAACAAGTCGTTGGGGGCTTCCTCAAATAGACATGATGGCATCACGCCTCAACAAGAAACTTCGGAGGTATTGTTCCAGGTCAAGGGACCCTCAGGCGGTAGCGATAGACGCCCTGGTGACACCATGGATGTTTCCATCGGTCTATGTCTTCCCTCCTCTTCCACTCATCTCAAAAATACTGAGAATCATAAGACAAAAAAGAGTCCAGACAATACTCATTGTTCCGGATTGGCCTCGGAGGGCCTGGTATTCAGATCTTCAGGAAATGCTCACAGAAGATCCATGGCCTCTTCCTCCCAGTGAGGACCTGTTGCAGCAGGGGCCCTGCATGTTCCAAGACTTACCGTGGTTACGTTTGACGGCATGGCGGTTGAACGCCAAATCCTAGCAAGGAAAGGTATTCCGGGGGAAGTCATCCCTACTCTAATAAAAGCTAGGAAGGAGGTGACGGCGAAACATTATCACCGTATCTGGAGGAAATATGTATCTTGGTGTGAAGCCAAGAATGCTCCTACGGAAGATTTTCACCTGGGCCATTTTCTCCACTTTCTGCAGACAGGAGTGGATATGGGCCTAAAGTTAGGCTCAATTAAGGTACAGATTTCGGCCCTGTCCATATTCTTTCAAAAGGAATTGGCTTCTCTCCCAGAAGTCCAGACTTTTGTAAAGGGAGTGCTGCACATCCAGACTCCTTTTGTGCCCCCAGTGGCACCTTAACGTGGTTTTACAGTTCCTTAAATCACACTGGTTTGAACCTCTTCAAACGGTTGAATTAAAATTTCTCACTTAGAAAGTGGTCATGTTGCTGGCCTTGGCATCTGCAAGGCGGGTGTCCGAATTGGCGGCTTTGTCTCACAAGAGCCCCTATCTGATTTTCCATGTGGATTGGGCAGAGTTGAGAACTCGTCCTCAGTTTCTACTAAGGTGGTTTCATCGTTTCATATGAACCAACCTATTGTGATGCCTGTGGCTACGGGGGACTTGGAGGATTCCAAGTCTCTTGATGTAGTCAGGGCCTTAAAAGTTTATGTAGACAGGACAGCTCGGGTTAGAAAAACAGAGGCACTGTTTGTCCTGTATGCAGCCAACAAGGTTGACGCCCCTGCTTCTAAGCAGACTATTGCCCGCTGGATCTGTAACACGATTCAGCAGGCTCATTCTACGGCTGGATTGCCGGTACCAAATTCTGTAAAGGCCCATTCCTCTAGGACGGTGGGCTCTTCTTGGGCGGCTGCCCGAGGGGTCTCGGCATTACAACTTTGCTGAGCAGCTACTTGGTCGGGTTCAAACACTTTTGCTAAATTCTACAAGTTTGATACCTTGGCTGAGGAGGACCTCATGTTTGCTCAATCGGTGCTGCAGAGTCATCCGCACTCTCCCGACCGATCTGGAGCTTTGGTATAATCCCCATGGTCCTTACGGAGTCCCCAGCATCCTCTAGGACGTAAGAGAAAATAAGATTTAAAACCTACCGGTAAATCTTTTTCTCCTAGTCCGTATAGGATGCTGGGCGCCCATCCCAGTGCGGACAAAATTCTGCAAGACTTGTATATAGTTATTGCTTACATAAGGGTTATGTTACAGTTTTGATCAGTCTCTGGCTGATGCTGTTTTATTTCATACTGTTAACTGGTTCATATGTTCCAGGTTGTACGGTGTGGTTGGTGTGGGCTGGTATGTATCTTGCCCTTAGATTAACAAAAATCCTTTCCTCGTACTGTCCGTCTCCTCTGGGCACAGTTCTTTAACTGAGGTCTGGAGGAGGGGCATAGAGGGAGGAGCCAGTGCACACCCATCTAAAGTCTCTAGAGTGCCCATGTCTCCTGCAGAGCCCGTCTATACCCCATGGTCCTTACGGAGTCCCCAGCATCCTCTACGGACTAGGAGAAAAAGATTTGCCGGTAGGTTTAAAATCTTATTTTTTTTTGAGCAGTGTATATAAATATATATATATATATATAGTACCAGTCAAACGTTTGGACACACCTTCTCATTCAGTGGTTTTTATTTATTTTAATTATTTTCTACATTGTAGATTAATACTGAAGACATCAAAACTATGAAAGAACACATATGGAATTATGTTGTAAACAAATAAGTTTTAAACAAATCAAAATATGTTTTATATTTTAGATTCCTCAAGGTAGCCCCCTTTTGCTTTGAAGACTGCTTTGCACACGATCATCGCTGAGCATACACGCTGGGCAAAACGCACCGTGTGTATGCACCTTTAGTCTCCGTCAGACAATATTTAGGACTTCTGGTCTGATTTTGCGTTGGACAAGTGGCTGTATTATATTTACGGGCATCCACGGAACCTGATTTACTGCCTTATGCTAATGTAAGATTCCACACAGCTAATGCAAGGGTCCATACATCTGCAAGTGGGAAGACATGCTACCACTGACTTTACACCAGTTGCTGCAACCGTAATCTTTAGTATCAGTCCCTTGCAAGGTGCAAAAGATCCATTTGAAACAGGCTTCCCTTCCCGTACACAGAACTCACACGGAGCTTTAGTTACAAGCCAATGAAATTCCCATGGCACTCCAACAAAACAGGGCAATTCTGTGCGATCGCATTGTTACAACCAGGGGTGCACCAAGAGAGGAAGAGGCCCTTGTGCAGTCGCTGTCCAGGCCCCCTCCTTTCTAGCTGGCAGAGCAATAGATTCTGGGCACTAGGGTCTCTAGGAGACCCATACAAACATGGACGCAATATCGATTTTGTACACAGTGGATAGATTTTTCACCACTGCGTGGGCATATAATTTGCACTGCCCACATTCCACAACATGCTGGTGACAGTCACAGTGAGTATCTATTTGGAGAGTGATTGACAGTCAGGGAGTATTTGTGGGAAGTAATGGGGAGTGGTAACTCAGACGCAAGTGTATTGCAACTGTTCCAGCTTACAACTGCGATCCCATACACAGTGCGCATGGCTCCAGCTTCTTACTTCCGACAACCATGCTGCACACATCGGCCGGTGTGTAGCTGATGTCTGCATTTTCGTACTCAGGTGGCGGATCTCTGTCGCCTCCAGTGGAAGCTTCTCAGTTGTCTCAATACAAATCGTGCCGGCTGCCACTTTTGTATATTTTTGCACAACCGCTGAACTGTGGCCCTCATTCCGAGTTGATGACACGTAGCAACTTTTTGCTGCTGGTGCGATCAACTTGACGCCGCCTATGGGGGAGTGTATTTAGCATAGCAGGGCTGCGATCGCTTGTGCAGCCCTGCTATGCTAAAAAAGTTTCCTGCAAAACAAGACCAGGGTCAGACTTACTTACCCTGTGTGACGGATCCAGCGACGAAGGTACCGGGACTGACGTCAGACATCCGCCCTCCAAACGCCTGGACACGCCTGCGTTCAGATCTCCAAGCCCGAAAAACAGTGAGTATCCGCCCCGAAACGCCTCCCCGCTTTCAATCTTTTTTGCGATCGCGCTAGCGATCACTCTCTTCTTGCCGTTGCCCAGTGACGGCTGTCGCTGGGAAATGACGCGTGTGCGCATTGCGGGCGCCGCACATGTGCAGTTCCGACCTGTTCGCACCGCAGCGAAGAACCGCTGCGTGCGAACTGGTCGGAATGACCCCATAAATTCTGCAAAGGCATTTGCATACATTTCTGAATTAGGTGCAAAATACAATCTATTCAATTAATAATAATAATAATTTTTAAAAAAGTTACGTTTTAAAACTATAAACCAGTCAAGTGCACCATCTTTACCTCCTTTTCCACTTTTCCTGTCTGAGCTCTATACAAGTCCCAGTAATGCCCATTCATGCCCATGTGAGAAGCCACACATATTGGTGGTCATTCCGAGTTGATCGCAGCCAGCAACTTTTAGCTGCTGCTGCTATCAAAAGTACATGCCTATGGGGGGTGTATTTTAGCTTAGCAGGGCTGCGATCGCTTGTGCAGCCCTGCTAAGCTAAAAAAGTTTTGTGTAAAAGAAGACCAGCCCTGGACATGCCCTGTGCGATGGATCCAGCGATGATGGGCCCAGCTTTGACGTCACTCCTCCGCCCTATGTTGTCCTGGACACGCCTGCGTTTTATTCTCCACTCCCCAAAAACGGTCTCCAACGGTCCGGATCCGCCCATCCACGCCTCCTTCCTGTCAATCTTCTTAGCGGTCGCCGCTGCAACCGCTTCCGTCGGTAGCCGCGGCGTAACCGGGTGACCCCTGTCGCCGGGCAATGTCGCGCACGCGCACAGCGGCCACCGCACATGCGCATTCCGCACCCGTTCGCACCGCAGCGAAAAAACGCTGCGTGCGAACGGGTCAGAATGACCCCTATTAAACCTTGTTTTTTTCAGAAGTCTTTGAGATTTCAGAAATTAGTCTAAGTTTGTTTATTCCTCATGACGTGGCAAATAAATACCAACCAAAAATGGTTCTTGAAATTGCAAGAGTGAAATAAATCTTAAAAGTATTTTCTTTTAACATCATCTACAATACTTTTCTTGCTTTTGCATTACTGCACATATAATGTGCTCATTTCTTCCCCACATCCTCATTTCTTCCCCACATCACATTTTGAACAACTTTAAATCATTATTTTATTTCTTCCAATGTTTTGAAGATAAGGTCTTCAGACATACAGTACAGTAATTTCTAAGTTCTAAGCCAGTGAAAAGAAGACCCGTCTCCTAACTATTGCTCAAGTTTCTCTTTCCATTTTTCCCCACATACAATATCTTGCACAAAATAAAAATACTTGCATCAGGTTGCCTAAGAAATGAAATTATACTGTACCTAAGAAATTCTGTTCTTTATACACCCATTAACATACTGTATGTACTTATTTATGTTACGCCAAGTGTCGGACTGGGGCATGAAGGGCCCACCAGGGAGATGCAGTGGTAGGGGCCCATGTTTACAGGCTTGGCCAACTTATAGTGTATGGTCTGGGCCCCTTGATAAATATATAGAGTAAATACATAGTCCTGTGCAGTATAAGGTAACCTATGTAAACTGTATAATTCAAGTGCACAGTCTGGAATCTGATCCCTAGAGGAGGATGTGGGCCTCAAGGCAGTGGGGCTCACCGGTGGTTTCCCCTGTACCCCTGTGGACCAGTCCGCCCCTGGTTACGCCTACTATAGTGAGTAATTATTTCTCTTATTATAAATGCTAACTGCCTATTTACATTTCTATATTGACATCACAACTACCATGTGTGTTTTTTAATGACTATAACTGAAATGCTGTGGATTTTGCTTTTCAATCACAGTGAATCACATAAAGAGAGGTGGTCTGATTATAAGGCGCTACCGTAACAGCCAAAAGGTTTTAAAAAACAAAACAGTTATGGGTAAAAATATTTTTGGAACACTTCCCTTTCTATTTTTTCCTTCTGTGTTTTTTTTTTTTTTTTTAGGAAGGGGGGGGGGGGGGGGGGTCAGATATTCTTGCACAGAATCTGGACTATGAAAACTAAAGGGTATGGTCAATGAAAGCTATAATTATTACTGTACATAAGAAGGCACAACTGACATGAAGAGTAATGATGTGAGTTAGGCTGGATGTTAGTCACGTCTGACTGGATTTTTCAAACAACAGCTCTCACAAGTGTTTCAACAATATCAGCTCATTTAACCTTAGAAGGCATATGAAATATAAGCTGTGACATATAAGCCAACACTTATGAGTGTTCAAACAGTTCTCACAGGTGTTTAAAAAACACCAGCTCAATTAACTGTTAAAGGAATATGAAATATAAGCTGTGGCATATAAACATTCACCTATAGGCGTATATAAGTTCTATTTATCCATGCACAAACCATTGAAATAAAGGCAAATATTAAACCAGTGCAAAAATAAAACAACACAAAAAAAAACAAACAGTATAAAAAAAATGATAATATCCATGAAAAGATGGATAAAATGCCAGGCTAGCAGCTTTACCAGAGTTCAGTGAAATGTGGGCCAGTTGTAAATAAAGGAGACTCCAGAATCTCCAATGGCTCCACCAACACTGAAGTCTGGATCAGCAGCTCCTGGCCACCGCCTTCTGGCAGACACGTTTCAAGACTGAGGGCCAAATGTAATATGGTCAGAGTTTATTGTGTAGGATAACTCACACCTTCCCACATATTTGTGTTATGATTACACCTGCCAACAATGTCTGACAGGTGAATCCCAGGAAGATACGCTGGAGTAGCAGGAACAACAATACTAGAATGCTTTAGTCCAACTTTAGCAGTACAGTATTATGCAAAGATTCCACAAGCTACATACAGTATAACAGGTAACTTGATGATGCAACCACAGGGTAAATGCTGAAGCAGTATGGTATGTGGGTGGTACCAGCGCTGAGTTGTTAGCCTAAAACATATGCAACGATGGATCAATGATAAAACAATTTATTAAAAACAACACATTTAGATAAAGAAGAATAAAAGAAGTGACACAATATTAGAGATGTGCACCGGAAATTTTTCGGGTTTTGTGTTTTGGTTTCGGTTCCGTGGCCGTGTTTTGGGTTCGAACGCGTTTTGGCAAAACCTCACCGAATTTTTTTTGTCGGATTCGGGTGTGTTTTGGATTCGGGTGTTTTTTTCAAAAAACCCTAAAAAACAGCGTAAATCATAGAATTTGGGGGTCATTTTGATCCCAAAGTATTATTAACCTCAATAACCATAATTTCCACTCATTTTCAGTCTATTCTGAACACCTCACAATATTATTTTTAGTCCTAAAATTTGCACCGAGGTCGCTGGATGACTAAGCTCAGCGACCCAAGTGGCCGACACAAACACCTGGCCCATCTAGGAGTGGCACTGCAGTGTCACGCAGGATGGCCCTTCCAAAAAATACCCCCCAAACAGCACATGACGCAAAGAAAAAAAGAGGCGCAATGAGGTAGCTGTGTGAGTAAGCTAAGCGACCCTAGTGGCCGACACAAACACCTGGCCCATCTAGGAGTGGCACTGCAGTGTCAGGCCGGATGGCCCTTCCAAAAAATACTCCCCAAACAGCACATGACGCAAAGAAGAAAAAAAAGAGGCGCAATGAGGTAGCTGTGTGACTAAGATAAGTGACCCTAGTGGCCGACACAAACACCTGGCCCATCTAGGAGTGGCACTGCAGTGTCATGCAGGATGGCCCTTCCAAAAAATACACCCCAAACAGCACATGACGCAAAGAAGAAAAAAAAGAGGCGCAATGAGGTAGCTGTGTGACTAAGATAAGCGACCCTAGTGGCCGACACAAACACCTGGCCCATCTAGGAGTGGCACTGCAGTGTCACGCAGGATGGCCCTTCCAAAAAACACTCCCCAAACAGCACATGACGCAAAGAAAAATGAAAGAAAAAAGAGGTGCAAGATGGAATTGTCCTTGGGCCCTCCCACCCACCCTTATGTTGTATAAACAGGACATGCACACTTTAACCAACCCATCATTTCAGTGACAGGGTCAAGCTCCAATGCCGGGATTCAATCCTGGCCAATTTTAGGCCAAACTCCCAGGATCCCGCCGATCCTGATTCCGGGATTGGACACCCTAATCCACACTACCAAAAAACGCCCCTGTGTTATGCATCCATGTGGTAGCCACAAGCATTTGGTCAGTCAGGGAGTGAGTGCGGCAGTGGCTCACACAAGGAGGGTTTCTGAGTATCTAGAAACCCCACTTGCCTCCCTCCCTTATGCTAAATTATTTATGGTTATAATTGTTATTGCAGCTGTTTACTTTATTATGTTTTAATCATTTTCCATTTGCAGAGATGAGGTACAAATTCATAGGAAAGTATTACTCTACAAGGAACTCAAGAAGGCATAAGAAGCCATTGTGGGGCATTTCCCCTTTGGAGCTAAGCAAGCTGTTCTGCCCTTAAGGAGGGCATGAAAAATGCCTTGAGGTAGTCACATGCCTATGCCAGCTAAGGGGAGGTAGTGCTACTCATGGCTTGAGTTAATTCAGGGCATACATCCACACCATCATGTAGTAGTAGTGTGCGTCTAATAACTGATTGTCTGCAGTGCTGTGTCGGCAACCCATTTCCCGATTTACAGTTCTAATTAATAAAAGGTGCCACTTTGTTCCGTCCAACACCATCCCTGTGTTTTATTTTAGTCAGGTAGGTTGAGGAGGAAAGTTTGATGAGGGGTAGTGAGAAGATTTGGTATTACATTATAGAACCCATCAATCCTGTCCAGAACCAAAGCATTCTCCACACCACACCACCACTGAAAAAAATAAATGAATACAAAATAAATTACAAGCAGCAGATTTCAGCTCTAGAGCTAATGGAAAATGCCACCTTTAGTTCTAAGAATTGGACATTTTCTTCTTGCGTGGATTAATTTGTTTGACATTTACACTGAGTACAGCTAACTCACCTGAGTCTTTGAAGTCAGGTTTGGGTGGTCACATTATCAGTCAAATATTAGATCACTTGGTATTATCTGAAGAAAAAGCTTTCTCAAATCAGCAGGAGTCCAAGCTAATGATTCATTCAAATAGTGCCTGCACTCCGGCGTATTCCCTTAGCTTGGGATTTGATTGACACACCAATAGATGATCAGATACAGGAAAGTCAGAAATACACTGCGTACACAGCATTGATTACATGCATTATTCCTTCACCCATATTGTTGTCAAATACACTTGTTCTCTCTACAATTGCTGAGCGGAAGACTACACAGGAGAATGATAAATATTTTTTTATATACTGCGTTGTCTTTTTGATCATATTTAGACTATTTCCATTATTTCTGAGTCCGTCTCCTTGTTTTTCTGATGTCAATGTATTGCTGTACTATACAGAACTATGAAATTCCCAAATGGACAGGATTTCCCCATGACATTGTTAGCCAGAGGGAGATCATTTAACCAGGGCAGCCCTTGATGCACTATGTTCTATCCTGCATTTTGGGCCTGATTCAGAGTTTAACGCAAATTTGATATTTACGTAAATCTCTGGAGTATTCAGATCTGCACATAAGCAGGTGCCATGCTGTACTTGTGCAGATCTGCATGACTGACAGACTGCAGCGTTCCAGCAGCCTATCAGAGAAGCCGGCATTTGAGTGTTCTTATACTTAAAACGTCTCCTGCTGCTTTAGCATATTTTCGCACACCTGCTGCAAAAAATAATAAAAATAATATTGATACATATGCCTGTTAGTGTAATGTACTGTTTATATACTTTGTTCTGCACCTGGCTGATCTCCTATAGGCTGCACAATCGGAGAGAGGAGAGATGTGGTTTATCGTCACATAGTATACAATGTTTGATGTGGGGATTGGAGGTTATCAGCGTCAAGTAATAGGAGCATGGTTAGACCACGTTATAAGGCCTGTTTGAGCAAATGTTAGCAGCAGAAAAAATGTTTAACCTTGAGTAAACATTGTGAGGACAGGAGTAGACTGTATATACCCTATCCCCTGATTTTGGAGTCTCCAGTGTCAACCAGCTGTTACTCATGCAAAGTGCACCTTACCTGATGATAGAACTTCAAAGAGCACTTGGCAGAGTTCCTGGAGTCATCTAGCTTCAGCTAGATGATCCCTCCAACACTGAGAATACCCTCTACCAAAGGATCTATGCAATCCAGTACTATGGTAAGAAAACCTGTCTGGTTGGAAACATAAAGGTTAACACAGTTCACATAAAGGTTAATTGACTAACACAATTTATCTACAAGTGGTACTAATTTTTCCTGATACCTTGAGATGAGCGGTTTGGATTACCTCTAATCCGAACATGCCCAAACTTCCGGTATTCTTAGTCAGTCCGAGCCATGGGTTGAGGTTTCCTGCCAGTTTCCTGTCGGATTCCAAATCAAGGCAAAAATTCACTCTCCCGGCATTGGATTCTTACAGGGTTTGTATTCTATATAATGGCACCAGAGCCGGTACTCAACGCCATTTCATGCTGTTCTCATACACGTTGTGTTGTGCCCAGAGTGGCATTGGCTCAATAAAAAGTTGCTGTGCTGTGTTCTTACCAGTGGCTGTATTGTGTCCAGACTCCATACAAGTGATTGTGCTATGTCCATCTAAAGTATCTGTTCTGTGTCCATCCAGAAGTGGCTGTGCTGTGTCCATCCACAAGTGCTGTGATGTGTCCAACCACAAGTTGTGTCCAGTGTCCAGTCTAATTCTGTCACAGAGTGGAGATGCGATGACTCTGCATACCATACCCCACCCACTGCGTTCACATATAAGCACTAGTGTGTATTGTCAGTGGCAAAAAAAAGTTGAAAAAAAGGTATAATTTGTTTGTACTGTTCTGCACACTGCACCCCAGCATGGTGTACCCCAGTGCACTTTGTTCACTTCATGTCCAGATGTAGCTATGCTCATCTTACTTTAGGAATTAATGGAGCCATCACCAGCTGCGAATAGTCACAGCCTGACATGCCTTGCAGCAAGCCATGTTGCAGCATGCTGCATTGCGGCAAAAATGATCATGGTTACATCTGTACATATAAAAAAAGTTAAAAGTTACAAAAAAAAGAATAAAAACAAATATTGCTGTGTAATTTGTTTGTATTGTTCTGTGCACTGCACCCCAGTATGCTGTATCCTAGTGTGCTTTCATGCACAAATAAAAAAAGTTAAAAAGTAAAAAAAAGAAAAAGAATAATAAAATAATATTGTTCTGTAATTTGTTTGTACTGTTCTGTGCACTGTACCCCAGTACGCTGTACTCCAATGCATTTTGTTCACTTCATGTAAGCCCTGTGACTCCAGAGTCGAACAGCCAATTAAGAAAGTCGAGCAGCCAGTTAAATATATATATATATATATATATATATATATTGTATAATTTTCACATCTGGTCAGGTCTAAAAGAATTGCCTAAAATTAATGACACCTCTACAGTAACTCCATCTGATACGGTCACCATCCAAAAAATGGTGGAGGCTTATTTTCATGACAGCATTCAAATAGGCATGTCACAGAGTCCCTTTGACTACAGGAAGAAAAAAAGCAATTTGTAAGCCCTTATACAAACTGGCTTTAAATTACTTAAGCTGCCCACTATCCAGTGTGTACTCAGAAAGAGTTTTCAGCACAGTCGGGAACCTTATCAGCAATCGGCATAGGGGTCTACTTCCTCAAAATGTGGAAAAGATGTTGCTCATAAAAATGAACTACAAATTCCATAAAGAAGACCTTTACCGGCAATTACATCAAAATACAGAGACTTCTGTAATGGTGGAATCCATCAGGGATAAATTGATATTGTGTGATAATGATGTACACACTGATGAGGATTAGGATGATGATGGTAGTGATGATGGCATCTTGCCACTGTAGTGCTGTTAGCTTGGCTGCCTTAAGCCCATTGGTAACTTGTTGGTAGCTTTTTTTGTACGGGCCCAAACAAGCCAAGCACTTCAGCCACAAAAGTGTCAGTCCCTGTTGTTAAACTGTGCATGCCCTTTTTAATATCCAACATAAGGGTGGCTGGGAGGGTCAAGGACAATTCCATCTTGCGCCATCTTTTCATTTCTGCAACTGCTGTGTGGCACTGTTTCATAGATGTGCTATAAATTTCCATGTGTTTGTGCCACTACTCAGGGCCGGCTCCAGGCCTACTAGCACCCTGAGCGAAAACATGTAAAAGCGCCCCCCCCCCCAATGCGCGCTCGCTCCAGGAAAAGTGGGCGTGGCCTCTTGGAAAGTGGGCGTGGCTTCATAACTTCATATTATTAGACTATAAATATATTATTAGACTATAAATAAATATATTTTCACACACCCTTTACGCACACAATTAGCAGCCTTACACATAACAGCCACAGTAGTGTTCCTTACACACAATGTCTCCAGTATAGTGCCAGATAGACATGATATGCCCCCCAGCAGTGGCAGCTACACACAATATGCCCCCCTAGCAGTGCCAGTTACACGATAGTGTTCACTTTTTAGGGCAGGGAGGGCACATTTTTAAGTTAGGAGGGCAAAATGATGTACATACTGTAATGCTTGGTGCTCATCTACCCACACGGCAAAGCATGGACAGTGCGCGCCTAAGGCGCGCAGCAAAAATTTAGGGGCATTGCTTCGTGGGGAAGGTGCGTGGCCACATAATAGTGGCAATTCGCATTACACCACACAGTAGTGCAGTTAATACACACTGCACTAGGTAGAACCTCCTAGACACTTTGCGCCAGGCAGAGCACGTTAGACACTTTGTGCTAGGCAGAGCACGTTAGACACTTTGCGCCAGGCAGAGCACGTTAGACACTTTGCGCCAGGCAGAGCACGTTAGACACTTTGCGCCAGGCAGAGCACGTTAGACACTTTGCGCCAGGCAGAGCACGTTAGACACTTTGCGCCAGGCAGAGCACGTTAGACACTTTGCGCCAGGCAGAGCACGTTAGACACATTGCCTAGCCACAGACGCCTAGCGGGAACACTATTTGATATGCTCCCCAGCCGTGCCAGCTACACATGACATGCCCCCCAGCAATGCCAGATACATAAATGGCCACACAGTGCCAGATATGTAGATACAGAAAAGCCCCCACAGTGCTAGATAAATGCCCCCACAGTGCCAGATAAATGCCCCCACAGTGCCAGATAAATGCCCCCACAGTGCCAGATAAATGTCCCCACAGTGCCAGATAAATGCCCCCACAGTGCGCCCCACAGTGCCAGATAAATGTCCCCACAGTGCCAGATAAATTTCCCCACAGTGCCAGACAAATGCCCCCAGTGCCAGATAAATGTCCCCACAGTGCCAGATAAATGTCCCCACAGTGCCAGATAAATGCCCCCACAGTGCGCCCCACAGTGCCAGATAAATGTCCCCATAGTGCCAGATAATTGCCCCCAGTGCCAGACAAATGCCCCCAGTGCCAGATAAATGTCCCCACAGTGCCAGACAAATGCCCCCAGTGCCAGATAAATGTCCCCACAGTGCCAGATAAATGCCACCACAGTGCCAGATAAATGTCCCCATAGTGCCAGATAAATGCCCCCAGTGCCAGATAAATGCCCCCACAGTGCGCCCCACAGTGCCAGATAAATGTCCCCACAGTGCCAGATAAATGCCCCCACAGTGCCAGATAAATGCCCCCACAGTGCCAGATAAATATCCTCACAGTGCCAGATAAATGTCCCCACAGTGCCAGACAAATGCCCCCACAGTGCGCCCCACAGTGCCAGATAAATGTCCCCATAGTGCCAGATAATTGCCCCCAGTGCCAGATAAATGCCCCCAGTGCCAGATAAATGTCCCCACAGTGCCAGACAAATGCCCCCAGTGCCAGATAAATGTCCCCACAGTGCCAGATAAATGCCCCCACAGTGCCAGATAAATGTCCCCATAATGCCAGATAAATGCCCCCAGTGCCAGATAAATGCCCCCACAGTGCCAGATAAATGTCCCCACAGTGCCAGATAAATGCCCACAGTGCCAGATAAATGCCCCCACAGTGCCAGATAAATGCCCCCACAGTGCCAGATAAATGCCCCCACAGTGCCAGATAAATGTCCCCACAGTGCCAGATAAATGTCCCCACAGTGCCAGACAAATGCCCCCACAGTGCGCCCCACAGTGCCAGATAAATGTCCCCACAGTGCCAGACAAATGCCCCCAGTGCCAGATAAATGTCCCCACAGTGCCAGATAAATGCCCCCACAGTGCGCCCCACAGTGCCAGATAAATGTCCCCACAGTGCCAGACAAATGCCCCCAGTGCCAGATAAATGCCCCCACAGTGCCAGATAAATGTCCCCACAGTGCCAGACAAATGCCCCCAGTGCCAGATAAATGCCCCCACAGTGCCAGATAAATGCCCCCACAGTGCCATCCATAAATGCCCCCACAGTGCCATCCTTAAATGATTCACCCCCCCCCCTCCAAATACCTGCGGTGTTGGAGGGTGAGTACTGCTGTCCGGGTCCGGGTGCTGGCGTGCTGGCGGGCGGGCGGCCGGGTGCGGGTGCAGGCGGGAGGGCGGCCGGCCAGGAAGCGTCCAAGGCCCTTGTGTGCGCTGCGCCGGCGCCGGCGTCTGACGTTAGATACCGGCGCCGCTCAGCGCGTATAGCGCACACAAGCGCCTACAGTGACCAGGGCCGGCTTCATGTTCGAATATGGCGGCGCCCATTAAGGGTGGCGCCCTGCGCGGCCGCTCTATTCGAACATGCCTAGAGCCGGCCCTGCCACTACTCACATAGTAACGAGCCAGCTCACTGCATCCTCTGCCCTAAACTGGAAGAAAACAATATTATGAGCTGTGAGGTGGTCAAAATTGACTGGAAATGACAGGAAACGTTATTAAGGTTAATAATACTGTAGGCCCAAATTATGTGATTTTAGATTTTTTGTAATTTAAAAAAAAAAATACAAAACCAAAACCAGTCACGTTGTTTAAGTCAATATTGTTGCATCAAAACTTCTTAAATATGTCTTGAGGTACAATAATAATATGCTAAATAATAATTTAGTTATTTGGGCACTTTCTTAGTTAATGCATAAATAAAGGGGTAATTTAATAATTTAATAATTTAATAAAGTGACATAATATATATTTTTTAATTACTAAAGGGTACAAAATAGTTTATGATACTAAAGCAGACTCATTACTTTTTTTACAGCTAAGGGGGCCCTTTTTATGGACCTTTATATGCAAGACTTTTTTTGCATTCAGTAACATTATTGGCCATTTGGAGAGAGAGTTCCATGCTCCTCTTAAAGGTGGTTTTCAAACAGCTGGTAGCTTTGGTCATTAGCCCATCTCCATCATATATCACTCCTTGCTCAAAACCACAGAATAGTAAATCTGCCGGCTTGGCAGTGGAAATTGCTATTAATTGGTGACAGATTGCAAATGCTGCCAACCCCACAATTTAGTAACTTTACCCCTATGTCTGATCGTAATAAAGTCTATCTAGTGTTTTTTTCTATTATACAGTGATGCATATATGTGTATATAGAAAATAAGAGACTTTGGACCCTACTCAGTAAGGATTGCAAATTCTGGAGCTCCCAAAAAGTGAATGTTTGTTCCTTGTAAGCACTGCACCGACGCGTTTCAACCAACAGGATCTTTTTCAAAGTGGTGCTGTAATGGTTTCCTTAAAGGATATTTATCTCATAGGAGGTCCCGCCCTTCTCTTCCCAATATAATTCTCTCCAGGAGGGGCCAAATGCTCTGTTCCTGGACTTTCCTCTTAATGTATGATTGCAATCAGTGACTTTTCGGGACTTTTCCTGGAACTTTTACATCACTTCCAGTGGTCATTTTTAGAGATATGGACATAACACCAGCACTCCCTCATAACGAACTGGACACTGGTTTTATATTTGAAATGGAATATGTTTGATGTTTTTCAATAAATTGTGTAATCCCCTATACAATTTGGATTGACAACATTATGCAGTGGATAAACAGTGGGCTTTGTGAAAAAGATACCTAGATGTGCGGATTACATATAGTACATCTCAGAAGTAAGCTTTCATGTGAGTGCCTATGCTATAAAGACACCCTTATGTGTTTTGTCACTTCGCTCTTAAGTATTGGGGTGTAATTACTAATGTAACACCCTGTTAAGACCTGTATGCAACACTCTGCTAAGACCCCTGCGTGGGCAGGGTATAGTTATAGTATTATTAAATGTGCTTTGTGTATAGAGAGATAAGAAAAGTAAGAAGTTCATATAATTATACATAGGCCCTCACAGAAGGATATTAGAATATTTAATATAGTTGCTTTCATAGAAAGAAGTTATGTTGAGTCAGAGCCCCCTCACAGTGGGGAGTTGGAGCTGTCAGCCTGTATACGGGCTTAGGAGACTGTTACACTGCCTCTCGAGAAAGGGGTGCTGGCACAAGATCATTGTTGGATAGGCCAGTTTGTGCAAGGTACCTCTGACGGGACTGATCCGGGCACCCTGGAGGATGGTTATACAGTTGTGCTCATAAGTTTACATACCCTAGCAGAATTTGTGATTTTCTGGCCATTTGTCAGAGAATATGAATGATAACTCACAAACTTTTCTTTCACTCATGGTTTGTGGTTGGGTGAAGCCATTTATTGTCAAACAACTGTGTTTACTCTTTTTAAATCATAATGACAACAGAAACTACCCAAATGACCCTGACTAAAAGTTTACATACCCCAGTTCTTAATACCGTGTATTGCCCCCTTTAACATCAATGACAGCTTGAAGTCTTTTGTGGTAGTTATGGATGAGGCTCTTTAATTTCTCAGATGGTAAAGCTGCCCATTCTTCTTGGCAAAAAGCCTCCAGTTCCTGTAAATTCTTGGGCTGTCTTGCATGAACTTCACGTTTGAGATCTCACCAGAGCGGCTCAATGATATTGAGGTCAGGAGACTGAGATGGCCACTCCAGAACCTTCACTTTATTCTGCTGTAGCCAATGACAGGTCGACTTGGCCTTGTGTTTTGGATCATTGTCATGTTGGAATGTCCAAGTACGTCCCATGCGCAGCTTCCGGGCTGATGAGTGCAAATTTTCCTCCAGTATTTTCTGATAACATGCTGCATTCATCTTGCCATCAATTTTGACCAAGTTTCCAGTGCCTTTGTAGCTCACACATCCCCAAAACATCAGCGATCCACCTCCGTATTTCACAGTAGGAATGGTGTACCTTTCATCATAGGCCTTGTTGACTCCTCTCCAAATGTAACGTTTATGGTTGTGGCCAAAAAGTTAAATTTTGGTCTCATCACTTGTTCCAGAAGTTTTGAGGCTTGTCTCTGTGCTGTTTGGAGTATTGTAAGTGGGATGCTTTGTGGCATTTGCGTAGCAATGGCTTTCTTCTGGTGACTCGACCATGCAGCCCATTTTTCTTCAAATGGCTCATTATTGTGCATCTGCGCTTGTGCCCGCATAATCTTAATAGTTTTTGCAGTGGGATCTCTAGTTGCGATCCAACCTGAATGAGGTCCTTAGTGATTTAGGGAGTCATTCCGACTCGTTCTTCGCTGCAGTGTGTGTGTCGCCGGGCAACGACAAGAAAAGAGAAGAAAGTGATCGCTAGCGCGATCGCAAGAAGATTGACAGCGGGGAGGCGTTCTGGGTTGGATACTCACCGATTTCCAGGCGTGGAGATCCGAACGCAGGCGTGTCCAGGCGTTTGGAGAGCGGATGTCTGACGTCAATACCGGGACCTTCGTTGCTGGATCCGTCAAACAGGGTAAGTAAGTCTGACCCTGGTCTTGTTTTGCAGGAAAATTTTTTAGCATAGCAGGGCTGCACAAGCGATCGCAGCCCTGCTATGCTAAAATACACTCCCCCATAGGCGGCGTCTAGTTGATCGCATGAGCAACAAAAAGTTGCTATGTGCGATCAACTTGGAATGAGGGTCTTAGTGAGCTAGACAAGCTTTATTTATTAACTTGTGATATAATATACTGTATAGAGATGAGCGGGTTCGGTTCCTCGGAATTCGAACCCCCCCGAACTTCACGCTTTTTACACGGGTCCGAGGCAGACTCGGAGCTTCCCGCCTTGCTCGGCTAACCCGAGCGCGCCCGAATGTCATCATCCCGCTGTCGGATTCTCGCGAGGCTCGTATTCTATCGCGAGACTCGGATTCTATATAAGGAGCCGCGCGTCGCCGCCATTTTCACACGTGCATTGAGATTGATAGGGAGAGGACGTGGCTGGCGTCCTCTCCGTTTAGATAGAGAGTGAGACACTTGATTTACTGGAGCATTAGGAGTACTCAGAGAGTGCAGAGTTTTGCTGATAGTTATACTAGTGGTGACCACCAGTTTTATTTATTATTTAATATAATCCGTTCTCTGCCTGAAAAAAAACGATACACAGTCACATACCATATCTGTGCTCAGCCTCAGTGTGCTGCATGATAATATCATCTATGTATATCTGACTGTGCTGAGTAGTGCTCACTGCTCACACAGCTTAATTGTGGGGGAGACTGGGGAGCAGTTATAGCAGGAGTACATATTTAACAGTGCACACTTTTGCTGCCAGAGTGCCAGTGTGACTGACCAGCAGTGACCACCAGTATATTGTCTGCCTGAAAAAGTTAAACACTCGTGTGGTGTTTTTTTTTTTAATTCTATATATAAACGCATTCTGCTGACAGTGTCCAGCAGGTCCGTCATTCATTATATTTCTATCTTCTTCATACTAGTAGTTTAGGAGTCTGCAGTGCTGACAGTGTCCAGCAGGTCCGTCATTATACAATATATACCTGTCCTGCAGTAGTGATATATATATATTTTTTATATCATTATCATCCAGTCTATACTAGCAGACGCAGTACGGTAGTCCACGGCTGTAGCTACCTCTGTGTCGGCAGTCGCTCGTCCATAATTGTATACCTACCTGTGGTGGTTTTTTTTTTCTATCTTCTTCATACTAGTAGTTTAGGAGTCTGCAGTGCTGACAGTGTCCAGCAGGTCTGTCATTATACAATATATACCTGTCCTGCAGTAGTGATATATATATATTTTTATATCATTATCATCCAGTCTATACTAGCAGACGCAGTACGGTAGTCTACGGCTGTAGCTACCTCTGTGTCGGCAGTCGCTCGTCCATAATTGTATACCTACCTGTGGTGGTTTTTTTTTTTAAATCTTCTTCATACTAGTAGTTTAGGAGTCTGCAGTGCTGACAGTGTCCAGCAGGTCCGTCATTATACAATATATACCTGTCCTGCAGTAGTGATATATATATATTTTTTATATCATTATCATCCAGTCTATACTAGCAGACGCAGTACGGTAGTCCACGGCTGTAGCTACCTCTGTGTCGGCAGTCGCTCGTCCATAATTGTATACCTACCTGTGGTGGTTTTTTTTTTTCTATCTTCTTCAAACTAGTAGTTTAGGAGTCTGCAGTGCAGACAGTGTCCAGCAGGTCCGTCATTATACAATATATACCTGTCCTGCAGTAGTGATATATATATATTTTTTATATCATTATCATCCAGTCTATACTAGCAGACGCAGTACGGTAGTCCACGGCTGTAGCTACCTCTGTGTCGGCAGTCGCTCGTCCATAATTGTATACCTACCTGTGGTGGTTTTTTTTTTCTATCTTCTTCATACTAGTAGTTTAGGAGTCTGCAGTGCTGACAGTGTCCAGCAGGTCCGTCATTATACAATATATACCTGTCCTGCAGTAGTGATATATATATATTTTTTATATCATTATCATCCAGTCTATACTAGCAGACGCAGTACGGTAGTCCACGGCTGTAGCTACCTCTGTGTCGGCAGTCGCTCGTCCATAATTGTATACCTACCTGTGGTGGTTTTTTTATCTTCTATCTTCTTCATACTAGTAGTTTAGGAGTCTGCAGTGCTGACAGTGTCCAGCAGGTCCGTCATTATACAATATATATACCTGTCCTGCAGTAGTGATATATATATATATTTTTTATATCATTATCATCCAGTCTATACTAGCAGACGCAGTACGGTAGTCCACGGCTGTAGCTACCTCTGTGTCGGCAGTCGCTCGTCCATAATTGTATACCTACCTGTGGTGGGTTTTTTTTTCTATCTTCTTCATACTAGTAGTTTAGGAGTCTGCAGTGCTGACAGTGTCCAGCAGGTCCGTCATTATACAATATATACCTGTCCTGCAGTAGTGATATATATATATTTTTTATATCATTATCATCCAGTCTATACTAGCAGACGCAGTACGGTAGTCCACGGCTGTAGCTACCTCTGTGTCGGCAGTCGCTCGTCCATAATTGTATACATACCTGTGGTGGGTTTTTTTTTCTATCTTCTTCATACTAGTAGTTTAGGAGTCTGCAGTGCTGACAGTGTCCAGCAGGTCCGTCATTATACAATATATACCTGTCCTGCAGTAGTGATATATATATATTTTTTATATCATTATCATCCAGTCTATACTAGCAGACGCAGTACGGTAGTCCACGGCTGTAGCTACCTCTGTGTCGGCAGTCGCTCGTCCATAATTGTATACCTACCTGTGGTGGTTTTTTTTTTAATCTTCTTCATACTAGTAGTTTAGGAGTCTGCAGTGCTGACAGTGTCCAGCAGGTCCGTCATTATACAATATATACCTGTCCTGCAGTAGTGATATATATATATATATATTATATCATTATCATCCAGTCTATACTAGCAGACGCAGTACGGTAGTCCACGGCTGTAGCTACCTCTGTGTCGGCAGTCGCTCGTCCATAATTGTATACCTACCTGTGGTGGTTTTTTTTCTTCTATCTTCTTCATACTAGTAGTTTAGGAGTCTGCAGTGCAGACAGTGTCCAGCAGGTCCGTCATTATACAATATATACCTGTCCTGCAGTAGTGATATATATATATTTTTATATCATTATCATCCAGTCTATACTAGCAGACGCAGTACGGTAGTCCACGGCTGTAGCTACCTCTGTGTCGGCAGTCGCTCGTCCATAATTGTATACCTACCTGTGGTGGTTTTTTTTTCTTCTATCTTCTTCATACTAGTAGTTTAGGAGTCTGCAGTGCTGACAGTGTCCAGCAGGTCCGTCATTATACAATATATATACCTGTCCTGCAGTAGTGATATATATATATTTTTTATATCATTATCATCCAGTCTATACTAGCAGACGCAGTACGGTAGTCCACGGCTGTAGCTACCTCTGTGTCGGCAGTCGCTCGTCCATAATTGTATACCTACCTGTGGTGGGTTTTTTTTTCTATCTTCTTCATACTAGTAGTTTAGGAGTCTGCAGTGCTGACAGTGTCCAGCAGGTCCGTCATTATACAATATATATACCTGTCCTGCAGTAGTGATATATATATATATTTTTTATATCATTATCATCCAGTCTATACTAGCAGATGCAGTACGGTAGTCCACGGCTGTAGCTACCTCTGTGTCGGCAGTCGCTCGTCCATAATTGTATACCTACCTGTGGTGGGTTTTTTTTTCTATCTTCTTCATACTAGTAGTTTAGGAGTCTGCAGTGCTGACAGTGTCCAGCAGGTCCGTCATTATACAATATATACCTGTCCTGCAGTAGTGATATATATATATTTTTTATATCATTATCATCCAGTCTATACTAGCAGACGCAGTACGGTAGTCCACGGCTGTAGCTACCTCTGTATCGGCAGTCGCTCGTCCATAATTGTATACCTACCTGTGGTGGTTTTTAATTTTTCTATCTTCTTCATACTAGTAGTTTAGGAGTCTGCAGTGCTGACAGTGTCCAGCAGGTCCGTCATTATACAATATATATACCTGTCCTGCAGTAGTGATATATATATATTTTTTATATCATTATCATCCAGTCTATACTAGCAGACGCAGTACGGTAGTCCACGGCTGTAGCTACCTCTGTGTCGGCAGTCGCTCGTCCATAATTGTATACCTACCTGTGGTGTTTTTTTTTTTTCTATCTTCTTCATACTAGTAGTTTAGGAGTCTGCAGTGCTGACAATGTCCAGCAGGTCCGCCATTATACAATATATACCTGTCCTGCAGTAGTGATATATATATATTTTTTATATCATTATCATCCAGTCTATACTAGCAGACGCAGTACGGTAGTCCACGGCTGTAGCTACCTCTGTGTCGGCAGTCGCTCGTCCATAATTGTATACCTACCTGTGGTGGTTTTTTTTTTCTATCTTCTTCATACTAGTAGTTTAGGAGTCTGCAGTGCTGACAGTGTCCAGCAGGTCCGTCATTATACAATATATATACCTGTCCTGCAGTAGTGATATATATATATTTTTTATATCATTATCATCCAGTCTATACTAGCAGACGCAGTACGGTAGTCCACGGCTGTAGCTACCTCTGTGTCGGCAGTCGCTCGTACATAATTGTATACCTACCTGTGGTGGTTTTTTTTTTTCTATCTTCTTCATACTAGTAGTTTAGGAGTCTGCAGTGCTGACAGTGTCCAGCAGGTCCGTCATTATACAATATATACCTGTCCTGCAGCAGTGATATATATATATTTTTTATATCATTATCATCCAGTCTATACAAGCAGACGCAGTACGGTAGTCCACGGCTGTAGCTACCTCTGTGTCGGCAGTCGCTCGTCCATAATTGTATACCTACCTGTGGTGGGTTTTTTTTTTCTATCTTCTTCATACTAGTAGTTTAGGAGTCTGCAGTGCTGACAGTGTCCAGCAGGTCCGTCATTATACAATATATACCTGTCCTGCAGTAGTGATATATATATATTTTTTATATCATTATCATCCAGCCTATACTAGCAGACGCAGTACGGTAGTCCACGGCTGTAGCTACCTCTGTGTCGGCAGTCGCTCGTCCATAATTGTATACCTACCTGTGGTGGTTTTTTTTCTTTCTATCTTCTTCATACTAGTAGTTTAGGAGTCTGCAGTGCTGACAGTGTCCAGCAGGTCCATCATTATACAATATATATACCTGTCCTGCAGTAGTGATATATATATATTTTTTATATCATTATCATCCAGTCTATACTAGCAGACGCAGTACGGTAGTCCACGGCTGTAGCTACCTCTGTGTCGGCAGTCGCTCGTCCATAATTGTATACCTACCTGTGGTGGTTTTTTTTTTCTATCTTCTTCATACTAGTAGTTTAGGAGTCTGCAGTGCTGACAGTGTCCAGCAGGTCCGTCATTATACAATATATACCTGTCCTGCAGTAGTGATATATATATTTTTTATATCATTATCATCCAGTCTATACTAGCAGACGCAGTACGGTAGTCCACGGCTGTAGCTACCTCTGTGTCGGCAGTCGCTCGTCCATAATTGTATACCTACCTGTGGTGTTTTTTTTTCTATCTTCTTCATACTAGTAGTTTAGGAGTCTGCAGTGCTGACAGTGTCCAGCAGGTCTGTCATTATACAATATATATACCTGTCCTGCAGTAGTGATATATATATATTTTTTATATCATTATCATCCAGTCTATACTAGCAGACGCAGTACGGTAGTCCACGGCTGTAGCTACCTCTGTGTCGGCAGTCGCTCGTCCATAATTGTATACCTACCTGTGGTGGTTTTTTTTTTTCTATCTTCTTCATACTTATAGTTTAGGAGTCTGCAGTGCTGACAGTGTCCAGCAGGTCCGTCATTATACAATATATACCTGTCCTGCAGTAGTGATATATATATTTTTTATATCATTATCATCCAGTCTATACTAGCAGACGCAGTATGGTAGTCCACGGCTGTAGCTACCTCTGTGTCGGCAGTCGCTCGTCCATAATTGTATACCTACCTGTGGTGTTTTTTTTCTTCTATCTTCTTCATACTAGTAGTTTAGGAGTCTGCAGTGCTGACAGTGTCCAGCAGGTCCGTCATTATACAATATATACCTGTCCTGCAGTAGTGATATATATATTTTTTATATCATTATCATCCAGTCTATACTAGCAGACGCAGTACGGTAGTCCACGGCTGTAGCTACCTCTGTGTCGGCAGTCGCTCGTCCATAATTGTATACCTACCTGTGGTGGTTTTTTTTTCTATCTTCTTCATACTAGTAGTTTAGGAGTCTGCAGTGCTGACAGTGTCCAGCAGGTCTGTCATTATACAATATATATACCTGCCCTGCAGTAGTGATATATATATATTTTTTATATCATTATCATCCAGTCTATACTAGCAGACGCAGTACGGTAGTCCACGGCTGTAGCTACCTCTGTGTCGGCAGTCGCTCGTCCATAATTGTATACCTACCTGTGGTGGGTTTTTTTTTTCTATCATCTTCATACTAGTAGTTTAGGAGTCTGCAGTGCTGACAGTGTCCAGCAGGTCCGTCATTATACAATATATACCTGTCCTGCAGTAGTGATATATATATATTTTTTATATCATTATCATCCAGCCTATACTAGCAGACGCAGTACGGTAGTCCACGGCTGTAGCTACCTCTGTGTCGGCAGTCGCTCGTCCATAATTGTATACCTACCTGTGGTGGGTTTTTTTTTTCTATCTTCTTCATACTAGTAGTTTAGGAGTCTGCAGTGCTGACAGTGTCCAGCAGGTCCATCATTATACAATATATATACCTGTCCTGCAGTAGTGATATATATATATTTTTTATATCATTATCATCCAGTCTATACTAGCAGACGCAGTACGGTAGTCCACGGCTGTAGCTACCTCTGTGTCGGCAGTCGCTCGTCCATAATTGTATACCTACCTGTGGTGGTTTTTTTTTTCTATCTTCTTCATACTAGTAGTTTAGGAGTCTGCAGTGCTGACAGTGTCCAGCAGGTCCGTCATTATACAATATATACCTGTCCTGCAGTAGTGATATATATATTTTTTATATCATTATCATCCAGTCTATACTAGCAGACGCAGTACGGTAGTCCACGGCTGTAGCTACCTCTGTGTCGGCAGTCGCTCGTCCATAATTGTATACCTACCTGTGGTGGGTTTTTTTTTCTATCTTCTTCATACTAGTAGTTTAGGAGTCTGCAGTGCTGACAGTGTCCAGCAGGTCCGTCATTATACAATATATATACCTGTCCTGCAGTAGTGATATATATATATTTTTTATATCATTATCATCCAGTCTATACTAGCAGACGCAGTACGGTAGTCCACGGCTGTAGCTACCTCTGTGTCGGCAGTCGCTCGTCCATAATTGTATACCTACCTGTGGTGGTTTTTTTCCCCTATCTTCTTCATACTAGTAGTTTAGGAGTCTGCAGTGCTGACAGTGTCCAGCAGGTCTGTCATTATACAATATATACCTGTCCTGCAGTAGTGATATATATATATTTTTTATATCATTATCATCCAGTCTATACTAGCAGACGCAGTACGGTAGTCCACGGCTGTAGCTACCTCTGTGTCGGCAGTCGCTCGTCCATAATTGTATACCTACCTGTGGTGGTTTTTTTTTTTCTATCTTCTTCATACTTATAGTTTAGGAGTCTGCAGTGCTGACAGTGTCCAGCAGGTCCGTCATTATACAATATATACCTGTCCTGCAGTAGTGATATATATATTTTTTATATCATTATCATCCAGTCTATACTAGCAGACGCAGTACGGTAGTCCACGGCTGTAGCTACCTCTGTGTCGGCAGTCGCTCGTCCATAATTGTATACCTACCTGTGGTGTTTTTTTTCTTCTATCTTCTTCATACTAGTAGTTTAGGAGTCTGCAGTGCTGACAGTGTCCAGCAGGTCCGTCATTATACAATATATACCTGTCCTGCAGTAGTGATATATATATTTTTTATATCATTATCATCCAGTCTATACTAGCAGACGCAGTACGGTAGTCCACGGCTGTAGCTACCTCTGTGTCGGCAGTCGCTCGTCCATAATTGTATACCTACCTGTGGTGTTTTTTTTTTCTATCTTCTTCATACTAGTAGTTTAGGAGTCTGCAGTGCTGACAGTGTCCAGCAGGTCTGTCATTATACAATATATATACCTGCCCTGCAGTAGTGATATATATATATTTTTTATATCATTATCATCCAGTCTATACTAGCAGACGCAGTACGGTAGTCCACGGCTGTAGCTACCTCTGTGTCGGCAGTCGCTCGTCCATAATTGTATACCTACCTGTGGTGGGTTTTTTTTTCTATCATCTTCATACTAGTAGTTTAGGAGTCTGCAGTGCTGACAGTGTCCAGCAGGTCCGTCATTATACAATATATACCTGTCCTGCAGTAGTGATATATATATATTTTTTATATCATTATCATCCAGCCTATACTAGCAGACGCAGTACGGTAGTCCACGGCTGTAGCTACCTCTGTGTCGGCAGTCGCTCGTCCATAATTGTATACCTACCTGTGGTGGGTTTTTTTTTCTATCTTCTTCATACTAGTAGTTTAGGAGTCTGCAGTGCTGACAGTGTCCAGCAGGTCCATCATTATACAATATATATACCTGTCCTGCAGTAGTGATATATATATATTTTTTATATCATTATCATCCAGTCTATACTAGCAGACGCAGTACGGTAGTCCACGGCTGTAGCTACCTCTGTGTCGGCAGTCGCTCGTCCATAATTGTATACCTACCTGTGGTGGTTTTTTTTTTTCTATCTTCTTCATACTAGTAGTTTAGGAGTCTGCAGTGCTGACAGTGTCCAGCAGGTCCGTCATTATACAATATATACCTGTCCTGCAGTAGTGATATATATATTTTTTATATCATTATCATCCAGTCTATACTAGCAGACGCAGTACGGTAGTCCACGGCTGTAACTACCTCTGTGTCGGCAGTCGCTCGTCCATAATTGTATACCTACCTGTGGTGGGTTTTTTTTTCTATCTTCTTCATACTAGTAGTTTAGGAGTCTGCAGTGCTGACAGTGTCCAGCAGGTCCGTCATTATACAATATATATACCTGTCCTGCAGTAGTGATATATATATATTTTTTATATCATTATCATCCAGTCTATACTAGCAGACGCAGTACGGTAGTCCACGGCTGTAGCTACCTCTGTGTCGGCAGTCGCTCGTCCATAATTGTATACCTACCTGTGGTGGTTTTTTTCCCCTATCTTCTTCATACTAGTAGTTTAGGAGTCTGCAGTGCTGACAGTGTCCAGCAGGTCTGTCATTATACAATATATACCTGTCCTGCAGTAGTGATATATATATATTTTTTATATCATTATCATCCAGTCTATACTAGCAGACGCAGTACGGTAGTCCACGGCTGTAGCTACCTCTGTGTCGGCAGTCGCTCGTCCATAATTGTATACCTACCTGTGGTGGTTTTTTTTTTCTATCTTCTTCATACTAGTAGTTTAGGAGTCTGCAGTGCTGACAGTGTCCAGCAGGTCCGTCATTATACAATATATACCTGTCCTGCAGTAGTGATATATATATTTTTTATATCATTATCATCCAGTCTATACTAGCAGACGCAATACGGTAGTCCACGGCTGTAGCTACCTCTGTGTCGGCAGTCGCTCGTCCATAATTGTATACCTACCTGTGGTGTTTTTTTTTTCTTCTATCTTCTTCATACTAGTAGTTTAGGAGTCTGCAGTGCTGACAGTGTCCAGCAGGTCTGTCATTATACAATATATATACCTGTCCTGCAGTAGTGATATATATATATTTTTTATATCATTATCATCCAGTCTATACTAGCAGACGCAGTACGGTAGTCCACGGCTGTAGCTACCTCTGTGTCGGCAGTCGCTCGTCCATAATTGTATACCTACCTGTGGTGGTTTTTTTTTTCTATCTTCTTCATACTAGTAGTTTAGGAGTCTGCAGTGCTGACAGTGTCCAGCAGGTCCGTCATTATACAATATATACCTGTCCTGCAGTAGTGATATATATATTTTTTATATCATTATCATCCAGTCTATACTAGCAGACGCAGTACGGTAGTCCACGGCTGTAGCTACCTCTGTGTCGGCAGTCGCTCGTCCATAATTGTATACCTACCTGTGGTGGGTTTTTTTTTCTATCTTCTTCATACTAGTAGTTTAGGAGTCTGCAGTGCTGACAGTGTCCAGCAGGTCCGTCATTATACAATATATATACCTGTCCTGCAGTAGTGATATATATATATTTTTTATATCATTATCATCCAGTCTATACTAGCAGACGCAGTACGGTAGTCCACGGCTGTAGCTACCTCTGTGTCGGCAGTCGCTCGTCCATAATTGTATACCTACCTGTGGTGTTTTTTTTTTTCTATCTTCTTCATACTAGTAGTTTAGGAGTCTGCAGTGCTGACAGTGTCCAGCAGGTCCGTCATTATACAATATATACCTGTCCTGCAGTAGTGATATATATATATTTTTTATATCATTATCATCCAGCCTATACTAGCAGACGCAGTACGGTAGTCCACGGCTGTAGCTACCTCTGTGTCTGCAGTCGCTCGTCCATAATTGTATACCTACCTGTGGTGGGTTTTTTTTTCTATCTTCTTCATACTAGTAGTTTAGGAGTCTGCAGTGCTGACAGTGTCCAGCAGGTCCGTCATTATACAATATATACCTGTCCTGCAGTAGTGATATATATATATATATATATATTTTATATCATTATCATCCAGTCTATACTAGCAGATGCAGTACGGTAGTCCACGGCTGTAGCTACCTCTGTGTCGGCAGTCGCTCGTCCATAATTGTATACCTACCTGTGGTGGGTTTTTTTTTTCTATCTTCTTCATACTAGTAGTTTAGGGGTCTGCAGTGCTGACAGTGTCCAGCAGGTCCGTCATTATACAATATATACCTGTCCTGCAGTAGTGATATATATATATTTTTTATATCATTATCATCCAGTCTATACTAGCAGACGCAGTACGGTAGTCCACGGCTGTAGCTACCTCTGTGTCGGCAGTCGCTCGTCCATAATTGTATACCTACCTGTGGTGGGTTTTTTTTTCTATCTTCTTCATACTAGTAGTTTAGGAGTCTGCAGTGCTGACAGTGTCCAGCAGGTCCGTCATTATACAATATATATACCTGTCCTGCAGTAGTGATATATATATATTTTTTATATCATTATCATCCAGTCTATACTAGCAGACGCAGTACGGTAGTCCACGGCTGTAGCTACCTCTGTGTCGGCAGTCGCTCGTCCATAATTGTATACCTACCTGTGGTGGTTTTTTTTTTTTCTATCTTCTTCATACTAGTAGTTTAGGAGTCTGCAGTGCTGACAGTGTCCAGCAGGTCCGTCATTATACAATATATATACCTGTCCTGCAGTAGTGATATATATATATATTTTATATCATTATCATCCAGTCTATACTAGCAGACGCAGTACGGTAGTCCACGGCTGTAGCTACCTCTTGTCACAACTGAGGGCCTGAGCTGACGGGAGGTAGCCTCAGTTGTAGGGGCTGAGATGTAACGGAACCTGGGAGGTTGTATCAGACCCCTAGACATGTAAGTAACATGTAGAATAACTGCCCGAAGGCGTGACCACGACAACCAGGATAAAAGTCAATGATGTTTATTATGACAAACTCCGTAACACAGCAGCAGTAAAAGGAAACATAAAAGTCAACAGAGGATAAATACTATTCCTGGGTACTACAGGGTGGCAAGGGCCACAGGCACTGGTAGTGTGAGACAGTTCTTATAATCTTCTAGTTGGAAAGTCCTTACCAGGCCTGACTGTAGCAATGGAGAGAACCCAGGATCGTACCAGCTGATGTTCCAGGAAAGGCTGGGCTGCTGAAGGTAAAACGGCTGCTGTGGATACTGGCTGGAACCAGACTGTTGTTGGTACGGAGTGGATACTGGCTGGAACCAGTTAAATAATAAACGAACTTGAGAGCGATGAAATAATAATGAAGTTTGGAGTTTGAGAGCGGTGAAATAATAATACCGGTGGAGAGTGGTAAACTGCAGAAAAGGACACCGGCCCTTTAAGAGAAGCTATACACTGCTGGAAGCTGGGCTGGAAGCAGGTGATTGTTTGAGAGCGGTGAAATAATAATACTGGTGGAGAGTGGTAAACTGCAGAAAAGGACACCGGCCCTTTAAGAGAAGCTGTACACTGCTGGAAGCTGGGCTGGAAGCAGGTTATTGTTGTAACTGGAAACAGGTGAGTCCAGAATGGATCGGGGAGTCAGGCTACACCGCAGATGGAATGCTGGTGCGGGTCTCTATAGCAGAAGTCTGGAGACAGGAGCTGGAACCTGGAAGACAACCACAGGAGAGAGACAAACTGGAACTAGGTTAGACAACCAAAGCACTGACGCCTTCCTTGCTCAGGCACAGCATACTTATACCTGCAGCAAGGAAGGGGTTGGCTAGGCAATTATGCAAATCAACAATACAGACAGCAGATTGGTGGAAATAATCAGATGACAAAATCCAAGATGGCTGCGCCCATGCAGACACTTGGAGGGAAGTTTGGTTTGTAATCCATGTGAGAATTGAAACAGTAATGGCGACGCCGGCCACAGGAGACAGGAGACGCCAGACTGACAAGCGCACATTTAACCACGCGGGCACAGCGGAGGCCGCGGCTGATGAAATCACCACTCTGACATTCTGCATGTGGAAACTCAGGAACAGCGGAATCCGGTCCTGGAACGCTGAGCCAGCCTTAGGAGGCATCTGAAGGGTAAGTAATGGCGTCCAGATACCCGGATCGTGACAGCACCCCCCCCCCTTTAGGAGTGGCCCCAGGACACTTCTTAGGCTTTAAAGGAAACTTTGCGTGGAAATTTCGGACCAAGGCAGGAGCATGGACGTCTGAGGCATTGGTCCAAGAGCGTTCTTCAGGACCATAGCCCTTCCAGTCAATGAGGTATTGTAACTGACCGTAACGGAAACGTGAGTCCAAAATCTTGGCCACCTCGTACTCGACTCCCCGTTGAGTCTGAACTTTGGGAGCTGGAGGAAGTGCGGAATGAAACCGATTCAGGATCAGCGGTTTCAACAAAGAAACATGAAATGTCCTGGGTATTTTCAAGAAGGATGGTAACTGTAACCTGTAGGCAACAGGATTGATGACTTGTTCAATCTTGAATGGTCCGATGTAGCGAGGTGCAAATTTCATGCTGGGAACTCTCAACCTCAAATTCTTCGTGGACAGCCACACACGATCACCCACCTTGAGAGCAGGAACCGCTCTACGCTTCCTATCGGCAAACTTCTTATACCTGAATGAGGCTTTAAGCAGGGCTGCGCGGACGTTCCTCCAGTTATTTGAAAACTGACGCAAGGTGACATCCACTGCTGGAACAGAAGTTGCGGGAAGCGGTTGGAATTCTGGGACTTTAGGGTGGAATCCATAATTAATGAAGAATGGTGTAGAAGAAGATGAGGAATGGTATTGATTGTTGTGGCTGAACTCGGCCCAAGGAAGGAGTTGAACCCAGTCATCTTGAGAGGAAGACACATATATACGGAGGAAGGCCTCCAAGTCCTGATTCACCCTCTCGGTTTGACCATTGATCTGAGGATGGTAAGCCGTGGAAAACTTTAACTTGACTTGGAGGGCTTGACACAAACTTCGCCAAAATTTGGCTACAAATTGTACTCCACGATCCGAGATGATCTCTTCAGGAAGACCGTGAAGTCGGAAGATCTCTTGTATAAACACTTGAGCCAACTTGGAAGCTGACGGAAGACCGGTGAGAGGGATGAAATGTGCCATCTTGGTGAACCGGTCAACTACCACCCAGATGGTATTAAACTTGTTGCAGATAGGTAGATCGGAAACAAAGTCCATCGACAAATGGGTCCAAGGTCGACGGGGAACAGATAATGGAACCAGTTGCCCCGCAGGCGACTGGCGGGAGACTTTGTGTTGGGCACACTTTGGGCAGGAGGCAATAAATTCCATAACGTCCTTCTTCAGAGTTGGCCACCAGTAGGACCTAGAAATAAATTCAAGGGTTTTCTGAATGCCTGTATGTCCAGCAAAACGGGAAGCATGGGCCCAATGCATGAGCTTCTTCCTTAGAACTGGCTTAACAAAACTTTTCCCTGGTGGAGGCGTAGAGTCCATCCCTACCGTGGAGAATGCCAACGGATTAATAATAGGATGCTTGTCTGCAGACTCGGACTCATTTTCTTGCTCCCATGAGCGGGAAAGGGCATCGGCCTTACGATTCTGAGAACCCGGACAGAACTGGAGTTTAAAGTCAAACCTAGAAAAGAAAAGTGCCCATCTGGCCTGACGAGGATTCAGACATTGTGCGCCTTTGAGATATAAAAGATTTTTGTGGTCGGTAAGTATGGTGATTGAGTGGGAAGCTCCCTCCAACAGGTATCTCCACTCCTCCAGAGCGAGCTTGATGGCTAGCAACTCCTGATCGCCAATGGCATAGTTGCGCTCAGCTGGGGAGAACTTCCGGGAGAAGAAACTGCAAGGATGTAGATGTCCATCTTTGGCCCTCTGGGATAACACCGCTCCTACTCCAACGGAGGAGGCATCTACCTCTAAGATAAAAGGAGAGTCGGTGTCGGGCTGTTTCAGAACTGGTGCAGAGATGAACCGTTGCTTCAGAAGGTGAAAGGCCTGTGTAGCTTCCTCGGACCACTTGGACGGATTAGCACCTTTCTTGGTTAATGCAGTGATAGGCGCCACGATGGTGGAAAAGTCTCGTATAAATTTTCTATAATAATTGGCGAACCCTAAGAACCTCTGGACCCCTTTGAGGCTTAAGGGTATAGGCCAATTCTGGATTGCTTGGAGTTTCTCAGGATCCATCTCTAGTCCGGAACCGGACACAATGTAACCTAGAAACGGAATGGTTTTAACTTCAAACACACACTTCTCCAATTTACAATAGAGGTGATTGACACGGAGACGGGAAAGAACCTCTTTTACCCAGAAACGATGATCTTCGAGATTATTAGCAAAGATGAGGATGTCGTCTAGATAAACCACGACATGGCGGTACAAGATGTCCCTGAAAATCTCATTCACGAAGTGCTGGAAGACTGCTGGAGCGTTGCTCAATCCGAAGGGCATGACGAGGTACTCATAATGTCCGTCACGGGTGTTAAAGGCGGTCTTCCACTCGTCACCCTCATGGATTCGGATGAGATTGTAGGCACCCCTCAAGTCCAGCTTTGTGAAAATAGTTGCACCACTAACTCTATCAAAGAGCTCGGTAATCAGGGGTAAAGGGTATCGGTTCTTGACGGTAATGTCGTTCAGACCTCTGTAATCGATGCACGGACGCAGACCACCGTCTTTCTTCTTAACGAAGAAGAAGCCTGCGCCGGCTGGAGAAGAAGATGGTCGGATGAAACCCTTCGCCAGGTTCTCTTTGATGTACTCTTCCATGGAGTGTGTCTCAGGCAGAGACAATGGATAAGTTCGACCTCGCGGTGGAACCTTCCCTGGAATGAGGTCGATTGGGCAGTCCCATTCTCTATGAGGAGGAAGGATATCAGCAGAGGCTTTACTGAACACGTCCGTGAAGTCTTGATATGGAGGAGGCGGAACATCAGATGACCTGGGGAAGGAAGAACAAACAGGAAGAACTTTGGCTAAACAAGTCTCAGCACAGGAGGGACCCCATGCCAGTATTTGCGTAGTCGTCCAGTCAATTGATGGGTTGTGGAGACGGAGCCATGGAAGGCCTAAAACCACTGGATGTGTGGCTCTTGGAATCACTAAAAAAGAAATATACTCAGAATGAAGAACTCCCACTCTCAGACGAACTGGAAGAGTCCTTAAGGAAATGACTGCGTCAAAAATCTTGCTGCCATCCACGGCAGTCAAAGAGATGGACGAGGACAGTCTCTCGGTGGGTAGGGACCACCGTTTAACATAAGCTTCGGTTATGAAATTCCCAGCTGCTCCGGAATCAAGGAGGGCAATGACGTTCCTGTAACGTTGAGCAATTTGGAGCGACACTGGGAGGTTACAGTCATGAGGAGATGGAGAGGAGATCATTACTCCTAGCCGGCCCTCTCCTTGGCGAGCTAGGATCTGGAGTTTCCCGGACGTTTGGGACAGGCATTGATAGTGTGCGACGGAGCTGCACAGTAGAGACAGAGAGACTCAGAGAGACGTCTTCGGCGCTCAGCGGGAGATAGACGGGAACGACTAATTTGCATAGGCTCATCCTTGGATGGAGATGGTTGACGAGGAGGAGGAGCAGAAGATTTAGGAGTAGATGATCTTCCTCGCTCGGTTGCTCTCTCTCTGAAACGTAGATCAACCTTCGTGCAAAGAGAAATTAGCTCATCCAACTTAGAGGGCAAGTCTCTGGTAGCTAACTCATCCTTGATGCGTTCTGATAAGCCATGCCAGAATGCAGCATACAGGGCCTCGTCGTTCCATGCCAGTTCGGATGCCAGGATTTTAAACTGTATAAGATACTGTCCCACAGTACGTGTTCCCTGGCGTAAACGGAGAATCTCAGATGAAGCAGATGTTATCCGGCCTGGCTCGTCGAAGATGCGCCTGAATGTAGCTACAAAGTCAGTATAGGAGGATAGCAGGGGATCAGACTTCTCCCATAAAGGTGATGCCCAGTCAAGGGCTGAGCCACTGAGAAGGGAGATGATATAGGCAATTTTGGTACGGTCACTGAAGAAATTGCCAGGTAGAAGCTCAAAGTGGATTTCACATTGATTGAGAAATCCCCTGCAGAACCTTGGAGATCCATCAAATTTTGCTGGCGTTGGAAGATGAAGATGTGGACTGGAAATGGGTAAGGTGGGGTTACAGCTGGTGTTACTGTAGTGGACGCACCGGACGTGCCAGGTCCACGGAGGGTCGTTTGAATCCCATCCAGCCGTGTAGAGAGATCCTGGAGACAGCGGATGATGTGGCCCTGTGCAGCCTCCTGATGTTCAAGTCGGGCTGCCAGTTCTTGCATCGGCCTGGCCGCTTGATCCTGGTCTCCGGCTGGATTCATTAGGTCAGTGCTTACTGTCACAACTGAGGGCCTGAGCTGACGGGAGGTAGCCTCAGTTGTAGGGGCTGAGATGTAACGGAACCTGGGAGGTTGTATCAGACCCCTAGACATGTAAGTAACATGTAGAATAACTGCTCGAAGGCGTGACCACGACAACCAGGATAAAAGTCAATGATGTTTATTATGACAAACTCCGTAACACAGCAGCAGTAAAAGGAAACATAAAAGTCAACAGAGGATAAATACTATTCCTGGGTACTACAGGGTGGCAAGGGCCACAGGCACTGGTAGTGTGAGACAGTTCTTATAATCTTCTAGTTGGAAAGTCCTTACCAGGCCTGACCTTAGCAATGGAGAGAACCCAGGATCGTACCAGCTGATGTTCCAGGAAAGGCTGGGCTGCTGAAGGTAAAACGGCTGCTGTGGATACTGGCTGGAACCAGACTGTTGTTGGTACGGAGTGGATACTGGCTGGAACCAGTTAAATAATAAACGAACTTGAGAGCGATGAAATAATAATGAAGATTGGAGTTTGAAAGCGGTGAAATAATAATACCGGTGGAGAGTGGTAAACTGCAGAAAAGGACACCGGCCCTTTAAGAGAAGCTATACACTGCTGGAAGCTGGGCTGGAAGCAGGTGATTGTTTGAGAGCGGTGAAATAATAATACCGGTGGAGAGTGGTAAACTGCAGAAAAGGACACCGGCCCTTTAAGAGAAGCTGTACACTGCTGGAAGCTGGGCTGGAAGCAGGTGATTGTTGTAACTGGAAACAGGTGAGTCCAGAATGGATCGGGGAGTCAGGCTACACCGCAGATGGAATGCTGGTGCGGGTCTCTATAGCAGAAGTCTGGAGACAGGAGCTGGAACCTGGAAGACAACCACAGGAGAGAGACAAACTGGAACTAGGTTAGACAACCAAAGCACTGACGCCTTCCTTGCTCAGGCACAGCATACTTATACCTGCAGCAAGGAAGGGGTTGGCTAGGCAATTATGCAAATCAACAATACAGACAGCAGATTGGTGGAAATAATCAGATGACAAAATCCAAGATGGCTGCGC
This sequence comes from Pseudophryne corroboree, assembly GCF_028390025.1. NCBI lineage: Eukaryota > Metazoa > Chordata > Amphibia > Anura > Myobatrachidae > Pseudophryne > Pseudophryne corroboree. Next base: position 824,196,361 of record NC_086447.1, read on the forward strand.
CCATGCAGACACTTGGAGGGAAGTTTGGTTTGTAATCCATGTCAGAATTGAAACAGTAATGGCGACGCCGGCCACAGGAGACAGGAGACGCCAGACTGACAAGCGCACATTTAACCACGCGGGCACAGCGGAGGCCGCGGCTGATGAAATCACCACTCTGACATTCTGCATGTGGAAACTCAGGAACAGCGGAATCCGGTCCTGGAACGCTGAGCCAGCCTTAGGAGGCATCTGAAGGGTAAGTAATGGCGTCCAGATACCCGGATCGTGACACCTCTGTGTAGGCAGTCGCTCGTACATAATTGTATACCTACCTGTGGTGGTTTTTTTTTTTCTATCTTCTTCATACTAGTAGTTTAGGAGTCTGCAGTGCTGACAGTGTCCAGCAGGTCCGTCATTATACAATATATACCTGTCCTGCAGCAGTGATATATATATATTTTTTATATCATTATCATCCAGTCTATACTAGCAGACGCAGTACGGTAGTCCACGGCTGTAGCTACCTCTGTGTCGGCAGTCGCTCGTCCATAATTGTATACCTACCTGTGGTGGGTTTTTTTTTCTATCTTCTTCATACTAGTAGTTTAGGAGTCTGCAGTGCTGACAGTGTCCAGCAGGTCCGTCATTATACAATATATACCTGCCCTGCAGTAGTGATATATATATATTTTTTATATCATTATTATCCAGCCTATACTAGCAGACGCAGTACGGTAGTCCACGGCTGTAGCTACCTCTGTGTCGGCAGTCGCTCGTCCATAATTGTATACCTACCTGTGGTGGGTTTTTTTTTTCTATCTTCTTCATACTAGTAGTTTAGGAGTCTGCAGTGCTGACAGTGTCCAGCAGGTCCATCATTATACAATATATATACCTGTCCTGCAGTAGTGATATATATATATTTTTTATATCATTATCATCCAGTCTATACTAGCAGACGCAGTACGGTAGTCCACGGCTGTAGCTACCTCTGTGTCGGCAGTCGCTCGTCCATAATTGTATACCTACCTGTGGTGGTTTTTTTTTTCTATCTTCTTCATACTAGTAGTTTAGGAGTCTGCAGTGCTGACAGTGTCCAGCAGGTCCGTCATTATACAATATATACCTGTCCTGCAGTAGTGATATATATATTTTTTATATCATTATCATCCAGTCTATACTAGCAGACGCAGTACGGTAGTCCACGGCTGTAGCTACCTCTGTGTCGGCAGTCGCTCGTCCATAATTGTATACCTACCTGTGGTGTTTTTTTTTTTCTATCTTCTTCATACTAGTAGTTTAGGAGTCTGCAGTGCTGACAGTGTCCAGCAGGTCTGTCATTATACAATATATATACCTGTCCTGCAGTAGTGATATATATATATTTTTTATATCATTATCATCCAGTCTATACTAGCAGACGCAGTACGGTAGTCCACGGCTGTAGCTACCTCTGTGTCGGCAGTCGCTCGTCCATAATTGTATACCTACCTGTGGTGGGTTTTTTTTCCTATCTTCTTCATACTAGTAGTTTAGGAGTCTGCAGTGCTGACAGTGTCCAGCAGGTCCGTCATTATACAATATATACCTGACCTGCAGTAGTGATATATATATTTTTTATATCATTATCATCCAGTCTATACTAGCAGACGCAGTACGGTAGTCCACGGCTGTAGCTACCTCTGTGTCGGCAGTCGCTCGTCCATAATTGTATACCTACCTGTGGTGGGTTTTTTTTTCTATCTTCTTCATACTAGTAGTTTAGGAGTCTGCAGTGCTGACAGTGTCCAGCAGGTCTGTCATTATACAATATATATACCTGTCCTGCAGTAGTGATATATATATATATTTTATATCATTATCATCCAGTCTATACTAGCAGACGCAGTACGGTAGTCCACGGCTGTAGCTACCTCTGTGTCGGCAGTCGCTCGTCCATAATTGTATACCTACCTGTGGTGGGTTTTTTTTTTCTATCTTCTTCATACTAGTAGTTTAGGAGTCTGCAGTGCTGACAGTGTCCAGCAGGTCCGTCATTATACAATATATACCTGTCCTGCAGTAGTGATATATATATATTTTTTATATCATTATCATCCAGTCTATACTAGCAGACGCAGTATGGTAGTCCACGGCTGTAGCTACCTCTGTGTCGGCAGTCGCTCGTCCATAATTGTATACCTACCTGTGGTGGTTTTTTTTTTTCTATCTTCTTCATACTAGTAGTTTAGGAGTCTGCAGTGCTGACAGTGTCCAGCAGGTCCGTCATTATACAATATATATACCTGTCCTGCAGTAGTGATATATATATATATATATATATTTTATATCATTATCATCCAGTCTATACTAGCAGACGCAGTACGGTAGTCCACGGCTGTAGCTACCTCTGTGTCGGCAGTCGCTCGTCCATAATTGTATACCTACCTGTGGTGTTTTTTTTTTTTCTATCTTCTTCATACTAGTAGTTTAGGAGTCTGCAGTGCTGACAGTGTCCAGCAGGTCCGTCATTATACAATATATACCTGTCCTGCAGTAGTGATATATATATATTTTTTATATCATTATCATCCAGTCTATACTAGCAGACGCAGTACGGTAGTTCACGGCTGTAGCTACCTCTGTGTCGGCAGTCGCTCGTCATCCATAAGTATACTAGTATCCATCCATCTCCATTGTTTACCTGAGGTGCCTTTTAGTTGTGCCTATTAAAATATGGAGAACAAAAATGTTGAGGTTCCAAAAATAGGGAAAGATCAAGATCCACTTCCACCTCGTGCTGAAGCTGCTGCCACTAGTCATGGCCGAGACGATGAAATGCCATCAACGTCGTCTGCCAAGGCCGATGCCCAATGTCATAGTACAGAGCATGTAAAATCCAAAACACCAAATATCAGTAAAAAAAGGACTCAAAAATCTAAAATAAAATCGTCGGAGGAGAAGCGTAAACTTGCCAATATGCCATTTACCACACGGAGTGGCAAGGAACGGCTGAGGCCCTGGCCTATGTTCATGGCTAGTGGTTCAGCTTCACATGAGGATGGAAGCACTCAGCCTCTCGCTAGAAAAATGAAAAGACTTAAGCTGGCAAAAGCACAGCAAAGAACTGAGCGTTCTTCGAAATTACAAATCCACAAGGAAAGTCCAATTGTGTCGGTTGCGATGCCTGACCTTCCCAACACTGGACGTGAAGAGCATGCGCCTTCCACCATTTGCACGCCCCCTGCAAGTGCTGGAAGGAGCACCCGCAGTCCAGTTCCTGATAGTCAGATTGAAGATGTCAGTGTTGAAGTACACCAGGATGAGGAGGATATGGGTGTTGCTGGCGCTGGGGATGAAATTGACCAGGAGGATTCTGATGGTGAGGTGGTTTGTTTAAGTCAGGCACCCGGGGAGACACCTGTTGTCCGTGGGAGGAATATGGCCATTGACATGCCTGGTGAAAATACCAAAAAAATCAGCTCTTTGGTGTGGAAGTATTTCAACAGAAATGCGGACAACAGGTGTCAAGCCATGTGTTGCCTTTGTCAAGCTGTAATAAGTAGGGGTAAGGACGTTAACCACCTCGGAACATCCTCCCTTATACGTCACCTGCAGCGCATTCATCATAAGTCAGTGACAAGTTCAAAAACTTTGGGCGACAGCGGAAGCAGTCCACTGACCAGTAAATCCCTTCCTCTTGTAACCAAGCTCACGCAAACCACCCCACCAACTCCCCCAGTGTCAATTTCCTCCTTCCCCAGGAATGCCAATAGTCCTGCAGGCCATGTCACTGGCAATTCTGACGAGTCCTCTCCTGCCTGGGATTCCTCCGATGCATCCTTGCGTGTAACGCCTACTGCTGCTGGCGCTGCTGTTGTTGCTGCTGGGAGTCGATGGTCATCCCAGAGGGGAAGTCGTAAGACCACTTTTACTACTTCCACCAAGCAATTGACTGTCCAACAGTCCTTTGCGAGGAAGATAAAATATCACAGCAGTCATCCTGCTGCAAAGCGGATAACTGAGGCCTTGGCATCCTGGGCAGTGAGAACCGTGGTTCCGGTATCCATCATTACTGCAGAGCCAACTATAGACTTGTTTGAGGTACTGTGTCCCCGGTACCAAATACCATCTAGGTTCCATTTCTCTAGGCAGGCGATACCGAAAATGTACACAGACCTCAGAAAAAGACTCACCAGTGTCCTAAAAAATGCAGTTGTACCCAATGTCCACTTAACCACGGACATGTGGACAAGTGGAGCAGGGCAGACTCAGGACTATATGACTGTGACAGCCGCAAGAACAGCAGCGGCGGCACCAGTAGCAGCATCTCGCAAACGCCAACTCTTTCCTAGGCAGGCTACGCTTTGTATCACCGCTTTCCAGAATACGCACACAGCTAAAAACCTCTTACGGCAACTGAGGAAGATGATCGCAGAATGGCTTACCCCAATTGGACTCTCCTGTGGATTTGTGGCATCGGACAACGCCAGCAATATTGTGTGTGCATTAAATATGGGCAAATTCCATCACGTCCCATGTTTTGCACATACCTTGAATTTGGTGGTGCAGAATTATTTAAAAAACGAGAGGGGCGTGCAAGAGATGCTGTCGGTGGCCAGAAGAATTGCGGGACACTTTCGGCGTACAGGCACCACGTACAGAAGACTGAAGCAACACCAAAAACGCCTGAACCTGCCCTGCCATCATCTGAAGCAAGAAGTGGTAACGAGGTGGAATTCAACCCTCTATATGCTTCAGAGGTTGGAGGAGCAGCAAAAGGCCATTCAAGCCTATACAACTGAGCACGATATAGGAGGTGGAATGCACCTGTCTCAAGCGCAGTGGAAAATGATTTCAACGTTGTGCAAGGTTCTGCAACCTTTTGAACTTGCCACACGTGAAGTCAGTTCAGACACTGCCAGCCTGAGTCAGGTCATTCCCCTCATCAGGCTTTTGCAGAAGAAGCTGGAGACATTGAAGGAGGAGCTAACACAGAGCGATTCCGCTAGGCATGTGGGACTTGTGGATGGAGCCCTTAATTCGCTTAAGAAGGATTCACGGGTGGTCAATCTGTTGAAATCAGAGCACTACATTTTGGCCACCGTGCTCGATCCTAGATTTAAAACCTACCTACCTACCTATCTCTCTTTCCGGCAGACACAAGTCTGCAGGGGTTCAAAGAACTGCTGGTGAGAAAATTGTCAAGTCAAGCGGAACGCGACCTGTCAACATCACCTCCTTCACATTCTCCCGCAACTGGGGGTGCGAGGAAAAGGCTCAGAATTCCGAGCCCACCCGCTGGCGGTGATGCAGGGCAGTCTGGAGCGACTGCTGATGCTGACATCTGGTCCGGACTGAAGGACCTGCCAACGATTACGGACATGTCGTCTACTGTCACTGCATATGATTCTCTCCCCATTGAAAGAATGGTGGAGGATTATATGAGTGACCGCATCCAAGTAGGCACGTCAGACAGTCCGTACGTATACTGGCAGGAAAAAGAGGCAATTTGGAGGCCCTTGCACAAACTGGCTTTATTCTACCTAAGTTGCCCTCCCACAAGTGTGTACTCCGAAAGAGTGATTAGTGCCGCCGCTCACCTTGTCAGCAATCGGCGTACGAGGTTACTTCCAGAAAATGTGGAGAAGATGATGTTCATTAAAATTAATTATAATCAATTCCTCCATGGAGACATTCACCAGCAGCAATTGCCTCCACAAAGTACACAGGGAGCTGTGATGGTGGATTCCAGTGGGGACGAATTGATAATCTGTGAGGAGGGGGATGTACACGGTGATGAATCGGAGGATGATGATGAGGTGGACATCTTGCCTCTGTAGAGCCAGTTTGTGCAAGGAGAGATTAATTGCTTCTTTTTTGGTGGGGGTCCAAACCAACCCGTCATTTCAGTCACAGTCGTGTGGCAGACCCTGTCACTGAAATGATGGGTTGGTTAAAGTGTGCATGCATAAGGGTGGGTGGGAGGGCCCAAGGACAATTCCATCTTGCACCTCTTTTTTCTTTCATTTTTCTTTGCGTCATGTGCTGTTTGGGGAGTGTTTTTTGGAAGGGCCATCCTGCGTGACACTGCAGTGCCACTCCTAGATGGGCCAGGTGTTTGTGTCGGCCACTAGGGTCGCTTAGCTTACTCACACAGCTACCTCATTGCGCCTCTTTTTTTTCTTCTTTGCGTCATGTGCTGTTTGGGGAGTGTTTTTTGGAAGGGCCATCCTGCGTGACACTGCAGTACCACTCCTAGATGGGCCAGGTGTTTGTGTCGGCCACTAGGGTCGCTGAGCTTAGTCACACAGCTACCTCATTGCGCCTCTTTTTTTCTTTGCGTCATGTGCTGTTTGGGGAGTGTTTTTTGGAAGGGCCATCCTGCGTGACACTGCAGTGCCACTCCTAGATGGGCCAGGTGTTTGTGTCGGCCACTAGGGTCGCTGAGCTTAGTCACACAGCTACCTCATTGCGCCTCTTTTTTTCTTTGCGTCATGTGCTGTTTGGGGAGTATTTTTTGGAAGGGCCATCCTGCCTGACACTGCAGTGCCACTCCTAGATGGGCCAGGTGTTTGTGTCGGCCACTAGGGTCGCTGAGCTTACTCACACAGCTACCTCATTGCGCCTCTTTTTTTCTTTGCGTCATGTGCTGTTTGGGGAGTGTTTTTTGGAAGGGCCATCCTGCGTGACACTGCAGTGCCACTCCTAGATGGGCCAGGTGTTTGTGTCGGCCACTAGGGTCGCTTAGCTTACTCACACAGCTACCTCATTGCGCCTCTTTTTTTTCTTCTTTGCGTCATGTGCTGTTTGGGGAGTATTTTTTGGAAGGGCCATCCTGCCTGACACTGCAGTGCCACTCCTAGATGGGCCAGGTGTTTGTGTCGGCCACTTGGGTCGCTGAGCTTAGTCACACAGCTACCTCATTGCGCCTCTTTTTTTCTTTGCATCATGTGCTGTTTGGGGAGTGTTTTTTGGAAGGGCCATCCTGCGTGACACTGCAGTGCCACTCCTAGATGGGCCAGGTGTTTGTGTCGGCCACTTGGGTCGCTGAGCTTAGTCATCCAGCGACCTCGGTGCAAATTTTAGGACTAAAAATAATATTGTGAGGTGTGAGGTGTTCAGAATAGACTGAAAATGAGTGGAAATTATGGTTATTGAGGTTAATAATACTTTGGGATCAAAATGACCCCCAAATTCTATGATTTAAGCTGTTTTTTAGGGTTTTTTGAAAAAAACACCCGAATCCAAAACACACCCGAATCCGACAAAAAAAAAATTCGGTGAGGTTTTGCCAAAACGCGTTCGAACCCAAAACACGGCCGCGGAACCGAACCCAAAACCAAAACACAAAACCCGAAAAATTTCCTGTGCACATCTCTAATACTGTACAGCCACTTACTTTGATAATAGTACATAATAAGTGATAATCTACTAATAGTTCAGCTTTTGAAAAGGCTAATAACAGCTCACAGCAACCCGGTAATAATGGTCAGCAGTTAAATGTATAAATAAATAAATAAATAAATAAATAGAGGCTTATACTTTACTAATCTGCTCAAATAAGTAAACCTGAACAATTCAACTAAGTCAGAGCTGTTATTATGACAAGCATGTTATTGATAGTAATACCAGCAAACACCAAGTATGCAATAAGAATAGAGATGTTTACTGCAACAAAAGTTATCTTCATTTTCTTATATCAATAACCTAAAATGATGTCATTATGTATATAGGATGCCTTCAAATGTTAAGTAGAAGAGAAATAAAAGATAAACTGTGAGATACAAAAGAAAAATGTGATCCCCTGGACCAGGGGCGTAAATTCATCCCAAAACTGCATCTCACAATGCAGTCCTTGGTATCACCACTCACTGAAAACGGGGTTGGCACGTCACCGTTTCCTGCAACCCCGCCCGCCACCGCCCCAATCGCTAACACGTCTGACAATTGTAAAGCGCAACGGAATATGCTGCGCTATGTAAGAAACTGTAAATAAATAATAAAAGGCACACAGATTTTGTTGTGCAATTGCTGCATTATCCACAATCTAATAATTCTGTGATATGCTGTAGCATACAGGACATTAAGCCACTGACTGGCAAGGAGGGAAGGCCTGTTACAGAGGCATAAGGCTCCTGCTGTGGCTCTGAGGTCAGTGTACCGTGACACTTAGAGCTGTTAAGCCAAATCTTATTTTTCATGAATTATGATAATTCTTCCATGAAACAGAGATAATTGTGTGTTCCTGGAGTGCTCAGAGATCACCGCAGGGGTCAGAAGGATGCTTTCCAGAGCTACTGTCCATTTGCATAGAGTTTAGGTCTGCTGTATCAACCTGCTGAGGAAACCATGCTTACATTATATATAGGTCTACAACTGTATCACACTTGGGGTTTTAAATTCTTGTTAACCCTCTCATGGCTGGAGTATTTCACACCATCGTGATCATATCATATCACTGTTTTGGTATTTGTTAATTAAAATGATTTTTATTTGTATTTATTTTTATTAAAGAAGTGTAGTACAATACAATCATTGTAACCATGCCAATATTACATGGTCATACATTTGTATTAACAATTTAATATTTGATGGAGTAATAGAAATAAGATTTGAAACAACTCTGTTTTCAATTATTAATGTCTGGAACTTCATTCCCAGATTAAATACAAACCATATAGTTTGGATCAGGTCAGAAAGGTATTCTGATATATGATTTTGTGCAAGATAAAAGACATTTGGATATATAGCTCTCCCAGATGACTGGCCTGTATAATGACATTAGAATTGAAATAGGTTGATCTCGAGATACAACATGTGGTTCGGTTCAGACAATGTGATGTGTAGATGTGTGTCCAATCAGATAAGATTCACGACCTCCAGATCCCCCCCCCCCACCCCACCCACAGCAAGCATTGCCCTAGGAAAGAGTCACATCCTGCAGGGTCCTGGCAGGATACACATTTACAGGATTGTTTGGAGACATCTCTGAAGATGCGTTCTTGTTACTCCTGTCATGGAGTCCAACAGTTTGAAAAAAATTGTACCTTTCTATTGTCCTTGCTTGTCAGTCCATTCTGGAGATCAGTAACACTTTGGGGGTAATTCAGACCCTATCGCTCGCTAGCGTTTTTTGCAGCACTGCGATCAGGTCAGAACTGCGCATGCGTATGTACTGCAATGCGCAGGCGCACCACACAGGTACAAAGCGGATCGCCGCTCAGAGATGGGTTTGTGTGAAGAATCCATTCGCACGGGCGACCACAAGGAGATTGACAGGAAGAAGCCGTTTGTGGGTGGCAATTGACCGTTTTCTGGGAGTGGTTGGAAAAATGCAGGCGTGCCCAGGCGTTTGCTGGGAGGGTTCCTGACAGCAATTCCGGTCCCGGACAGGCTGAAGTGTTCGCAACGGCTGAGTAAGGCCTGGGCTACTCAGAGACTGTACAAGATCTGTTTGTACAGCTCTGCTACACATGGGATTGCACACTTGCAAAGCGAAAATACACTCCCCTATGGGTGGCGACTATCTGTTCGCAGCAGTGTAAAAAAACCCTAGCGAGCGATCAGGTCTGAATTAGGCCCTTTATCTTATGAGTAATGGTGGATGTGCGTGGAGCCAGTCATCCACCCCATCGATGGTAAAAGTATGTGCCATTGGCCATAAACCATCAATGATTCTGAGTCATCGATGGTCGATGGCCATCCCTATAAAGCCTGCACACTGGCCTCTCCTCTCTTAGGCTACCCCTGTACAAGACATTTACAATATTTCTGGCTACTAGGCCATATCTTGCATAAGATAACTGAATCAACAATCCCATGCAAGGCATTACTATTAGTTCCATGTTGACAAGGATGCAATGGTAAAAAACAACAACTTTTTTTTACTGCATCTCTATTAATAGAGCCAACTGCTCTGGATCTATTGGCAATAAATATACTGTAGATGAGACTTTTTGTGTATTGCATAACTCCTGAAGGTCTCCCTTGATTTAAAATAATAATGATTAAAGTGAAAAATAAAAGATAAAACAGGCAAAGACTACTAGTTCATTTCTGTATTACTCTCTTAGCCATTGATTAAAAAGTACCCATATTTGGTATTCCTAAACTCGAGGGAACTAGATGCTGCTTCCGCTGGGCTCCTGGGGCTGCTCTGCATGTGTAAAGCAACTTTAGAAAAAAATACAGAAACATTGATTTTCTTTTTCAGTGCTTTATAGTTCACAGACATAAAATAAGAAGGTACCCAGTTATTTAAGCTACAACTTATATAATACTTATTACTATACTTGGTAAGATTAAGGGGAATGTTTATTAAATAAGGTTTGAGACCAGTTCCTCTGAAAACACATGTTTTCACTGCCAGGCTTGACGCATTTTGTTATGTGGTGGGGATATTTCTTATGAGGGTGTCACAGAAGATCTGTGCTATCATTTTCAAAATCAGTCCCCATTAGCCTTTAGAAGCCTGTGCGCTACTGTGTCTCATGTTCTTTCCCCGTCAGTGCGCCAGCTGTATGAGCACATATGCCTTTCCAAGTCCATACGCAAAAGTAAGGATGGGCACTTATCGGAACCAATGCACCAGGAAGAGACATTTTTTAAGTTCCATATTAATATCATTTGTTATTGCTGCACAATGCGGCAAGAGGAAATTATATTTAATGTGGGAAAGTTTCCAATATTGTTATAGATACCCCTAAGAAATAGAAAAGTATTCAGAGGAATCACTGATGCAGTGTATAATCATAAAAATGTGTCTGGTGTTAGCAGGACAATTTTTCATGAAAGTAGTGACCACATCATCGGCCTCTTCACTCCTCTATCAGGACTCCTGCGCATATGTGGCCTAGTGACTATGCATGTGTGGCGGCCATTGCCCGAGAGGGTTCCGGAGTAACCATCACCCGGTAATTTTTGGTGAAATGTAGCCCATAGGCTACAATGGGCTAACGCTATCTTCAAATGACATTAGCTGTGATCAGGGACGGATTGGGAAACAAAAGTGGCCCTGGAAAAGTTTATAGAAGTGGCCTCATGTGGGCGGCACCAAACCAACTGTAGGCGGAGCCAATACCAAAGTAGGCAGGCTTACTTAAAAATGTAATGTAGGCGGAGTTACACAAACAAAAGGCGGAGCATGTCAAATTAGCTGGACCTAACACATTAAAAGTTTAGAAAGTATTGTGTTGTAGCAGGAGTAGTTAAGAAATTAAAACTGGGGTGACATTTAATCCTCTGCACACTCATATCTCAGTCCATCCCCTTCATTTTTCTCTGCTTCTAAGGGGTCAGTTCAGTTCAACACGGATTGAATAGCGCTGGGAGTGAGCTCCTGGTGCTATTCAATTCAGAGCAATGCTGTCACTGACTAGAGGATTTCTTCTTGCACCCTTCTAAGGGTGCGAGCCGAAATTCAACAAAACTAGGTCCACAATGCTGCTTTGTGACCTAACGCTGTGCAAACAGCACCACGGTGAGGCAGTTTAGCCGGAGAATGCCTGTTCTCACGACTTAACACCTTATTTAGTCCTGGAATACGGGTATTCTCAGACTTAGCATCGCGCTGCATTGAATAGCTCCAGAAGCTCCCTCCCGGTGCTATCCAATCCGCGTTGAATTGAATTAACCCCTTAGTCTATCTCCCCCACTAAGTCCATCTTCTGCATATGTTCGCTCTCTTAGTCCATCTTCTCCGTGCGTCTCCTCCTCCCTCTCAGTCCATCTACTGCATGTTTCTCCCAGCCTCTCTTTTCTCATTTTCACACCTATATAATTTTCCCTTATGCATGTTTCCTTCTGTCTATTCACTGACCACCTTCTGCCTTTCTCCTTCTGCACAGTTTCTGCCTCTCTCCCCTTTTACCTGACAAGCTTCGTCCAGTCACTTGATGCAGGGCTTCTGCGCCAATGGGACAGCCACAATTGGAAGCACGCAGCCACCCTGTTTAAATAGGGGGCACAGCTTACTGCTGTACCACCTGACCCTAACTTTACTGCGTTTCCACTGGGTGAACAATTCTGAGCAATTCGCTTCCCCATGCTTTGACAATTGTTCCACTTTCTACTGTCTGTTCCCCATGTGTGTATGCCTTCATCTATTAATCACCTGCCTGTCTTCCACCTTCTGTTAGCCTTCTTGTCTCCAGTTTCGTATATACAGTTTCTTCCCTATTCCCCTCCTCTTTGTGTGTTGTCTGTCCCTACCAGGGCTTAAAGTGGTTCTGGAGAGGTGGTTGAACTCATTTCCTCCGCCACCGACTCCGCTCCCATTAAGCAGAGGCAGAGGCAATGGTAGGGTGTTAGGCAGCCCCCCGTAAACTACAAATTTGTGCCAAAACCCCAATACTGTCTAAAGGAACAGTGCGCACAGAAGGCGCGCGTCACAAAAAAGGTGTGCGGCATCACATGGAAAGGGCGTGGCCACACAATAGTACCCCCAATACAAATTATGCAACACAATAGCACACTCTTAGGGGGATATTCAATTGTAAAAGTCAGTTGGGTGTCTGTTTGGGTGTCTGTTTTTTCCTATCTTAAGGTGGGTACACACTGGTAGATATATCTACCGATCAATTGATCTGCAGATATATCTATGGACGGATCGGGCAGTGAGTCGAGCATACACACTGCCCGATCCGTCGGGGACTGACGTCATGAACTGGGCGGGCGTGTACACACGCCCGCCCAGTTCAGCTGTCAATCACCGCCGGCCGCCGCGGCATGTGTACGGGAGGTTGGCCGACCGCCGAACACACACAGGTAGATATATAAGCCGTCGGCTGTGCTGCGGGGCCGACGCAATACGTCTGTGAACGACAGAGTTCACAGCTGTATCGGCCGTACACACTGGCCGACGGACCCGCGATATATCGGCCGTTCAAGAGAACGGCCGATATATCGGCCAGTGTGTACGGGCCTTAAGAGACAGGAAAAAAACAGACACCCAACCAACTTTTCAAACATTTGAATTCCCCCCTTATTGTCATTACACTGTACATAGTGCCTCTATTTCATATTACACCACAGAGTAGTTCCCCATATTCACGCTATGCTACACAGTAGCGCCCCTTATACACATGCCCACAGTATCAGTGCCGCTTATATACATAATAATACCCAAGGTAACAGTGCCACTTATACACATAATAATTGGCACGGTATCAGTGTGGTATCAGTGCTGTTTGTACACATAATAATGCCAATGGTAGCAGTGTCACTTATACACATAATGGCCATGGTATCAGTGCCGTTTATACACATAATGGGCACAGTATCAGTGCCGCTTATACACATAATAATGACCACAGTATCAGTGCCGCTTATAAACACATAAAGCCCAGGGTAGCAGTGCCACTTAAACACATAATAATGCCCACAGTAATAGTGCCTGCGCCCACGGTAGCAGTGCCGCTTAAACACATAATAATGCCCACAGTAACAGAGCCTGCGCCTACGGTAGCAGTGCCGCTTAAACACATAATAATGCCCACAGTAACAGTGCCACTTATACACGTAATGGGCACAGTATCAGTGGCGCTTATACACATAATTGGCACGGTATCAGTACCGCTTGTATACATAATGCCCATGATAGCAGTGCTGCTTATACACATAATAATGGCCATTGTAGCAGTGCTGCTTATACACATGTCCATGGAAGCAGTGCCCCTTTTACACATAATAAATGTCACCCCCACCCCACTTGCCTCATCTCTCAGTGGTGTCTGCTCGCAGTGCGCCACCAGCTCCTTATTCCCTCCGCAGTCCAGCACCATTGGAGGGGGACTGGGGGAGGTGGGCTAAGGGTATAAGTCTAGCGCCGCCTGCCCACCGTCCCTTCTATTTGTGTAGGAGCTGCGGCTACACTGCAGCGCTGCACTAAAGAATTCTCATGGCCGGGCAAAGTGGGCTGGAGGAAATTGAACTGAGAGTATTCCTCTTCTGCATACTGTTACACCCCCCCATGCAGATCTCAATGTTACACTGGCACTACAGCTCTCAATCTTTAAAAAAATGTCCTGCAAACTGCAGTACCTGATAGTGGTACATGGAGATCTGTCTGACTGCTGCAATCAGGGCAGGCTCCATGTCACCATTTCTTCCAGCTTCTTCCCCCCTCCCTGCAGACAGGCTGGCATTACAGTCTGGTGGTGGCCGGGAGCGCAGTGCAGGCAGAGGTCAGAGCAGACTTATACCAGTGGCGGATCTAGACTTTACTTATAGGGGCAGGGCTTCTGCACGGTGCCTGTGAGCCAGGTTGACCCGCGTGGTGTGGAGGGGTGAGGCTCCTGTACCAGTGCCGTAACTAGACATTTTAGCGCTGTATGCAAAAAAACAGCATCGGCGCCCCCTCCCCCCAAATATAAAACTGGGCCAATGCGCGCAGTAGGCGTGCGCCAAAATATAGGAGTGTGGCTTTATGGGGAAGGGCCGTGTCCACATAGCTACCTTTTACACAGTACGGCAGGTAGAGTCCCCTTTTACACATTAGGCAGGTATTTTACACAGTACGGCACGTAGAGTACCATTTTACACATTACAGCAGCAGAGTCCCGTTTTACACATTACAGCAGCAGAGTCACCCTTTGTTACATATTACAGCAACAGAGAGTGAGAGTGAGTGACTGTGTGTGTGTGTGTGTGTGTGTGTGTGTGTGTGTGTGTATGTGTGTGGCTTAAGTTACCTGTTAGTCCTGGATGCCGCATCGCCCTACCAGGCGCAGACACTCATTTACTGGCGCTCACAGTCCCCTCTCCAATGCTCAGGCTGCGGTGGGTGTCGCAGTAGAGGCAGCGGCGGCTCCTATACGGTACCAGGTGGCTGAAGGAGCGCTCCCTCTCCACTTCAGAGATAGCGGCGGAGCTCACAGCCAGATTACCACACGACGGGTAACACCAAATGGTGTGCTACCCGTCGCTTACAGAGGCAGGCGCCAGCGGACAGCAGAAATTTCACTACTCCATCACTGAATAAAACAGCCGTAGGTAGGGGTGTGCTTCCAGATAGTGCGCCTTCACTGCACTTGCGCTGTGGGCAAGGCACCATCGGCACACACCTAGTTACGGCCCTGACCTGTACAGAAACAGAACACAGACGGGGGGGGGGGTGACACATTAACTGCGACAGAACACACAGAGGTGGGTATGACACAGTGAGAGAACACAGAGGGGGGTGACAAAGTGACAGAACATTGGGGGGGTGACACTAACATAACACTGGGGGGTGGCACAATGACAGAACACTTTGGGGGTGACGCACTTGACAGAACACTGGGGGGATGAAACACTTCTTCACAGAAAACTGAGGGGGTGACACTTCACAGAACACTGGGGGGGTGACACTTCACAGAACACTGGGGGGGTGACACTTCACAGAACACTGGGGGGTGACACTTCACAGAACACTGGGGGGGTGACACTTCACAGAACACTATAAATGACATGCGGGGTGGAACGGGCCCATGTCTGTGTGCATCCGCCCCCCTGGATCTGACAGTGCCTCCTGTCACCTCACACACAGCCTGCTCCCGCCATCCACCCCCCCCAAACACACACGCATAGCCTTTTACCGCATCCCCGTCACCACACACACACGGCCTATTACATCCCAGTCACCACACACACACAGCATGCTACATCCCAGTCACCTCACATACACAGCCTGCTAGCCCCCAAATCACCACGCACACAGCCTGTTACCCACCAAGTTACCACACACACACATCCTGTTACATCCCATTCACCACACACACCCACCCACCCCCTGTTCCCTGGAGTCACCACCCTCCACACAAGCCCATATATGTATGTATGAATGCATGCATACATACATATAAGTCAAATGTTACCTCCAGGTCCCCACAGCACAGAGGGAGGGAAGCAGGCAGGTACCAGGCAGGGTACGGGACACACAGATGATCACTTGACCCCAGGCAAAGTTGGGGGCGAGGCCTAATCTCGGACCCCCCCCCCCGTGGCCACGCCCCCTTTTTAAAACCCCATCGCAAGCTGCAGACTGTAGCCCGGGAGAGGAGGTGGTGGCGCTGGAGTAATGATATGCCCCACTGTGCCCAGCACCAGCAGAAGTCAAAGTCGACCCCAGTTTGCGTTATGGCTGGGGCCGGCTCTGCTGCAGGACCCGGGGCTACACAGTCTCTCCTGCTGGCCTCCGCCTCCACAGTAAGGGCCTGTGCTCCCTACAGCTTCTGGTGGCCGCGGCGCAGCGTGACACGTGGGGGGCGGAGCCACATATGAGAGGACGGCCCCACACGCCACTCGGCACACCGGGGACCTCCCCGGTAAGAGCACTGGCCAATCCGGCCCTGGCTGTGATGGTCAAACTCTGGAAAGCTCTGCATTCGGGAGTTTTTTAAATGTAACAACCTAGTACTCCCCATAGAAATGGGGGCTGTGTCTGCTGTCGGAAATGGAGGGACTGTGGCAGATACTGTATGGAGATTTCTGCTGTGATCCCTCCGTGGTACAATAGGGGCCTACTTAATATTTGGAGTACCCCCTGAAAACAGCTAGTTTTGGGGAATATCCAGCAAATACTACCTCAGAAATAGGCCCCAGTAGGCGGTATAAGTGAGGTAGTGTAGGGATTGGCACAGAAAGTGGTGTGGGTGAGTCTGTCAGGGGTGTTGAAGACATACTAAAGAGGAAATCATTTGTAAAGAAGACAGAGAAACGTGTGCACCAAAGAAGAGGATGACTTCAAGACAATGAGAAATTACAGGAAGAAAGCACAAGATATCTTATCTAAATTCAGCTTGAAATGTATTTGAATTATCCATATGGAGAGGTAAGAAAGGCGGTTCCGCTATGAATGGTCGACCATGTTAAGGTCGACATTCATTAGGTCGACTACTATTGGTCGACATAGACACGGTCAACATTGACTAATAGTTGACACATGAAAATGGTCAACATGGGACAGGTCGACACATGAAAAGGTCGACATGGATTTTTTTATCTGTTTGGTGTCATTTTTTCCGTAACATGACCAGGAACCAAATGGTAACCTGTGCGCTCGGCACAGGTTACCGTTCCCAATTGTAGTCCACGTGGATGGTAAAGTATGAAAAATTTAAAAATCTTGTTTGTTTAAAAAAAAAAAAGCCATGTCGACTTTATTATGTGTCGACATGTCATGTGTCGACCATATGTCAGTGTTGACTATGACAATGTCGACTAATAGGGGTCGATCTAATCACTTTCGACCTTAACATGGTTGACCATCCAAACGGATACCAAGAAAGGCAATCCATGTCTCTAGCTGATGTTGGGCAAGTACAGTAAGAACACATTACTGTGTTTTGGAACACATATAGCTTAGCAAGTAGACACATGTGGGGCTGATCAGCTCTCACTGGCGTCCTATGAAGACCCTGCCAACGAACTTGGGTTGATGCATGAGGGGGTAGGGCCAAGGGCAGAAGAGTAGTGTAGACCTGCCCGGACAAGCAAATAGGAGTTCACCATATTTCTCTTATCTAATGTGAGTGGCCAGTTGGGCGTTACCATAGGGAATGATTGTCACTGGTGCTGGAAATACCCGGAGATCACTTTGGAGCATAATTGGAGGATGGCCTTTCTGCCCATTTTCTTTGTGCTATGAATTGAGTCAGAGAGTGGTTAGTGAGTGACTATGAGCAAAGGAAAAGACCAGGGAGTACGGAGAGGTTTCTGTATTTTAGTGAAATAGGACTGGTAAGAGTTGCTGAGCAAGGCTCTAATGCCATGTGTGCCGAACATGTATTTTGGGTAGTGGAGTAGATGTATCATACGTACTGGCTGAGGCTTTGCAAAGCTTATAGTAGAATATGTGTGTGTGTAGATATAAAGTGAACATATGCACAAGTATCCGAAAGCCGATTGTGGTGTTAATTTACTAAGCTTCCAATTTTATTCAAAATTGCATTCCCGGATGAAAATGCATCTTATTAATTTACTAAACACCAAACATGGCAGAGTGTAACCAATTGATATTGAGATACATGGCTGGCCAAACATGTACAAACAAATAGACCATCAGCCAAAAACGGTTGGATTTTCACATACACCTCATTGACCACAGGAATTTACCAAGGATTCGTATTCTCAATCACTGCCGACACTACACAAGCACTGCCTCAAAAGGATGGATTTCGTACAGAAATGGAACTTTCAAATACTGTAGAACTGCTTTTGAATGGTGTGTTTGGAGAATCACAGATGGATCAGTGAGATCCGTGCATGCTTCTCTGTGTAAAAGTGTGTGAAAGAGATAAAAATAAAAACACTGTGTGGGGTCCCCCCTCCTAAGCATAATCAGCCCCAGGCTCTTTGAGCCGGTCCTGGTTCTTAAAATACCAGGCGAAAATTGTGTAGGAGTCCCCCAGTATTTTAAGAACTAGCACTGGGCTCTTAGACCAGTCCTGGTACCAAAAATATGGGTCGGGGGAGGACATAGGGGTCCCCCAGTATTTTTTAAACCAGCACCGGGCTCCACTAGCCAAGAAGATAATGCCACATTATGGTAACACATACAGGTACCTGCATCTGAGGCATTACACCCCAAAACTAGTCAGCCCTGGCCGTGGTTCCCAAAGTAAGTGGGTCTCCCCCTCACTCAAAAAAAGGGTCCCCCTCTCCAGAGCACCCGAGAGCCAGAGCTGAAGCCCAGTGCTGTCCCCAGCACCCATGGGCAGTGGGTGCCAAGCTGATAGCCATTGTGGAAAAAAATAGATAAAATATTGTCTTTTACTTGTGGAACTACAGGTCCCAGCAAGCTTCTCCTGCATATAGGCCCTCATTCACAGTTGTTCGCTCGCAAGCTGCTTTTAGCAGCATTGCACACACTAAGCCGCCGCCTACTGGGAGTGAATCTTAGCTTATCAAAATTGCGAACGAAAGATTCGCAATATTGCGAAAAGACTTCTCTGTGCAGTTTCTGAGTAGCTCGAGACTTACTCTTCCAGTGCGATCAGTTCAGTGCTTGTCGTTCCTGGTTTGACGTCACAATCACACCCAGCGTTCGCCCAGACACTCCCCCGTTTCTTCAGACACTCCCGCGTTTTTCCCAGAAACGGTAGCGTTTTTTCAAACACTCCCATAAAACGGCCAGTTTCCGCCCAGAAACACCCACTTCCTGTCAATCACATTACGATCACCAGAACGAAGAAAAAACCTCGTAATGCCGTGAGTAAAATACCTAACTGCATAGCAAATTTACTTGGCGCAGTCGCACTGCGGACATTGCGCATGTGCATTAGCGACTAATCGCTCCGTTGCGAAAAAAAAGTAACGAGCTAACAACTCGGAATGACCACCATAGCACTTACCAAAATGTGTCGGGATTATAACAGTTGGCATGCCGCTGTCGTATTTTTACCATCGGCATCCTGACTGTCAAGATCCTGTATCCAACCCCCATAAAGATTTCAAGCGCAAGATACATTCCACTCCAAACACAGAAGTAAGTTTTCACACACACACAATGCCTCAGTCTGTATAAAGATACATCTTTTTGTTGAGCAAGTGCGCTTCTGTCATCCTAATTACTGTAGTTATAGACAACGCTGAGTCATTAGAAAACAAAGCATTTGTTTTCTGAATTTGTCATTACATTTTTTTATTACAGCATTTATATTACCAGATACTAAGTATCTTCTAAAAGACAAATACAAACTGAATGTCATTGAAGACGTCCAAACAAGTCTAAATGGAAGTGCTTTGACTTTGCAATTATGTGCACATTTACAGCAGATTGGGTGCCTACACTGTCATCTCCAGAGAGAAGGGAACAGATGCACACTTTCTAAGAGGATGTCTTTATCCATTTCAATGGAAGGGTTTTAATAATTAGGCTTCTGGAACTTATCTCCAAACAGGAAAAAAAATATTGCAGTGGTTGTCAGACTTAAACCTTTAAGATCCAACTTTCTTTTTATTTCTTTTGTCCTGTCTTTGTGTTAATTAAATTAACTACACCATTTCTCAGTAATATGGTTAATGATTTTACTTATGATGTTATGCAAATAATATGTTAATGTCATGATATTGTCAAATCTATTTTAGGTAAAATCTGTCTCTGTGGTCTTCTTAATATTTGCCAACATTTGTCTCTTAAGAGTTATACAGGCTTACTTTAAATGTCACACTTAACCGTCTGTTCATTGTAGACCTTCAGGCTCTGATTAAAGGGTAAGAGTGAGTGGAACAACAGAGAACTGCCCATCTGTTAGAGTGTCTAGGCCAGAGGTATCTTCACAAACCTCATTTCTGGAAAATTGCCTATTTATGCCATTAATGTATCGTTTCATTTTATAGAATATACCATACAATGTGGTCACAATAAATGCTCAGTTTTGTTACCTGGGACACATAACTCAGCTGCAATGTTCCTGATTTCAAATTTCCCAAATATTGCACACATTGGGCCTAATTCTAGGTTCTAGGTTCCTCTAATGGGCAAAACCATGTGCACTACAGGTGGGACAGATATAACATGTGCAGAAAGAGTTGGGTTGGTTATATTGGCCCTCATTCCGAGTTGTTCGCTCGCAAGGCGATTTTAGCAGAGTTACACACGCTAAGCCGCCGCCTACTGGGAGTGAATCTTAGCTTCTTAAAATTGCGAACGATGTATTCGCAATATTGCGATTACAAACTACTTAGCAGTTTCTGAGTAGCTTCAACCTTACTCGGCATCTGCGATCAGTTCAGTGCTTGTCGTTCCTGGTTTGACGTCACAAACACACCCAGCGTTCGGCCAGACACTCCTCCGTTTCTCCAGCCACTCCCGCGTTTTTTCCGGAAACGGTAGCGTTTTTATCCACACGCCCATAAAACGCCGTGTTTCCGCCCAGTAACACCCATTTCCTGTCAATCACACTACGATCGCCGGAGCGAAGAAAAAGCCGTGAGTAAAAATACTATCTTCATAGCAAAATTACTTGGCGCAGTCGCAGTGCGAACATTGCGCATGCGTACTAAGCAGAAAAACGCTGCGATGCGAAGAAAAATACAGAGCGAACGACTCGGAATGAGGGCCATTGTTTCTGTTCATGGTAAATACTGGCTGATGTATTTTACACTGCAATTTAGAAATCAGTTTGAACACACCCTACCCAAATCTAACTCTCTCTGCACATGTTATATCTGCCCCACCTGCAGTGCACATGGTTTTGCCCATTAGAGGAAAATGTTGTTTTGCAATCAACCTTGAATTAGGCCCATTATTCTTTCCTTTTACTAAATTTGTAATATACACAGTCGAGTCCAGTGGCGTATCTATAATGGGTGCAGTATGTTCGGTGCACACCGGCCCCTGGGTGCAGAGGGGCCCACACCGCACACACTGCACCCATTTCTTCTATACTTACCTTTCCACTGTCCATCAGTGACCATGTGTGGGCCCCCTCCTCTCCCGTAGCCGGCACCGCAGCTGCTAGCACACTGAGCACTAGAGACTCACAGTTGCAGAGTCTACAGCGCATGTGCAGGATTTCGAAAAAAATGGCGCGGTGCCTGTTTTTTTTTTAGTCCTGCGCATGCACTGTAGACTCTTGCACTGTGCCAGAGTCTCAATGCTCAGAGCACTAACAGCGGCGCTGCTAACTACGGGAGAGGAGGAGGCCCACACACAGAGTCTGCACAGGTGTCCCCTCCTCTCTAGATACACCTCTGGTCGAGTCATATTATTATTACCACCTCCTACATTTGACGTTGTCAGAGCGTAGCACATGAAGTACGTCACGTGTAGTGCGCTGGCTTGTTAGGTGTATAAGGTGTGCGATAGGCCGTCTGCACACATATCATTCGTTGCTGTCATGGGTAAAAGGAGTGATCTGTCTGAGTTGCAAAAAGAGATGATTATAGGCTTTCAGACCAGGGGTGACAGTATTTCTGAAACTGCGCAGTTTGTGAACTGTTCGCGTGCTGCTGTGGTGAAGATGTATCATGACTGGACAAATGGCACCTTTGCGAATAACTGACGTGGAAACTGCGGAGCACCATGTGCCACTGATGTGAGATGAACATCGGCTATAATGATGCGTGGGTGCCGACCGACACGCTACAGTGGAGCAGCTCACCATCAAAATGAACCGGGGGGACTACCAGACGTGTGTCTAAAACAACAGTTCAGCCCGTCTAGCTGTTGTCCATGCTGCACACAGCGGTTACTCCGGCTATTAGCTGGTGCTCATAATAGTGTGAATTGAGCGTGGATATCTTTAATATACAATACACCAGAGGCAGGTTAAGAGAGGAAAGGTCCTGTCTGCAGGATCCTATCAAGTCTCCTTCTGTTTGGCACCGCAGGAGACTCTGAGCCAGATGTACTAAGCCTTAAAAAGTGATAAAGTGCAGAGTGATAAACTACCAAACAATCAGCTTCTAACTATCATTTTTCGAACAGGTCAGGGCATGGCAGTTAGGAGCTGATTGGCAGTTACTTTATCACTCTCCATTTTATCACTTTTCAATGCTTAGTACATCTCCCCCTCATGAGTCAGGCTTCGTGCAAGAGTCTTCTGCAAGCATTCTCAACCACGGTCAACAAGGCACACTAACTGCAGGTTTTAGTGATATCCAGACTTCAGCACAGATGGTCAAATCAAAATAACTGAGGTACTAAGTAAGTCACCTGTGCTCAAGCATGGATATCACTTACACTTGGACTGTTAGTGTGGCTTGAGAACTGAGGTTGGGAATGCCTGGCCTACTGCACATGCGCGGGTCTCCGGGAACATGGCACCCGCTGCTTGCTACCTGTCTGTAACGTTACCGCCATGGGACTTCAGAGGGGTAAGTATATTTAAATAGATGCAGGGTGTGCAGCGTGGGCCACACCTTGCACCCACTATAGATACTGTACATCAATTCAATACACTTTTTTTTCCCCATAGTTTAAGACTAACAAAAATCAGTTTTGGGTGGAATATCCTAAATTAAACCGTGTGTTAAGAGACTACTTTAATAGGTTTTGATGTTTTAAAATGTATAATCACCACGCTAAAAATGTTAAGCAGCTCCGTTAAAAAATAGCACTATATAATATATGTAAAATGGAGCGCTGAGTGTCTAGAAAGCGCAAATACCTGTAAAATAAAATTGAGTTAGTAAAACAATGTTTAACAGCACTTTTACGTGCAGATGTGTGAGTCCATAGATGATCCGTTTTATAGTGGGTTCCGTAGTTATGCCGGCGGTCAGTGCTGCATTGAGGTAGTATTACTACGCGAAACCTATCTAGATCTCCCTATAGCTGCCTACCTTTCTGATGTCTCTCCCTGCTTCTTACCGTCCGGCTGGTCCCCGCTGGCATCTTCCTGCTCTCTCACCCGTTGGCGCAATGCAAATGACGTGATGCAAGAACGTAGCTACCATAGGTGCAGGCAGTGCAGCTGCTATGGGGCCCAGAGCTGAGAGGGGCCCACCTTCCCTGTCAAAGTTCCATGTGTTATTTACATTTTTCACCATTGAGTGGTGCGTAGGGGCCTTTCAAACTTTTTCCTTGGGGCGTGCAAAATATCTACTTACGCCCCTGGACCTGCTCATTGTAGTGTGGTACAAAATGAACTGGAGGGCATTTTAATGTTATATAATATGAACTGGAGCACTGTAATGAGGCACAATATGAATGGGGAGCACTATATATCATAATGTGAATTGGGGGCACTGTGCGTCATAATGTATACTGGCAGCTCTGAAATGTGACATAGGGTGAACTTAAGCACTACTGCAATTCATAAAAGAAACTAGAGCACTACTATGGAGCATAACATTAAATAGGGCTTTACTATGGTTCAGAATATGAACTAGGGCACTATTAATAGGGTATAACATTTACAACTGCTGCAGAGAAGTGTTTCTCTAGAAGCATTGGGATGGAGGGGAGGGGGGCTTCAAAATGTTGCCATGGGGCCCACAAAGTTCTGGCTACTCCCCTGACGTGATGGATTACCAGATCTGTGGTCTCTGGAGCATACCAATGCATTTCAGGCTGCTGAGCCCTTTGTCACGGATGTGAGGAAAGTGTGGTAGACATCACGGTATTCTGCTCTAACACGGGCATTGCTTGTAAAATATTTTACAAAGGTTTATTCCTTAGGAAGCGAGTAGTTAACTGACGAAACGTGTAGAACTCTGTTCAGGATAAGCTACACAAAAGGTTTTTTTCAATGTTGTTACCAAACCACTGAAGGTGGGGTAGATGTAACATGTGCAGAGAGAATAGATTTGGATGAGGTGTGTTCAACCTGAAATCTAAATTGCAGTGTAAAAATAAAGCAGACAATATTTACCCTGCACAGAAACAATATAACCAGCTTAAATCTCTCTGTACATGTTACATCTGCCCCACGTGCACTGCAGCATAGTTTTGCCCAATTGCTAAGCAATTGGGCAAACTATGCTAAGCAAATACATGCAGAGATCTAATAACACCACGCACCTCAATGTGTGACCATGTTTCCGCCAGCCCCGCCGTCTTACACTGATGCTGGGGGGGGTGGTTCATCAAATCGACAGTGTCTAGGTCGACAATGTTTAGGTTGACCACTATAGGTCGACAGTCACTAGGTCGACATGGATGGAAGGTCGACAGGGTTTCTAGGTCGACATGTGCTAGGTAGGTCTAAAGGTCGACATGAGGATTTTTTTTTTTTGGTGTCGTTTTCTTCGTAGAGTGACCGGGATCCCAAATTAGTGCACCGCGTCCCCTCGCATGGCTCGCTTCGCTCGCCATGCTTCGGGCATGGTGCCTTCGCTCCGCTACCGCTTCGCTCGGCACACTTTACCGTTCCAATCGTAGTCCACGTGGATCGTTAAGTATGAAAAAATTTAAAAAAAGAAAAAAATGTGAAAAACTCATGTCGACCTTTAGACCTGTCGACCTAGCACATGTCGACCTAGAAACCCTGTCGACATTCCATCCATGTCGACCTAGTGACTGTCGACCTATAGTGGTCGACCTAAACATTGTCGACCTAGACACTGTCGATCTTCAGACCGGATCCCGATGCTGGGACAGTACGGGGGGCAGAGCCGGCGCAAGCCGCTCAGCAAAGGGATGCAGTGCAGGTAGGTGCCAGGAATGGAGATGCGCTCTCCCTGCGCTGCATCCTTGTACTGAGCTGATGTCCCCCTGCTGCTGCGCCTGTCACACTCTATGACAAGCAACAGCGTCGGCAGCATGAAGCCTCCTCTCCCCTTCCCTGTGTCAGTGCAGTGTGCTACCTAAAAGGGGGCGGAGCTACATGGAACGGGGGCGGAGCTACACGGAACTGGGGGCGGAGCTACATGGGACTAGGCTGAACAGGAGGATGATCTGCTCCAGCTCTGGCCTGCCAGACTTTTTTAGGTAAGATGATGGAAAGAGAGTGAGTGAGTAATATATGTGTGACTGTGTATGTGTGTAATGTACAGTATGTACAGAATGTATGTATGTGTGTGTATGTGTGTGTGTAATATATGTGTGACTGTGTATGTGTCTAATGTATGTACAGTATGTATCAGTGTGTGTGTGACCGTGCAATATAATGTGTGTTAGCGTCACTGCTACAGGGGGCGTTACGTGTGTAAGCGTCACTGCTACAGGGGGGTGTTACGTATGTAAGCGTCACTGCTACAGAAGGTGTTACGTGTGTAAGCGTCACTATTACAGGGGGCATTGCGTGTGTAAGCGTCACTGGTACAAGGGGCGTTGCGTGTGTAAGCGTCACTGGTACAGGGGGCGTTACGTGTGTAAGCATCACTAGTACAGGTGGCATTGCATCATTGGTACAGCGGGCGTTATGTGTGTAAGCATCACTGGTACAGGGGGGCGTTACGTGTGTAAGCGTCACTGGTACCGGGGGAGTTACGTGTGTAAGCGTCACTAGTACAGGGGCATTATGTGTGTAAGCGTCACTGGTACAGGGGGCATTACATGTGTAAGCGTCACTGGTACAGGGGATGTTACATGTGTAAGTGTCACTGGTACAGGGGTGTTATGTATGTAAGCGTCACTGGGGTATTCCGTGTGTAAGCGTCACTGGTACAGGGGGAGTTACGTGTGTAAGCATCACTGGTACAGGGGCATTACGTGTGTAAGCGTCACTGGTACAGGGGGCGTTACTTGTGTAAGCATCACTGGTACAGGGGGCGTTACATGTGTAAGCGGCACTGGTACAGGGGGCGCTACGTGTGTAAGTGGCACTACTACAGGGGGCGTTGTGTATAAGCGGCACTACTACAGGAAGCATTAGGTGTATACGTGTCACTGCTACAGGGGGCGTTATGTGCACTGTCCCTTTATAAAGTATGGGAAGGCGCAAATTTATAGTTTGCAGGAGGGCGCTGAACACCCTAGCACCAGCCATGATGATGGGGTATTCCCTTAACTGCAATAACGGACTTTTCACGCAAAAAATTGACTTTTCACGCAAATCGCAATTACAGCCTATTCAATTATCCGGGAAAATTTATCACTGATCATTTTTTTGCAAAATTTCACTTCACCTACTCTGAGCAGGTGAAAAGTTGGGAAAATTCTATATTTTAAGGTAAAAATTTTGGATATGGTATGTTGAAGTTTTTAATTATTTTTAATTGGCCAATAATGACATGTCATTTTTGGGGTGAAAAAGTACAAAGTGATGGATATTGGGTTTCAAGTTATGGGACAGGTATATTGGGGTGAATTATGAGTGGGACAGGTGTTTTTATGCTTGCAGGTGGGAGTAATCGGTCTGTTTCCGTTTTTTTTACGTACCCTAAAAGGACCCAAATATATACTTATACCCATTTTCATGTAACCCAAAGTTAATGAGAGCATTTATTTTGCACAAAAAAACTTGCTTTCTACCATTTTTTGGCATTTTAAAAAAAATTGCATATAACAGCCATTTCACACAATTTAAGTCCCCAAAACTTTTTAATGTGATCTCTAATACGCTTCTCGTCTGTTATCCTACTGTATGTTAGTTTAGCATTTTTTGGAGTACAGGCTGATTTCCCCATTTTCACCTACACTTTTCACTACAAGATTTTTCACTTGAAACCCGTTTAGAATTAAATAGGTTGAAAAATGTGAAAAATTGCTGCAAATTAGCGGCTAATTGAATACCTCCCTATGACTGATACCTGCCTGGTTAAAGGTATGTGTGGGCCCCTATCAAAAAAGTTATATAGTGGTGATGTTATAAAAAAGTATACTGACATGTAAGGGATATATGCGCAGTATGATGGCATATAAGGGACATGTGGATATATTCTGAGATTTTATCTTTATATTAGCCACGTGAAATCAAACCTCTCATTTACTTAATCTGCTTACTGTAGAAAAATATATAAACACATTGGAATACAATTTTTATTTTTATATATAAAGATTTCCAGCCTGGCAATGATTCCGATTTACCTATACATTTCTATTCACTTTCACCATTTGCAGTTGGCAAAACTCCTTTAATGGTCTTGATTCAATTCAGAGTGAATTGAATAGCTTCGGGAAGGAGGTCCTGGCGCTATTTAATTCAGCGCCATGTTATTCCCGAATAGGAGGGGTGCGAGCAGAAATCTGAAAAAACTACTGGCGCAATGCTGTTTTGTGCCCTAGCGCGGTGCAAACAGCATCGGGGCAGGGCACTTATGCAGAATAATGCCAATTCTTGCACATAAGCACCCTGTTTAAGGCATCAGTACTGGCATTAGCCGACTAAGCAGCGCATTGAATTGAATAGCGACGGTGCCTCCTTCCTGTCGCTATTCAATTTGAATTGAATTGACCCCTATGATTGTTTGAGAACATAACAAGCATTGAATATAGCAATCATTTTCCTATATATGCAATAAATAAATAAATAAATAACATACTTTATTAACTGTGGTTATGTGCACATATGTACTAATTAATCCTAGTTTAACCTGTAAATTCATAATTATTGAATCATTCATTCTTCCTAAGTGGTTATTAGGAAGATTGACTGAGTCAATATTAATTATTTTTATTAATTAATTATTTTACTGCTTAAACTAGGAATTAGTGCATGTGCACATAACCACAGTTAATAAAATGCATAATCTTTTAATTTTTTTATTTACATAAGTAGGCAAATTATTGCTATATTGCAGAGTAGAGAGGCAGCGGAGCTACTAACTTAAAAAAAACAACTCACATTATACAAATTTTCTGTGCTCTCCCTGCCTGGTCCAGGCAGCACTGCACCACAGTGAATAGCGGGTTCCTGTGACACTAATCAAGAGAAAGCTTCACACCAATGCTTGCCTGCTGGCGATGTTTATGTTGGCCAATTGGAGCTGTGAGTGAAATGCCGCCACTCTGCTCTGTCACGTAAGCATCCATTCCCAGCACCTGCAGGTGGATCTTTGACAGTGAGTGTCTCATGGGATTTGACTTCCCGCAAGACTGATTGTGCTCCTCGGTGGCTGAATACAGTGGAGAACAGAGACACAGTTAAATGCAGTGCTCCGATTTTAATAGTGCTAGTGACCGCTTTTGGGGACAGTTTGTGGGGGCCCGGGACAAACGCACCTCCTTAAATCTGGCCATAGACTGATATAATGCGCAGTTTAATGGCCGTGGCGGGAAATTTAAATAAAATAAAGAACATTACCCTTGTTCAGGTCTTGTTGTGAACCAACCTCATAGATGGGACGCAGTTAAAATAACATACACCGGAATCCTGACAGCCGGTGAAATACTGATGGCCGGAATCCCGACCATCACCGGGTGTTTACACTAGATTGGCGGGTCCACGCCACTAACCAGGGCTGCCATCAGAAATAGTGGTGCCCGGAACTGACAAAATAGACCCCCCCAAACCCTCCCCCCAAAAAAACAAACAAACATGTAAACTGCTTGAAAATGGTGGTGCAAGGTCCAAAAATAAGTTAAATAAATACACTCACTTTTTCCAGTAAAAGAAGAAGATAAAACTAGCACTCACGTTTATGATGAAAAAAAGGTGATTTATTCTTTACAACAGGTCCATAAGCGTCTGTATGGTAGCTGCAGCTATAATTACCCTTGGTGTAAGCCCGGAGGTGACTCGGCTCAGTCTTGGTATTCTCCACAGGAGGGGTAGGCCCTGAGCTGGAGTAGGCCTGATCCCAGTGCTCTGCTCTTTCCTCAGATGACCTGGTAGGTGGAGTGGCTCAAGTACAGGGGAGGTGATCAGACAAGAGAGCGGGCGCTGGATGGTGAGCCGTGCTGCAAGGCTGTCTCACCTGTTTGTTTTCTCGTCCTGGTGTTTGGTTCCTCTAGTGCTGGCGAGGGAACTCTCGGGAAACGCTTGGTTACCGCGTCTTCAGTAGTAGGTGGCGGCATGCGGCATGTGGTCCGTGCCCTCCACTCTCTGTCAGAGCGGCCAGGCCCAGGACAGTTGTGCCCCCAGCATCCCCCTGATGGTGGCCCTGCCACCAACCAAGTGGGACTATTCACCTGCCACAGGGCCCAAATTGTGGCGAGGGGACTTGCTGGCTCGCTGTCGGGATTCCAACAGACGGGATGCCGCTGTCGGTATATTGACAGCCGGCATCCCTCTGCCGGTAAATCATATGTATTCCTCATAATTATATTACCATGCCCAGTACCGCTAACAGTTAATGGAAAAACAGTCACATTTAAGTCATGACGATGTTCTCCTTAGTTATACAGATATGCTAAATCCAGCTTTATTTGTGGTTGAGATACCATAAGTTCCCAACAAGTTTCACATCAGATATTGCACTATTCTGCCACTGGTGACTTCTTTTTTTCATCTCTGCTAAAATATGGAGCCAAGTGCAGGAGGCCAAGAGAAGAACTCAATGAAGCAAAAGTTATAGTCAAAGAGATTGTATAACTAAGAAACTTAGAGCAGAATGATGAGAGACCAATTTGTGAAATATATTGCTCCAGAGATTTCCCTTCCTTCACCTTCCTGTTGATTAGGAGCTGTGCTGATAGACTACTGTTATGTAAAGTGAATCAATAAATAATTTAATGTACCCTCCAGCTTCCGTCTCCTCCTCAGATTTATGATAGTCAAGGAGTTTGATTTTGATGCAGGATGAACTGCAAAGTGAGACATGTATGAATGCATATTGAGGGATGCTTTTACTGTTTGTGAATCCCAAACTTAAATCCATAAGTGATAACAAACATATTACAAGTCTATGGCCCTCATTCTGAGTTGATCGCTCACTGCCGTTTTTCGCAGCATAGCGATCAGGCTAAAAACCGGCTGTTCTGCGCATGCATATGGGCCGCAGTGCGCACGTGCCAAGTACTTTCACACAAAACTAAGCAATTTTACATAGGGGCGAGCAGCGCTTTTCAGTCGCTCTGCTGATCGGTGTGTGATTGACAGGAAGTGGGTGTTTCTGGGTGGAAAC
The DNA here is from genome assembly GCF_028390025.1 of Pseudophryne corroboree. Lineage (NCBI taxonomy): Eukaryota > Metazoa > Chordata > Amphibia > Anura > Myobatrachidae > Pseudophryne > Pseudophryne corroboree. The sequence goes on from NC_086447.1 coordinate 824,226,700, forward strand.
AGACCGTTTTTCGGGAGTCTGCTAAAAAACGCAGGCATGTCAGGCTAAAACGCAGGAGTGGCTGGGGAAACGGGGGAGTGGCTGGCCGAACGCAGGGCGTTTGTGACGTCAAATCAGGAACCAAACAGTCTGCAGTGATCGCAACCTAGGAGTAGATCTGGAGCTACTCAGAAACTGCAGGAAAAGATTTTCGAGCAATTCTGCTAATCTTTCGTTCGCACTTCTGCTAAGCTAAGATACACTCCCAGAGGGCGGCGGCCTAGCGTGTGCACTGCTGCTAAAAGCAGCTAGCGAGCGATCAACTCGGAATGAGGGCCTATATTTCTGTTCTTTTCACTTTTCCTGATAGTGGTGAATGCAGAGACAGGGAAATATGAGGACAACCGATGGAAGCACAGATTATGACTGACACACCTTCACCAGTTTATTGTTTCTCATTGTGATGTTTATTCACTTTACAATAAGTGGTTTAAATGTTTTCTATACTTAGAGAGTGTATACAAATCAGTGGCGTGCGGTGAGGTCAGTGGCTGGTGAGGCACTGCAGCCATAATGTCCGCCAAATCCTGCTGATGACCCCTACCACCACTGCCGCCAATGCCCGCTGCCTGCCTGCTCATTATACTTGTGATATATTGTACATTTTTATAGAAAAAAAAATTAGTGTTTGGGACTGGGAAGGGGTGGGAGGAGGACATGAATGCAATTTTGTTGTCCAGGGCTTCCATTAACTTAATAGCACCGTGGATGCGGCGTTATTAAGTTAAAAAAAGACAAACACTGCCGCGAGCATAGAATTTGTAAAAAAAAATGGAGCTTTCAAATAGACCTGCTTTTTGCTGGCTTGTTGTGATAGTCATGCACGGATCAGCGACATCCGTGCATGCTTATCTGTGGAAAAGGCTATGAATTGTTTAAAATTTTAAAAAAGAAATGCGTGTGGGTCCCCCCTCCTAAGTATAACCAGCTTCGGGCTCTTTGAGCCGGTCCTGGTTGTTTAAATACTGGGAAAAAATGTGACAGGGGTTCCCCGTATTTAGACAACCAGCACCGGGCTCTTAGTCCGGTCCTGGTTCCAAAAATACGGGGGACAAAAGACGTAGGGGTCCCCCGTATTTTTAAAACCAGCACCGGGCTCCACTAGCCAGGGACATAATGCCACAGCCGGGGGACACATTTATGTAGGTCCCTGCGGCCGTGGCATTACCCCCCCAACTAGTCACCACTGGCCGGGGTTCCCTGGAGGAGTGGGGACCCCTTTAATCAAGGGGTCCCCCCCTCCAGCCACCCAAGGGCCAGGGGTGAAGCCCGAGGCTGTCCCCCCCATCCGTGGGCGGTGGATGGGAGGCTGATAGCCATGTGTGTAAAAAAAGAATATTGTTTTTTGTTGTGGAACTACAAGGCCCAGCAAGCCTCCCCGCTTGCTGGTACTTGGAGAACCTCAAGTACCAGCATGCTTGGAAATAACGGGGCCACTGGTACCTGTAATTCTACAACAACAAAAATACCCAAATAAAAACACAACACACACACCGTGACAGTAAAAATTTATTAAAACACACTTACACACTCACACATACTTATCTACATCCCACGCCGGTCACGTCCACTTGTCCAGTAGAATCCAATAGGGCCGGTACCTGTAGAGGAGAGAGGGCACACAATTTGTTCTTCGGCAGACTTACTTACCTATACACTCAGGCATATGCATTTAGGAGTTTGGAAAGAGAGAGAGAGGGAGAGGGAGAGGGAGAGAGAGAGAGAGAGAGGGGAGGGAGGGAGAGGGAGAGAGAGGGGAGGGAGAGGGAGAGAGAGAGAGAGAGAGAGAGGAGGGGAGGGAGAGGGGGAGAGGGAGAGAGAGAGAGGGGAGGGAGAGGGAGGGGAGGGAGAGGGAGACACGAACCTGGAGTGAATCTGTTTGCGCCCTCCAGCTGCACTTGCCGGCGGAGGGAGCAGCTCTGACACTGACAGCGGGGGATCTTCTCAGCGGACCTGCCACTGCTACGCCCGGCGTGGCCGTGGACAGACAAGGAGGGGGAACATGCGGCAGCATGAACCTCGGCTAACTCATTTCCGCCCTCCAACTGCTCCTGCTGGGCAGGTCTGACAGCAGCTCTGCTCAGCGGCGACAGCGGCTCTTCTTAGCGGCGCCCGGCGCGGACAGAGAAGGAGGGGGAACATGCGCCAGGAGGGGGACTGTGCCTGACAAGGAAGCGGCCACACTGGGGGAGGTGAGCACTCATTTTTCAGCTTATAGGTGATTGGACCAGAGGATCCAGCCCTGGATACGCTGTCCAATCACATCTGTCCCTATCGTCGCGGCACTTCTATTAGTTCCGCTTCTTCGTCTATTTTCTATGGGCTTTTACAGCCCAGTGCTTGGCCACGCCCCCCGCTTTCTCCTCCGTCCCATTCACAACGGGAGGCACTGTTATCAGTGCCTCCTAACCTGCTACTTCCATAACTTACAATGGTTAAAATAATATCACGAAGTTACTTATGACACAGAACATGTCATAAGTATCTTCCTTGTATTATTTTACTAAATAATGACAGGGGAGGCACTGCCTCCCCTGCCTCCCCTGACTGCACGTCCCTGATACAAATAGAAATTGATTGTGTAAGTCTTCTTGGAATTCAAAATGTATTGCTAATACTATATTGTGTGCTAGAAAGGAGAGAACATATACATGACTGTCTGTGTACAAAGTAGTTCTTATAAATTGTATATATTTAGGGAGAGATTTACAAAGCGACAAAAAGATAAAGTAGCAACCAATCAACTTCTAACAGTCATTTTTCAAACGCAGCCTGTAACATGGCAGTACCAAGCTGATTGGTTGGCACTTTATCTCCATTCACTTTATATCTAGTCCCTATAATAAAGAATAAAGAATGTACAAAAGAAACCAAGCAATCTGCCATTCCAGCAAAATGCTGTGTTCTGATTCTTACTAGGATATGAGTATAAATATATGAAGAGGTGTAAGTAATAAGGAATCTGTACAAGAAATCAAAAGTATCCCAAAGCTGTATAATACAGTATATGCACTACATATATTTTTCATCCCTAAGGGTGGAGATGAACTAAGCCTTGAAGAGTGATAAAGTGGAGAGAGATAAAGTACCAGCCAATCAGCTCCTGTCATGTTACATGCTGAGTTTGAAAATAGATAGGAGCTGATTGGTTGGTAGTTTATGCAGTTTCAGGGCTTAGAGCATCTGCCCCTCAGTAACATAACAGAGACTCTAAACTATTATCCCCAGGAGCATAGGTTTATGTTATGGGCTTCCCCCTATGTCTTGGGGGGAATGATGTCTTGATGTCTATGGGCTTGCTGCTGCATAGCACTTAAACATGTGTGGTGTGCTTGCCCAACTATGGTTCTGCCCCCTCTCTTTCCTCCTATCTCTCTTTTATCCTCTCTCTTTTCAACCCTTCCCCCATCTTGTTTCCACATCTCTCCCTCTTTCACTCCATCTCTCTCTTCCCGCTCTGTCTCTTCTCCATCTCTCTCTCTTCCTCCCCCCTTCTATTCATCTTTCTCCTTCTGACACTCTTCCCTTTCTTTCTCCCTTTTTCTGTTCCCATTTTACTGCCCTTCTAATCTGTCTCTCACCCCTTTCCTGTCCCGATCTCATTCTTCTGTCCCTCAGTCTCTTTTGTATTGTGACAAAGCTATGATAATTTGCGTCTTCACGGAAGTTTTGACTGGACCATTTACATAATTTCTAGTTCCTAAATTGCCAAATACAATATGCTTTCTTAAGATCAGTCTAAGGCCACACAGAACTATATAAGTACTAGGCTAGGAAAGTCAGTTGGTGCCAGATACTTTCTCTTACGTCCTAGAGGATAATGGGGTCCATTTATTACCATGGGGTATAGACGGGTCCACTAGGAGCCATGTGCACTTTAAGAATTTGATAGTGTGAGCTGGCTCCTCCCTCTATGCCCCTCCTACCAGACTCAGTTTAGAAAGTACACTGTACACAGTACCCAAACTGGCAAACACAGCCTTCTGCTCCATTTTATGAACAAAAATTACCTCAGCCAGTATAAAAAAAGCGGGAAGACCGCGCGCCATTGAAGGGATGGGGCTTCACTATGAGAGGATCCAGGAGCTCACCAGCGCCATTTTCCCTCTGCAGTTGACACAGACGCTGACTGACAGGGATGTGTAGCTCCTCCGGTGTGACTTCAGATTACCTCAGCAGTACCAACAGGTCATAGCAGGGGGATAGCGACTATTAGTGTACTAAGTCCCCTATCAGGGGTCTCACTACTGGGTACTCAGGGTTCACAGACTAGCGGGGCTGAACCGGAATGGGTTAATTCTCTTAAAGGAACGATCTCCACTCTTTCTTCAATAATCTCCCGCAATGAGAAAGAGACGCAATACTTAAAACAGACTGTGGATGAGTTTATGAACAGAGACTCAGTCCCCAAAACAGCATCTCAATCCCCTCCCTTTTGTCGACAAAAACGATCTTTGGCCCATATCCTGCAGTCTGACTCTGACAGGTCAGACATGGAGGAGGGTTAGGTGGATTTGGAGGGGGGGGGGGGGGGGGGGCTTTATCACAGGGAATAGAGGCTCTTATAGAGGCTATCAGAGATGTTCTGCATATTCCTGATAGGGTGTCAGAGGAGTGTGAGGAATCTTATTTTAATGTAAAGAAGAAGTCCTCAGTTACTTTTCCTGTGTCAAAGGAATTGAATACCCTATTTGAAGGACCATGGGTTAATCCTGATAAGAAATTTCAGATCCCTAAAGTGTTGCTCTTATCTTTTCCTTTTCCTATGGAGGATAGGAAAAAATTGGAACATCCACCGATAGTGGACGCATCAGTCTCTAGGCTGTCACGTAAAATTGTATTGCCTGTTCCTGGTGCAGCCTCCCTGAAAGACACGGCTGATCATAAAATTGAGACTACACTCAAATCATTGTACACAGCTGCAGGGGTGGCCCAAAGACCCACTATTGCATGTGCGTGGATCACGAAAGCCATTGCAAAATGGTCAGGTAACCTAATTGAGGGGTTAGATTCCTTATCTAGGGGGGATGTTGTCTTACTCCTGCAGCATATACAGTACTCTGCGAACTTCATGGTGGAAGCCATAAAGGAAATAGGCGTGCTGAACGGCACGCAGGGGCTTGTGGCTACACCAGTGGACTGCTGACGTGGACTCCAAGAAAGGCGTGGAAGGCCTACCATTCACAGGAAAGGCCTTGTTTGGAGATGGACTAGACAAATGGATCTCCACAGCAACTGCGGGTAAGTCTACGTATCTTCCTTCCGCAGCCCCCACAACCAAGAAGACTTATTCAGCTTTTAAGTTACAGTCCTTTTGGATGGCCAAGTTCAAGGGCAAATCCAGTGGTGCTTCTACGTCCTCCAGCGGCGCAAGAGGTAAACCACGCAAACCAGCAACTGCAGGTGCTCAGGAACAGAGCTCAGGCTCTGCTTCCTCAAAGACTTCAACATGATGGTGGACCGCGATGCCTGGAAGGCTGTTAGGTGGGAGCCCGACTATAATTCTTCAGTCAGAGCTGGGCAAATTTGTGCCAGAATGCCTGGGTCATAGATATTATTTTTCAGGGCTACAGACTGGAGTTCCAAGAGCTCCCACCTCACAGATTCTTCAAATCAGGCTTGCCAGTTTCACAAGAGGCAAGTATAACTTTACAGCATGCCATCCAAAAACTGGTACAGACTCACGTCATTGTTCCAGTTCTACCTCATCTACTAAACAAGGGGTACTATTCCAACTTGTTTGTAGTACCAAAGCCGGATTCTGACCGATTCTGAACCTCAAGTCTTTGAACCCATACTTGCGAGTGTTTAAATTCAAGATGGAGTCTCTGAGAGCGATGATCTCAGGTCTGGAGGAGGGGGAATTCTTAGTGTCTCTGGATATCAAGGATGCGTACCTTCATGTTCCGATCTGGCCACCTCATCAGGCTTATCTATGGTTTGCACTGCAGGACTGTCACTACCAGTTCCAGGACCTGCTATTTGGTCTCTCCACGGAACCGAGGGTGTTCACCAAGGTGATGGCAGAAATGTTGTTTCTACTCCGCAAACAGGGAGTGAACATAATTCCGTACCTGGACGATCTCCTGATAAAAGCGCCATCCAGGAAACGGTTGCTGAGCAGCTACTTGGTCAGGTTAGAACACGTTTGCTAAGTTCTACAAGTTCGATACCTTGGCCTTGAGGACCTTCAGTTTGGTCAATCAGTTCTGCAGGAACCTCAGCACTCTCCCACCTGGTTTGGGAGCTTTGGTACATCCCCATGGTACTAAATGGACCCCAGTATCCTCTAGGACATAAGAGAAAATAGGATTTGAATTACCTACTGGTAAATACTTATCTCGTAGTCCGTAGAGGATACTGGGCGACCGCCCAGTGCTTCGTTCTTTCTGCACTGTTACTTGGTTAAGTAATGTTGGTTCAGCCGTTGCCGTTCCTGTTTCAAGTTTGGTTAGCTTAATTTTAGAGATGAGCGGGTTCGGTTCCTCGGAATCCGAACCCGCCCGAACTTCAGGTTTTTTTACACGGGGCCGAGCGACTCGGCTCTTCCCGCCTTGCTCGGTTAACCCGAGCGCGCCCGAACGTCATCATCCCGCTGTCGGATTCTCGCGAGGCTCGCATTCTATCGCGAGACTCGGATTCTATATAAGGAGCCACGCGTCGCCGCCATTTTCACACGTGCATTGAGATTGATAGGGAGAGGACGTGGCTGGCGTCCTCTCCGTTTAGACTAGAGTACTAGAGAGAGACACAAATTTTGGGGAGCATATTATTAGGAGGAGTACTACTTGCTGCTGATAGTGTGACCAGTGACCACCAGTTTAATTAATCCGTTCTCTGCCTGAAAAAAAACGATACACAGTGTGACACAGTCACATACCATATCTGTGCTCAGCCCAGTGTGCTGCATCATATGTAATACTGTATATCATTATCTGACTGTGCTGAGTGCTCACTGCTCACACAGCTTAATTGTGGGGGAGACTGGGGAGCAGTTATAGCAGGAGTACATATTTTTAGTACAGTGCACACTTTTGCTGCCAGAGTGCCACTGCCAGTGTGACTGACCAGTGACCACTGACCACCAGTATTGTGATTGTCTGCTGACCACCAGTATATTGTGATTGTCTGCCTGAAAAAGTTAAACACTCGTCGTATGGTGTTTTTATAAACGCATTCTGCAGACAGTGTCCAGCAGGTCCGTCATTACATAATATATACCTGTCCGGCTGCAGTACTAGTGTGATATATATATATTTTAATTTTATCTCATTATCATCCAGTCTATATTAGCAGCAGACACAGTACGGTAGTCCACGGCTGTAGCTACCTCTGTGTCGGCAGTCGCTCGTCCATCCATAATTGTATACCACCTACCCGTGGTTTTTTTTTTTTCTATCTTCTTGATACTAGTAGCTTACTTTAGGAGTCTAACAAAGGTAATACAGCTGTGCGCTCGGTGAGTAGTGATGTATGTGACTGTCAGCAGCGATTTGGAGAGGGAATGCCAATCCCTCCAAAAAGCATAAAATAAACAAAAACCAAATTGCGCTCAACAGTCAAAATATATGTATTTATTATAAAATATATAAAATACAGCAATTCTCCCGGGAGTGCAATAATTATAAATGAATAATCATAAAATGTATACGGTACAGAATCACTGTGTCCTGATATGTTACTAATTAGCAGATATTATGAAATAATTGCAACAATGTGGCCACAAACAATATGATGTATTGAGCAGTGATGGTAATAATAATACTCTTTTATACACCATATAGGTCTGTATGCTAGTAACAACTAACTTGTTGTATAAAGGTCCCCAGACAGTCCTTGTTCCGTGCAAGCATCTATTGGTTTGCAAAAAGGTTACCTTGTAAAGGATTATTATGGATGGGCATATTATGGATTTTATATATTTTATAATAAATACATATATTTTGACTGTTGAGCGCAATTTGGTTTTTGTTTATTTTATACTTTAGGAGTCTGCAGTGCTGACAGACAGTGTCCAGCAGGTCCGTCATTACATAATATATACCTGTCCGGCTGCAGTACTAGTGTGATATATATATATTTTAATTTTATCTCATTATCATCCAGTCTATATTAGCAGCAGACACAGTACGGTAGTCCACGGCTGTAGCTACCTCTGTGTCGGCAGTCGCTCGTCCATCCATAATTGTATACCACCTACCCGTGGTTTTTATTTTTTTCTATCTTCTTGATACTAGTAGCTTACTTTAGGAGTCTGCAGTGCTGACAGACAGTGTCCAGCAGGTCCGTCATTACATAATATATACCTGTCCGGCTGCAGTACTAGTGTGATATATATATATTTTAATTTTATCTCATTATCATCCAGTCTATATTAGCAGCAGACACAGTACGGTAGTCCACGGCTGTAGCTACCTCTGTGTCGGCAGTCGCTCGTCCATCCATAATTGTATACCACCTACCCGTGGTTTTTTTTTTTTCTATCTTCTTGATACTAGTAGCTTACTTTAGGAGTCTGCAGTGCTGACAGACAGTGTCCAGCAGGTCCGTCATTACATAATATATACCTGTCCGGCTGCAGTACTAGTGTGATAGATATATATATATTTTAATTTTATCTCATTATCATCCAGTCTATATTAGCAGCAGACACAGTACGGTAGTCCACGGCTGTAGCTACCTCTGTGTCGGCAGTCGCTCGTCCATCCATAATTGTATACCACCTACCCGTGGTTTTTTTTTTTTCTATCTTCTTGATACTAGTAGCTTACTTTAAGAGTCTGCAGTGCTGACAGACAGTGTCCAGCAGGTCCGTCATTACATAATATATACCTGTCCGGCTGCAGTACTAGTGTGATATATATATATTTTAATTTTATCTCATTATCATCCAGTCTATATTAGCAGCAGACACAGTACGGTAGTCCACGGCTGTAGCTACCTCTGTGTCGGCAGTCGCTCGTCCATCCATAATTGTATACCACCTACCCGTGGTTTTTTTCTATCTTCTTGATACTAGTAGCTTACTTTAGGAGTCTGCAGTGCTGAGTCTGACAGACAGTGTCCAGCAGGTCCGTCATTACATAATATATACCTGTCCGGCTGCAGTACTAGTGTGATATATATATATATATATTTTAATTTTATCTCATTATCATCCAGTCTATATTAGCAGCAGACACAGTACGGTAGTCCACGGCTGTAGCTACCTCTGTGTCGGCAGTCGCTCGTCATCCATAAGTATACTAGTATCCATCCATCTCCATTGTTTACCTGAGGTGCCTTTTAGTTGTGCCTATTAAAATATGGAGAACAAAAATGTTGAGGTTCCAAAAATAGGGAAAGATCAAGATCGACTTCCACCTCGTGCTGAAGCTGCTGCCACTAGTCATGGCCGAGACGATGAAATGCCAGCAACGACGTCTGCCAAGGCCGATGCCCAATGTCATAGTACAGAGCATGTAAAATCCAAAACACCAAATATCAGTAAAAAAAGGACTCAAAAATCTAAAATAAAATTGTCGGAGGAGAAGCGTAAACTTGCCAATATGCCATTTACCACACGGAGTGGCAAGGAACGGCTGAGGCCCTGGCCTATGTTCATGGCTAGTGGTTCAGCTTCACATGAGGATGGAAGCACTCAGCCTCTCGCTAGAAAAATGAAAAGACTCAAGCTGGCAAAAGCACAGCAAAGAACTGTGCGTTCTTCGAAATCCCAAATCCACAAGGAGAGTCCAATTGTGTCGGTTGCGATGCCTGACCTTCCCACCATTTGCACGCCCCCTGCAAGTGCTGGAAGGAGCACCCGCAGTCCAGTTCCTGATAGTCAGATTGAAGATGTCAGTGTTGAAGTACACCAGGATGAGGAGGATATGGGTGTTGCTAGCGCTCGGGAGGAAATTGACAAGGAGGATTCTGATGGTGAGGTGGTTTGTTTAAGTCAGGCACCCGGGGAGACACCTGTTGTCCGTGGGAGGAATATGGCCATTGACATGCCTGGTGAAAATACCAAAAAAATCAGCTCTTCGGTGTGGAAGTATTTCAACAGAAATGCGGACAACATTTGTCAAGCCGTGTGTTGCCTTTGTCAAGCTGTAATAAGTAGGGGTAAGGACGTTAACCACCTCGGAACATCCTCCCTTATACGTCACCTGCAGCGCATTCATAATAAGTCAGTGACAAGTTCAAAAACTTTGGGCGACAGCGGAAGCAGTCCACTGACCAGTAAATCCCTTCCTCTTGTAACCAAGCTCACGCAAACCACCCCACCAACTCCCTCAGTGTCAATTTCCTCCTTCCCCAGGAATGCCAATAGTCCTGCAGGCCATGTCACTGGCAATTCTGACGAGTCCTCTCCTGCCTGGGATTCCTCCGATGCATCCTTGCGTGTAACGCCTACTGCTGCTGGCGCTGCTGTTGTTGCTGCTGGGAGTCGATGGTCATCCCAGAGGGGAAGTCGTAAGCCCACTTTTACTACTTCCACCAAGCAATTGACTGTCCAACAGTCCTTTGCGAGGACGATGAAATATCACAGCAGTCATCCTGTTGCAAAGCGGATAACTGAGGCCTTGACAACTATGTTGGTGTTAGACGTGCGTCCGGTATCCGCCGTTAGTTCACAGGGAACTAGACAATTTCTTGAGGTAGTGTGCCCCCGTTACCAAATACCATCTAGGTTCCACTTCTCTAGGCAGGCGATACCGAGAATGTACACGGACGTCAGAAAAAGACTCACCAGTGTCCTAAAAAATGCAGTTGTACCCAATGTCCACTTAACCACGGACATGTGGACAAGTGGAGCAGGGCAGGGTCAGGACTATATGACTGTGACAGCCCACTGGGTAGATGTATTGACTCCCGCCGCAAGAACAGCAGCGGCGGCACCAGTAGCAGCATCTCGCAAACGCCAACTCTTTCCTAGGCAGGCTACGCTTTGTATCACCGGTTTCCAGAATACGCACACAGCTGAAAACCTCTTACGGCAACTGAGGAAGATCATCGCGGAATGGCTTACCCCAATTGGACTCTCCTGTGGATTTGTGGCATCGGACAACGCCAGCAATATTGTGTGTGTATTAAATATGGGCAAATTCCAGCACGTCCCATGTTTTGCACATACCTTGAATTTGGTGGTGCAGAATTATTTAAAAAACGAGAGGGGCGTGCAAGAGATGCTGTCGGTGGCCAGAAGAATTGCGGGACACTTTCGGCGTACAGGCACCACGTACAGAAGACTGGAGCACCACCAAAAACGCCTGAACCTGCCCTGCCATCATCTGAAGCAAGAAGTGGTAACGAGGTGGAATTCAACCCTATATATGCTTCAGAGGTTGGAGGAGCAGCAAAAGGCCATTCAAGCCTATACAATTGAGCACGATATAGGAGGTGGAATGCACCTGTCTCAAGCGCAGTGGAGAATGATTTCAACGTTGTGCAAGGTTCTGCTGCCCTTTGAACTTGCCACACGTGAAGTCAGTTCAGACACTGCCAGCCTGAGTCAGGTCATTCCCCTCATCAGGCTTTTGCAGAAGAAGCTGGAGACATTGAAGGAGGAGCTAACACAGAGCGATTCCGCTAGGCATGTGGGACTTGTGGTTGGAGCCCTCAATTCGCTTAACAAGGATTCACGGGTGGTCAATCTGTTGAAATCAGAGCACTACATTTTGGCCACCATGCTCGATCCTAGATTTAAAACCTACCTTGGATCTCTCTTTCCGGCACACACAAGTCTGCTGGGGTTCAAAGACCTGCTGGTGAGAAAATTGTCAAGTCAAGCGGAACGCGACCTGTCAACATCTCCTCCTTCACATTCTCCCGCAACTGGGGGTGCGAGGAAAAGGCTCAGAATTCCGAGCCCACCCGCTGGCGGTGATGCAGGGCAGTCTGGAGCGACTGCTGATGCTGACATCTGGTCCGGACTGAAGGACCTGCCAACGATTACGGACATGTCGTCTACTGGCACTGCATATGATTCTCTCCCCATTGAAAGAATGGTGGAGGATTATATGAGTGACCGCATCCAAGTAGGCACGTCAGACAGTCCGTACTTATACTGGCAGGAAAAAGAGGCAATTTGGAGGCCCTTGCACAAACTGGCTTTATTCTACCTAAGTTGCCCTCCCACAAGTGTGTACTCCGAAAGAGTGTTTAGTGCCGCCGCTCACCTTGTCAGCAATCGGCGTACGAGGTTACTTCCAGAAAATGTGGAGAAGATGATGTTCATTAAAATGAATTATAATCAATTCCTCCGTGGAGACATTGACCAGCAGCAATTGCCTCCACAAAGTACACAGGGAGCTGAGATGGTGGATTCCAGTGGGGACGAATTGATAATCTGTGAGGAGGGGGATGTACACGGTGATATATCGGAGGATGATGATGAGGTGGACATCTTGCCTCTGTAGAGGCAGTTTGTGCAAGGAGAGATTAATTGCTTCTTTTTTGGTGGGGGTCCAAACCAACCCGTCATTTCAGTCACAGTCGTGTGGCAGACCCTGTCACTGAAATGATGGGTTGGTTAAAGTGTGCATGTCCTGTTTATACAACATAAGGGTGGGTGGGAGGGCCCAAGGACAATTCCATCTTGCACCTCTTTTTTCTTTCATTTTTCTTTGCGTCATGTGCTGTTTGGGGAGTATTTTTTTGAAGGGCCATCCTGCGTGACACTGCAGTGCCACTCCTAGATGGGCCAGGTGTTTGTGTCGGCCACTAGGGTCGCTTATCTTACTCACACAGCTACCTCATTGCGCCTCTTTTTTTCTTTGCGTCATGTGCTGTTTGGGGAGTGTTTTTTGGAAGGGCCATCCTGCGTGACACTGCAGTGCCACTCCTAGATGGGCCAGGTGTTTGTGTCGGCCACTAGGGTCGCTTATCTTACTCACACAGCTACCTCATTGCGCCTCTTTTTTTCTTTGCGTCATGTGCTGTTTGGGGAGTGTTTTTTGGAAGGGCCATCCTGCGTGCCACTGCAGTGCCACTCCTAGATGGGCCAGGTGTTTGTGTCGGCCACTAGGGTCGCTTAGCTTACTCACACAGCTACCTCATTGCGCCTCTTTTTTTCTTTGCGTCATGTGCTGTTTGGGGAGTGTTTTTTGGAAGGGCCATCCTGCGTGACACTGCAGTGCCACTCCTAGATGGGCCAGGTGTTTGTGTCGGCCACTAGGGTCGCTTAGCTTAGTCATCCAGCGACCTCGGTGCAAATTTTAGGACTAAAAATAATATTGTGAGGTGTTCAGAATAGACTGAAAATGAGTGGAAATTATGGTTTTTGAGGTTAATAATACTTTGGGATCAAAATGACCCCCAAATTCTATGATTTAAGCTGTTTTTTAGTGTTTTTTGAAAAAAACACCCGAATCCAAAACACACCCGAATCCGACAAAAAAAATTCGGTGAGGTTTTGCCAAAACGCGGTCGAACCCAAAACACGGCCGCGGAACCGAACCCAAAACCAAAACACAAAACCCGAAAAATTTCAAGTGCACATCTCTACTTAATTTTTCTCTTGTTGTGTGTGCTGGTTCGGAATCTCACCACTATCCTTATCTATCCTTCTCTCAAAGTATGTCCGTCTCCTTGGGCACAGTTTCCTAGACTGAGTCTGGTAGGAGGGGCATAGAGGGAGAAGCCAGCCCACACTATCACATTCTTAAAGTGCCCATGGCTCCTAGTGGACCGGTCTATACCCCATGGTACTAAATGGACCCCAGTATCCTCTACGGACTACGAGAAAAGAATTTACCGGTAGGTAATTAAAATCCTGTTTTTTCATTGCAAAAAAACATGTCTTAAATTAAATGACAAATAAAAACAAATGCTTCCCTCCACTCTGAACTGGTTAACAAAATTAAGGGTGCCAAGATTGCCCTTGACACTTATTTAAGAAATACCCATAAGAATAAAGGAAGAGGATGATTGGAAAATGAACATAAACATTCTTTCTGGCACTGTGAATATTTGGTTTGCTCTTTTGGGCAATGAGTTTCTCCACTTGTGTTTCAAGATTGTATTAATTAAATAATTGAGACTATTCTTGTATTCTTGTGTATGTAGACGGCAGTCTCATTTTCCCATCTTCACTCACCAAACATCAGCACCAGTTTAAAAGAGGATTAGAGAAATGAGAATGAGGAGTAAACAACTGGTATTTCTTAGATATCATGTACTGTACTATGGATTTTGTTATGGCACAGGGGAGGCCATTATTAACTGTGCTCAAACTACAAATCTGAAGGCCATACATAGGTTTATTACAGACATTTTATAAAATAACTTTCATCCATTACCGCTAAGCATTGTGTTGCTTCTGCTTACCACTGATTATGGGGTCGGTCCACCACTGGTAGTATCACAAGTTGAACATGATCATTAATCTGTAGAAAAGAAGTAGAATAGACGAGAACATTGTCCAAATGAAACAACAACAAATTTAACCCAAAAAGTTGTGAAGAGCATCATTGATCAAGTTCTGAACAACTGCAGGAGCATTGTCCAAAGGCCATAATACAATACTCATAATGGGTTATGCAATAGGATCTGATTTAATGAAAGCAAAGATTTAATGGAAGCAACAAGATTATAGCAAGATAGCAGCTAAATTTAAAGTGCCAATCAGGTTACATTTTGTTCCGTGCATGTTTACTTTGAGTAATCATTTTTTCTTTCAGCTCTGCACTGATCCCCAACTGTACAGTATATTGAGGTTCTTTAGGGCCATATGCATGAGATTAGATATCCAGAAAGCCTCCTGCAAACTCAACTTCCGAAATATTTAATCCATTTATGTGCCCCTGATGTGTTTCTTAAGCTTATGCAGTGGCATCACTAGGGAAGGGTGCAGACTGCTATTTTCATGTCAACCCCTAAGATGGTTTCCCCAAGCAGTGACGACAGTGGTGATGGCTAATCATCCATGCTGTGACTGGAGAGGCATGGCGAGATCGGAGTGTGACAAAATGTCATACACCAAGGGACGTGGCTTCACCAACACGAGGTGGAACACACAGATCAATCCTGCCCGGCGAACCAGTAAGAGCACTCTTACCACTCAGGTATCTGTGTAAGCGCCCAACTAGACTCATAAGTGAGAAACTGCATATTCAGTGAGAACATTCTTTATCAGTATTTTTTATTTCCTTTTCAGATTTATTTACATTTTTTTTTGCTAAAAATAGCACAAAAGCCATAGTGATAGATTTTCTATTAATACAATATATTGCATTTTACTAAGCCAAATTTTATAACCTGGAGAAAGCAAATGTTCCCTCTTTTTTCCATTCCAATATCTTTCTTTCCTTCTTTCCAATGCATTGGCATTTTCCTTATCTATCCTGAACACTTTGGTCCCCTTATCACCATCTTTTTCTGATTCTCCTCAGAATCTCTGGAGTACATCCAAAATAAACACAAACTACCCTGATTGTGCTCTCCTAGCTATACTGATAGAGAAAAATATATTCATATTAATTTAGCCATATGAAAATTCCTGATATGTTACAGTTTAAAAGAAGGACTTTCACCGGGCACTTTGGTTTGGGAATATACCACATCTGACAAGCAGGAAAGGTCTCTTCCCATTTTGAATTCTAAAAGCCAAAACAAAGCGATCTTTTTATTGCATGCATCGTTAAACACTGCTTGTTTTCTTCCGCAGAGCCTTGTTTTTTTTTTCTTCTCTAGTTTTGTATTGTCTCTAGTTTTTCTAACAATGCTTTATCTCTTAGAGCAAATTGCACTCTTCGACATGCTTGTCTGACTATCATTGCTGCTTATTGGAATTGTACTCTTGCCTGCCAGCATTATCGACTCATTACCAGATCCAATGATGTCTTGTAATGGGATTACCTGCTTTACCAAACTCCTGCAAGATAAGGCCAACAGACGTAAGCCTCCGGTTCAAACAAGAAATAAGAGCTTTGTTTATTTTTGATTGATGTTAAAAGGAACTGTCATAAAAAAGCATTAGCATATCCTAAAAATAAAAGAACATTTATTTTATTCTGCATTTGCATATCTTTGAAATATACTTTGCTATGAATAAATACATAAATAACATACAGCGCACTTCTACTTTTACCCCAGAACTATTTTAACTCAATGGTCTATCCTATGTCTGTCTTAGCTTTACTAAGAGTGTTTTAGGCTTAGCTTACTACATGTTGGGTATTAGATCCTGGCGGATGGAATGTCCCGGCAGTCAGAATACTGATGCCGGCATCCCAATGTTGAAGATCCTGACAGAGGTCAGTTAAGGCTCCTAACTCCCCTCCCTGCCCCCCTAACCCTAACCCCCCCTTACCACAGCCTAACCCTAGCCTCCCCCTTAGTGTCTAAACCTAATCCCCCACCTTCCTAGTGGTGACTAACCCCCCCACCCCTCCCCACAGCCTAATCCTAGTGCCCCCCGGATAGTGGCTAAAGCTAACAAACCCCCACACCCGCTACCCCACAGCCTAACCCTAACGGTCCCAGCTATTCTTACCTTTGGGATTCTGGGTTTTTTGGATTCCGGCATCGGTGTTCTGATGACTGTCAGGATTTTGGCAGAGGTATTTTGACTGCCAGGATACAGACAGACGGTATCTTGAACGTAACCCATTACTACAGATTGCACTTTATAGGTTACAGTTCAAAAGCATTAATGAAAGGAGGCTGCTTTATATTGCAGTGTCTATTTATCAATGTCATATACACCTTAAATCTGCCGACAATTGGAAATTTAGCAGAATTAGGGCTTCTTCCTATTCATCAAAGCCCCACTCTTTGGTTATGACTTTCAATGACTCTCCTTTCACCATACCTGGTGGCGCTGAAAGGAGTAGTGATTGCTCGGGCCCGGGATTGCTAGAGGAACCCAGCCTGGGGAACAAATCTCCCCCTATTCAACCACTGACACCCAGGGCCTGATCTGATCAGGCTGCAGCCTAGAGCACAGGGTCCAGGGTGGGCGCAGCGGGTGCAGACGTCACGTGTGTGTCATGACTCCATGTGCCATACCCGCCCGCGCTCCCAGGCAGCCTGCAGCATACCCGCCCCTGCCGAATGGCGCCTGAAAAGGCATCTGGCTGCATGTATCAACAGCTAGCTAGAGTCTAGAGGCATGTGACTTTATATCAGTCTATGGAACTATACTAACCAGCCACAGCTTTTGCCCATGACTATGGTGACAAAGGACTAAAAACAGCTGCCTGTAATGGAAGTACAAATGGTGTAATGGTTAGCATTACTGCCTCACAGCGCTGAGGTCATGGGTTTGATTCCCACCAGGGCCCTGGGTGAAGTTTTCCTTAATCAGTTTAAATAAAAAATACTATTTGTATCAGAAAACAGTAATTGAATCTGTGGTAAATTTTGACACATGGGCCCTCATTCCGAGTTGATCGCTCGCTAGCTACTTTTTGCAGCAAGGCAAACGTATAGTCGCCACCCACGGGGGGGTTTATTTTCGCTTTGCAAGTGTGCGATCGCATGTGCAGCCGAGCGGTACAATTTTTTTTCCAGTTTCTGAGTAGGCCTGGACTTACTCAGCCCTTGCGATCACTTCAGCCTGACCAGTCCCGGAATTGACATCAGTCACCTGCCCTGCAAACACCTGGACACGCCTCCGTTTTCCCTACCACTCCCAGGAAACGGTCAGTTGACACCCATAAACGCCTTCTTCCTGTCAATCTCCTTGCGATCGGTTGTGTGAATGGATAAGTCGCTAGAAGCATTACAAAGCAACGATGCTCTTTGTACTCGTACGACATGCGTGCGCATTGCAGTGCATACGCATGCGCAGTTTAGCCATTTTTTCACCTGATCGCTGCACTGCGAAAATCGGCAGCGAGCGATCAACTCGGAATGACCCCGATAGTTATAGATTTGTATCTGAATATGAGCAAGAAAAATTGAAGAGAAAAAATTGGGGGTGGGGGGGCGGCCACTTCTGTATTAGCCTAGGGCGGCTGGAACCCTTAATCAGGCCCTGCATCTGTCACTAACACACAGGCTAAGATATGCAGACAGCTAACCAATGCGGTTAGCTTGCCGAGTGCGGTACTTACTCTCAGCTTGGTCTCTTGAGATTACAACATCTCACGAGATCAGGCTAAGCACACAGACTGCACCTACAGCTAACAGCATCGCTTATGCTGCCGGCTGCCTGCTTGATGTAAACTGTTACTTTGTTTTACAACATTTAATTGCATATTTTTAATGAAAACAATTCAGTATAACTTCTATGCAGTTTTGTAGCCTGTTAGCCCCTTTAAGCAGGGCCATCTTAACAGCAGTGTAGGCCCCTGGGCAAAGCAATGTACTGGGGCCCCTACCCATCCTCCAGCAGTAGGGGTGGGGGTGGGGTATTATCAGCGGCAGCTTTGATGTTCCGCAGGCGGTAAGGGGTGTTCTATCTTCTGCTCAGCATTTAGGACCTGGAGCAGTAATTTCTGTAATTACTCCTTTATTTCACAGATGGTTGGGGATGGGGCGGGAGGGAGAACACTAAACTGTAGTAGGGGGCATTGCACTGAATGAAGGGGCCCCAGTACATGACCTCCAGGGCTGTAGGGGGTGTTTAATATGCAGTGGAGGTGTGGATAGTGGAGTGGGCTTAATATTCATCATTTTCTGGTGGGACGGCAGCTTGCTTGACTGCAGATATCTCCAGTTCCTGGAAATAGATTTCTTAGCTTTCAATGTGATAAAAAAAACTACAGTCTCCCACCTTTTAGGAGGTACTGGGGACTTGGGAATCAGAGTTCAGGAGTCAGAGCAATCCATGATGAAAATATAAAACTGCATACCAGGTGCGTTGAGCTGGAGCAGGGACCATCTGCTGGAAGGCTGATTTGTCTGGTTCTGGCATAGAAGCGACAAGCTGCCAGTGTCCACAGAAGGAGGAGAGTCCCAGCTTTTGGAGTATACCCTCAGAAAAACCCTAAGTCAGACAGAACCAGAGATATCTGGCTGGGAAAAGAAATGAACAAGCTTGGATGGGGACCACTACTTTGAAGTTAGATATCTCTGGTTCCCCGGGGACGATTTTCAAAAATCTGGTACCCCTGGAAAAAGGGGACCCTCAGCTATCAGCCTATGGCCTTTATTCTCCTGGGGATTTGGGCAACTGCCCATTGAGCCCATATGAAAAGACGGCCCTGCCTTTATGTGCTATAGAAACCATTGAACGGTGAATTTGACGACTATATGTAATGTTTCATTTTGAATTATTGTCATTAATCTACGTATCTATAGAATTAATAAAAAATATAATTTGTATCAGCAAACAATAATTTAATCTGTGGTAAATTTTGACACATAATTACTGATTTTTAGCTGAATATAAGCGAAAAAATTGGTGGTGGGGGGTGGGGAAGGGGCGACCACTTCTGTATTAGCCTATGGTGGCTGGTACCCTTAATCAGGCCTTGCTGTCGTCAGCTCCCCCTGTTCAACAACCAGCGCTCCAAGTGTGGTTGTCAGCATCAGAAAGCTATTCTTTAAGGTGGCGTGGCACCGTCTCCCTGGATTTGGCCCTATCCCCTTCAGTACCTTGCCCGTGCCCATTCTCGGTGGCCCTGACAACAGTTCTGGCAATGCTATCCCATGCAAACATATGCAGGGCTGAACAGAGAAAGTATATGCCTGCAAGTAGCCATATTGATTAGCAGTGCCTGAAGGCTGGTAATAATAAAGTGATGATGAGAATGGTCATAGTGCTATCTAGCAGTTTCTGATTGGCTGATTGCAAATACACCTCTGAAGTTTAAAGGCGCTCACTTTATTGATTGTGACTATATTATATGATTTGGTCTGGAGAAACACAGGGGGGATGAGATTGTGTGGGATGGGAAACACAACACAATGGGGGTAGGGGAGCAAAGCACCACAGGGCCACGCCCTTCCATGACACCACCCCCTTCTATGAGGCCATGACTCTTTTTCATGTTCGTGTAGGGGAGGGGGATCTTTCCTAGGGTGCCAAATTGGTCAGGGACGGCTCTGGTGCTGCTAGTGCATAGCTGGATGCATATTACAATGCATACACATCAGCATAATTGCAATATGTTTACATCCAGCTCTTCAGAGCTTATTTCTGTACACATATACAACAGGCATCCCCTGTATGTGCTTCCCACACACTGCACCATTTCTGCTTTGTTGAACTTCTACTGCACGATCTGCAACCAATAAAAATAATAATAAGCTCTCATGTTAATGTAACAATAAATTACAATTATTCTGCCTTTTTAAACTGTGGAATATTTTCATATGAAAGACAAGCTGTTCAATGACCAATAGCAGCCATGTGGTAGAAAACATTTTCTCTCTTGTTTATGGTACAAGACAATTCACTTTGCCACACAAATAGACTAAATCCCTTGATTGATAGCACTGTCCAATATGAGGGTCTACCAATAAATTCTACTCATTCACAATATGTGCACAGCATCTTCATAGCATAGTATCCTTGGAAAGAACACTAGACGTCTGCAGAGCTAGGAGAGATATACAGTACTTTTATTATTTTTTTTATTTATTTTTTTATGTTTGCTTTGTATGCGAACAGTTTTATAATTAAGTACGTAGCCCAGGACATTAAGTTGTACAGATGCATTTATGCAACTATCACTTTCTTGTAATAGATGGTCTGCTAACAACTCCAGTTGCATAATATTGGAAAATAAAACGGTGAAACTGTTTATTTTAAAGATACGCTGTTCGGTTTTCGGGTTCCAAGTCAAACCGAGTCCCTGTTTTGGATCTTCCAACACTGTCAGATCTCGGATCTTAAAATTAGAGATGTTCACCGACCCCATGTTTTGTTTTCTGGTTTTGGCAAAACTACCCTCACGTGTTTAAGTTTTGGATCTGGATGGGGGAAAAAAATTATGTAATTTGAGCCTGTTTTTGTTCCCACAGTATTATTAACCTCAATAATATTAATGTCCAGTCATTTCCAGTCAAATTTGACCACCTCACAATATTGTTCACCAATATACAGATGTGGCATCATACATCTAACCACAATACGCAATGCACTGCAAGATCCTGACGTGAGTGACTCGGCAGTTCCCATATTACTCTGTTAATGTTGGAAGTCTTTTTTGCTGAAAATGCATCTTATTCACATCAGACACACAAGCAGACTCTGCTGATTACAATGATATGCAGCATGCCAATATTCTGTGTGCGACTGTGGCTGTATCTGTATATGAAATGCTGTGTTACAGTGTTTTCCATAACAATGCAAATAAGAAGTATTTTCAGGGAAAAATGCAGAAAAAGAGCCCGGCTTTAGTAAACGCGCTCACAAGTAGGTGCGACTAGAAGGGCTGTTTACCGTGACTGCAGTTACAATGTAGGAAGACACATCTGTAGGCCAAAGGCTGTCTGGCTGGCTAAACAAAGAGACAGAGCTGTAGCACAAACACAAGGCAGTTACTTTAAGAATATAGCACATCTGGGCCATTCCATGTGACTGAATGGGACATTTCTGTAAATTTTTAACGGGCTCTATTTCATGAATACGGTTAAAAAAAGAATCTACAAATTTGCGAATAAATACTGTCACTTTTGTGGCTGAAAATGCTTTGTTTGTTTGCCCCCCCAAACAGTAAATGTGGAAGCAATACCTCCGATCTTTAATGAGGAGGTTGATGATGAGGGTGTTGGCAGAGGAGATTGCATATGCTGGTTCAAACTGCTGGTAGCTGATACTGGATTGCTTGTTATTATTTTAGAGGATTTTTTTCAGATTTTGATAAATAAATTGCATGAATTTGCTGCAAATGATGTAACAGGGAGGAGGTGCCCAGATGGTTAGCGCCCTTACCTTTACTAAATTTGGCCCCATAAATGGTACAGACACCTTCACAAATGTCAGGATTTCGGGAACAATAATTCCACACACAAGAGGTGGCTTTTTTGGTCTTATGCCCAGGCATGACAGTGGCTTTCTTTTTATCACGGGCAAGAACTGCTGCTACTGGTGGCTGACTTACATCTTTGACACAAACAACATCCTCATCATCAGCATCCTCATTATCATCAGATACACAAATATCCCCTGCATCCTGTTGCACTTCCACACTAGTATCCTCAATTTCTATGTCACTATCTTTACTTGTACTGTTCATCTCTACATTTGCAGAGGGTCCAGAAATGGGGAAAGGAGGCTTCTCTATGAGTACAATGTCAGAAATGTCATTGTGGATACCTCTATAATCTCCTTAGGGATGAGTGAAAACACAGTTTGTTCTGCAGCCGTAGGGCTAGGTGTACTAAGATTTGTGTTTTTCCTGAGTTTGCCTGAGATTAATCACACTGATGATCAATCGGACACAGGTGAATGTTTCTAAATCAATATACTATGTGTTTTCCATAATTGTGTTTTTCAATGGCATATGAAATTGTGTTTTTTAATCCATGTTTTAGTCGAATTTGGCCAAACATTCCGTAAATTGCTGAGTTGAGTTTGGTTTGTGTTCACAAAATACGAGCGTAATTCAGTAAACGTGTGCAAAAAACAGGTGAAAACGGATGTCGTTTACGATAGTTTTTTCATTGGTATAAAGTGTCACATGTTCCAGTGTCATGCCAGAATCTTATAAATATGCCCCAAATCGCCCTGGTTTAGCTAGAGGAGTTGAGAGTAGAGTGCAGGCGAGTTGGTGTGTTGGTTGGAGTTTCTATTTTGTGATTTCTGAGCGGTTATATTTGAGTGTCTTGTGAACTTTGTTGTCTTGTTTCTTAATTGACTGTCATATTTCTGTCAGTCATTTCTTTTTGTTGTCAGTGTTACTTTGTGTATGTCTGTCGGGTGTGTGCTGTTAGTGGAGGAGTGTGGTTGTCGTTATTTTTGTTGTGTTGTTAGTTGGAGGTTAGGAGGATGTCAGGATCAGAAGTTAGTCACTAAGAGAGTCAGGTGGAAGAGGTGGCTGCCCAGGATCCCCAGGTCAGTGATGGGGATAGTGAGGAGCGGCCCAGGCAGAGCACCAGGACAAGGATGGGCAATGTGAAATATACATGGAGAATGTGGCTCTGGTGTGGGAAGTGATGAAGCACCACTATCAGCTCTTTGCCAATGAAGCTGCCCGCTTCTCGAAGTGGCGAAAGAATGCTATTTGGGTGAAGGTAGTTGCTGCTGTCAATTTGGAGGCCTTGTACATAGTAATGAGGAGACCTGCAAAAAGCGCCTATTGGATATCAAGCGTTGGGTGCAGAGCAAGATGGTGATGGAGGCGAAGGCAGCCAAGCAGACAGGCTCTGGCTCCCCATACCAGGAAGTTTATTTGTGATACGAGGAGCTGCTGAGGATCCTCATTCCCCCAGAGGTGATTGAGCACGCTGATGTCCACCACACGGATGAGCCTAGGTGGCCTTGTAAGTCAAAATTCTTTTTACTCAGACTTTTAAATAACTACTATGAAAACTTATTTATATGGTGTTAAAAATGTAATGTTTATTCAAATTGTGTCTGACACCTGTAATTTTAGTTTTACTTTTGTAATTGTCACTTATAGTAGGCAACATGTTGATGGGTTTTCATTGCAGTAACGTGCAGGTTTTTCTGTTTTTTATAAACATGGGTGTGTCTGAGGAGGTTATTTATCAAAGCTTAAAAAGAGATACAATTGTGTGATATAAAGTACCAAACAATCCACACCTACTGTCATTTTAATTGTTGAAACACAGCCTGTAACATGTAAGGCAGCAGCAGATTGGTTGGTAAATTATCTTTTACAATTTTATGTCTCTCCGAGCTTTGATAATTACCACCCTAAATATGGTAGTCTTTAAATTTACACAAAATAAAATGTGTGTAATTATTGTGTTCTTTTAAATTTGATAATTTACCTAAACATTTTATTTTGTAAAAAAAAGTTGGAAGTATACTTTTTTCACCATTTTAAACAACAGTCCTTTTGTTGCTGAACATTGGTGTAATTTTAATTATTGGCCGATATAAGTTATTCATTGCAATATAACTGATAATGTTTTTTTAAACAAGGTAATTCAATGTGAAAACTATTTAAACATCAGTTATGTCCTAGTTTTTTATTCTTAATAAAAAAAGTGTTTTTTTTTAAATGTAATATTCTTTTTATTTCAAAACACATTTTCTAATTTTACAGTTCAGCGGAAGTCTGTTCTCAGGCCAGCGCCCACACAGCGTGATGGTGATGATGCTGAGGAAGCTGGTAATTACTTTTTTAACTTTAGAATGCTTTGCAATTTTTTGTGGTTAGCAAGATTTTTTCAACACTATTTTAAGGTTCTTCTGCTCCTCCGCCAAAACATTTGAGGCTATCCGTGGTATCCTCTCTGTCCCCAGGTTCCATCCTGGCACTGTCTGAGTAGACAAGGCCCCATTCTCTGCAGCTTCATTGGAAAAATGTACACACGTTGACTGGTATTCAATTAGCTGTGGTAATTTACCACAGCTAATTGATTGACCTGGGGCTATTCCATTAGCCACGATACCCGGCACTTATCAGGGATTATGCTTCAGGTGCCTCAGGCACCCAAAGCATAAACCCCAATAAGCAGCCCTTGGAGCCACAATACATATCGGTCTGGATACTTATCCTGGATGTCATGATCCAGGCTATTTCAAAAAGGAATAGGCCTGTTAATAAGTAGTGTGATATCAATGCAGGTGATATCAGGATATCTGAGTGTTGTATCAAAGGATGTGATGCCAATGCATCTAGGTTATATAGAAATGGACATGAGTGAAATTTGTATTACAGGTTGAGTATCCCTTATCCAAAATGCTTGGGACCAGCAGTATTTTGGATATCGGATTTTTCCGTATTTTGGAATAATTGCATACCATAAAGATAACAAGGTAATTTTAGCCAATATTTTTAATAACTTTGTGCATTAAATAAAGTTTGTGTACATATACACAATTCATTTATGTTTCATATACACCTTATACTCACAGCCTGAAGGTCATTTAATACAATATTTTTAATAACTTTGTGTATTAAACAAAGTTTGTGTACATTGAGCCATCAGAAAACAAAGATTTCACTATCTCACTCTCACTCAAAAAATTCCGTATTTCGGAAAATTCCTTATTTCGGAATATTTGGATATGGGATACTCAACCTGTATTCTGATTGATGTATCAATGTACCAGTGTGTGATATCTTTGCATGTCAAATGGTAGAAGCTTTATTGATCTGCTGGTATTTCATTATAGCCACAGAACATCAGAGACGCACTGGTTACTCATTTGTGAAATTCTTCCTGACCAGAGCTAATTTAATTACCCCAGAACCAGAGCTATGGCCAGAAAGGTGTTAAGCCCTTCCTGGCCTGTGTCTCTCAGAACTGGCCATTTATTTACTCAAGAACCATGGCCAGAGCTTCCAAGGCTATTAGAAGATATGGCCATTCACCCGTGAGAGAGTGGCAGTATGAGCTGAGACTCAATACTTTCCCTTCTTGGAAGATTTAAAATGAATCCGAAAGAGGGGAGGCTGAAGGGGGAATGAAGCCTGAGTTTTAAATAGGAGAAACACAGGCTGTTCAGCGTTCATTCTGCATGAGGCTATTGAAGGATACAGGTGTTCCATGTCATCAACGGGAGGCCTCATCTCATAACTATTGAATTCAAAGAGACTGGATTGGTTTGTTTTGTTTATTTCCCTATCTTTTTTTTATTTTATTTGAAATTGTATTTACGTGTGTGACTATTTGACTTTTCAACTTTTATATTCTTGTAACTTTCTTTTTTCTGTAACAATAAGATTTGACGTTTATACTTGGATTAAAAATTCTTAATCTTATTTCTGTTATCTGTGTTTTCCAACCCAAAGCCTCGACAGGTCAGGTTACCTACCTTTTTAAGTATTAATAACTTTGTGTGCGGGTGAGAGCAGAAGCTCGCCCTAGGCATGGTTCCTCAAAGTTGCTTAGCCTGGCAGACGCAGCGACTGGTACTTCTGCTGGTGGCAGTTTAACACATGGATTTACCACACACGCTGAGGTAATCAGTACGGTGTCACGGGCAGTGTTCTCAGATTGGTGTATCTGCAGAATCGCTGTGCCAGGATCGTGACACCGGATACCATTTGTTATCACATGCAAATGGGACATTTTTCTCCGCTCAAAAACAGGCTTTGATTGAACAGCCCAATAAAGACCATCAGTAAAAAAAATTACTGTTTTTCGGGGGAAAAATGATTGGGGTTAATTGAATACCAGTCTTTTATAACAAATATTAAAATGCAGTTTGGCAATTTTATGCAAAACACATTCTTTTAAGTTACATTCTGGAGCCGACTTGTCCAAACATTTAAACAAGGACAAAGTCAATTTGCAAACATTTACTTTAATACTTTATGGAAGTAGAGATGCACCCCCTAATTAAAATGTGTTTGTACTGAAGTACAGCTCCATATTTTAAGGTGTTAAAATTAGAAATAACGTATGTTTGAAATTTACACACACACAAAAAAACCCACTTCATATTGCACAAAATACTTACACACTTGTCATCCGGAATACATACTATGTGCCAGCATCCTGACATTGAAGATCACGACATTGGATGGGTAAGTATTTCTACCCCTGTCCACCATCCCTTACCCTAACTCTAACACTTGGGGGGTGGCGGCTAGGGCTAACCCTCTGGGGTGGCGGCTATGGCTAACCCTCTGGGGGGTGGCAGCTAGGACTACCTCCTCCCAGTGCCTAACCCTAACCCACTCAGTGCGTAACCCAAGGTCCCTAACCCGTACCCTGATACTCACCTTTGAGGTGTTGGCTGTCGGTGATCTGTCGCCAGTCTCCTGAGTGGTATTGGAATTCCGGCATCGATCACATGACTGCCGACATCCCATTTGCCGGGATGCTAAATGGATCCCTTTCATTCTTAGTTTCAGAGGATGACATTTAACTTTAACTACTTGTTTGGAACCAAGTGAGGCAAATCAGCGACCTGCCAAGATACGGCCAAAAGAGCAACAGAAACATCTCAACACTCACTACTGAGGTGACCACAGTAGTGAACAATTGGCAACGACAATAATCATTTCCATATACATTCCTGCAGATAATGGATGATAACCAATAATTCCATCAGGCGTACATACAAATGATGAAGGCAAACACCTCCCACCTTCAGACTGTCATCTGCATGAAGGAATCACAAA
This sequence comes from Pseudophryne corroboree, assembly GCF_028390025.1. Classification (NCBI taxonomy): domain Eukaryota; kingdom Metazoa; phylum Chordata; class Amphibia; order Anura; family Myobatrachidae; genus Pseudophryne; species Pseudophryne corroboree. The sequence continues at coordinate 824,253,888 of NC_086447.1, forward strand.
ACAACACAATTAATTGCCCAGTTACCTGATGCTTGTACAAGCACTTCTACAGGTAGTGCTTCTCCAACAAGGTGCATAATGCACACTCTAGAGCCAGAAGACACCCCATGTACAGGGTGGGGCTTATCTAGGGGTAGGCAGGCACAATAATAACAACTGTTTGTAATGTTTTTTCCTTTAAAAAAAAAAAGAAAAAATAGTTATGCAAAAAACAATATATATTTTTATTACCATTATTTTTGTTTGAAGTGACACTGACATGGTTACACAACCTTTGCATTTTTGGGTTAATTTTGAACCTTGTCCTGCAAATATTTTGTTTAAATTAAACTTGTTAATTGCATTCTTGTCTGTTTTGTGTTCATTAACATTAATGTTGTATTGTGTGTTTTATTTTTAAATCCACAAACACCTTTCCTCATATAAGCTGTATTGCCGAATTAGCCATGCAATGGAATCTGCGACATAGCCATGCCTTGTGATACTACTTAATATATGCTCCTGTATACAAATTCTTTTGTGGCAAGAAAAAAATTGGGAATTCATCAAATTGCTACTCGTGGTGGAGTGTCTTAGCCATGCTAACATTTTGTGCCAAATGATGCATAAAGAGAAAGGTGTCTGAGGATACATCTGTACTTCAATGAAAAATGTACAAGTTTATCAGAATTTATGAGAATCGAGATGTAATCCTCTCCCAAGACTTCTTTATCCACTACAATTGGTATTATCAGAATCTGGAATACAGCCCAACAAAATATATAACAAACAAAAGAGTCTGTAGTGTAGTAACTTATTGTTATATTCGAAAAGATCAGATTAAAAACACGTACACTATAAAAAAAAAAAACTTGACAATTTACATATTAATGGTTTGGATAAGTCACCCAAATCCTCTGGAAGAGATGTCCGTTACAGACTGTACTCATGTGACTGCCTTTGTTATTGACGATATAGGTGGTCATTCCAAGTTGATCGCTAGCTGCATTTGTTTGCAGCACAGCGATCAGGCTATAAAATGGCAGTTCTGCGCATTTGTATGCGGCGCAATGCGCACGCGCAATGTACGGGCATAACGAACGATGCAGTTTTGCACAGGGTCTAGCGATGCATTTCAGTCGCACTGGTTGCCACAGAGTGATTGACTTGAAGTGGGCGTTTCTGGGTGGCAACTGACCGTTTTCAGGGAGTATTCGGAAAAACGCAGGCGTGCCAGGGAAAACACAGGCATGGCTGGGCGAAAGCTGGGCGGGTGTGTGACGTCAAATCCGGAACTGAATAGTCTGAAGTCATTGCAAGCACTGAGTAGGTTTTGAGCTACTCTGAAACTACACAAAATGTTATTGCAGGCGCTCTGCGATAAAAACGTTCGCACTTCTGCTAAGCTAAAATACACTACCAGTGGGCGGCGGCATAGCGTTTGCACGGCTGCAAAAAACTGCTAGCGAGCGATCAACTCGGAATGACCCCCATAGTCATTAGAAAGTGAGAAAAAGTTTGCCGATTCTTCTGATGGCTGTGCGGTATGCTACCCTCTCCTGATGCCCAATACTTATTCTTTGTAGAGACACCTTCAGCTTGACTAGCACCTCTTCCACCTGCTCTGTGTGGTTTTAATTAGGAATGTGTTTCTTGCATTTGCAGACTGCATATTAGGAAAGGCACTATGAGGGTAAGTCCTGAATAAATGTATATCATTTGTCAGTTTTGGGGATGAGTTTGGGTTGTTGTGGCCTGGCTGTTTTAGGGCATTACATTGTAATATTTAATTCAACACCTTTTTAGCACCTTATTATTTTACTGTCTACAGTATGTAACACCTATTAACATTACCTCTTACCCATATAACAAATCTTAACACATAGTAAGTGTTAATAAGAAGCATAAGCTAACACTTTAACCTCTCACTAGTGTTGGCCTGTGCTGACTTGAGGGGTTCCATGCCCTGGGCTTGTATCTTAGTGTTAGGTATCCACCTGATGATGAGGTCACCTGGAAGCATTGGGAGGCCATATATGTTTGGCAAAAAATTATTCCAAGCACCTAATTTTTGTTCTATGCTAAACTGCAGAATTTACTATTATTATTGTTCTTAGGTGTGCTTGGTGCCTAGCAATTTTTTTTCTTTCTGGGTAGAACTACAAAGTCTCAGCATGGTAGCACCTCTCATTATGTTTGGAATTAGGCTGTGCAGTCTAGCATCCCCCACATATTCTAAATGAGGTCAAGTTAGAATTGTTAGTGCATAATGCTGGTGCATAATGAGCAGCATACACAAATAGAAAGTAAGTCTACAGTAGGTCATGCTCTCAATGCATTTCATCATAGATGTCCTAGAGTATACCTGTCAGGATGCGCGACCAGCATCGGCATCCTAAACACCCACCAGTGTCACTTCAGGTGCGGCGGGGTGTCCGTTGGGTTCTCTGACAGGAGGGCTCCGGCATTTGACAAGCTATGATGATCCTCTGCAGGGTTCCTGGGGACTCCAGTGTTTGCTTTGAATACTACTTTCCAAACTCTAGCACCTTGCCGGGCTGATTACACAGGTGCACAGAATCCTGATTGCAGCAATGTTCTCGACCAGTTGTTGACCATTTGTGTGCCTTAGGTTTATTCAAGCTCCTGTGTGCAGTCTATGATATTTTCTGACATTGCTGCATTAGATGATTTCTAGCTGATCTCCACTTCACCAACCTAAATCTCAGTCTAGCCTGCCAGTTACCCTGCAGCCAATCACAGCCAAGCAAGGGGTTTAAAAAGGAAGTCCAGCTGCAGCATTCTGGGCCTGTGCAACTAGTTACATTGTATGTGTGACAAGTGAACCTGCATTTTGTCTTATGTGCAGTTACCAGGTTCAGTGTCAGCTCTTCAGCCAGTAGCCAGTCTGGTTCAGCTGCATTCCTCAGCCGATAGCCAGTCCGGTCCAGCAGCATCTCTTCAGCCAGTAGCCAGTCTGAGTCAGCCATTTTCCTCAGCCGGTAGCCAGTCTGGTTCAGCTATAATTCCTCAGCTGGTAGCCAGTCCTGAACAGAGCCACTTGGTGGTTCATTACCTGAAATATATACCATCGTGTCTATCACTGAGGGGGCATGCCCAGCGCTCTGTGAGCTGCTGGCATGCCCCCACCCCCTCTCTCTCTGCTATGCAGGGCAGTGAAGAACAGGAGCTTCCCAGCTGCCGTCCCCCTACCCCCACTGTGGAACACTGCAGCCCACGGGTGGAACAGTGTGACAGTCACAAAAAGGGACTGTCCTGCAAAAATCGGGACAGTTGGGAGATATGCAACTACAGTATGTCATCCTTCTAGACCAGTGCCGTAACTAGACATTTTAGCACTGTGTGCAAGAAACAGCATCGGCGCCCCCCCACCGTATTGAAAATAGGGTGTGTCAAAAATATAGGGGTGTGGCTTCTTGGGGAAGGGGCGGGGTCACAAAAATACCAATTCATGTTAAGCTGCACAGTAGTCTCCATTATTCAAATTAAGCCGCACTGTAGCGCCACTTACACACATTACACCAGGTAGAGCCCCATTTACACATTACGCCAGGTAGAGCCCCTGTCACATATTATGCCAGGTCGAGCCCAATTTTACACATTACTCCAGGTAGAGCCCCATCACACATTACACCAAGTAGAGCCCAATTTTACGCATTACACAATGTAGAGACCCCTTTTACACATTACGGCAGGTAGAGTCCCCTTTTACACACTGCAGCATGTAGTCCCCTTTCACACAGTACAGCAGGTAGAGTTCCCTTTTGCGCAGTACGGCAGGTAGAGTCACGGGAAAGAGAGGGAGGGAGAGAGAGAGAGAAAGAAAGGTAGGAGGGAGAGAGAGAAAGAAAGGTGGCAGGTAGAGAGAAAGAGAGAGTGCGGTGGGAAGGAGACAGAGAGAAAGGTTGAAGGGGGAGAGAAGAGGGGGAGAGGGATAGAGATGAGCAGCAGCAGGCAGCAGCAGCTAGGCTCCAGTACCCGGAGCCTAGCCTGAGCACATGAGGGAGAGCCACAGGTACTTATGTAATGGTGGCAGGCAGTGCACTCACCTGGCTGTGGTTGAGGTTCCTCTTCCTGCGGGTGACCATGGCGGTGTCTGCAGTGGGTAATTTCCCTGTTCAAACTCATCCTCCCGGCATCCCCTGGGCAGATCCTTACTGAGAGGAGGCACATCCCCGGACTAGCCCGTATGCTGGAAGGACACTGGGCTGCTGCACGAATGGAGGAGGGGGGAGGTAGAGTGGGGCGAAGCAAGAGCCGGCCCTGACTATTTTGATGCAGTAGGAGCCTAGGCAATATTCTGTCTCGGGCCCCCCCTGGAGATAGTGAGTGACTGGGAAGATTGACAAGGAGACAGCAGGTGTCAGGGAGATAGTGGGTACCTGGGGAGGCAGGGGTGACAGGAAGATTGTGGGTGACAAGGAGAGGGTGACAGAGATAGTGGGTGACAGAGATCGTGGGTGACATGGTGAGGGTGACCGGAATATAGTGGTGGACTGTGATAATGGGTGACAGGGAGACACTGGGTGACAGGGAGACATAGGGTGACAGGGAGATAAAGGGTGTCAGGGAGAGAGAGCACTGAGGGAACAGAGGACTGGAGAGAAGTGCCTATGTGGAAGAGGGTGAGATTGGAGGTGCCGCAGATGGTGGGGGATGGAGCAGTGAGGAAACAGAGAGGAGCTTGTGCGGGGGAGGGGTGAGTCGGGAGGGGTGGTGGAGGTGCAGATGGGGTGGGGGGTGCTGGATCAGTGAGGGAACAGAGAGGACTGCAGGGGAGGGCGCTGGAGAGGTGAAGGAATAAAAGGGAAGAGAGAGTAGCTGGTGCGGGGGAGGGGGGGGTGCATGGGGGTGTCTGGAGCAGGAAGGGAATAAGAGAGGAGCCTGTGCCGGGTAGGGGGGCCGGGGAGTGCTGCGGATGGGGAGGGGTGCTGGAGCGGGCGTGGTATGTTAGAAAGAATAGACTTAGTTCGACAGTGTCAAGGTCGACCATTACTGATCGACAGTAAGTAGGTCGACATGGTTTCTAGGTCAACAGGGACTCTAGGTCAACATGTACTAGGTCTACATGAAAAAAGGTCGACGTGAGTTTCTTTAAAAAAAATTGTATCGTTTTCTTCGTAGAGTGAAGGGGAACCCCAATTAGTGAACCGTGTCCCCTCGCATGGCTTGCTTCACTCGCCATGCTTTGGGCAAGGTGCCTCGCTCCGCTACCGCTGCACTCGGCACAGGTTACCATTCCCAATTGTAGTCCACGTTGATTGTAAAGTATGAAAATGTTCAAAAATTTAAAATGTGAAAAATGCATGTCGACCTTTTGTCATGTCGACCTAGTACATGTTGACCCAGAGTCCCTGTCGACCTAGAAACCATGTCGATCTACTTACTGTCGACCAATAGTGGTCGACCTGCCAGCGCTGCCTGTCTGAATGGTGAGTGTCATGAGGCCCTGACCACATGCCAAACTGCAGCAAGTAGGGAGGGGGTGTGCCGGTGACAGGGGTGACGGGAAGCAGCGGATCGTCAGTGGCAGGGCCAGAGACAGCTGTAGTCAGCGCAATGTATTGGAGCCTGCACAGATGCCCTAGGCACCTATTGGCAAGGGCCAGCTCTGGGCAGAGCACACGGGGGAGACTGACACTGCAGCCCAGAGCTGCCAGCTAGCATCCAGCAGAGAGGGAGCCGAGCGCAATGCTATGATAATAAAATGTAGCGGGCAGCGCTGGTGCTGGCGGTTGCCAATAGGGGGGTATGCGGATGGTGAGCCCACTGTACAAGTGCGCTGTGTGCTAAGCACCATCCGCCCACACCTAGTTACGGCCCTGTTCTAGACCCCAAAGTAAATTTACTGAACACAGTTGTATATGGTTAGTCCTTTTGCATTTTTGTTGTAAATCCTTTGTTTTAGCTATTAATTTATTTATTACCAGTTATTTATGTAGCACACACATATTCGGCAGTGCTTTACAAAGAGTATTCACACCAGTCGCTGCCTTAGTGGAGCTTACAATCTTTATTTCAATACCATATGTACATGCAGACACATTTATTGGGAGCCAGTTAACCTACCAGTACAGTATATTTTTGGATTGTGGAAGGAAACCAGAGTAACCGGAGGAAACCCACGCAAGCATAGGGAGAATATACAAACTCCACACAGTTAGGGCCATGGTGGGAATCAAACCCATGACCTCAGTACAGTGAGTCAGGGATGCTAATCATTACACCATTCGTGCTGCCCTGGTTTGTTTGTTATCTATTTCCAAAGTGCTTTTGGAAAAAAAATCTCAGGAATTGTCTTGACTGATTTTTTCTGTACTTGGGCCCTCATTCCGAGTCGTTCGCTCGGTATTTTTCATCGCATCGCAGTGAAATTCCGCTTAGTACGCATGCGCAATATTCGCACTGCGACTGCGCCAAGTAATTTTACAATGGAGATAGTATTTTTACTCACGGCTTTTTCATCGCTCCGGCGATCGTAGTGTGATTGACAGGAAATGGGTGTTACTGGGCGGAAACAGGCCGTTTTATGGGCATGCGGGAAAAAACGCTACCGTTTCCGGAAAAAACGCAGGAGTGGCCGGGGAAACGGGGGAGTGTCTGGGCGAACGCTGGGTGTGTTTGTGACGTCAAACCAGGAACGACAAGCACTGAACTGATCGCAGATGCCGAGTAAGTGTGGAGCTACTCTGAAACTGCTAAGTAGTTTGTAATCGCAATATTGCGAATACATCGTTCGCAATTTTAAGATGCTAAGATACACTCCCAGTAGGCGGCGGCTTAGCCTGAGCAACTCTGCTAAAATCGCCTTGCGAGCGATCAACTCGGAATGAGGGCCTTGATTCTCTTAATATTTCCTTCTGCCTACGATGCTCTAATATAACTGTTATTACCCTTTAGGAAAAATATTTTTGTTTGCAGTGTATGGCAATATGCCCTGATTCTCTTTTTGCAAAACTTTTGTAAGTAAAGCAATTAAAACTTCGAAGCAAAAGATATTACTAATTGAAAGTTACGCCATGAGTCACAAAGTTGATTCATAGAATTAATATGAGTCCTGCTAGAGCTACAAAGTCTCTGCACTTGGGAGACTATTATTAACAGCATATAAAGAACATCTTTCCATCCTAATCCATTTTGGGGTATACATACACAGATCTGCAAAGCTGTATCCAGAATACAGTGTATCGCTCTGTGCATTGTTCAGGCTGCAGATAGCTACGTTTTAACTGGTAATGTAAAAATACACATTATTTTACTTTGTAAAAGGGAGATTTACTAAGGGCAGTTTTATTGTGGATTGTTATTAAATGCAGTTGTCATACCCAAACCCTGGGATTTGCTATCCTCCGGTTTTGAGACTGAAAATGCAATTTGCATCTGAAGTGTATTGGGTTGCATGGTATCCAGATGATAGGACAACAGTAATAATGTCGACAGTCAAGAGGTCGACCAATAATGGTCAACATGCGTTAGGTCAAAATGGTCAAAAGGTTGACATGGCAATGGTCTGCACAACAAATGGTCAACATGAGTTCTTTTTAAAAAAAATCAACTTTTTCAGACTTTACCATCCACGGGGACTACGATTGGGAATAGCAATCACTGAAATAAGTATCAGGGTGACAGAAAACCGAGGGATTTGGTGCCGTTGAAAGGAGTATGGAGTAGAAGATAGTTTAAGTAAGAGAAGGAAAATCACATGAGGGAAGAGGGTCCTGCTTGTGAGAGCTTACATTCTAAAGGGGAGAGGCAGACAGGCAGGGGTGACACAGAAGTGGTAGACAGAGGGCTTAGGATGACAGTTTGCTGGGTTTAGTGAAAAAGTGGATCTTAAGAACCTGTTTGAAGTTTTGTAGAGGTGGAGAGTCAGGGGGAGAGGTAGAGTATTCCGGAGAAAGGGAGCAGCACGTGCAAAATCTTGGATGTAGGAATGGGAGGAAGTAATCAGTAGGCAGGAGAGGAGCTGTGCATTAGCGGAGTGAAGAGGATGGGTGGGATTGCAACGTGAGATAAGGTCAGAGATATAAATGGAAGAGGAGTGAGTGAGGGCTTTGTAACTGAGTATGAGAAACTTGAATTGGTTTCTGAAGGGGAAGGGGAGCCAGTAAAGGGCTTCTAGGAAAGGGTAGGTGGACGTAGTATGTTTGGCTAGGAAGATGAACTGGGCAGCAGCATTGAGGATAGTTTGGAGTGGAGAGATGTATGTGTCAGGGATGCCAGTTAGGAGGAGATTACAGTAGTCCAGTCTGGAGATGACCAGTGAGTGGATAAGGGTCTTAGTGGGATCCTAGGGGAGAAAGGGTCTGATCCTGGAAATATTTTTGAGATGAAAATGGCAGGTTTGTGAGAGGTGCTGAATGTGTGGTTTGAAGGAGAGGGAGGAGTCAAGAATTACTCTTAGACTGCGCACTTGGTGGCTAGAGGAGATAGTCCTGCCATCAATAGATAATGAGATTGTGGGATGTGAGGTTGTGCAGGAGGGTGGGAAGATGATCAGCTCAGTCTTAGACATATTAAGTTTAAGAAAGTGCTCAGACAACCAAGAAGAGATAGAAGAGACACACTTGGAGATATGAGTGAGGAGAGCAGGGGAGAGATCAGGGGAGGCAAGGTAGATTTGAGTATCACTAGCATAGAAATGATATTGTAAGTCAAAAGAGCTCATCTCAAAAGGATGCCTCCCTGCCCCCCCTCCCCCATCTGCCTCTCCCCACGCAAGCCTCAGATTTGAGTAAATCTACATACACACATATTCCTGCAGGAGCCATCAACACAGCGGGACTGGGTGATACTGAAGGTGGAGGGGGGAGTGGCCAAATATTGGACAATAAAAAAAAAATCTCTGCAAAATAGGTGACTCAAATGCAAGCATGTATCAGCCTCTCAAACAAAGTTTAGGTAATTAGTGCCTGTTACTCCCCCTCTTGGCGCAACTGATACCTGTGGCCTGTTTGGCATGCACCAAAATAATTTGCGTTATTTATGCCGCACAAACTGGCATTAGTCCTACCTAGCATTAGCCTCAATACTTCAGCCTTAGCATAGACACGTTCACTATTTCCTGTACTGCTTGTATTCAATTTTAGTTATTTAGAAGGAAATCAACTTGTTAAACACTTGTCACCAGCTCTGAAAATCCCATAAAAATGTTGTTTTAACATCTATCCTCACTGGGCTCAGCCAGTGGCACTTTGTGTTTATTGGCCATCTGCTCAACAAACTTGGTGTCATTATTATAAAAAAAACTGCATTAGGATGAATTACTCATTATTATATGTTCATTTTATTTTCTGTATCATTCGTGATAAATTTGTCCCAAAAGGTTATTTCTCCCTACTTTCCCTTATACTCTGTACTTTCCTCCATGGTAATAAAGAAGACCAATTATGTTCCAAGACAGAAAAACAAATCATACAGTAGAGAAACTGCTGAATAAGCTCTCGAGTAAATAGAATACAGTAAATAGCATTCAAAAATGCTAACGACACAAAATGTTTATAAATGTGATTGTCTGTATAGCACTGGAAAGTGTAAAATACAGTTAATTGCTTGTAATCTGGGTGGCAGATGTGATGACAAACCCATAAAAAAGATGAATATCACATAGAACAATGCAATTCAGATAAAAGCTTCTGACGTCACGTCACCCCAGATGTGGCTATCATAATCTGTTATAATTACAGGATAGCAACTGAAAGTTTAAATCACATTCATTTCATTCTTTCTGTCAGCCATTCACACACATCAGTCTTTACTAATAAAAACAAAAATTCTATTAGAGGAAAAATGGATTTTATAAACCTATATTTTCTTCCTTCCATCCCCATCATTTTCTCATTCATTTATCTCCCTTTACAACCTCATGTGAACACAATAACAACCCATGTGAACAAAATAATTATTTAAAAGAGGTCTAAGCGGATCACATGTGGCAATATGCAAACAACCAACTAATGTTCAGGAAACACGCCTCAAAAAGGTTTTGTAGGTGGCATTGTGCAACAGTATAGCGGCTGCACTGACTCTTTTTAGTGGGGCTGCAACATAAACTCCATAACCCAGTAAAGACAGTTCTTGCATGGGAAATAGTTAAAATGCTGCCAGACGAGATCCCAGCGGTTGAAATACTGACACTGGAATACCAAACAACGGCATAATGCCGGCGTCAAATTACAGACGAAGTTCGGGATCCCACCGTCAGAATACCGGGCTCCCGAACCTTCTTCTAGTGGGACGAGCTGGCGTCCTCCTCAGTTACTTCTTCCTACAGTATTTTCTTCTGTCGTCTCACAGGCTAGCTGCAGCTGGTCGCGCTCCTTCCTCTTGATGGGAGGCTGCTGACTGCTCTTCCATTATGATGTCTCTTTTATCATCAGAACCGCCACCATGAGTAGGGGATTCAGTAGAGCTGGGGTCGGGGACAGTCAGGCCAGGCGCACCATTCGTAAACTATCCATCACAGTGGGTGTCTGGCACTTCATTGCTGTTCGGTACATAGAAGCAGGGAAACAATACAGTTTGCAACTACATTAGTATACAGCTGGTGCCAGTGCTCACTGATGATGATGACTAGTATCAAATCAGGGCCAAAATTTACTAAAAAATCGAGTTTGTCCGATTTGTGTTTTTTTTTCTAAGTCCCAACACAGGAATTCACTAAGCACAAATCTCGGCAGTGTTTGGACTAGTATTCATAATGGTTTGAATGACAAAGTTCAGAAATACGAATGAATAGACCATCGGTCAAATGCAGCTGTTATTTCCTACAACACGGGTATTCACTATTCATTCGTATTTGGGTGTTAGTCTCTGAGTGCTCAAGTGCGGGTGTATTTTTTTGCGAATCGTTAAAAAAAGCAGCAAAAAAATAGACCTGCTTTTTCTAGTCGAGTTTGGATAACCATGCACGGATCAGTGAGATCTGTGCATGGTTAGCTATGGGAAAGGGTCTGTTTAGTGTAAAAACTGGGGGAAAAATTTGCGTGGTGTCCCCCCTCCTAAGCATAACCAGCCTCGGGCTCTTTGAGCCGGTCCTGGTTGCAAAAATATGGGGGAAAAATTGACAGGGGTTCCCCCATATTTTAACAACCAGCACCGGGCTCTGCACCTGGTCCTGGTGCCAAAAATACGGGGGACAAAAAGCGTAGGGGTCCCCCCGTATTTTTGGAACCAGCACCGGGCTGCACTAGTCAGAGAGATAATGCCACAGCCGGGGGACACTTTTATATAGGTCCCTGCGGCCCTGGCATTAAATCACTAACTAGTCACCCCTGGCCGGGGTACCCTGGAGGAGTGGGAACCCCTTAAATCAAGGGGTCCCCCCCTCCAGCCACCCAAGGGCCAGGGGTGAAGCCCGAGACTGTCCCCCCCATCCAAGGGCTGTGGATGGGGGGCTGATAGCCTTGTGAAAAAAATAGAATATTGTTTTTGTAGCAGTACTACAAGTCCCAGCAAGCCTCCCCCGCAAGCTGGTACTTGGAGAACCACAAGTACCAGCATGCAGTGGAAAAACGGGCCCGCTGGTACCTGTAGTACTACTACAAAAAGAATACCCAAATAAAAACAGAACTCACACACCTTGAAAGTACAACTTTATTACATACATGCACACCTACATTCACACATACTTACCTATGTTCACATGAGGGTCGGTCCACTTCTCCAAGTAGAATCCATGGGTTACCTGAAAAGAAAATTATACTCACAAAAAGCCAGTGTAGAGCTGTCCACTTCTGAGCTTGTAATCCACGTACTTGCCAAAATAACAAACCGAAAAACCTGACCACGCACTGAAAGGGGTCCCATGTTTACACATGGGTCCCCTTTCCCCGACTGCCAGGACCCCCCTTGACTCCTGTCAAAGAGGGTCCCTTCAGCCAATCAGGGAGCACCACGTCGTGGCACTCTCCTGATTGGCTGTGTGCTCCTGTAGTGTCTGTGAGGCAGCACACGGCACAGATACAATGTTGCGCCTATGCGCTCCATTGTATCCAATGGTGGGAACTTTGCGGTCAGCGGTTGACCGAAAGTAACCTCACCGCTGACCGCAAAGTTCCCACCATTGGATACAATGGAGCGCATAGGTGCCACATTGTATCTCTGCCGTGTGCCTCACTGACACTACAGGAGCACACAGCCAATCAGAAGAGTGCCACGACGTGGCGCTCACTGATTGGCTGAAGGGACCCTCTTTGACAGGAGTCAGGGGGGGTCCTGGCAGTCAGGGAAAGGGGTCCCATGTGTAAACATGGGACCCCTTTCAGTACGTGGTCGGGTTTCCGGTTTGTTTTTTTGGCAAGTACGTGGATTACAAGCTCAGAAGAGGACCGATCTACACTGGATTTTTGTGAGTATAATTTTAATTTCAGGTAACCCATGGATTCTACTTGGAGAAGTGGACCGACCCTCGTGTGAACATAGGTAAGTATGTGTGAATGTAGGTGTGCATGTATGTAATAAAGTTGTACTTTCAAGGTGTGTGAGTTCTGTTTTTATTTGGGTATTTTTTTGTAGTAGTACTACAGGTACCAGCGGGCCCGTTTTTCCACCGCATGCTGGTACTTGTGGTTCTCCAAGTACCAGCTTGCGGGGGAGGCTTGCTGGGACTTGAAGTACTGCTACATAAAACAATATTCTATTTTTTTCACAAGGCTATCAGCCCCCCATCCGCAGCCCTTGGATGGGGGGGACAGCCTCTGGCTTCACCCCTGGCCCTTGGGTGGCTGGAGGGGGGGACCCCTTGATTTAAGGGGTTCCCACTCCTCCAGGGTACCCCGGCCAGGGGTGACTAGTTAGTGATTTAATGCCAGGGCAGCAGGGACCAAGATAAAAGTGTTCCCCGGCTGTGGCATTATCTCTCTGACTAATGGAGCCCGGTGCTGGTTCCAAAAATACGAGGGACCCCTACGCTTTTTGTCCCCCTTATTTTTGGCACCAGGACCAGGCACAGAGCCTGGTGATGGTTGTTAAAATATGGGGGAACCCCAGTCAATTTTTTCCCCATATTTTTGCAACCAGGACCGGCTGACAGACCCCGAGGCTGGTTGTGCTTAGGAGGGGGGACCCCACGCAATTTTTTTCTTGATTTTTAACACTTTAATTTTTTTTAAAAAGGGTGCACAAAGAAGCCCTGCATGGATCTCACAGATCCGGCCGGGATTCCTTGTGTTTTGTCAGGCAGTGTTTTACTCATCACTTCCGTAAAACACTGCCTGACATTACGAATCACATCGACATCGGAAAAAACGAATGTGGAAAACTCTGCAGCTTAGTAACTGACAGTATCAGGATTCAAAAAGTTGCAGTAAAATGCACCCGATACCATTCGAGTTCAAACGGCCTTAAAAACGGCTAAAACACAAATATTAGTAAATTTTGGCCCAAGTGTACAGATAGGGGACAGGAACACTACATTTTCCTGTGCTGTGAACAGGCACTACCGGGTTGATTTATCAAGCAGTCAAAAAATGGTGCTGAAGTGGATGTGTAGAGAAGTTGCCCATAGCAACCAATTAGCTTTGAGGGAGCGTTTATTAAATATGTTCTATAAAACGGTAGGTATAAGCTGATTGGTTCTATGGGCAACTTGCCCTCTTCTTCAGGCATTTCATTGCTTGATATCCAGTGGTGCAAGTAGAAATATTTTCTTAGTGGTACTGAATGCCGGAAAATGGGCGTGGTTATGTGTTGTGAGGGGCGTCACCACATGCTGCTAGTGGGAGTGGCTACATGACACAGCACCTTTTTTTTAAAAATCTGGAGGCAAGGCTAATAATTTATAGTAATGCCTCCAGTGTAATAGAAATATATAGTGCTACCTCCAATATAATAGAAATATATTGTAATGCCTCCATTATAACAGGAAAATACAGCCACTGTCGCACTCCCAGTAACCCTGACAAAGAGGAGCCGTCCTGCTGCCAAGCACCATGGTCTTGTTGCTTTGTGGTACATTATAATTATGGTAATGGCAAAGTGTGTGGCAGGTGGTACTGCGTACCCGCTGCCATATTCTTAAGGGTACTCCGTACCCGAGCGTACCCGCATACTTGCACCGCTGTTGATATCAAAAAGTACAGGAAATGAGGTTGTGAGAGAAGAAAGAAAGTGATATCAAATAAGAGCTTTTTTGGGCTAAATGGAGAATATTTCCGAGTGGATTATAAAATCGATCAGAGCAGCTTCTATAGTAAATTTGGTTATGCATTTATGTGAAAAATAAACGACTGACTATTTTTTCTTTTGAGAAGGAGGTTAACATTGATTCTCTCTAAAATGTATTGGCTCTATTTACAGTACACCATTGCGGTCATTAAAAAAGATTTAGTGCACAATTTAAAGATAGTGCTTGCAAACATACTAAATGCACCGGTCTTTGATATACTAATGTATAAAGATCCTTTTTAGATCATTGCCATAGTTATAGGCAGGGGTGCAGCTAGAAGGCAGGGGTGGGGGGAAGGGGCAGACGGGACACGTGCCCCAGGTGAAGGAGAGTGCAGCAGGGAACCAGGAGCTGCAGCCGCAAGCCCAAGGAACAGGACGAACAGCGAGGCAATCAGTATATGGTTATCCCTCTCCCAGGGGCCATATGCTGCAGCAATAAGCCCCTATCTGTCTTTGTCTGGCCCCTCCTCCTTTACTGACATCAGACTTGGTGGGAACCAGTGCTTGATGAATGTTGCTGATTCCTGACACCTGAACGCTGTGTGGCAGCAACAGGAGGGGCAGGTGAGACCTCCAACAGGTAACTTAAACTACGGCGGGGAGGAAGGGGGGGTGTTAGAGTTAATTAAGAGTAAAAGTGTAGGGATTAATGCTGTAATGGGATTAATTAAGATGAAGGGTTTTTATGAGACAGAGGGAGGTAATTAGGGGGTTAATATTCATACATTTAATTTTTTTGTTGGGGCTAATTAATAATGGCGATAGTGAAGGAAATTATTGTATATGGTTAATTATATTAATTACATATGGAGTTTATATATTCTTCCTATGCTTGTGTGGGTTACCTCCCACAATCCACATTCCTCCCACAATCCAAAAATATACTGGTAAGTTAATTGGCTCCTGACAAAAATGAACAATAATGTGTGAGTGTGTGCGTGTACATGTGCTAAGGGCAGACTAGATCGACCAAGTGGTTCTTCTCTGCCATCAAAATTCTATGTTTTAATGAATGGTGATTGCTACGATTATGCTGTAGTAGTTAATAGTTTTTAAAGAAGGGTTAATTATTGATGAGGTAATGAAAATGTAGTGCAACTTAAAATACACTCTGCGTTGTAGGGCAGTGACACTTTCTGTATTACTGTATATGGTGGTCTCCTGGGCTGGACTGGGACTAAAAGTCAAAAGTCAGCCCATGCATTTAAAACGCACATTTAAAATGCCGGCGACGGCATCCGGCTCCTGGTGTCCTTCTGTTGGCTCCTTGAGTTGCTCCCAGCCTCTCCCAGTATGCACAATATGGCACTGAGTGGAGCGCCGGTAAGCGGAAGTGTTGCTCGGCTATTGGGTATCCTAATCCCTCCCCCAATGCCGCGGCGTCGCACCAGGAGGCCCTTCGCCTGCCAATCACCATTTAATTGCATCCTTCAGAGATGCGATGGCATGGTGAAGAGTCATGCATGTGCTCTATGGGGGTCATTCCGACCCGATCGCACGCTGCGCTTCTTCGCATCGTCCGCATTGCGCAGGCGGGTCATTGCCCATCGATGGATGTTGCCGGGCAGTGATGCCGCTAACGAAGAAAGCGGTCGCAGTGACGACCGCAAGAAGATTGACAGGAGGAAGGCGGAACCGGGCGTCAACTCACCGTTTTCTGGGCGTGGAGATCCAAACGCAGGCGTGTCAAGGTGTTTGGAGGGTGGATGTCTGACGTTAATTTCCAGGACCTGCAACGCTGGATTGATCGCACTGGGTAAGTAACTCTTACCCTTGTCTTGTTCTACACAAAACTTTTTTTGCATAGCAGGGCTGCACAAGCGATCGCAGCCTTGTTATGCAAAAATACACTCCCCCATAGGTGGCGTCTAGTTGATCGCATGGGCTGCAAAAAGTTGCAGCGTGCGATCAACTCAGAATAACCCCCTATGGCCACTGCGCGTGTGCAGTGCCTCTGAATGCAGCAGCTGCGTTCAACTCTGATATGGCCATATATCAATTACTGTATATGTGAATCTCTCAAGAATGTGAAATTGTATATTGGGAACCTTGCAGTACTAAAACAGTTAATGAAATATCTGCCGTGGTAAGCTAGCGCACTGGAAAGCAATTCAAGTGGCCAGTGATTGTGCCTTTTGATAAAAAAAATATATATATATATTTATATATCCGTTTGAGAAATTAGTCACAAAGGCTTCACTTTGATTTAGTGTCCTCTGCTGGCTCAAGAATATGAAGAGTTTAAAATAAAATAGCCACTGAGCCTAGCTGTAGTCAACAGGAAATTACATTTCAAAAGAAATAATTTCCTTGCTCGGAGTGATTTCTTGAAGTACTGTAGTGTTATGTATAATGAATGCAGCAATTGCTATTGTATCTTTTGTTTATTGTTGTCTACTGTAACGCTTTTATTTGCAGATTGTTTTAAAAGGGGTTGTACCTTATATTGGGTTAACTCACTGCTGGGTTTTTTAACGTAATTACCCAGCAGCCATAGGTGTTGTAAATATTTGGGATATGCCAGGTAATGTACTGGGTTGCGGAGCAGAGTGCGGCCACTATCTAGGGTTACCACGGGCAGTGTCAGGATGCCAATAACCCCCTTTCTGGTTGCTTCTCTCCACAACCCTTTTCCACCCAGCACCCAGCTCCAGCCCCTACAGTGTGTTTCTAGTTATTGTGGGTTGGCCCCTCCTCTGAGACCAGCCCTGTGCCCTTCTCGGCTCCCACTTCATATGTTCGTCACCTCTTCCCCCTCAGCTCCTCCTTCATCCTTTCTCCTAACTTGAAGAGGAGGACTGCATATGATTTATTGGGTGCGATTCACAGATGCATCTTCCAACTTGGAACCAACTGAGCATGTGTCTGATTCACAAAACTAGCTGCACACATGCACCGCACACTGGGGGTCCAGTGGCGCACGCAGGGGGGGTTTCCGAGCACCCAGAAACCCCCCTCCACAAAAAAAATTTTTTTTATTTTTTTTAGCTGCATGAGCATTATTAATGGCTGTCTAGCGTCATCTGCAGCCTGCTGTCTTCCTGGTGGCACTTGTAAGTGCAATAAAAGTTTACTTTATTTTAATTATAGTACATATATATATCCATGTGCATACATATATGTATATATATGTGTACTGTATGTGTGTGTACATATATATATATATGTATGCATGTTTAATATGCTATGTGTATATGTATGTGTACGTATATATATATATATATATATATGTAGATATATGTATATATTTATATATATATATATATATATATACACACACACACACACACACTAGTTTTACGGACCCAGCATATACTGGGTCACCTCAGTCCCCACCCCCGTGATTGGCTCCGCCCAGTTCTGGAAACCCCCCCATGCAAATCCTGCGTTTGCCACTGGGGTCATTCCGAGTTGAATTTAGCACAGCTATGATCGTTAACTCAGACATGCGGGGGGATGCCCAGCACAGGGCTAGTCCGCCCCGCTTGTCAGTGCCGGCCCCCCGCACAAATACAAAAGCATCGCACTGAGGTGATGCCTTTGTATTTGAGGAGTAACTCCCAGCCAGCGCAGCTCCTGCGGCTGGCCGGGAGTTGCTCATCGCTCTAGCTGGCCGCAGCGGCATGGTGACACATCACGCAGCCGCCGCGGCCCGCCGCCCCAACGGTCCAGCCACGCTTGCGTTGGCCGGACCGCTCCCCCTAAACGGCGGCTTAACGCCGCCGTTCAGCCCCCTCCCACCTAGCGACCGCCTCTGTCTCAGAGGCGATCGCTAGGTAACGAAAGCTGCCATGCGCCGGCGCACTGCGGCGCCAGCGCATGCGCAGTTCCGACCCGATCGCTGCACTGCGACAAACTGCAGCGAGCGATCGGGTCGGAATGAGCCCCACTGTGAGCACAGAAAGTGGAAGGAAGGCAGATTATGGATATGCTTATTGCCAACTATATTTTGTTTTTAAATACCACAAAATTGTAACCTTCAGTTAGGTGTTCATGTACAAAACAGTGTAAAGAGAGAATTTCCCCTTTAATTAGTGTACATGTGATACATTTGGTCAAATAGGAAGTTCTGTTCAATTTTGAATTCGATTTGCATTTGATTTCAATGGGGATTTGAGGTTCGATTTTGGAAGGGATGTCATAAACTGAATACAAAATCCCTTCTAAAAATCATCCAAAATCGAATTCGATTCAAACATCAAAAGCAAAATCGATTTTTAATAAATTAAGGATTTTTTCAGGGATTTTGCAGTTTGATCAGAATCGATTTCAGTCGTTTTTTGTACTCATAAAAATGAATCCCAAATCGAACATTAGTAAATATACCCCCTTCTGTCAGATGCCGCAGAACAGGACCCGGCCAGTGCCACAATGAGATCTCAAATAGACCACAGTGTGGCACTGTGTAAACTTGAAATCCCATCGTCCTGTCATCCAGCTCAACCGCAGCATACTGCGGTTGGATCCGGTGGCTGCAGCACCACCGCATATGTGTAGACGGCCGCATAGGAGTCCTTGTGAAGACTCCGGCCAAGCGGGTCTCGCTGTACTGCTATGTGTGGCCCCAGCCTTAGGTCTCTAGTACAACTAGTTCTCCCATTCACCTTCACTGACCACTGTGCTATTCCCATCCAAGTTGATGTTGTCAGCCTCCTGTATGGAAGGCCAACTGGTGACCTGACACCTCTCTCCTTCTCAGCTTCTTCAATAGTCAATACCTCACTTGCTCTCCACGAGTACTTCCACCTTAATAAATCCCTGACATCCCCAACGGTCTTCTGGGAAGACCATTAGATCTAGTGTTATGGTAACCTCATCCACATTGCAGCCACGAAATATAAAGTGGAGAAATCGCTTAATGAGTGCTTGGTATCTCTCATCTCCACTTGCTTCTCCAACATCAAGGGTAATCACTCCTTGATACCTGAAAAATCTATTGGTTATCCAGGGTCACTTTAACATGGTTTAGTCCAGAAAACCTGCTAAATCCCTTAAATGGTTTGGTTACATTAACTTGATGAAAATGAATGCCTCCAACATTTAATTCATCGTTTTCAAATTCTCCCCCATGAGAATCCCAGAGCTAATCCTTTCCTGGCTTTAAAAGATAACTGTGAAATATATCTGAGTTAATGGATCCAAGCTTACATTCTTCAGTGATCCTCTATGATAAGTGGCCAGGGCATAACCAATGTTTGTTAATACTGTTACTCAGCAAGACTTGCCCAATATGTGCGATGGCATTTGCGGCAAGACACCAAGGTTTGGTTCGATAAATAGACTGCAGTGTTTGATGGTTTTACCATTTGTTCACTCCTCTGGTTATACCTACATTGGCCCTCACAAGACCACTCACAACCATTACGTACTGGAGTAAAATGGCTAATTTGTCTCCCTTAGTTGTCCTGCTGTGGGCCATACCCAATTTCCTTCCATGTCAATGGCTTGGACTAAAGCCTGATTTTTACTCCTGAACTCTCCTCAAAACTGTGATCTTCCCTTCATATGAGGACTGGGTTTACTAGGAAGCAGTTTCAACTGTACCTCTAGATCAGATATTTTTTCCATTTAGAGTAATCATACTGTATCTTTGATGCAGACCAGGTTTGGAGATTGAGCGACATCACTTCCTCCAATGGCTTCATATCCATTTTCTATAATAGTCTATGCTGTGTCACTGGTGCCAAGAGGGTTTCATTCCAAACTAAAGGGTCTATGCCTAATTCAGAGTTGATCACAGCAATACATTTGTTACCACTAAGTGGGTATGATTTAGGAGTTAGACCAAGAAAAATAGGCTTGCATTTTTGAAGGTGTTGCTAGATCATCTCCATTAAAGAAAATGCTTACACATTGCTTTACCGCTGGTACTATGGTGGTCATTCCGAGTTGTTCGCTCGCTAGCTGCTTTTAGCAGCATTGCAAACGCTAGGCCACCGCCCTCTGGGAGTGTATCTTAGCTTAGCAGAATAGTGAACGAAAGATTAGCAGAATTGCTACTAAATATTTTCTTGCAGTTTCTGAGTAGCTCCAGACCTACTCCTAGATTGCGATCAGCTCGGTCTGATTAGTTCCTGGTTTGACGTCACAAACACGCCCTGCGTTCGGCCAGCCACTCCCCCGTTTCTCCAGCCACTCCTGCGTTTTTCCCTGACACGCCTGCGTTTTTTAGCACACTCCCGAAAAACGCTCAGTTACCACCCAGAAACACCCCTTTCCTGTCAATTACTCACCAATCAGCAGTGCGACTGAAAAGCGCCGCACAAACAACTGCAAAACTGCTAAGTTTTTTGTAAAATAACTAAGCGCATGCGTGCTGCGTACCATGCGCATGCGCATTTAGCAACAAAACGCAGCATAGCGAAAATCAGCAACAAGCGAACAACTCTGAATGATCACCTATATCCCCACTTTGCTCCATAGTATCTACCCTTATACCTCAGATGTCTGTTGGAGGATTATAATCAGCAATTATCTTTTTTGCATGTCTGGTTGAGCTGCCTCAAATTCCAACTGTAAGGAGCTCATTACACTGGCCTCCCAGATTCTCCAGCCCCTCCATATATCAGACTATCCTAAATACTTCTACAAATTATTCCACCATATTATGAGTGCTACTACAGTACACTGTCACCTCAGCTTGAAAAAAGGTATGGTACATTTCCCACATTAAATATATTCAAAGGAGCTCATCTGCTGCTCTTCAAAATGCATGGACCCTCTGGACCTCTTGGCATAACAATTCTATACTTGACCCCTAATCTGTTGGGGCCTATGTGTCCTGCTCAGAAATAACTTTGTGGCTCCCTCACATCCACCCTTTTTCTTCATTCCCTGCTGATCGCTTTCAACACGCCCCAAACGTCCCCTTCTCCTCCTCACATGGAAAATTGCAATACAGGTGCCATCTTCTGATTATATTGTTTATTAGCAGTTACCTATTACTGTTTCTTATTTGGTTGGACTGTGTCCTGTTACTCTTATTATGTTATTGCAACTTCGTAACTTGTGATTCCTTTAGTGCTTTCAATAAATACATTTCAAATGTCGAGAAGAGGAAAAAGTAAGGGAAATATAAGATATCATCGTAATACATGAAAGAAGGATCCTTGGTGAAAATGTGGTGCTGTAGAAATAACGGATAAAACGGGATGTAGTTATGTGACCAGTGGTCAGAAGGCTGACGGTCACAATACCGATGCCTGCATACCGACCCCTCAAAATCTCGACAGTCGGCATGCCAACTAACCGGGACTATTCCCACTTTATCGCTCTGGCCCACCTGCCGCCATTCTAAAGAGCGTGATCCTGGCATTGGTATGGTGCCCGGCGGGATCCCAAACGCCGGTCACCCATACCCAACCCGATAAAACTATGTGAGAAGAGATCAAGGGAGTTTTTATTATTAATTGAACTCCATGTCCTTTTTTAATTTCACTTGTCTAATGTAATCATTAAGGTCCGACTGTAAAAATGTTATTGCTGTAGGAATTGACCTAATTTCTATGGTAAACCGGCTTACAGAGGTTACCATTTTGTACAGTTCCATTGTTTATTCTCTTCCCCAGAATCTATTTATCTTCTCCAAAACACTTTTGTCAGTGTTACTGAATGGGATAATCCTCTTTCAATGGTGTGACATCATAGGAAGGGGAAGGTTATGATACCATTGCAAGCATGGCCAGCTCTGAAAGTGGCTGAAAATATTTATTAACAATATCTTATATAGCACAGAATATTCCGTTGTGCTTTACAATGACAAAGACCAGGCACATTTGTGATACAACTTCATTATTTTGGTTATAGCCTTATACAGTTCACTATGGTGTATATAAACACATAAGGAGCAATTTGTTCAGTTTGTGGGCTAATACAACGCAGGATATGCAGGCAAAAACATAGACTGTATGTACCGTACTGGTCAGAAATCTGTGCAGCAGCTCACAGGGCACTGCTGACTTGGCCATAGGAAATGCTTGAAATTGGTAACTCATTTAAAGAACTAGACTTTCCTGGGTCTTTGAAGTATACACTCATCTATAGAAACTGGGCTACTTGAAACCAACATCATGTACATCTTTTATTTGTTTATTTTTAAAAGAAAATAAATAAATAAATAAATAAAGGTCCATACACATTAGACGATGTCGCTCTATAAGCGACGTCATCTAGTGTTTCCCCTCCCGGGCCGGCCGGTCGGCGGCCGACTGTACACACTGAGCGATATGACCGCTCATATCGCTCAGTGATGTCACGCCTCCACCGGCCGTGCACGCAGCTCCTGGATGATGACAGTCCAGATTGAGCATGCATGCACTGCCGACAGCGACGATCGTTGCCGACCCACGGAGACACGCATCGGTCGTCGCTGGCGGCATACACACTTGACGATAAAATGAGTGACGTCACTCATTTTATCGGCAAGTGTGTATGGGCCTTAAGCATTCAGCACAAGTATTCTTATGCTGGGTACACAATGGTAGATATACAGTATTTGCAGATCAATTGATCTTCAGATATATCTATAGCCGGATCAGGCAGTGTGTTGTACATACACACTGCCCGATCCGTCGTGACTGACATCACAAACTGGGTGGGCATTAACATGCGCCGGCCCAGTTCAGCCGTCAATCACCGCCGGCTGCTACAGCATGTCCGCACGCACACACACAACGATGCACCAATATACCTGCAGATTATCGCGTGTGCTGCAGGGCCGATGCAATATCTCTGTGAACGATGGCATTCACAGAGATATCGTTGGTACACACCGGACAACGGCCCAGCGATATATCGGCCGTTAAATACAACGGCCGATATATCGACCAGTGTATGTACCTAGCACAAACCCAGGTTTGGTTACGTTTGTTTTCTGGCGCAGGGCTTGTTCTCTGACCTTCTTTATGGAAGTGATCGCACTGTATGGAACTGAAACCAATCCACTTATCTAAATGACACTGTCATGTTAATCAAATATATCATGCCACATTACCTTCAACTAGTTCAGAAATTTTGTCTGGAAATCAATTGCATTGTGGGCTGAAGTGTTCTACTTTCCTATGTCACTGCTGATTATTTTATAATTACTTTCAGCTTCTGTACAGTGCTACAACTTTCAAGAACAAAATCAATACAGATTTTGTTGTCGAAATGCTGCCAGCAAGTAATAGGATCAGTGGATTCTCATCATGGGAGTTTTCAAATTAGTGGACCTGATAGACTTAATCTATATTTGCACGGACCTAAGTACTAAGCTGTTTATCAGGTTACTGAATACAGAATAGTTTACGTCCCGCATTCAACATTTTCATTTGTGCTGCATTCATAAATGTAATCACAAGTGTGACGTACTGTATCCTGGGAGACTTATGAGTGGGTTTAAAACCAGTTTTTACATTGAAGTACAATATAATTGTCAATAATCCTGGGATATATAATGTTTTAATGACCATGCTTGCTGTGGTAAATAAAATTACATTTATAGGCCATGTCAGAACCAGCATGTCGGACCATATAATATAATATAGAGGCTCTATGAGGGTCATTCAGGTGCAGTATGCTATGTTATTATAACATACCTCCTAACATATGTGCCCTCTCATGCGGGACTATGCAGCTCCCGAAAAGGGGGCATGGCTTCACGGGACAACTGCAGTGCCACGTCCCAGCTTTCCATTACTATGGAAGCCTACCCAGTGCTCTATGGGCTGCTGGCATGCCCCCTGTCCCCGTGAATCTATTCACCACTGCTGCAGCTAGTGATTGGTGACTGCTAACTGCCCCCCCCCCCCTCCACACACACAAACACAGCAGAACACTGTGGCCCACGGGAGGGGCAGCGAGACAGTCCCAAAAAAACGGGACTGTCCCACGCAAATGTCTGGACAGTTGGGAGGTATGTGGTAGCGCAGTATGTAAATGCAGCAGGGAGATGTCTATTACATGCAGATGCCTCCTGCGGTACTAGTGCTCCGGGCTGCATCCTAGGGCACAGCAGTGAAACAAAAGCACCCTCCCACCGGGAGCGCGCAGTCCTTGATACACACTGAGTGATGTAAGCGATATGTCACTCTAAAATGGCATTTTGGCACAACATCACTCCAGTGTGTACTCAGCTTTAGGTTCATTCTAGACTAGTTGCCCACAGACTGCACTTATATGCCTACAAAAACAAACAAGTTGAGCAACCTAATAAATCCAGATGGATGATGTATCTAACCATATAGGAGATCATGCTCCAACTGCTCTCTGATCTATGTTTCTATATTGGCAATGCTGTATATACGGATGTATGTGTAAGGTTGAATCTGGCAGAGAGCCTGCTGTTGGTTTGTTGGCCAAACACAGATACATTTGGATGTTCTGGTCACTAATGAATTCTCAAAGGACATTGAAGGGCCGTGGGGATTGTAACAAAGGCCTTTGTAGCATAGGTTTAGAGCCGTCCCTAACCAATATGATGCCCTAGGCAAGATTTTGGGTGGTGTGCCCTAGCACCGCCGCTAGTTCAGCCTCTAACCCTGTACCCCTCCCAGCACCATCACCCATAGCAGTCCCTATTTTGATGTTCCTACCCCCTATATTTTAAATAGGAACAGTGCACACATTCAGTGCACAGCCCAAGGGGCATGTTCTACACAATAGTACTGCAACTTTATTTACATTCTACCATGCAATATCCCTTATTCACGTTAAATCACACAGTATTACCACTTTACTTTTTAAACGTACTCTTCACAGTAGTGCTCCTTATTCACATTACACCACACTATATTGCTCTTTATTCACATTACACCACACAGTAGTGCCCTTTCTATACATTACGCCACACAGTACAGCACCTTATACACATAATGTCACATATTAGTAATGCATTTATACACATAATACCACACAGTAAATGCCCCTTACACATGACACACATTATTAATGTCCTTATAAACATAATGCCCCTTACACATTATGCCAACCTTTATTAATACCCTTGTACACATAATGCCCCTTACACATATGCCGCACATTATTAATGCATTTATGCACATGACACGCATAATGTCCCTTACACATATGCCGAACACTATTGCACAACCAACCCACTCACACACAGCACTAACACTGTGACCTCTGCCTCTGCTTGGATACAAATGTGTCCTTATACATCTTGCCTCAATGCGCCATGCAGCAGGAGATGCCTGGCGTGAGTCAGCTGGCAGCTCTGCTAACGTCTGGCGTCTTTTTTTGATGAAAATGCATCTTATTTGCATTACTATGTGGCTAGGATGAACAAGCAACGTCTGCTGATTAAAATGATATGTGGCATGCCTATATACTGTGTGCGACTGTGGTTGTATCTGCATATGAAATGCTACACACAGAATATAGGCATGGCACTTATCATTTTAATCAGCAGAAGCTGCTTGTGCCCCTAGGCATACAGAATGCCCTAGGTATTTGTCAGGTTTGCCTATGCCTCTGGCTGGCTCTGCATAGGCTGAGTAAAGTTCAACTGAAAAGACATGCAGAGTAAGACACAGACACATGGGAGAGCTGTGTTATTTGCTGGTAGGTGCTTAAAGATGCTGAGTCTGCAGAAGTAACAAAGCACTTGTGATTGGCTGTTTGCACCTGAGTAAGTTTCAGTGTTCGTTTTTTAACCTAATTTTTTGGGGGGTAGTTTGTTTTTCCATTAATTTCGGTTTTCTCTGCTGTATTAAGTTACTGTAGTTTTTGAAGTTTTATTGATGCCTAATGATGAATGTGTATTTGCAAGCAAGACAACTGGCTACACAGTATATAGATGGGTGTATGATGAATGGAGTAAACCAGGCACATTATGCTACTGGTGTCAATCTGTACGTGTCTTGAGATAGTTGCAGCTTTGTATACTGCAACTTGCAATAGCTGAGTTTTGAATTGAACATAAATTGCGCCACCTCTGCATCTACCTTAGGAAAGTAAATAGTGCATATTGAGAAGAAGTCTGATACAGTATAAGCACATAATGACTTAGTGAAAATTGGCAATTCACCGCAGGAGGAAATAAAAAGATAGCTTGATAAACTCCTAACCCACTGAGATTGCTCTAGGAGAATAATAGGCACTGCAGACCAAGTAACATTTTTATGCATCCCAAATTTGATTACATTTTGACATCTTTCCCGATCATCTGTTCATAGACAGAACAAAGGCTACCTAAGCCAAAGCCTGCTCATGCCTTTCCAGTAC
Source organism: Pseudophryne corroboree (assembly GCF_028390025.1). Taxonomy (NCBI): domain Eukaryota; kingdom Metazoa; phylum Chordata; class Amphibia; order Anura; family Myobatrachidae; genus Pseudophryne; species Pseudophryne corroboree. The sequence continues at coordinate 824,280,282 of NC_086447.1, forward strand.
CTTTCCATCGCCTCTGAGTAATGTCAGATCTGTGCAGTGTTCAGAAGACGTACATTTCTATACAGTTACATTACATTTCATCCAGTCACCTCCTACCGAAGACTTTAAAGCATAATTTTTTTCTTTTTCTTGCTTCACAAGTAGATTTGCTCTTAAAGGATATAAACTACATACGTTGGCATGTTGTTATTATTCTTACTGTTCCAGCATGGTGTGCATAGTGGCTAGTATTACTACCTCACAACCCTACATTTAATTCCTGAACAGGCACTACCTGTGTGGGGTCTGTGTGCGCTCCCCATGTTTGCATTGGTTTCCTCTGGATGCTCTGGTTTCCTTCCACCCGCACAACCTGGTCTGTTTACTGTACTATTTTATATGTAACTATAGTTTAACTATTATGACCCAGGTATTATGTTTATAGTCTAAATGACAGCTACAATCCATGCTGTTACTAAAATACAATAATTTTAAATGCTATATCTTGGATATCTTTTTCAGTTAGAAATTTATCTAAACCATTATTAAACATAATGACTGAGTCCACCATTACTACCTTCTCTGGCAGAGAGTTCCAAATCCTAACTGCCCTTACTGTGAAGAACCCCTTCCTTCGCTGGATATGAAATTTCCTCTCCTCTAACCTCAGAGGGTGCCCACATGTCCTGTGTAGAGATCTCTCAATAAACCAATCGCCTGATAGCTCCATGTATTGTCCTTTCATATCTCCTCTAAGACACCTCTTTTCTAGTGTAAACATACACTGGTGGCCAAAATTGCAGACACTTTTTGAAATTTGAACGTTTTTCAACTTCTAATGCTTATAAAAGCTGTTACACTTCATGCAGTGCAATGATTCATATATGAAGTGAAAGGAAATTTAATGCTGAATTCAACACAATATACAGAGGCCAAATATTTGCATTACAATGGAAGTTATGCAGTGAAAACACTTAGGGTGAAAATCCCTGTGTACTTATGATGTCACTGTCCTATATTTCGTTGGGTATCCTTTATTTTTCAAGACAGCAGCACAGTGACGTGGCATTGAGCCAACCAATGTTTGGAGCTCTTCCTTTATTATGTGGTGCCATGAGACAATTACAGCCTCAATTAATTCTCTTTTCTTGGATGGACTCCTCAGATGTACCAGTTTTTTCAAACGGAACCACAAATGTTCTATGGGGTTCAGGTCTGGGCTGTTTCCTGGCCATCCCGGCACCTGTATGTCATTCTCCATGAACCACTGTTTGCATATCCGCGCAATGTGGCAGGGAGCTGAATCCTGCTGGAAAAAAAATGGGGCATTATCTGGAAAAAGATCCCTGATAGAAGGTAGAAGTTTTCGTTGTAGGATGGTGTCAATGTACTTTCCACTGTTCAGTGTGCCATCTATGACATGAAGGCGGCCAACAGCACCTGCTGGCATACATGCCTAGATCATAACACTTGTAGGATTCTTTGTTTTCGCTTGAATGCAATCTGGATGTACCTTTTCCCCGATGCCACGTCTCACATATTTTCTCCCATAACCACCAGATATCGATATCTTAGTTTCGTCACCCCATATCACTTGTTTCCACTGACCATCTGTCCATGGAATGTGTTCTTTTGCCCACTGTATTCGTTTCTGCTGCGGCTTTTTATTCAGGAATGGCTTTTTTACGGAGAATCCAACCTTTTATGCCAACCTCCGTTAGTCTTCTCCATACCGTTCTTGCATTGACAAAAACACCAGTTGCACTCAGTTCACTGCTAATGGCCGCAGATGACATCCATCTGTCCCTGCCACAAATTTGTTTTATTCTCCTATCATCAACAGCTGTTGTGCACCTTTTCCTGCCTTTTCCTTCCTTGTTTTGTATATATTGTGTTTCCGGATAGCGTAAACAAAACTTTCGTACTCCTGATGTTGTCACATTCCCACCAACTTCTCTCGCAATTGCTACATACGAAAGACCATTTTCACATAACACCACAATCCTGGATCTCTTCCTGGGTGACCAGTCACCACTTTGCCTGGACGACATTGGTGTATTTATTTTGTACACCGTCAATAGCACTAAACAATACACACAAACATCCAACCGTAATTGCACTTCAGTAACCAACTTTATTCTACAAACTGAAACAGCCAAACTGACCTTTCCCAACTTTGAACATGACCTTGCACCTGCTCATAAACGACAGCTGATTGGACCTCAGAATGACGATTGTGATTGGCTGGTAGTAACTGTTACTACTATCCGCTTCTTGAATCTCACGCATCTGTGCTTCTTTGTCTGACTGAAAGTAGAATAATTTCCCTTGTAATGCAAATATTTGACCTCTGTTTATTGTGTTGAATTCAGCATTAAATTTCCTTTCATTTGTTATATGAGTCATTGCACTGCGTGAAGTGAAACAGTTTTTATAAGCATTCAAGGTTTAAAAATATTCAAATTTAAAAAATGCAATTTTGGCCACCACTGTATCTAACCTAGTAAACCTTTCCTCATAATCCAGTGCCTCTAACCCCTTTATCAATTTGGTATTTCTTCTCTGAACCCTATCGAGTTCCAACATAGATTTTTTTATAGTGTGATGCCCAGAACTGTACACAATATTGAAGGTGTGGCCGTACTTGGTTATACAGTGGCAGGATTACGCTCTCATCCCTTGTCTCAATTCCCCGTTTTATGCATGCTAGCACTTTATTTGCCTTTGTTGCTGCACTTTGACATTGTGTACTGCTACTAAGTTATTATCAATGAACACCCCCAAATCTTATGTATCCTTATGTATGAGCAATATCTTTTTCTTTAATGCTTGAGAGAAAAAGGAAAAAGGTTAATTCCCCTCTCATTGCATCTAATTAGGAGGGGTGTGGTATGGCACATAGACAGTTAAAAGATAGACAGTCATTAGGCAGACACCATATGGCCGACAGTCAAAAGTCAGGAAGGGTCAAAAGTCGACCGGGTCAAAAGTCAAACAGTCAAAAGTCCGACAGGGTCAAAAGTCAGACAGTCAAAAGTCAGACAGGGTCATAAGTTAGACAAAATTTTTTTGTTTTTTTGTTTTTTTGTGTTTTTAAACATTTTAACCCAAATTTGGTGAAATTCAGGTGAAATTCGGCCCCTTGTGGGCTTGCTACGCTCGCCACGCATCGGGCTTGGTGTCTCGCTTTGCTCGCCACATCATTAATAAAAGGTAATAGTTTGTGACATGGATAGTAAATGAGGCAAAAGTTGTAAAAAACACAGAAAAAAACAAAAAACATTTTTTGTGTGTGTCTGACTTATGACCCTGTCTGACTTTTGACCCTGTCGGACTTTTGACTGTCGACCATATGGTGTCTACCTAATGACTGTCTATCTTTTACCTGTCTATCTATAGACTGGAACTCATTAGGAGAGAGTGTGTCTGGAAAGAGTAGATTGGTGTAAAAGTTCTAGTTTTTGGAGTTGGCTGGAAATAGGATTTTTCTTATTGCTTTCCATTTATGGTTGGAGGAATTCTATATTATATAATAAATTATCTCTAATTACTGCATCCCGTTATGAGATATTACTAATTTGTGGTTCAAGAAAAAGAGTTCTACTAAGTTTTGTGTTTAGATCTTGTAGCAATGGCTCATTAAACTGACAAGAGAATGTGGGGGAAACACAATGAGGTCTATCACTACAGGAAGATAACCGGATCAGGTAAATAGAATTATATGCGTGTTCTGAAACTAGCATTCTGAACAAACATTTCATAATGAATTCAGATGTGTATAGTGTAAATTAGGGAATAAAAGGTAAAGTCTCATCCCATTATGGGCCAGATTTAACAATGAGTTATATTCTTGTGAATGCTATGAATGTTAAACGAGCGGCCTACCAATCAGCTCCTGTAGTAACTGTGATTTTTCAAACACATGACAGAAGCTGATTGGCTGGAACACCATTCAACAGCCATTTTAGTGATGTCCAACAATAGGTTCCTGTCCAAATCCTGCCCCTGGCCTGGTGGTCTATAGATCACCCCAATGCGAATAATGTCCTTCTCCCCGGTTTCTATGGTGACCCAAAGGGCCTCAGTTTTGTCTTCAATATTTTGTCTTAAAGTTACATTTATGCTTTTTTTCACATACATTGCTGCCCCTCCTCCTATTCTTCCTATTCTATCCTTCCTAAATAAATTGTATCCTGGTATAGCTATGTCCCAGCACATTGTATTGGTATTTTACTAAAATTAGGATTTTTAACTACCCTATTAGCGCCCGGCATTTGCATTTGTGTTTTGTACTAAAATAATGTGAAAAGTGAGTGAAAACACCCTTTTCCACTTTTTTTTTTGTAGTAAAAATAATGTTAATAAATATGCCCCTTAGACTGTATATGGGACTATTTAAAACATTGACATTAAACAATATTTTAGTAGTCATTTACATGTAAACAGATTGGTATAGAAGAAATTCTGAAAGAAAATGGATTTCATATTCCAATAAGTAAATATATTTAAAGATAGCAGCTTGTTAGAGAAAGTACAAGGAGGGAAAATTACAAAGAGGTGAAGGGGCTAAGAAATGACTTATCACACCCAGGGCCATCAAAGGGCTGGGAGAAATGAATTCTTAGCAATAAGCAGAGCTGTCACGCTGGCTGCTAAATGAACTGGCTGCCAGTACAGGTTTTCTGTGCCAAGTACTAATAAACACTACAAATATACAGCTACGCACAGTAAAAATTTTAAAAAATAAATGACACGGAGTAATCTTATTTTTTTTTTTTCAATAATACAAGTTATCACTCAAACGTTAATTTGCTCAGTGACTAAAACAGGCTAAAGAACATTTTAAAGTGTTTGGTAGTTTAAATGTTAACTAAAAACTGGAATAGATAGAAAAGTCTGCCGATGTCAACTACATCCTGGAAGGTAATGATTAGAGTTAGTGGTGCAGGAATATACTCATTTTGTACAAGGTTACAGCGTTCTGCACCGCTGGTTGTTCTGTATTACTTCAGTTTTTTGTTTTGTCTTTTTAATATTAACTACTTTTAAGCCCATTTTTTTTTTCAACAATGGCAGAAGGATATTTTCCCTACGCTCTGTTTCGCCCCCCTCTCCCATTCTTCTGGACTTTATAAGTGTTGGAATTGGGACAAACAATTCATACTGGGGCTAATTCAGACTTGATCGTAGATGTGCTAAATTTAGCACACCTACGATCACTTTCACAGACATGCGTGGGGACGCCCTGCACAGTGCTATTCCGCCCCGCACGTCTGGCTCTACCCCCCCCCCCACCCCACCCCAACACACACACGCTCAGGTACAAAAACATAGCATGGTAGCGATGCTTTTGTACCTGAAGAGTAGCTCCCTACCAGCACAGCTCCTGCGCTCTGGCAGGGAGCTACCCTTCGCTCTCCGGATTGCAGCGGCTGCGTGTGACGTTGCACGGTCCGTGCACGCCTACATTGCCAGGATTGCGCCCACAAGATGGGGGCCCAATGCCGCCAGCCCGCCCCCTCCCACCCAGCGAACGCCTCTGCCTGTCAATCACACACAGGCGATCGCTGGGCTGAGATGCCGATCGCATCTCTGGCATGCCCAAGCGCACTGCGGCACCTGCGCATGCGCAGTTCAGACCTGATCGCCCGATGTGCGAAAAACGCACAGCAGCGATCAGGTCTGAATGAGCCCCACAGTATGTGAGAAGGGAGAGCGATCATGCATCACATTAGCGTGACCAGTGATTTTGACCATGGAATGATTATTGGTGCCAGACAGGGTATTTGAGTTACTCAGAAGCTGCTGATCTCCTGGGATTTCCACAAGCAACGATCTCTAGAGTTTAGAGAGAATGGTGGAGTAGGGGAGAGTCATTTGTGTTGAGTAAGCCTGCGGTGTGAATGCAGTTTAAGCAGCTGGACACAGCTTGAAACCGTGTTTAATAACCCAGGTAGGAACAGGGATTACTTGGTGTGAAAGGGGTATTACTAGTAACTGCATCCTTCATGTGGTCAGCGAAGACTTTGGGGGTCATTCCGACCTGTTCGCACGCAGCGGTTCTTTGCTGCCGTGCGAAAGGGTCGGGACTGCGGCTGCACGGTGCCCGCAATGCACATGTGCGTCACTGCCCGGCGACGACCAGTGACGCCGCCAGTGCAGAAAGTGATTGCAGCGGCAGTCACATGAAGACTGACAGGCGGGAGGCATTCCGGGCATCAACTGATCGTTTTCAAGTGTGGTGAGGTGTACGCAGGCGGATCCAGGCGTTTGGAGGGCAGATGTCTGACGTCAATCCCGGGAACATCGCTGCTGGATCCGTCGCACAGGGTAAGTAACTCTTGCCCTGGTCTTGTTTTGCAGGAAACTTTTTTTGCATAGCTTGGCTGCACAAGCGATCGCAGCCCTGCTATGCTAAAATACACTCCCCCATAGGCAGCGTCAAGATGATCTCACGAGCAGCAAAAAGATGCTACGTGCGATCAACTCAGAATGAGGGCCACTGTTGGGTACTGATTTAAGCTGAAGTCAGTAATATTTTACAAAAAAATGTTATCTATGATTTTTTGCAGTTGGATTGTATATTATTTTCCTTCTGTACTCTGTACTGGTACTTATTAAACACGGTACTGTTGCTTAATTAATACTAAATATATGACTTAATAAATACATAATATAATATATATAGTGAAAAACATGTTGTTCATTCGGAATGCAGTCAAAATACCAGCTGACAGGATCCCGGCGTTGGGGAGACCGACACCGGAATCCCGACACACGCTCGGTATTCCCACTCGGTTAGTGGGTCCACGCCACCAACCAAGTGGGAATAGAACCTGTGGTGAGGGGACTCGCTTCCTCTGTGCTGGGATTCCGACAGATGGGATGCCGCTGTCGGTATAATGACAGCCGGCATATCATATGTATCCCGTTCATTCCATATGGTTTCATCCAGTGATAAAAACATAGTATTGTAATTCAGAATATAATGTACAGGTCCATCTACATTTGTATGCTTATTTCTTTTATGTTTTAAATAAATAAATAAATAAAAAATAAATATGTCTTACCAAAAGCCCAGGTGCTTTTGAATTCTTTGAAGTCAATCCAATTACCGGCAAAGGGGGGCGAATTGCCGTTGTAGCGGCGTGTAAATGCCGGCAACGGCACCACAATTCATCCCCCTCGCGGTCCGATCTCACCCCAGACCAGCAGATATTTGGACCCAGCCCCATGGGGCTGTGAACCAAAATCTGCGAGTTTATTGGTATGGTAAGTGCAGCATACAGCCGCACTTACTAGCGCAGAGATGGAGTAGCGGGTAATTGGATTGACCCCTTATATTATATGACTCCCTACCACCAGGGCTGCCATCACAAATTGTAACAACAAAGCATCCAGGGCCCCTTAATATTCTCCCACATCACAAACACATACTTACAGACGGTATCCGGTCTCTAGGTTGAACACACTTAGGTCGACAGTCCCTAGGTCGACCACTATTGGTCGACATGCAGTAGGTTGACAGGGTTTCTAAGTTGACATGGTCACTTCTAGGTCGATATGACAAAAGGCCAACATTAGTATTTCACTATTTTTTTTTAATTTTTTGAACTTTTTCATACTTTACGATTCATGTGGACTACAATTGGGAACGGTAATCTGTGCCGAGCGCAGCGGTAGCAGATTGAGGCACCTTGCCCGAAGCATGGTGAGCGAAGTGAGCCATGCGAGGGGACACAGTACACTAATTGGGGTTCACGGTCACTCTACGAAGAAAACGACACAATTTTTTAAAGAAAACCTCATGTTGACCTTTTGTCATGTCGACCATGCCCACGTCGACCTAATGCTTGTGTCGACCTATTTCAGGTTTCGACTTAGTTACTGTCGACCAAAAAACAAACACGACACAGCTGTAGCATGAGTATTCAAAGTAATAAATCTATAGCAAATAGCAGTATGTGACCTTCGCTTAAGAGTCATTATAATATTTAATCACCTGTGCATAGAAGGGAAAATATAGCCATACGGGGTGCAGGATGCATGACAGATCACAATTTGAATGCATTGTATCTCGCCACTCTTCACAAGCATAACAACGTTTAATAACTCTATGCGCTTGAAGATTATCGCAAAGGACAGCTCTCCTAGTAAGAGCTGTCCTTTGCAATAGAATGAGTTCAGGATTTAGGACCCAAAAGTTCTGTTGCACATGCAACATCGGGGGGTGCTGGGAGGGATCCAATTGGATCCCTCTCAGGGGGAATCATGGAAAGCCCATAGGTGTCTATAGGACAACTAAAGGATGGCACTTCCCACCGGGGACGGACTGGGGCCTTAATTCGGCCCTGGCAATCGTGAACATGCGCGCGTGCATCACGGGGGGCGTGCACGCGTCACGACATATGGGGGCGTGCCGCGAATCATGATGACAGTTGCTGGGGGCGCGCCGCGGGTCCGGGGGCAAGGACTCGCGGCGCGCCCCCATTTCCATGGAAACAATGGAACCAGAGAGCCGGAAGCTGCGCTGTGTGCGGCTTTCCCGGCTCTCTGAGTGACCGATTCGGCCCACCTGCCCATCGGCCCTTCTGGCATGTGCCAGAAGTGTCAGATGGCCAGTCCGCCCATGCTTCCCACCCTATCCACGCGCTAGAATCTGTCGTATTTTCCAGAGCTTGGTGCACATGCACTAAGGGTCCAAACTAGTGATGTGCACCGGACATTTTTCGGGTTTTGTGTTTTGGTTTTGGATTCGGTTCCGCGGCCGTGTTTTGGATTCGGACGCGTTTTGGCAAAACCTCCCTGAAAATTTTTTGTCGGATTCGGGTGTGTTTTGGATTCGGGTGTTTTTTTACAAAAAACCCTCAAAAACAGCTTAAATCATAGAATTTGGGGGTCATTTTGATCCCATAGTATTATTAACCTCAATAACCATAATTTACACTAATTTTCAGTCTATTCTGAACACCTCACACCTCACAATATTATTTTTAGTCCTAAAATTTGCACCGAGGTCGCTGGATGGCTAAGCTAAGCGACACAAGTGGCCGACACAAACACCTGGCCCATCTAGGAGTGGCACTGCAGTGTCAGGCAGGATGGCACTTCAAAAAAATAGTCCCAAAACAGCACATGATGCAAAGAAAAAAAGAGGCGCACCAAGGTCGCTGTGTGACTAAGCTAAGCGACACAAGTGGCCGACACAAACACCTGGCCCATCTAGGAGTGGCACTGCAGTGTCAGGCAGGATGGCACTTCAAAAAAATAGTCCCCAAACAGCACATGATGCAAAGAAAAAAAGAGGCGCACCAAGGTCGCTGTGTGACTAAGCTAAGCGACACAAGTGGCCGACACAAACACCTGGCCCATCTAGGAGTGACACTGCAGTGTCAGGCAGGATGGCACATCAAAAAAATAGTCCCCAAACAGCACATGATGCAAAGAAAAAAAGAGGCGCACCAAGGTCGCTGTGTGACTAAGCTAAGCGACACAAGTGGCCGACACAAACACCTGGCCCATCTAGGAGTGGCACTGCAGTGTCAGGCAGGATGGCACTTCAAAAAACATAGTCCCCAAACAGCACATGATGCAAAGAAAAAAAGAGGCGCACCAAGGTCGCTGTGTGACTAAGCTAAGCGACACAAGTGGCCGACACAAACACCTGGCCCATCTAGGAGTGGCACTGCAGTGTCAGGCAGGATGGCACTTCAAAAAAATAGTCCCCAAACAGCACATGATGCAAAGAAAAAAAGAGGCGCACCAAGGTCGCTGTGTGACTAAGCTAAGCGACACAAGTGGCCGACACAAACACCTGGCCCATCTAGGAGTGGCACTGCAGTGTCAGGCAGGATGGCACTTCAAAAAAATTGTCCCCAAATAGCACATGATGCAAAGATAAAAAGAGGCGCACCAAGGTAGCTGTGTGACTAAGCTAAGCGACACAAGTGGCCGACACAAACACCTGGCCCATCTAGGAGTGGCACTGCAGTGTCAGGCAGGATGGCACTTCAAAAAAATAGTCCCCAAACAGCACGTGATGCAAAGAAAAAAAGAGGCGCACCAAGGTCGCTGTGTGACTAAGCTAAGCGACCCAAGTGGCCGACACAAACACCTGGCCCATCTAGGAGTGGCACTGCAGTGTCAGGCAGGATGGCACTTCAAAAAAATAGTCCCCAAACAGCACATGATGCAAAGAAAAAAAGAGGCACACCAAGGTCGCTGTGTGACTAAGCTAAGCGACACAAGTGGCCGACACATACACCTGGCCCATCTAGGAGTGGCACTGCAGTGTCAGGCAGGATGGCACTTCAAAAAAATTGTCCCCAAAAAGCACATGATGCAAAGAAAAAAAGAGGCGCACCAAGGTCGCTGTGTGACTAAGCTAAGCGACACAAGTGGCCGACACAAACACCTGGCCCATCTAGGAGTGGCACTGCAGTGTCAGGCAGGATGGCACTTCAAAAAAATTGTCCCCAAACAGCACATGATGCAAAGAAAAAAAGAGGCGCACCAAGGTCGCTGTGTGACTAAGCTAAGCGACACAAGTGGCCGACACAAACACCTGGCCCATCTAGGAGTGGCACTGCAGTGTCAGGCAGGATGGCACTTCAAAAAATTGTCCCCAAACAGCACATGATGCAAAGAAAAAAAGAGGCACACCAAGGTCGCTGTGTGACTAAGCTAAGCGACACAAGTGGCCGACACAAACACCTGGCCCATCTAGGAGTGGCACTGCAGTGTCAGGCAGGATGGCACTTCCAAAAAATTGTCCCCAAACAGCACATGATGCAAAGAAAAATGAAAGAAAAAAGAGGTGCAAGATGGAATTGTTTTTGGGCCCTCCCACCCACCCTTATGTTGTATAAACAGGACATGCACACTTTAACGAACCCATAATTTCAGCGACAGGGTCTGCCACACGACTGTGACTGAAATGACTGGTTGGTTTGGGCCCCCACCAAAAAAAGAAGCAATCAATCTCTCCTTGCACAAACTGGCTCTACAGAGGCAAGATGCCCACCTCATCATCATCCTCCGATTCCTCACACCTTTCACTGTGTACATCCCCCTCCTCACAGATTATTAATTCGTCCCCACTGGAATCCACCATCTCAGGTCCCTGTGTACTTTCTGGAGGCAATTGCTGCTGGTGAATGTCTCCACGGAGGAATTGTTTATAATTCATTTTGATGAACATCATCTTCTCCACATTTTCTGGAAGTAACCTCGTACGCCGATTGCTGACAAGGTGAGCGGCTGCACTAAACACTCTTTCGGAGTACACACTGGAGGGAGGGCAACTTAGTTAGAATAAAGCCAGTTTGTGCAAGGGCCTCCAAATTGCCGCTTTTTCCTGCCAGTATACGTACGGACTGTCTGACGTGCCTACTTGGATGCGGTCACTCATATAATCCTCCACCATTCTTTCAATGGTGAGAGAATCATATGCAGTGACAATAGACGACATGTCAGTAATCGTTGGCAGGTCCTTCAGTCCGGACCAGATGTCAACACTCGCTCCAGACTGCCCTGCATCACCGCCAGCGGGTGGGCTCGGAATTCTTAGCCTTTTCCTCGCACCCCCAGTTGCGGGAGAATGTGAAGGAGGAGATGTTGACGGGTCACGTTCCGCTTGACTTGACAATTTTCTCACCAGCAGGTCTTTGAACCTCTGCAGACTTGTGTCTGCCGGAAAGAGAGATACAACGTAGGTTTTAAATCTAGGATCGAGCACGGTGGCCATAATGTAGTGCTCTGATTTCAACAGATTGACCACCCGTGAATCCTGGTTAAGCGAATTAAGGGCTCCATCCACAAGTCCCACATGCCTAGCGGAATCGCTCTGTTTTAGCTCCTCCTTCAATGTCTCCAGCTTCTTCTGCAAAAGCCTGATGAGGGGAATGACCTGACTCAGGCTGGCAGTGTCTGAACTGACTTCACGTGTGGCAAGTTCAAAGGGTTGCAGAACCTTGCACAACGTTGAAATCATTCTCCACTGCGCTTGAGTCAGGTGCATTCCCCCTCCTTTGCCTATATCGTGGGCAGATGTATAGGCTTGAATGGCCTTTTGCTGCTCCTCCATCCTCTGAAGCATATAGAGGGTTGAATTCCACCTCGTTACCACCTCCTGCTTCAGATGATGGCAGGGCAGGTTCAGGAATGTTTGGTGGTGGTGCTCCAGTCTTCGGCACGCGGTGGCTGAATGCCGAAAGTGGCCCACAATTCTTCGGGCCACCGACAGCATCTCTTGCACGCCCCTGTCGTTTTTTAAATAATTCTGCACCACCAAATTCAATGTATGTGCAAAACATGGGACGTGCTGGAATTTGCCCAGATGTAATGCACGCACAATATTGGTGGCGTTGTCCGATGTCACAAATCCCCAGGAGAGTCCAATTGGGGTAAGCCATTCTGCGATGATGTTCCTCAGTTTCCGTAAGAGGTTGTCAGCTGTGTGCCTCTTCTGGAAAGCGGTGATACAAAGCGTAGCCTGCCTAGGAACGAGTTGGCGTTTGCGAGATGCTGCTACTGGTGCCGCCGCTGCTGTTCTTGCTACGGGAGGCAATACATCTACCCAGTGGGCTGTCACAGTCATATAGTCCTGAGTCTGCCCTGCTCCACTTGTCCACATGTCCGTGGTTAAGTGGACATTGGGTACAACTGCATTTTTTAGGACACTGGTGACTCTTTTTCTGAGGTCTGTGTACATTTTCGGTATCGCCTGCCTAGAGAAATGGAACCTAGATGGTATTTTGTACCGGGGACACAGTACCTCAATCAAGTCTCTAGTTGCCTGTGAATTAACGGTGGATACCGGAACCACGTTTCTCACCGCCCAGGCTGCCAAGGCCTGAGTTATCCGCTTTGCAGCAGGATGACTGCTGTGATATTTCATCTTCCTCGCAAAGGACTGTTGGACAGTCAATTGCTTACTGGAAGTAGTACAAGTGGTCTTCCAACTTCCCCTCTGGGATGACGATCGACTCCCAGCAACAACAACAGCAGCGCCAGCAGCAGTAGGCGTTGCACTTAAGGATGCATCGGAGGAATCCCAGGCAGGAGAGGACTCGTCAGACTTGCCAGTGACATGGCCGGCAGGACTATTGGCTTTCCTGTGTAAGGAGGAAATTGACACTGAGGGAGTTGGTGGTGTGGTTTTCAGGAGCTTGGTTACAAGAGGAAGGGATTTAGTTGTCAGTGGACTCCTTCCGCTGTCACCCAAAGTTTTTGAACTTGTCACTGACTTCTGATGAATGCGGTGCAGGTGACGTATAAGGGAGGATGTTCCTAGGTGGTTAACGTCCTTACCCCTACTTATTACAGGTTGACAAAGGCAGCACACGGCTTGACACCTGTTGTCCGCATTTGTGTTGAAATAATTCCACACCGAAGAGCTGATTTTTTTTGTATTTTGACCAGGCATGTCAATGGCCATATTCGTCCCACGGACAACAGGTGTCTCCCCGCGTGCCTGACTTAAACAAACCACCTCACCATCAGAATCCTCCTTGTCAATTTCCTCCCCAGCACCAGCAACACCCATATCCTCATCCTGGTGTACTTCAACAGTGACATCTTCAATTTGACTATCAGGAACTGGACTGCGGGTGCTCCTTCCAGCACTTACAGGGGGCGTGCAAATGGTGGAAGGCGCAAGCTCTTCCCGTCCAGTGTTGGGAAGGTCAGGCATCGCAACCGACACAATTGGACTCTCCTTGGGGATTTGTGATTTAGAAGAACGCACAGTTCTTTGCTGTGCTTTTGCCAGCTTAAGTCTTTTCATTTTTCTAGCGAGAGGATGAGTGCTTCCATCCTCATGTGAATCTGAACCACTAGCCATGAACATAGGCCAGGGCCTCAGCCGTTCCTTGCCACTCCGTGTCGTAAATGGCATATTGGCAAGTTTACGCTTCTCATCAGACGCTTTCAATTTTGATTTTTGGGTCATTTTACTGAACTTTTGTTTTTTGGATTTTACATGCTCTCTACTATGACATTGGGCATCGGCCTTGGCAGACGACGTTGATGGCATTTCATCGTCTCGGCCATGACTAGTGGCAGCATTTTCAGCATGAGGTGGAAGTGGATCTTGATCTTTCCCTATTTTGACCTCCACATTTTTGTTCTCCATTTTTTAATGTGTGGAATTATATGCCAGTATCAATAGCAATGGCCTACTACTATATATACTGCGCACAACTGAAATGCACCACAGGTATGGATGGATAGTATACTTGACGACACAGAGGTAGGTACAGCAGTGGCCTACTGTACCGTACTGCTCTACATTATATACTGGTGGTCAGCAAACTGTGCAAAACTGAAATGCACCACAGGTATGGATGGATAGTATACTTGACGACACAGAGGTAGGTACATCAGTGGCCTACTGTACCGTACTGCTATATATTATATACTGGTGGTCAGCAAACTGTGCAAAAATGAAATGCACCACAGGTATGGATGGATAGTATACTTGACGACACAGAGGTAGGTACAGCAGTGGCCTACTGTACCGTAATGCTAGATATTATATACTGGTGGTCAGCAAACTGTGCAAAACTGAAATGCACCACAGGTATGGATGGATAGTATACTTGACGACACAGAGGTAGGTACAAGAGTGGCCTACTGTACCGTAATGCTATATATTATATACTGGTGGTCAGCAAACTGTGCAAAACTGAAATGCACCACAGGTATGGATGGATAGTATACTTGACGACATAGAGGTAGGTACAGCAGTGGCCTACTGTACCGTACTGTTATATATTATATACTGGTGGTCAGCAAACTGTGCAAAACTGAAATGCACCACAGGTATGGATGGATAGTATACTTGACGACACAGAGCTAGGTACAGCAGTGGCCTTCTGTACCGTACTGCTATATATTATATACTGGTGGTCAGCAAACTGTGCAAAACTGAAATGCACCACAGGTATGGATGGATAGTACACAACTTGGCAAGTGAATGTATGGTGATGAATCACATACACTCACAAGGAACATAATAAATAAATACATAGTGAGTGTGCAGATACCCAATCTATATGGATGGATAGTATACTTGACGACACAGAGGTAGGTACAGCAGTGGACTACTGTACCGTACTGCTATATATTATATACTGGTGGTCAGCAAACTGCAAAACTGAAATGCACCACAGGTATGGATGGATAGTATACTTGACGACAAAGAGGTAGGTACAGCAGTGGCCTACTGTACCGTACTGCTATATATTATATACTGGTGGTCAGCAAACTGTGCAAAACTGAAATGCACCACAGGTATGGATGGATAGTATACTTCACGACACAGAGGTAGGTACAGCAGTGGCCTTCTGTACCGTACTCCTATATATTATATACTGGTGGTCAGCAAAATTATGCACTGTACTCCTACTATATACTGTCTACAATGCAGCACAGATATGGAGTGTTTTTCAGGCAGACAACGTATACTGGTGGTCACTGGTCAGCAAAACTCTGCACTGTACTCCTCCTATATAATATTATACTGGTGGTCCCCAGTCACCACAATAATGCAGCACACTGAGCACAGATATGGAGTGTTTTTCAGGCAGACAACGTATACTGGTGGTCACTGTCAGCAAAACTCTGCACTGTACTCCTGCTATATAATACAGCTGCTCCACAGTCCCCACAATTAAACAGTGTGAGCACAGATATATGCAGCACACTGAGCACAGATAAGGAGCGTTTTTTTCAGGCAGGGAAACGGATAAAACTGGTGGTCACTGATCAGCAAAACTCTGCACTGTACTCCTCCTATATTAATATACAGCTCCTCCCCAGTCCCCACAATTAAGATATAACTAAGCAAGCACAAATATTTGCATCAACAATGAATAAACGGAGAGGACGCCAGCCACGTCCTCTCCCTAACATTTCCAATGCACAAGTGAAATTGGCGGCGACGCGCGGCTGCTTATTTAGAATCCGAATCTTGCGAGAATCTGACAGCGGGATGATGACGTTCGGGCGCGCTCGGGTTAACCGAGCCATACGGGAGAATCCGAGTATGCCTCGGACCCGTGTAAAAAGGGTGAAGTTCGGGGGGGTTCGGTTTCCGAGACACCGAACCTGGTCATCACTAGTCCAAACCTCTGAAAATTGCATTTTTGGAGGTTTGGACACATTGTTAGCAGTGGTGCATCCTGCACAAAGTAAGAAAGTTCACCCACCAGACACACGTATGACATAACAGCCACAGCCATTGCATCACAGTTGGATGACAATCCCTTGCCTATATACAGTAAGAGGAAGTTTCTGGACATCAGCCCTTTCACAGGCTGAAAGCAGCAAGACTTCACAGACTGAAGGCTCTGAGGAAAGAAAGGGAACAACCTGCCACGGGTACAGGAGGAGAGGGAAAGTATAATATACTATAGTGTGTGTATATAAAGAAGATTGACAATGACAATATAGACATGTACATTTCATTACATACATGCAAAACTTTCAGAAGTAATAACCAACACAGCTCTAGCATGATTAATAATTGATCTTGACTTTTAAACCAATAATTATATAGCAAATAGTAATATGCTTAAGGGTCGTTGTAAATAATATTTAATAACTTGCACATATACAGGGAGAAAAAAAATAGCCATAAATGGTAAGAAAGCTCTCCCACCAGACACACCTATGACATCACAGATACAGACATTGCATCACAGTTGGATGACAATCCCTTGCCTATATAAGAGGAAGTTTCTGGCCACAGGACATCAGTCCTTCCCACAGGCTGAAAGCAGCAGGACCTCACAGACTGAAGACTCTGAGGAAAAGAAGGGAACACCCTGCCACAGGTATAGGAGAAGAGGGAAAGTATAATATACTGTAGTATGTGTGTATATATACTGTATATATAGATATAAAAGATACAGAAAAAAAGATATATAGAAACATGATAGATAGATAGATAGATAGATAGATAGATAGATAGATAGATAGATAGATAGATAGATAGATAGATAAATGCATCTGCAGAATGCTGACACGTGAAATGTTAATATTCTGTACGGACCGGATGCTTAGGAGAGAGGCTGTGGCAGGGTTACGGTTAGCATGTGGGAGGGGAGAGATAGGGTTAGGAACAAGTTGGAGGGTTGTGATTTGGTTATAGGAGGGGATGTTAGGTTAGTCACCAGGGGGGTAGGTTAGGGATACTCATAACCGGAACCATTCCAGAATGAGCGAGATGTCATTATGATACCAGCGCCAGACACAGAACACACTGCTGGACCCACCAGACCACAAAAGTCACTGCTAGACTACAACGACCATTTTGTCAACATTCTAACCATTATGACCAAATCAGCATTCTAAACATCAAAACTATACCACTATATATATATATATATATATATATATACACTGCTCAAAAAAATAAAGGGAACACTTAAACAACACAATGTAACTCCAAGTCAATCACACTTCTGTAAAATCAAACTGTCCACTTAGGAAGCAACACTGATTGACAATCAATTTCACATGCTGTTGTGCAAATGGAATAGACAACAGGTGGAAATTATAGGCAATTAGCAAGACACGCCCAATAAAGGAGTTGTTCTGCATGTGGTGACCACAGACCACTTCTCAGCTCCTATGCTTTCTGGCTGATGTTTTGGTCACTTTTGAAAGCTGGCGGTGCTTTCACTCTAGTGGTAGCATGAGACGGAGTCTACAACCCACACAAGTGGCTCAGGTAGTGCAGCTCATCCAGGATGGCACACAGGGCTGCCACCAGAAATCGTGGGGCCCGGGACTGACAAAATAGGCAGGGCCCACTACCCTACCCCCCCCCCACCCCTACCCCCCCAGGAAAGGTGGGGGAAAAAGTTAAATAAAAATAAATATATATTTAAAAAAATAAAGTCACAAACACACTACATACTACATACTTACAAATCCGTCCTCCTTAGCGTCCTCTGTGTCTGCTGCTCCTGTCCTGAGCTCCGGCTCCTCTTCGCTTAACTGACTGGCGCGGCTCTCCGATAGGTACTCGGTTCTCCGATAGGGGTCCTCGGGTAAGCAGGTTTACTCAGCGGTACCTGCGGTGATCCTCTATGCCGAGCCTTCGGACAGGCACTCTGCTTCTCTGGGTGGTTCCTTGCGATCCGGCTGTGGCAGCAACGCTACTACAGCAGCCTGGGTCATCTCCAGGGTCTTCTCCTCTGCAGGATCCTCCTCGGTCTTTGAGCCGGATATGAGGGCGTCCTGTGTGGTGCCTGTGGTTTTTTCATCACGACCAGATTTCGCCCTCTCAGAGCTGCCGGCTCCTCTTCACAGACCTAGTTACGGCCCTGAGCGGGATGTTCGAGCAGCCCGGGCCCTCCACTCTCTGTCAGAGTGGCCGGGCCCGGGACAAGTGTACACAGGGCACCCCCCTGATGGCGGCCCTGATGGCACATCAATGTGAGCTGTGGCAAGAAGGTTTGCTGTGTCTGTCAACGTAGTGTCCAGAGTATGGAGGCGCTACCAGGAGACAGGCCAGTACATCAGTAGACGTGGAGGAGGTCGTAGGAGGGCAACAACCCAGCAGCAGGACCGCTACCTCCGCCTTTGTGCAAGGAGGAACAGGAGGAGCCCTGCAAAATGACCTCCAGCAAGCCACAAATGTGCATGTGTCTACTTAATCAGAAACAGACTCCATGAGGGTGGTATGAGGGCCCGACGTCCACAGGAGGGGGTTGTGCTTACAGCTCAACACCGTGCAGGACGTTTGGCATTTGCCAGATAACACCAAGATTGGCAAATTCGCCACTGGCGCTCTGTGCTCTTCACAGATGAAAGCAGGTTTTCACTGAGCACATGTGACCGACGTGACAGAATCTGGAGACTCCAAGGAGAACGTTCTGCTGCCTGCAACATCCTCCAGCATGACCGGTTTGGCTGTGGGTCAGCAATGGTGTGGGGTGGCATTTCTTTGGGGGCTGCACAGCCCTCCATGTGCTCGCCAGAGGTAGCCTGACTGCCATTAGGTACTGAGATGAGATCCTCAGACCCCTTGTGACACCATATGCTGGTGCGGCTGGCCCTGGGTTCCTCCTAATGCAAGACAATGCTAGACCTCATGTGGCTGGAGTGTGTCAGCAGTTCCTGCAAGACGAAGGCATTGATGCTATGGACTGGCCCGCCCGTTCTCCAGACCTAAATCCAATTGAGCACATCTGGGACATCATGTCTCGCTCCATCCACCACAGACTGTCCAGGAGTTGGCGGATGCTTTAGTCCAGGTCTGGGAGGAGATCCCTCAGGAGACCATCCGCCACCTCATCAGGAGCATGCCCAGGCATTGTAGGGAGGTCATACAAGCACGTGGAGGCCACACACACTACTGAGCCTCATTTTGACTTGTTTTAAGGACATTACATCAAAGTTGGATCAGCCTGTAGTGTGTTTTTCCACTTTAATTTTGAGTGTGATTTCAAATCCAGACCTCCATGGGTTAATAAATTTGATTTCCATTGATAATTTTTGTGTGATTTTGTTGTCAGCACATTCAACTATGTAAAGAACAAAGTATTTAATAAGAATATTTCATTCATTCAGATCTAGGATGTGTTATTTTAGTGTTCCCTTTCTTTTTTTGAGCAGTATATATATATATATATATATATATAAAAAAAAAATATATATATATATAAACAAGCAAACAAACAAACAATCAGCGGCACTCCAGTGGTCTTGTGTAGAAAGTAGCACTCCAGTGGTCTTGTGTAGAAAGTAAAGTGTATTAACACCTAAGAAACATTCCAACGTTTCGAGGCCATAGCAGCCTCTTTGTCAAGGCATAAACAGAAACAGCATAAACTTACCCCTTAAATAGGATGAAAAGGAAATGAAGAAGCCCGCTTGTGAGACGAGCTCCCGGGTCTGGCGGCGCGTGGTGCTTCCGGCACTAGGGAATGACTTCAGCGTGACCATGGAATCCGGTTGTCATGGCAACCCAGTCCACTCACCGCCATGTCTGCTGTCACTCCTGCAGACGGAGGAAAAGACACCTAACAGAGTGAAAAGAAAGCAAACCGCGCAGAGTAGCATGCCGGCTATGTGAACTCTGGGTGAAAGGAGACAAACATGCACAGTCCCAAATATGTAAAATATGAAAAATATGAAAACATAACCTCCTTAAAGGTGACTCAAACAGAGAGCAATAAAAGTGTAAAACCTCAGTTTCTGTCATACGTGGGTACATTCACCGGCAAGTGTCAGAAATAGCTATAGTTTAGTGAGAGGTCCAAAGAGACTGTCAAAGTCAGTACACTATAGAAGACTAAATGCAGCTCTGATCTATAATTCTGTACATCAATACCAAAATCCCGTATTCTCTACTGGAGGCTACACCCCAAGGGGATAAAGGTGTTACATTGTCTGTAAAGAGTTGAAGGGCATGTACAGACCAGCTAATCGACCAAGGCTCTTGTAAATCATGTAAACCAGAAGACGGTATGATAAAGATTACCCCAGAATGATACAGATGGCTATAACAGAATAGTGCTTATATAGATCAAATTAAGTATGAAACAACAAAGCCCAAAAGATAGGGAATTAAAAGACATTCCAAGACACTTTTTCATTAAGTCCCCATGGGTTGACTGTATGCAAGGTGTAAATCCACTTGGTTTCGACTTGTAGTAATCTGTTGGCGCGGTCGCCACCTCGGATGGAATCAGGGACATGGTCTATAGCCATATGGCATAAACTGGTGAACGTATGCTTCATCTCCGCAAAGTGTCTTGCGACTGGCTGGTCTGCTGTTTTGCCCAGTAGTGCCGCTTTACTGGCCAATCGATGCAAAGCCATTCTTTCTCTCATGGTCCTTGTCTTGGCAATGTAGAATAGGTCGCACGGGCAGATGATCACGTATACTATATAGGATGAGGTGCAAGTTAATACATGTCTGATCTTAACATCCAAATCTTTATGCGGATGTTTAAAGGAAGCACCAGTCAGCATATTCTGGCATGCTGTGCATTTCAAACATTTGTAGCAGCCCGGGCCTTTCACAAGAAACCCCATTGGGGGGGTGGTTGGGTGTCAAAACCAGTAATGTCCGTATGGACAATCATGTCCTTAATGTTCCTACCCCTGGTGTAACATGGCATAGGTTTGATGTTTCTGAAGCAGGAGAGGTCCTTATCGGTCATCACTTTGGGCCATAATGCCCTAGATGCTCTTGGTAAGACCGGGCTGGCAGTGTTAAATCTTGTGACTAGTGGAATGACATCTCACGTTTTCTTCAATGAAGAGGTCAGCTGCCATTCCCTGGATATGTCCATAACCTCCCTTTTCTGGATAACCAACAATTTGGGATCATATCCCATAGTAATAATTTTTTTTACTACTTTGTTAAGTTAAGTTCACTTTCCATTGAGAGAGCATTGCTGTTTATGCGTGTGACCCTGATTAACTGACATCTCGGTAGACCCCTTATGAGTGCACATAGGTGATGGCTACTAGCCATAAGGAGAGTATTTTTATCTGTGGGCTTGGAGTAGACGCCTGTAACGATTCTACCTTCCTCAATGGACACCAGTACATCTAAGTAACTAATCAATGTCAGGGAAGATTGCCAGGTGACCTTGATGCTTGAGTCTGTCATTAATGGATGCGCATAGTTGGTTGAGGGCATCGATGCCTCACATCCATAGGAGGAACAAATCGTCAGTATATCTCAAAAGCATCAGTATGTTAGCTGAAATAACCGGATTGCTGAAAAACACCTCCTCCTCCTCATTAAACATGTATACATTGGCAATGGACGGCGAGACGTTGCTCCCCATAGCACAACCTGTAGTCTGGAAAAAGAACTTCCCATCAAATAAAAAGTAATTTCTGGTTAAGGTAAGTCTTAACAAATACAAAAACAGATCAAGATCCACATCTGACATTCCCTCTTTCACCAAAAAGGATCTCATCACCTTTAGGCCCGCTTTGTGAGGAATGTTCATATATAAACTACATACGTCCATTGTGCACAACAAGGTGCCTTCCAGAATAGTAATAACACTATCTAGCAACTGTAGAAAACTGGTTGTGTCCTTAATGTATGATCTACAACCATTAATGTATGTTTCATAATAAATGATTGTAAGATACCATCTAGAAATTGTGATATTGGTTGAAAAATGGACTGGTGAGCTGAGATAACTGGCCTGCCGGTTGGATGTAACAGGTTCTTGTGAATTTTCGGGACGGTGAAAAGAATGGGCACTACTGGGTGCTCTTGTGTCAGTGCCATCTTTAACTTCGATGATATCAGGCCATGAATATGCCCCTGATTTAGTGATTTATCACTGTATCCAGTTCTTTCTTATATGCGACAGTAGGATCAGATGGTAATGTTTTGTATGTACTCCCATCAGATAACTGGTTAAGGATTCCCGTCTTGTATTCCTGCAGATCCAAAATGACTATCCCGCCCTTGGATTACTAGAGCCTCGGTCAATTAACTGGTCCGTACATGCTCTTCAATTCTTTACAGACAATGTAACACCTTTATCCCCTTGGGGTATAGCCTCCAGTAGAGAATACAGGATTTTGGTATTGACGTGTAGAATTATAGATCAGAGCTGCATTTAGTCTTCTATAGTGTACTGACTGACAGTCTCTTTGGACCTCTCACTAAACTATAGCTATTTCTGACACTTGCCGGCAAATGTACCCAAGTATGACAGAAGCGGAGGTTTTAAACTTTTATTGCTCTCTGTTTGGGTCACCTTTAAGGAGGCTATGTTTTCATATTTTTCATATTTTACATATTTGGGACTGTGCATGTTTGTCTCCTTTCACCCAGAGTTCACTTTGCCAGCGTGCTACTCTGCGTGGTGTTATGATTCCAGCACTCTGGTCAGAGGAGATCTTATGGCAAGGACCGGAGCACTGGAACGGAATGCTGGGGAAGGGAGCAGGACATGAAAATAGCCCCTGGCGCCCTAACTCTGTTGTCTCACCCGTGTTGTCAGAAATCCCCTGCGAGACTATGGTTTCTTGAGCCCTTGGCAGCCGCGTTTGAAGGGCGGATTATGTCTGCCCAACTTCGATGCCCCCCGGTCTTAATGAGAGACAAAGGGAAACCCGAGACAGGGTGATAACAAGAGGCCCTCTAACTAAACAACCAGGCCAGGGGCTAAGCAAACTCAAAACTATAATATGTGCGGAGAAACCGCCAGGGAAAAGGACAACCAAAATATCCACTTGTCCAATTCTCCTACCCGGCACCGCCGAGTACCAGAGAGGACTTGTGGAAGCGGAACCCTCCGCAAATGCTCCAAACACAAAATATAAAAGGTAAAGCGGCTGAGCCGCAACACACGCCAGAGCCGCAACTCACGAACACCACTGGATATAAAACGGTGATCAGTCAGGACTCCAGGGAACCAAACGACCTCTTGGGATGAGATGACAACTCCCGAATACCGGACTTCTGAGGACTGGAATGACCGGATACAGCAGGACTGGAAACAGACTCTCAGCAAACAAAGGCAGCATGCAGGAAGCTATTACCGGCGTCTGTGAGAAGCCCTGGGAGTGTATTTAACAAGGAGTCCTCCAATCAGCTGCTAAAGGCTGATTAGAATAAATGCCGTGCAGCTGCCTTGCTGCACGGCCAGAGAGCAGGTGAATATCTTAATTTCCTAAAGCCTAGCAACGGGGAACGCGGTCCGCCAGTGGCGTCCCCGTTGCTAGGGTCCGTGCGGCTCAGCGCGCCCGGCGTCTAGCGTTGCTAGGGAGCCGGCGGCTGTACGTGCACGGCGTCTCTAGTTGCTAGGCGCCGGGCCGCGCAGACCATCAAGCGGACCCCGGCGCCTAACAGTGGTTTACTTTCTTTTCACTCTGTTAGGTGTCTTTTCCTCCGTCTGCAGGAGTGACAGCAGACACGGCGGTGAGCAAACCATGTTGCCATGACATCCGGATGCCATGGTCGCGCTGACATCATTCCCTAGTGCTGGACCCAGGAGCGCGTCTCACAAGCGGGCTTCGTCTTTTCCTTTTCATCCTATTTAAGGGGTAAGTTTATGCTGGTTCTATTTATGCCTTTACAAAGAGGCTGTTATGGCCTCGAAACGTTGGAATGTTTCTTAGGTGTTAATACACTTTTCCTTCTATACAAAACCACTAGAGTGCCGCTGATTGTTTATTTCTAATTTTTTTCCACCACAGAGGACACCCGTGGCAGATTTGCTGCATCAAGAGAGTGCAGGGCCATCCATACACACACACACACTTCTCCAGTCCCTGGCACTCCTTGGGCACACGTTAGATCCTTTGCCTGGTGCCCTCCACGTGACACCCTTCACGGATGTACGCTATGCAACCCCTCCACTGGCGGCACTCAGGTCTCGTAAATATTATCAACAGGACACGGCTCTGAACGGCAACTTTTCAGCGCTTGTCAGCGCTTTTATCAAGCAACATGAATTCACATAATACAAGCACTTACTTTTTAAAGCTACCCACCACCACACACCTGCCAAACGTCCTCCTCCATTTCCGGTCATCAAACAGACCTTCCCCGGAAGAGACGTCAGTCTCCATGGAAACACATACAACATAACAACGATACACTCTAAAATCACAGAAAAGCATA
Source organism: Pseudophryne corroboree (assembly GCF_028390025.1). Classification (NCBI taxonomy): domain Eukaryota; kingdom Metazoa; phylum Chordata; class Amphibia; order Anura; family Myobatrachidae; genus Pseudophryne; species Pseudophryne corroboree. The sequence goes on from NC_086447.1 coordinate 824,304,886, forward strand.
CTGAATACACAGTCTGTATGAATAAATCTTACTAAGACATCCATTAAATAGTGCACATGTTAGAACAATGTGTCAGCATCTATAACTAGTAACACAATGTATCTAGCATATAACAATCGATAATAACATATAATAGTAATTATATACCTTGTTACAGTAAATTAATTAGTAATGTCTACTAGAGATGAGCGGGTTCGGTTTCTTTGAATCCGAACCCGCACGAACTTCACTTTTTTTTCCACGGGTCCGAGCGACTCGGATCTTCCCGCCTTGCTCGGTTAACCCGAGCGCGCCCGAACGTCATCATGACGCTGTCGGATTCTCGCGAGGCTCGGATTCTATCGCGAGACTCGGATTCTATATAAGGAGCCGCGCGTCGCCGCCATTTTCACTCGTGCATTGAGATTGATAGGGAGAGGACGTGTCTGGCGTCCTCTCCATTAGAATAGAGATAGATAGATTAGATAGAGAGAGATTGTGCAGAGTCGCAGACAGAGTTAGTTTACCACAGTCAGTGACCAGTGCAGTTGCTAGTTAACTTTTATTTAATATAATATATCCGTTCACTTCTCTCTGCTATATCCGTTCTCTGCCTGAAAAAAAAAACGATACACAGCACAGTCAGTCACACAGTGTGACTCAGTCTGTGTGCACTCAGCTCAGCCCAGTGTGCTGCACAGTCATCAATGTATAAATTAAAAGCTTATAATTAATTGTGGGGGAGACTGGGGAGCACTGCAGGTTGTTAGCAGGAGCCAGGAGTACAATTATATTAATTAACAGTGCACACTTTTGCTGCAGGAGTGGTGACCAGTGCCTGACCACCAGTATAGTATTGTTGTATACTACTAATATCTCTTTAAATATCAACCAGTCTATATTAGCAGCAGACACAGTACAGTGCGGTAGTTCACGGCTGTGGCTACCTCTGTGTCGGCACACGGCAGGCAGTCCGTCCGACCAGAATTGTATTATTTATTATTATATACCTACCACCTAACCGTGGTTTTTTTTTCATTCTTTATACCGTCATAGTGTCATCCTAATTGTTACGAGTATACTACTATCTCTTTATCAACCAGTGTACAGTGCGGTAGTTCACGGCTGTGGCTACCTCTGTGTCGGCACACGGCAGGCAGTCCGTCCGACCAGAATTGTATTATTTATTATTATATACCTACCACCTAACCGTGGTTTTTTTTTCATTCTTTATACCGTCATAGTGTCATCCTAATTGTTACGAGTATACTACTATCTCTTTATCAACCAGTGTACAGTGCGGTAGTTCACGGCTGTGGCTACCTCTGTGTCGGCACACGGCAGGCAGTCCGTCCGACCAGAATTGTATTATTTATTATTATATACCTACCACCTAACCGTGGTTTTTTTTTCATTCTTTATACCGTCATAGTGTCATCCTAATTGTTACGAGTATACTACTATCTCTTTATCAACCAGTGTACAGTGCGGTAGTTCACGGCTGTGGCTACCTCTGTGTCGGCACACGGCAGGCAGTCCGTCCGACCAGAATTGTATTATTTATTATTATATACCTACCACCTAACCGTGGTTTTTTTTTCATTCTTTATACCGTCATAGTGTCATCCTAATTGTTACGAGTATACTACTATCTCTTTATCAACCAGTGTACAGTGCGGTAGTTCACGGCTGTGGCTACCTCTGTGTCGGCACACGGCAGGCAGTCCGTCCGACCAGAATTGTATTATTTATTATTATATACCTACCACCTAACCGTGGTTTTTTTTTCATTCTTTATACCGTCATAGTGTCATCCTAATTGTTACGAGTATACTACTATCTCTTTATCAACCAGTGTACAGTGCGGTAGTTCACGGCTGTGGCTACCTCTGTGTCGGCACACGGCAGGCAGTCCGTCCGACCAGAATTGTATTATTTATTATTATATACCTACCACCTAACCGTGGTTTTTTTTTCATTCTTTATACCGTCATAGTGTCATCCTAATTGTTACGAGTATACTACTATCTCTTTATCAACCAGTGTACAGTGCGGTAGTTCACGGCTGTGGCTACCTCTGTGTCGGCAGTCGGCAGGCAGTCCGTCCATCCATAATTGTATTATTATTATAATATATACCACCTAACTGTGGTTTTTTTTGCATTCTTTATACCGTCGTCATAGTGTCATACTAGTTGTTACGAGTATACTACTATCTCTTTATCAACCAGTGTACAGTGCGGTAGTTCACGGCTGTGGCTACCTCTGTGTCGGCAGTCGGCAGGCAGTCCGTCCATCCATAATTGTATTATTATTATAATATATACCACCTAACCGTGGTTTTTTTTTCATTCTTTATACCGTCGTCATAGTGTCATACTAGTTGTTACGAGTATACTACTATCTCTTTATCACCCAGTGTACAGTGCGGTAGTTCACGGCTGTGGCTACCTCTGTGTCGGCAGTCGGCAGGCAGTCCGTCCATCCATAATTGTATTATTATTATAATATATACCACCTAACCGTGGTTTTTTTTTCATTCTTTATACCGTCGTCATAGTGTCATACTAGTTGTTCCGAGTATACTACTATCTCTTTATCAACCAGTGTACAGTGCGGTAGTTCACGGCTGTGGCTACCTCTGTGTCGGCAGTCGGCAGGCAGTCCGTCCATCCATAATTGTATTATTATTATAATATATACCACCTAACCGTGGTTTTTTTTTCATTCTTTATACCGTCGTCATAGTGTCATACTAGTTGTTACGAGTATACTACTATCTCTTTATCAACCAGTGTACAGTGCGGTAGTTCACGGCTGTGGCTACCTCTGTGTCGGCAGTCGGCAGGCAGTCCGTCCATCCATAATTGTATTATTATTATAATATATACCACCTAACCGTGGTTTTTTTTTCATTCTTTATACCGTCGTCATAGTGTCATACTAGTTGTTACGAGTATACTACTATCTCTTTATCAACCAGTGTACAGTGCGGTAGTTCACGGCTGTGGCTACCTCTGTGTCGGCAGTCGGCAGGCAGTCCGTCCATCCATAATTGTATTATTATTATAATATATACCACCTAACCGTGGTTTTTTTTTCATTCTTTATACCGTCGTCATAGTGTCATACTAGTTGTTACGAGTATACTACTATCTCTTTATCAACCAGTGTACAGTGCGGTAGTTCACGGCTGTGGCTACCTCTGTGTCGGCAGTCGGCAGGCAGTCCGTCCATCCATAATTGTATTATTATTATAATATATACCACCTAACCGTGGTTTTTTTATACCACCTAACCGTGGCAGTCCGTCCATAATTGTATACTAGTATCCAATCCATCCATCTCCATTGTTTACCTGAGGTGCCTTTTAGTTCTGCCTATAAAATATGGAGAACAAAAAAGTTGAGGTTCCAAAATTAGGGAAAGATCAAGATCCACTTCCACCTCGTGCTGAAGCTGCTGCCACTAGTCATGGCCGAGACGATGAAATGCCAGCAACGTCGTCTGCCAAGGCCGATGCCCAATGTCATAGTACAGAGCATGTCAAATCCAAAACACCAAATATCAGAAAAAAAAGGACTCCAAAACCTAAAATAAAATTGTCGGAGGAGAAGCGTAAACTTGCCAATATGCCATTTACCACACGGAGTGGCAAGGAACGGCTGAGGCCCTGGCCTATGTTCATGGCTAGTGGTTCAGCTTCACATGAGGATGGAAGCACTCAGCCTCTCGCTAGAAAACTGAAAAGACTCAAGCTGGCAAAAGCACCGCAAAGAACTGTGCGTTCTTTGAAATCCCAAATCCACAAGGAGAGTCCAATTGTGTCGTTTGCGATGCCTGACCTTCCCAACACTGGACGTGAAGAGCATGCGCCTTCCACTATTTGCATGCCCCCTGCAAGTGCTGGAAGGAGCACCCGCAGTCCAGTTCCTGATAGTCAGATTGAAGATGTCAGTGTTGAAGTACACCAGGATGAGGAGGATATGGGTGTTGCTGGCGCTGGGGAGGAAATTGACCAGGAGGATTCTGATGGTGAGGTGGTTTGTTTAAGTCAGGCACCCGGGGAGACACCTGTTGTCCGTGGGAGGAATATGGCCGTTGACATGCCAGGTGAAAATACCAAAAAAATCAGCTCTTCGGTGTGGAGGTATTTCACCAGAAATGCGGACAACAGGTGTCAAGCCGTGTGTTCCCTTTGTCAAGCTGTAATAAGTAGGGGTAAGGACGTTAACCACCTCGGAACATCCTCCCTTATACGTCACCTGCAGCGCATTCATAATAAGTCAGTGACAAGTTCAAAAACTTTGGGTGACAGCGGAAGCAGTCCACTGACCAGTAAATCCCTTCCTCTTGTAACCAAGCTCACGCAAACCACCCCACCAACTCCCTCAGTGTCAATTTCCTCCTTCCCCAGGAATGCCAATAGTCCTGCAGGCCATGTCACTGGCAAGTCTGACGAGTCCTCTCCTGCCTGGGATTCCTCCGATGCATCCTTGCGTGTAACGCCTACTGCTGCTGGCGCTGCTGTTGTTGCCGCTGGGAGTCGATGGTCATCCCAGAGGGGAAGTCGTAAGCCCACTTGTACTACTTCCAGTAAGCAATTGACTGTTCAACAGTCCTTTGCGAGGAAGATGAAATATCACAGCAGTCATCCTACTGCAAAGCGGATAACTGAGTCCTTGACAACTATGTTGGTGTTAGACGTGCGTCCGGTATCCGCCGTTAGTTCACAGGGAACTAGACAATTTATTGAGGCAGTGTGCCCCCGTTACCAAATACCATCTAGGTTCCACTTCTCTAGGCAGGCGATACCGAGAATGTACACGGACGTCAGAAAAAGACTCACCAGTCTCCTAAAAAATGCAGTTGTACCCAATGTCCACTTAACCACGGACATGTGGACAAGTGGAGCAGGGCAGGGTCAGGACTATATGACTGTGACAGCCCACTGGGTAGATGTATGGACTCCCGCCGCAAGAACAGCAGCGGCGGCACCAGTAGCAGCATCTCGCAAACGCCAACTCTTTCCTAGGCAGGCTACGCTTTGTATCACCGCTTTCCAGAATACGCACACAGCTGAAAACCTCTTACGGCAACTGAGGAAGATCATCGCGGAATGGCTTACCCCAATTGGACTCTCCTGTGGATTTGTGGCATCGGACAACGCCAGCAATATTGTGTGTGCATTAAATATGGGCAAATTCCAGCACGTCCCATGTTTTGCACATACCTTGAATTTGGTGGTGCAGAATTTTTTAAAAAACGACAGGGGCGTGCAAGAGATGCTGTCGGTGGCCAGAAAAATTGCGGGACACTTTCGGCGTACAGGCACCACGTACAGAAGACTGGAGCACCACCAAAAACTACTGAACCTGCCCTGCCATCATCTGAAGCAAGAAGTGGTAACGAGGTGGAATTCAACCCTCTATATGCTTCAGAGGTTGGAGGAGCAGCAAAAGGCCATTCAAGCCTATACAATTGAGCACGATATAGGAGATGGAATGCACCTGTCTCAAGTGCAGTGGAGAATGATTTCAACGTTGTGCAAGGTTCTGATGCCCTTTGAACTTGCCACACGTGAAGTCAGTTCAGACACTGCCAGCCTGAGTCAGGTCATTCCCCTCATCAGGCTTTTGCAGAAGAAGCTGGAGGCATTGAAGAAGGAGCTAACACGGAGCGATTCCGCTAGGCATGTGGGACTTGTGGATGCAGCCCTTAATTCGCTTAACAAGGATTCACGGGTGGTCAATCTGTTGAAATCAGAGCACTACATTTTGGCCACCGTGCTCGATCCTAGATTTAAAGCCTACCTTGGATCTCTCTTTCCGGCAGACACAGGTCTGCTGGGGTTGAAAGACCTGCTGGTGACAAAATTGTCAAGTCAAGCGGAACGCGACCTGTCAACATCTCCTCCTTCACATTCTCCCGCAACTGGGGGTGCGAGGAAAAGGCTCAGAATTCCGAGCCCACCCGCTGGCGGTGATGCAGGGCAGTCTGGAGCGACTGCTGATGCTGACATCTGGTCCGGACTGAAGGACCTGCCAACGATTACGGACATGTCGTCTACTGTCACTGCATATGATTCTCTCAACATTGATAGAATGGTGGAGGATTATATGAGTGACCGCATCCAAGTAGGCACGTCACACAGTCCGTACTTATACTGGCAGGAAAAAGAGGCAATTTGGAGGCCCTTGCACAAACTGGCTTTATTCTACCTAAGTTGCCCTCCCACAAGTGTGTACTCCGAAAGAGTGTTTAGTGCCGCCGCTCACCTTGTCAGCAATCGGCGTACGAGGTTACATCCAGAAAATGTGGAGAAGATGATGTTCATTAAAATGAATTATAATCAATTCCTCCGCGGAGACATTGACCAGCAGCAATTGCCTCCACAAAGTACACAGGGAGCTGAGATGGTGGATTCCAGTGGGGACGAATTGATAATCTGTGAGGAGGGGGATGTACACGGTGATATATCGGAGGGTGAAGATGAGGTGGACATCTTGCCTCTGTAGAGCCAGTTTGTGCAAGGAGAGATTAATTGCTTCTTTTTTGGGGGGGGTCCAAACCAACCCGTCATATCAGTCACAGTCGTGTGGCAGACCCTGTCACTGAAATGATGGGTTGGTTAAAGTGTGCATGTCCTGTTTTGTTTATACAACATAAGGGTGGGTGGGAGGGCCCAAGGATAATTCCATCTTGCACCTCTTTTTTCTTTTCTTTTTCTTTGCATCATGTGCTGATTGGGGAGGGTTTTTTGGAAGGGACATCCTGCGTGACACTGCAGTGCCACTCCTAGATGGGCCCGGTGTTTGTGTCGGCCACTAGGGTCGCTAATCTTACTCACACAGCTACCTCATTGCGCCTCTTTTTTTCTTTGCGTCATGTGCTGTTTGGGGAGGGTTTTTTGGAAGGGACATCCTGCGTGACACTGCAGTGCCACTCCTAGATGGGCCCGGTGTTTGTGTCGGCCACTAGGGTCGCTAATCTTACTCACACAGTCAGCTACCTCATTGCGCCTCTTTTTTTCTTTGCGTCATGTGCTGTTTGGGGAGGGTTTTTTGGAAGGGCCATCCTGCGTGACACTGCAGTGCCACTCCTAGATGGGCCCGGTGTTTGTGTCGGCCACTAGGGTCGCTAATCTTACTCACACAGCTACCTCATTGCGCCTCTTTTTTTCTTTGCGTCATGTGCTGTTTGGGGAGGGTTTTTTGGAAGGGCCATCCTGCGTGACACTGCAGTGCCACTCCTAGATGGGCCCGGTGTTTGTGTCGGCCACTAGGGTCGCTAATCTTACTCACACAGCTACCTCATTGCGCCTCTTTTTTTCTTTGCGTCATGTGCTGTTTGGGGAGGGTTTTTTGGAAGGGACATCCTGCGTGACACTGCAGTGCCACTCCTAGATGGGCCCGGTGTTTGTGTCGGCCACTAGGGTCGCTTATCTTACTCACACAGCGACCTCGGTGCAAATTTTAGGACTAAAAATAATATTGTGAGGTGTGAGGTATTCAGAATAGACTGAAAATGAGTGTAAATTATGGTTTTTGAGGTTAATAATACTTTGGGATCAAAATGACCCCCAAATTCTATGATTTAAGCTGTTTTTTTTAGTGTTTTTGGAAAAAAACACCCGAATCCAAAACACACCCGAATCCGACAAAAATAATTCGGTGAGGTTTTGCCAAAACGCGTTCGAACCCAAAACACGGCCGCGGAACCGAACCCAAAACCAAAACACAAAACCCGAAAAATTTCAGGCGCTCATCTCTAATGTCTACACAGTCATTGGGACACAAATGGCCAAACTTAGCCCACTAGTATTAGCACCTCAGCTACATATTACTCACAAAATGCCTGCAAACCCAATGATTCATTAAGCCCTCAAGGGGCCAATGTGTCCAATTTTGTAATCCACTCGGATTCACGCTGTAACAAATTATTCGATCTATCTCCTCCCTAGTCAGTGGTGGCACATGCTCGATAATGCGATAGCGTAGGGAGGACAGATTGTGTTTCGCCTCACAAAAGTGTCTGGCTACTGGTTGTATGCTATTACCTGTATGGATTGCAGCACGAATCGCCGTGGATGTTGTGCCATCCTTTTCCTGAAGGTAACCTCAGTCTTACCAATATACATTTTGGAACATGGACAGGTAATAGCATATACCACAAACCTACTAGTGCATGTCAAGTGGTATCTGATCTTATTCTTGACCCCAGTATATGGATGAAGGAAGAATGTACCAGTTTGCATAAATCCACACGTTGTACGATTGGGGCACCTGAAACAATCATTCTTAGTGGTCCCCAAAAAGGTGGGTATCTCTTTGGCGCCCAATGTAGAGACATCATTTTTCACTAGGTAGTCTCTCAAATTCTTACCTTCTTACCATTCTTTTCTGATGGAATACAGGCAATATTTATAAGATTTGACCATGGGCCATAGAGCTATGGCATGTTTATCTATGCAAGGACTCATGTGTGTACATTTATTACCCCACACATGTCTATCATTGATAGATATACTGTTTTTCAGTAAGAACAGTTTGTCAACCGGTATAGCTAGAGCCTTTGTTTTGGCCCTCTGAAGATCTATTGGGCTATACATTCTTTCCAAAAATTTAGAGAACATCTTCTCAAGTTGTGCAATGTCCACCTCTCTACTGCTAGAAATCCTCAAGGCCCCACAGTGCTAGATACTTAACCTCTGTCGCTCCCGCGCTGTCTTCTGAAGGAGGGACACAGAGAGCGCAGCACGCGGCTCTTCTGTGTCCCTCCTGCATCTCCAGCGGCAGCGGCGTCTGAGTGGTAAAGGAAGTGCACGAACCGGCACTTCCTTTAACACACGCCGCTGCCGCCGGAGATGCAGGAGGGACACAGGAGAGCCGCACGCTGCGCTCTCCGTGTCCCTCCTTCAGAAGACAGCGCGGGAGCGACGGAGGGTAAGTATCTAGCACTGTGGGGCATATCTGGCACACCTGGTACTGTGGGGCATATCTGGCACACCTGGCACTGTGGGGCATATCTGGCACTGTGGGGCATATCTTGCACACCTGGCACTGTGGGGCATATCTGGCACTGTGGGGCACATCTGACACTGTGGGGCATATCTGGCACTGTGGGGCATGTCTGGCACATCTGGCACTGTGGGACATATATGGCACTGTGGGGCATATCTGGCACATCTGGCAGTGTGGGGCATATCTGGCACTGTGTGGCATATCTGGCACTGTGGGGCATATCTGGCACATCTGGCACTGTGGGGCATATCTGGCACTGTGGGGCATATCTGACACATCTGGCACTGTGGGGCATATCTGGCACATCTGGCACTGTGGGGCATATCTGGCACTGTGGGGCATATCTGGCACTATGAGGTCTGTGTACGGGTAGAGCTGCATTTCCCACCCTAGGCTTATACTCGAGTCAATAAGTTTTCCCAGGTTTTTGTGGTAAAATTAGGTGCCTCGGCTTATATTCGGGTCGACTTATACTCGAGTATATACGGTATATATCAGCATTTTTAGAATAAAATTTCCTTATCTTAGGTATAGGAGGTCAGAGAGGTTAATATTTTTTTGATATTGTATTTTTGTTTTTTATATATTTTTATTTACCGCCATTCTTTTTAGAATATTGGTTTTAATTTTAATATACTCTGTCCCTAATAAAAGTAATATCTTTTCAATTCACTATTTTTGAATTTTTTATAAATTGGTCATATTCTCATTTTTAATATAATATGCACACCGTTGGTCGCTGATACCCCTACCCCCTCCTTTTTAATATATATATTGTAGCTGTGTGACTTCTTGTTCTGAAATAAAGGATTTACCTTTTAACAAGTCTGGTGAGTGCTCTCCCTTCATTTGGCTATATATATATATATATATATATATATATATCCATCCACAAATAACGGCACTGGAAGCTGATTTCAAATGTAGAAAGTGTATTACAAGGTAGACGTTTCGGGGCTCACGCCCCGTCCTCAGTACCAAATACAAACAACATGTGTAGATACATACAGACATTTAAATACCTGACAAGGTCAGCGCCGTCCCCGCCGCCGCACACCGGGTCCTCACCTCCGGCAATCACCGCTCACTTCCCCCCTTCCTCTGACGCTGCGGTTGCCATAGTTACGCACAGCGTGCGTGTCACTGACTCCACAGCCCGGAAATCCAGGGGGTTGGAATAGAAGCAGTCAGGAGGAGTCCTCTGTACCAGCTGACCGGGGCAGACAAGACCCTGTAAAATACCAATTAACAGACATTAAAAAACATAAAGCAAATCACAAAACATAAATACAAAAATACATAAACCCATGCATAAATACAGCAACAGGGAATATGGGTTGTAAAGGAGTGTCTGTGTATGGAATGACCACATCGCTAGGAAGTGTGTCGCCCCATACGTGTGCAAATATTATCACATATCTGAATAAAGTCTATAAAGGCTAAATTGCCTTGAACTACATAGCAATGATAATCTGTTTAACTATCTAATACGGTATAGCTACAGACAGAAATTATAATGCATTCCAATTAATCTTATCATTGAGGCCCCCAGGTGCAAATGTATTGAGCCTCATGATCCACCTGGATTCCCTCTCCAAAAGTGCCTTAGCTCTATCACCTCCTCTGAGGGTCAAGGGCACATGATCTATCCCAAAGTACCGAAGGTCCTCTAACGTATGGTTTGCCAACTTAAAGTGGCGGGGCACCGGTAGGTCAATAGATTTGCCTTCCAGAGTCAACTTGATGGCAGATAGATGCGCTGCCATCCTTTCACTCAATTTACGCGTGGTTTGGCCGACGTAGAACAAGCCACACGGACAAACCACAACGTAAACAACAAACGAAGTACTACACGTGATCACATGTCTAATGGTGTATCGTTTATCGATGTGTGGATGTTTAAATTCCTTACATACCATCATATATTTACATGTGGCACATTTAGGGCATCTATAACACCCCGGTGCTTTGTAATGTACATTCGGAATAGCGGTACCTCCCATTCCTGTGATATCAGTCTTCACCAGGCGGTCTCTCAAATTACTCCCACGCCTAAATGCTGCTATAGGCCTGGTTTCCTTAAACACTGGTAAATCAGGGTCAGATGCAGCTATAGGCCAAAGAGCCTTTGAGGCTCTACGGACTATCGGACTAGCCGTTGTATAGTCACAAGCCCAAGGCAGAATGTTCTGATTCTTATTATGTCCTGAATGTAATAATTCCGATCTGGACATTTGGAGGACGCGCTGTTTTTGCTCCTCTAAAAACTGCCTATCATAACCCCGACACACAAACTTAGCAATCATGTTGTCAAGTAATTCTGGTACTCTAGTACTATCGCTAGTAATACGTGCCACCCGCATCATTTGTGATGCTGGTAGCCCCCTCTTTAAGGGCTCTGGATGATGACTTGAAGCTAATAAAAGCGTATTCCTGTCTGTGGGCTTGGAGTAAATCTCTGTGTGAAGTATACCATTCTTAAGACTAATCTTAACATCCAAGTAATCAATTTCAATATTACTACATTTGTATGTAAATTTGATGGGAGATGCCAGAGCATTAATCTCCGACATGAGAGCCTCAAAAGACTCTTGCCCCCCAGTCCACATCAGGAATACATCGTCGATGTACCTCGTGTACATTAAGATGTTATCCTGAACAACTGTATTGCTAAAAAACATCCTATTCTCCTGTTCAAACATATATACATTCGCATACGAGGGTGCAACGGACGACCCCATTGCGCACCCCCGCAGCTGTAAAAAGAATTCACCGTCAAACAGGAAATAGTTTCTATACAGTGTTAATTCAAGCAATGTGAGAAACAGCCTATGATCAAACAATTCAGCCGGTAAATACAGTTCAAGGAAGGTTTTCATCGCCCTCAGACCCTCCTCATGTGGTATCGACGTGTACAGACTGCACACGTCTAGACAACAGAGGAGGGTATGCGTCGGGACCTCCCCATATTGCTGTAATTTCAACAGAAATGAGGTGGTGTCCTTGAGAAAAGTCCTTTGAGAGGTCAACAAAGGTTGTAATACACTATCAAGGAACTGGGCCACTGGTTGGTAGAGAGAATCTCTTGCGGAGATGATGGGTCTCCCTGGTGGACGCGTTTCATGCTTGTGAAGCTTAGGTAGCGTGTATAGAATTGGGGTTTTTGGGTTGCTCACACACAGAATCTTGGAAACTTTCTCAGGTATCAGATTCTTATCCGTTGCCTGTTTAAGAATGCCAAAAAGTTCCTTCTGGTATTCCAACACAGGGTTTGTTCTTAACTTCTTATAGACCCCCACCTCAGACAATTGGGATCTAATTTAATCACGGTAATATTCAAGATCAAGTATAACGATGCCTGCGGGCCTATTATCTGCGGGCCTGAATACAATGTCCTGATATGTGGAAAGTTGATCTAAAGCCTCCCGTTCACTGCGTGATAAGTTAAATTTAATTCTGGCTGGTGCTGCCAAAAACCTTGTTACCGAATCATCCATAAGTCGGCTAAACGTCTTGATCAAGGCATTGTGTGAAGTAGGGTCAAAGCGTGATCTGGAAACTTTGCTGAGAAATGAGTCGAATATCAATGGGTTATTCACTGTCACAGAGTTCTGGAAGTACTCTTTTAAACGTAATTTACGTGTGAATTGATGTAAATCACGTGACCAGTTGAAGGGATCATGGCCGTTGGTTGGCACAAAGCTGAGGCCTTTATTCAATACCTGCATCTCTGTAGCTGATAAAGATCTTTTAGACAGATTGAAGACTAGGTGTTCTTCTTGAGCGTCACGCTTCTTATGCCTTTTGTTCTGGCCACCCCTGCGGGTGGGAGGCTTGCTGTACCTATGGCTCCATCTCGGCCACTCCGGTCTAAAGGGGCCGTACTTTGAAGACTATTATCCTCTGATTCCGAGAAAATAAATTCACTATCGCTACTGGAACCGCCGCCCTTATCACCCCTCTTCCTGGGGTTTTGCCAGGGTCTTCTTCTGGTTGATGGTCTTGATTTACCACTGGGTTCCGTGCCCATGAGCCAGCGGTAGACTTTGTTTTCCTCATAGTCTTGATCAACCAGTGATTTCTTATTGCGTTTAAATTTTAACAGATCCCGCCTATATTGATCACACTGTTTTTCTAATTTCTGTACCCAATCCTGGGAAGTGTCCTTTTCCAGAACTACTTTTTCTCTCTCTAATGCAGTAATTTCATTCTTAGTAAGCTCTAATTCCCGGTGTGATTCTTCAATGACCAAGATCATGAGATCAAATCCACACCGGTTCAATATTCCGATCCATTTCCTGACGAATTCCGGGTTATGTCGCCCAATTGTGGGGACATTGCGCACCCTAAAGCCGCGTGGAATTTTATGTTCCCTGTAATACTCTGACAAGGACATGCCGTGTAGTAAAAAGTCTATTTCACGACGTTTAAGCTTCATCAACTGGAAAAATAATCGTCCGCTTTCATAGTTTGATCCGTAATTGGTGCCGTATCTTTAAACAGAATGTTCTCAATCTGAGCTGGGGTAAAACCAAACGTTTCCCCCGGCAACATAGCTTGCATAATATTGCATCCCATGGGGTCACATGCTGTGGTAGATTGATTATCCATAACGATATTGTTTGATAGGCAATGCTGTCAACTGCAGTGCTTTGTGGCTGTTAGTAATAGATACAAGCCACCAAACAGTTCAAATGTATCACAGCAAGACACACCACGGCGGGTGGGAAGTTCCAGCCACACTACACTTCCAAAAGCACTGTCCCTGTGCTGTTTTAATAACACAAATAGGTATCTGAAGGTCTGAGATATACAGAATAATAGGTGCCCAGCAAACGGTGTCCGAAAACACTAGTGCATACAATCCATAGCAGCTGGCACTCTAATCCAATGAGACAACTGCGCTCCGTGCCTGAATCCAAAAACACATATCCATCCACAAATAACGGCACTGGAAGCAGATTTCAAATGTAGAAAGTGTATTACAAGGTAGACGTTTCGGGGCTCACGCCCTGTCCTCAGTACCAAATACAAACAACATGTGTAGATACATACAAACATTTAAATACCTGACAAGGTCAGCGCCGTCCCCGCCGCCGCACCCCGGGTCCTCACCTCCGGCAATCACCGCTCACTTCCCCCCTTCCTCTGACACTGCGGTTGTCATAGTTACGCACAGCGTGCGTGTCACTGACTCCACAGCCCGGAAATCCAGGGGGTTGGAATAGAAGCCGTCAGGAGGAGTCCTCTGTACCAGCTGACCGGGGCAGACAAGACCCTGTAAAATACCAATTAACAGACATTAAAAAACATAAAGCAAATCACAAAACATTGCAATGCACAAACACAACAACCCACAATTGCAACAAAAACTGTCAATCACCGCAACAGTTGCTACAATCACCACCCACAAAGCAAAAACAAAAAACACAATCATAGCAAAACCCCCCCACATTTTTTTCCACAACAACCCACACACTGCAATGCACAACAACTCACAATTGCCCAAACTACAACAACCCACAATCGCCACAACTACAAGAACCTTGAAATCCCACAAATGACAAAATCACTGCAACAACAGTTGCCTCAATCACTGCCATAGCAAATGCAATCCACAATCACCCTAATAACCACCCACAATTGTGGCAACAACAACCCACAAATTAGCTGCTACAATCAGCAATCGCCGTAATAACAGTTGCCATAATCACAACTACAACAACAATCAACAATTGCAGCAACTACATCAAACCACAAAAAGTCACAATTGCTGCAACTGCAAAAAAAAATGCCACGATCGTCACACCAACTATCTACAAGTGTGACAACAAAAATCAGCAATTGCTGCAACTGCAGCAAATCGCAATCACTAGAGCGGCTACAATTACCACAAGAGCCACCCACAATCCCTACACAGTAGCCACTATTTGCTCAACAGCAAAAACATTCCATAATCACCATTATAACAACCTATCATGACAATAAAAACAACAATCACAACAGATACCTAATTTTCATCCCCAACAGTTGCCACAATCACAGCAATCATAACAACAGTTACCACAATTTCAGCACCAACAGTTGCCACAATCGCCGCAATAATAACTCACAACCTTCACAACAAAACCATATAATTGCTACAACAACCAAATGTCACATCAACTAAAAGAACAACCACCTATCATGGTAACAACAAAAACAACAACCCACAAATGCTGCAACAGTGAAAACAACCCACAATCGCCACAACTACAAAAACCCACAACTACGGAAAGCCACAATCACTACAACAAAAACAACCCATAATCACAGCAGTTACCACAATCTCAGCACCAACTGTTGCCACAACCACAGCTCCAACAGTTGCCAAAATCGCCGCAATAACAACTCACAACCTTCACAACAACAAAATTGTATAATCGCTGCAACAACCAAGCACCACATCAACTAAAACAACAACCCATTTTCATCACAACAACCCACAAATACTGCAATGCATAATCACAACAGTTGCTACAGTCGCCTCAACAACTACGCATAATTGTGTCAACAACCAACAAATATTGCAATTACTGTACAACATCCCACGATTACCACAAGAGTTGATTCAATCACTGTAACAACAGTTGCCACACTCACACCTATAGATTGTAAGCCTGCAAGCAGGGGCTTCCTACCGCTATGACCGTATGTTATTGCCCAGTTTTGCTTTTCACTGTTATTTCCAATTGTTTTGTCTTATGTTATCACTGTTTCCAATTGTAAAGCACAACGGAATTTGCTGTGCCTAATAAGAAACGGTTAATAAATAATAAATCACAGCAAAAACCACCCACAATCGCCACAATTTCCGCAACAGCAAAAACAATCCACAATCATCGTAATAACCAACTACAATCACGGAAATAACAAAAACAACCCACATTCCTCGCTACAACAACCCACAAAATGAACAAGTTGCCACAATAGCTGCAGCAATGGAAGCAGTAACATAGCCATCTGTGTAAGTAGCAGCATTGCCATCTGTGGGGGTTATTCAGATGTAACATGTGCAGAGAGAGTCAGATTTGGGTGGGTTACATTGTTTCTGTGCATGGTAAATATACTGGCTGCTCTTTTTCTATGCTGCAGTTTAGATTTCAGTTTGAACACACCCCGCCCAAATCTAACGCTGCTCCTCACCTATGTGGTGCCACCAGCGACCACTCGAGGGAACCTGACAGAGCTTCATTCAGGAGACACCCCCACCCCTAAATGTACACTGCACCCCCACCATATACCGCCCCTATATACAATGCACCCACATCCTCTTCCATATTCTGCACCCCCCACCATATACACACTGCATCCTCATACCCCTCCATATAGAGCACTCCCCTCCTCCATTAACTGCTCCCGTCATATACCGCATACTCTGCACCCCCTCCTCCGTATACTATGCTGCAACCCCAAGTTACTTGCCATCCCGGGACTCGGCATCAAGTAGCAACAGTAACCAGGAAACGGATGCAGGAACCACCACATGGTCCCACAGCGCTCAGTTCGGAGGCACCGGGGACACGTGTGGTCACTTACTGGCGGGGGGAGAAGGTGAACCAGCCTGGCAGTAAGGGCCAAGACCCTGCGTATCCCAGTGCAGTGCGGTGACGGGAGGAGGAGGGGTCGGTGCTGGGACTGCAGATGATGCGGGTGAGGAGGCACAACTGCTTTATATATACTGCATGCCGGAGGTGGGGCGGGTCCTGTGCTGACCCCTCCCCCATCTGCACAGACCATGCCCAGACCCATCTGCCCCCCCCCCCCCCCCCCCTATAAACCGGCCCTGGTGTCTGTAATTTTGACAGGCTTTTAACTAGTTCAATAATAATTTCCCCAGCAGTACCCACACCCAGGGGTGTATCTGCCCATTGGCCAGGATGGCACTCACCAGGAGTGCCAGACGAGCAGGGGGTGCCGCCCGATGGTGCCACCCTCGGCCAATGGATGGAATCCCTTAAGCCATTGTGTCTGGCAATACCTGCTGTGCCGAGTTGCCTGTGCATTGCCTGGGATGGAGGGCAGAGGATCACTCAGCAGGCAGGATCTGGCACCTCTATCCGGCACCGCAATGCACTACAGGGAAGAAACTGAAAATAAACTACAACTCCCAGCAACCTTTGCTGTCAGGAGCGCCCGGCGGCACGGGCTGCTGGGAGCTGTATTTTTTTCCAGTTTCTTCACGTAATTTGGTGCGGTGCCGGACACCGGCGCCAGCTCCTGCCTGCAGAACGATCCTCCACCCCAGGCAGCTCGGCACAGCAGGTATTGCCAGACACTACGTCTATATGCTGGGATGTTGTGGGGTGGGGACTAGGGCTATGTGCTGTGTGGGGAGGCTATGTATGTGCTGGGAGTGGGGGAGACTTCTACTATGTGCTAAGGGCGGACTACAGCTATGTGCTGTGTGGGGAGGCTATATATGTGCTGCTGGGAGTGGGGAAGACTACTACTATGTGCTACGAGCGGACTACAGTTATGTGCTGTGTGGGGAGGCTATGTATGTGTTGGGAGTGGGGGAGACTACTGCTACAGTATGTGCTAAGGGCGGACTACAGCTATGTGCTGTGTGGTGAGGCTATGTACGTGCTGGGAGTGGGGGAGACTACTACTATGTGCTAAGGGCGGACTACAGCTGTGTGCTGGGAGGGGGACGATGGCTTGGGAAGGTGTGGGGCTATGTGCAGGGAGGGGGACTATGGCTATCTATGCTGGCAGTGAACTATTGTTATGTAATGGGTGGGAGGTGGGGACTACTGTATGACTGTTGGGAGAGGTGGAGACAACGGCTATGTGCTGGGGGACTACGGCTATTGCTTGGGGAGGTGGGGGCTATGGCTATTTTCTGGGAGGGGACTATGGCTATGTGCTGGGAGGGGGATGGGGACTATGACTATATGACTGTTGGGGCATATCTGGCACTGTAAGAGTTTATCTGGCACTGTGGGGGCATATGTGTATCTGGCACTGTGGGGGCATATCTGGCACTATGGGGGCATAGCTAGCACTGTGGGGGCATATCTGGCACTGTAGGGGCATGTATCTGTCAACGTGGGGCCATATCTGGCAATGTGGGGGCACAAACATGGGGGAATATGTGTATCTGGCACTGTGGGGGCATATCTAATACTGTGGGGGCACATCTGGCACTGTGGAGGCATATCTGGCATATTGGTGTGCACACACAGTACAACTGACATTTTTTTTGTACTTCACCACTGGGTACTGCGCTGCACTGCACTTCTTTGCACTACTATTTGATTATATTACCTGGCCTTGGATGGCATTGACTCCTCAGCCAGGCCAAGCACTGCTGATGTCTCCTCAATGTTGTAAGAATTACTGTGTGGGCATAATGTGTAAAAGGAACTGATACTGTGTGGGCATGATGGGGGTAATTCCAAGTTGATCGCAGCAGGAATTCTGTTAGCAATTGAGCAAAACCATGTGCACTGCAGGGGAGGCAGATATAACATGTGCAGAGAGAGTTAGATTTGGGTGTGGTGTGTTCAATCTGCAATCTAATTTGCAGTGTAAAAATAAAGCAGTCAGTATTTACCCTGCACAGAAACAAAATAACCCACCCAAATCTAACTCTCTCTGCAAATGTTATATCTGCCACACCTGCAGTGCACATGGTTTTGCCCAACTGCTAAAAAATGTCCTGCTGCGATCAACTTGGAATTACCCCCAATGTGTATAAGGGTTACTACTGTATAGCATTATTTGAATTGGGGGAACTATTGTATGGTCATGCCCCTTTCCCACAAGATCATGTCCCTTTTTTGCAGATGCACCTTCCCTATTTCAAATATGGGGGGCGCCAGACCCTTACTTTGCCAGGGGCGCTCGGACCCCTAGATACACTCCTGCCCACACCCCTCATTAACTACCAACAACCCACCCAAACCCTAAATACTACCCTGAAGCACATAATTGAAGTATTCCTCCCCTCCCTCCAGCATCCCTTTACTAGGGATAATTAATGTTTTCTCATACGTCCTAGAGGATGCTGGGGACGACATCAAGACCATGGGGTATAGACGGGATCCGCAGGAGACATGGGCACTCTAAAGACTTTTCATTGGGTGTGAACTGGCTCCTCCCTCTATGCCCCTCCTCCAGACCTCAGTTTTAGAAATGTGCCCAGGTTGACTGGATGCACTCTGAGGAGCTCTACTGAGTTTCTCTGAAAAGACTTATGTTAGGTTTTTTATTTTCAAGGAGATCTGCTGGCATCAGACTCCCTGCTTTGTGGGACTGAGGGGGCAGAAGCAGAACCAACTTCCTCAGAGTTTCATGGCTCTGCTTCTGGCTGACAGGACACCATTAGCTCCTGAAGGGAACTGAACGCTAGCCGTATCTAGATGCTCACTCCCACAGCACGCCGTCATCCAACTCACAGAGCCAGAAGTCAGAAGACAGGTGAGTATAAGAAGAATGATCTTCTATCAAGTAAGTGATGGCTGAGGTGCGGCGCGGCTGGCGGGAGCGCTGCGCGCCATTGCTGCCCACACACACAGGCACTACAGGGTGCAGGGCGCGCGGGGGGCGCCCTGGGCAGCAGGAAAAATACCTCAAACTGGCTAAAAGGGGGCATAAGTTGCCGCTGGCACAGCCCCTCCCCCCACCAGTATAAATATTACAGTGTTTGTATGAGTGTAAGGACGCGCCATTGCGGGGGCGGAGCTTCTTCCTCAGGCAGCCAGCACACTACTCAGCGCCATTTTCTCTCTCTCCTCAGGCTGCAGAGAACACGATGGTCCTCTCCTCCACTTCTGACAAGTACAGGGTGCTATTAAGGGGGGGCACAAAGCGATTGTGGTGCATTTGATAGTGTACATTACTATTTAAAAAGCACTGTTAGACTGTGGACATACTGTGTTCACAGTAAATACTGGCGCTGGGATTGTGAACTGGCTGCTCCTATCCTGTGTCCTTCTGACAGATTTTACTGTGGGTCTGTCCCCAAAATAAGTTCCAGTGTGTCTGTTGGTGTGCTGTACACGTGTGAGGCATGTCTGAGGCAGGGAGTTCCTCCCCGGAGGAAGCCATTTTAGGGACACAGAGTTGTAATGTGGTGGCGCTACCGGCACACCAAGAGCCTGCATGGCTGAAAGATATACGTGACAGTATGCATCTGATTAACCATAGATTAGATAAGTCTGAATCTAAGGCTGCATGCTGGAGAAAATCTGTGGAAGATGTAATTTTTCAGGATGCTGTTATTCCTTATGCAAGCGGCCCCTCTGGGTCACATAAGAGACCATTTGCAAATGTTGTAAACACTGATACCGACACGGATTCTGACTCTTGTGTCGACGATAGTGAATCCAGAGAGATAGATCATAAATTGGCAAAAAATATACAATATATGATTGTGACTATAAGGGACGTGTTGGAGGTTACAGAAACCACTCCTGTACCTCAGGAGAAGGCGTATTTATGTAAGGAAAAGAAGTCCAAAGTCACGTTCCCCCCTTCACACGAACTAAATGCTCTGTTTGAAGGGATGTGGGTGAATCCTGATAAAATATTTCGTATTCCCAAAAGGATTCACATAGCTTACCCTTTCCCGGCTGAGGACAGGAAAAAATGGGAGTCACCCCATGTGTTAGACAGTGCCCTTTCCAGGTTGACAAAGAAGGTAATTCTCCCTGCTCCTGGCACGGCTTCTGTTAAAGAGCCGGCAGACCGCAAAATGGAAACGACATTGAAATCCATTTATGTTACCAATCGTACACTGATTAGGCCCACTATTGCCTGCGCATGGGTGAGTCGCGCTATTGAAAAATGGTCAGAAAGCGTGTCATCAGAAATTGACACGATTGATAAAGATGAGATACTCCTTAAGTTAGGGAA
Source organism: Pseudophryne corroboree (assembly GCF_028390025.1). Classification (NCBI taxonomy): domain Eukaryota; kingdom Metazoa; phylum Chordata; class Amphibia; order Anura; family Myobatrachidae; genus Pseudophryne; species Pseudophryne corroboree. The sequence goes on from NC_086447.1 coordinate 824,325,789, forward strand.
TATCAAGGACGCTGCCGCCTACATGCTGGAAGCAATGAAGGATATTGGACTCTTGAGTTCACAGGCCGCTACCATGGCAGTATTGGCTAGGCGGGCATTGTGGATTCGCCAGTGGAACGCGGATGCAGATTCCAAAAGAAACATGGAGGCTCTCCCATATAAAGGTGAGGCCTTATTTGGCGATGGCCTGGATGCGTTAGTCTCAGCGGCTACCGCAGGTAAGTCGACATTTTTGCCCTCTGCACCTGCACCGGCAAAAAAGACCTATCACCTGCAAATGCAGTCCTTTCGGCCCAATAAATACAAAGACGAGAGGTTCCCCCTTCTTTGCAGGTAGGGGAAGGGGAAAGAAGCCCACAGCGGCTCCAGGTTCCCAAGAGCAGAAGTCTACACCTACTTCTGCCAAATCCCCAGCATGACGCTGGAGCTCCCTTGTGGAGGCCACTCAGGTGGGGGCACGTCTCAGACTCTTCAGCCAGGATTGGATTCTGTCTGGCCTGGATCCCTGGGTGTTGCAAATAGTATCCCAGGGGTACAAGCTGGAGTTTCAAGACGTTCCCCATGCCGATTTTTAAAATCGACCTTGCCAGTTTCTCTGTCAGAAAGAGAAGCAGTAACAGCGGCAATCCAAAAATTATGTCAAGACCAGGTCATAGTCCTGGTACCATTGTCACAACAAGGGAGGGGTTTTTATTCAAGCCTCTTTGTGGTTCCGAAGCTGGACAGCTCGGTCAGACCGATCCTAAATCTAAAGGATCTGAATGGTTGCCTAAAAAGGTTCAAGTTCAAGATGGAATCACTTCGGGTAGTGATTGCCAGTCTGGAGGAGGGGACTACTTGGTGTCGGTGGACATAAAGGATGCTCACCTGTATGTTCCCATTTATCCTCCTCACCAGGCTTATCTGAGATTCCCGGTTCAGGATTGCCATTAGCAATTCCAGACGTTACCTTTCGGTCTCTCCACGGCGCCGAGGGTATTCACCAAGGTGATGGCGGAGATGATGATTCTCCTTCGTCAGAAAGGAGTCAATATATTTCCTTATCTGGACGACCTCCTGATAAAGGCGAGATCCAGGGAGCAGTTGTTACAAAACATATCACTCTCTCTGTCAATACTCCAACAACACGGGTGGATCATAAATTACCCGAAGTCACAGTTGGAACCGACGACAAGGTTGTCTTTCCTCGGGATGATTCTGGACACAGAAGTTCAGAGAGTATTTCTTCCGCTGGAAAAGGCTCTGGAAATCCAGAAAATGGTAAAACAGGTATTGAAACCATCAAGTGTGTCGATCCATCAGTGCATTCGGTTGTTGGGGAAGATGGTGGCGGCCTACGAAGCCATACAGTTTGGCAGGTTCCATGCCAGAGTATTCCAGTGGGACCTGTTGGACAAGTGGTCGGGGTCACACCTACACATGCATAGAAAGATAATCCTATCATCAAAAACCAGGATTTCACTCCTGTGGTGGTTACACAGCTCTCACCTACTAGAGGGACGCAGGTTCGGGATTCAGGACTGGGTACTGGTAACGATGGATGCAAGTCTCTGAGGCTGGGGAGCAGTCTCTCGGGAGAAAACTTCCAGGGACGTTGGTCACAACAGAAAGCCTGCCTTCACATAAACGTTCTGGAGCTAAGAGCCATTTACAACGGCCTTCAACAAGCGGTACATCTTCTTCAAGACCGTCCCGTGCAGATCCAGGCGGACAATGTAACAACAGTCGCATACATAAACAGGCAGGGCGGAACAAAAAGCAGAGCGGCAATGGCAGAGGCAACAAAAATCCTCCGTTGGGCAGAAAAACGTCTACAAGCTCTGTCGGCAATATTCATTCCGGGTGTAGACAACTGGGAAGCAGACTTTCTCAGCAGACACGATCTCCATCCAGGAGAGTGGGGCCTCCACCAAGAAGTCTTCGCAGAGGTGACAAGTCTTTGGGGAATTCCTCAAATAGACATGATGGCGTTTCGTCTCAACAAGAAGCTTCAGAGATACTGTTGCAGGTCGAGAGACCCTCAAGCAGTAGCAGTGGATGCACTGGTGACCCAGCGGATGTTTCCGTCAGTGTATGTCTTCCCTCCACTTCCGCTGATCCCAAAAGTACTCAGGATCATATGAAAAACAAGGGTTCGAGCAATCTTCATTGCCCCAGACTGGCCAAGGAGGGTTTGGTACCCAGATCTTCAGCAGTTACTCATAGGAGATCCTCGGCCTCTTCCTCCTCGAGAGGACCTGCTGCAGCATGGGCCGTGTGTGTACCAAGACTTACCGCGGCTACGTTTGACGGCATGGCTGTTGAGCGCCGTATCCTAGCCAGGAAGGGTATTCCCGAGGAGGTCATCCCCACCCTTATTCAGGCCAGAAAGGGAGTAACATCGAAACATTTTACCACCGTATTTGGAGAAAATATGTATCTTGGTGTGAATCCAAGAACGCTCCTACGGAAGAGTTTCATTTAGGACGTTTTCTCCATTTTTTATAGGATGATGTGGAGGCGGGCCTCCGATTGGCATCAATCAAGGTCCAGATTTCGGCCTTGTCAATGTTCTTTCAGAAACAATTGGCCTCTCTTCAGGAGGTTCAGACCTTTGCGAAAGGGGTTCTGCACATCCAGCCTCCATTCGTGCATCCAGTGGCACCATGGGACCTTAACGTGGTATTGCAGTTCCTTCAATCAGATTGGTTTGAGCCTCTACAAAAGATAGAGTTGAAGTTTCTCACTTGGAAAGTGGTGATGCTTTTGGCTTTGGCATCCGCAAGGCGGGTGTCTGAATTGGGGGCCTTGTCTCACAAGAGCCCTTACCTGATCTTCCATGAAGATAGGGCAGAGTTGAGCACTCATCAACATTTTCTTCCGAAGGTGGTTTCATCTTTCCACATAAACCAACCTATTGTAGTGCCAGTAGTTACTGACATATTCACTGATTCAAAATCTCTAGATGTGGTTAGAGCTTTGAAAATCTATGTCACTAGAACGGCTCGTATACGGAAAACAGAGGCTCTGTTTGTCCTGTATGCTCACAACAAGATTGGCTGTCCTGCTTCCAAGCAGACTATTGCACGTTGGATTAGAAATACGATTCAGCAAATTCATACTACGGCTGGATTGCCGTTACCGAAGTCGGTAAAGGCCCACTCCACTAGGAAGGTGGGCTCATCCTGGGCGGCTGCCCGGGGGGTCTCGGCATTACAACTTTGCAGAGCATCTACTTGGTCAGGGTCAAATACATTTGCTAAGTTCTACAAGTTTGACACCTTGGCCGATGAGGACCTCAAGTTTGGTTAATCGGTGCTGCAGGGTCATCCGCACTCTCCCGCCCGTACTGGAGCTTTGGTATAGACCCCATGGTCTTGATGTCGTCCCCAGCATCCTCTAGGGCGTATGAAAAAATAGGATTTTGATACCTACCGGTAAATCCTTTTCTCCTAGTCCGTAGAGGATGCTGGGCGCCCGTCCCAGTGCGTATTTTACCTGCAGTTTAGTTATTACAGTTACACAAGTTGTGTTATTTTAGTTCAGCATGTTGCTGCAATTGGTTCATGCCTGTTGGCATGTGTTATGTTGAATGCCGTGTGTGCGGCATAGTTGAGGGTGTGAGTTGGTAGATATCTCACCAGTAGTTAAGTAATTCCTTTCCTCGAAATGTCAGTCTCCCCGGGCACAGTTCCTGTAACTGAGGTCTGGAGGAGGGGCATAGAGGGAGGAGCCAGTTCACACCGAATGAAAAGTCTTTAGAGTGCCCATGTCTCCTGCGGATCCCGTCTATACCCCATGGTCTTGATGTCATCCCCAGCATCCTCTACGAACTAGGAGAAAAGGATTTACCGGTAGGTATCAAAATCCTATTTTTCTTGTGATGGTTTTTAGCTTTTGATAGTGGAGTACCGATGCTTTCCACCGTTGAATGGCAATGATTTGATGGTGTTCCACTGGTTCCCCGTTGATTTAAATGCTGAGATCTGTGCTGCCCCTGGCTCCTCCCTGGCTGCTGCTCTCTGCATCAGAGAATCTTGAGTTGGTCGGAGGCTGTCTCTATCTGCCCCTTAAACATGTCCTTCTTGTTCCCTCCCCTCTCTAAGCTGCTACTAGGCAACAGAGCACATTGCTAGCTCTGACTGGCTTTTACTGTCTCAGAGAGCCAATCAGAGCACAGGTACAGTTGTACATATACTGTACAGTAGTGTAAGCATGTCACACTGAAAGGTCACTTTTTTTTTTAAATCTTCTTCCTTCAGAGAGGACTCAGCGTTACAGCTATACCAAAGACGCTACATCTGTAATTACCACGCAGGATAATTTGTCATGCCCGACAGATTATTTATTTATTTTTTCTATTTTCTATGTCATTGCTGGAATGGCTATTTCTCCATAATACATGTGGGGACTGGAGAGTCCAGCTGTTGCTGGTGCAGAGATGCTTCCTGCTCAGCAATACATTGTTACAGACCGAGGGGAGATGTATAAAAGCTTGGAGAGAAATAAAGTAAAGAGAGACAAAACACCAACTAATCAGCTCCTGACTGCCATTTTACAGGCTTTTTGAAAAATAACAGGAGCTGATTGGTTGGTGATTTATCTCTTTCAAAGCTTAGCCTCTTATTGAGAAGTGCAGAAAACATCCCACGCTCTTACCTAGTGGAGAATGCTTGACTCACACTACTGTCCTGTCCATCCATACTCATTCGGCACTCAGCGGTCACTGGAGTGGCAGCATTGTCCTGTCCAGACCTGCCTCCCCCTGTGACAGTCAGTCCCACTCCGACTGGATTCTTGCAAGGGTATTGCGCAAGTCTGGGTAACTGCGCGAACAATCACAATGGATTTTCCAATCTAATGCTTTTGATTTGATGGTTAGCTACCATCTCACCGCAACATTGGATGGGGAAGCCGTCCCGCCATTTGTTGACAGGATTCCGATTTCCATCCCTACCGTCCACTTACTGTTGCTGATCAGGGTTTAGGCTTCAGTGATGCCTGTGGGCTTCTGTGGGCCCCACCTCCCACAGCCAGAACAGAGGGAAGAGGGTCTCAGCTTGTGTATGAGAGCAGGAGTTGGCAGAGCAGGTAGGGGCTGGGCGTGCTCTCCCATCTGTGTACCTGCTCAGAGGTGTCTTAAGAGAGGAGAGGGCCTGCATGCAGCCTCCATTGCGGGCCCCCTCCTCCCCGGCATCGAGTAGGCTCTGACATTATGCCAGAGGCTACTGCCTATGTGCAGGTCTCCGGGAACATGGCGCCCGCCTTGTTCCCGGGAACATCTTCAGTGCGCATGCACAAATCACTCGGAAATGGGTGCAGTGGACATTTTTTAAAGTGATTTCTGTCCGCAGTGCAGGGCCGCCGCCGCGGGACTCCGGAGGGATAAATATAATATATGGGTGCAGGGTGTGCACTCCACACCTTGCACCCATTATAGAAAAGCCTATGTACCTATAAAGCGGAACCAGGGACAATGGAGGAGGTCAGGGCTGGTGCCCAGATGTGACAGCCTCCATTGACTCCCACAGTTCCGCCTGGCCTGCTTCAGTGTACAAACCCCCACAGCCAGTAGGTGAGCTGGGACCAGATAGGTGCCGCTTTTTGTCCACTACACTGCATTTCTCCCCAACTTTTTATTATAAATTCTGCTTGTAGCTTACAAATATTCAAATTTGATTATCTTTGGGTTAGTGACATAAAAACACCACAGCGGTCTGCGTGTAACAGGCATCAATAACGGACTGACTAATGGAACTCGTCTGCCTGTACAGCTGTATCACATACTACATGTGCACGGACGTTCTGCAGCTATCCATTTCCACAGACAGAAAACAATTTAGAGCCAGGAAAGACTCTACTAGTTTATATATACTTTATATCCTCTAATAAACAAAGTGGCTGTTTTCTTACTACATTCCATTTGTTTTCCGTACTTTCCTTCACTCAGGATCACAGAATGCAACTCCTATGGGAAATAAATTGCAGAATATGACCAATAAATCACACGTATAGTTCAGACCCACCAATAAATTGCATTGATTGAAAAACATGCCACCGCATTCCAGAATGCAACACTTTTTAACCAATAAAGCCAGGTTAGAGAAAGATGTTCTTTTGGCTTGCTTGATTACTTCTAATTAGGGATGAAGACACATCAGGGGGTGTTTTAAGGTGCAACACTTCACAGGCTTTTCAGAGACATAAGGTTGAAGACAGAATGCCCTTAACTACCAAAGAGGTGTTTTAATGACCTAATAAAAATATGCCCTGGTGTGTCATGATGAAGGTTAAAGCAATTAGAGAATTAAGTGACTGTAGCCTTACCGTATGTTCAGGTTATAACAGAGTAGCTCACGAAAATTGTCCAAATCTGAATAGTTATTGTTTCAGAGGCAGAACTTTTTAAACAAGGTCTAAATGATTTATAACTGTAAGGCATCAACTGCACAAGGTACAATATTTTGTTGACTCTATAATAATATATCCAGTTCAGACACATTCAATAAAAAAAAAAAGGATTGGATGAGGTAAGATACATTACACAGGTTCAATACAAGCTACAGTATAAGGAAAATCAGGTTGACCACTGGGGCTCTGCAATACCTAATAAACTTGATGTACTGTGAGTACGGTGAAGCTAAGATACATCTTTAATTTGTTGCATGGTTCTTGTTAATAGTCAACATTTAATACAGCTGGATGGTGCATTGCTGCCGCTGCCCACTGTAATGTACGTAGCCACTACATACATTTCTTGGCCGTTTCTAGCGGCGGGCCCTTTTCTGTCTCCAGTAGCGCTCCCCCTCCGCCTAGCACTACACACCCCTGGCCTGCCATTACACCCTTGGCCTGACATTACACACCCCTGGCACCCCTTGCATTACACACCCCTGGCAACAAGCAATACCCCTGGCAACATGCATGACACCCGTGCCAGAGCATGAAACCCATGGCAACGAGCTTGGATCCCAGAGCATGAAACCCCTGGCAACGAGCATGACACCCAGCGCGTGAAACCCTTGGCAACGAGCAGATAATTTAAAAGTAATTAGAAGCTTTACTGTAGGGCATAATGTATCACGGCATTGCAGTGTGTAGCATAATATGGTGCAAGGGGCATTACTGTGTGGGGCTTAATATGGTGGGGGAAAAAATTCCCCTGTGGTGGCCGAGGTCTGTTGGTGCAGGGTCAAAAACTGGGGGGACACTTGGAAAAGGGCTTGTTTGGTGCCGCACAGGACCTAAGAGTATTGCTAAAAGGCTCTATTCTGTATGGCCCTTGAAAACCAATGATAAATATGTATGTAGAAGATCCCTAAAGTGGGTATCAAAAGGTCTCTATGGTTGGTGGTGCTCCCAGAGTGAGTAGTGCATATTGGTATGAAGGAAGAGAAAAAGAAAGACTCTATGTTGGGGCACTCTTGATATGATGAAAAATAATTAAAACTTAACTTTTAATAGAGTAACATTTGAAAGATTTGTACACAGAAAAACACACAAAGAAAAAGATTTTGCAATCTCACCTTCACATCAAATATCATAAATTGTAGATCAGATGAGAGTGAATACACTCAGAGAACTCATTATTCTCAACAGAAATTCATTCAAGTACACCTGAGGTGAAAATAGCTAAAATAGAATATCAATGGTTATCGGGAAAGTATAACAATTGAGATATCATTGGATATTCAGAAAGGATAAAAGTAAAAACAGTGGCACAAGTCAAAAATAATTCAGAAATTAGTATTTGTCCAATGTGAGGCGCCTACTGCTATATGATCTCCTGGTATAGACTTTTGTTGCTGCGTATAGGTCTGAGATCAAAGTATAGCACAACTTAAGTAGGCAGAATCTCATTTGATCTTGGAAGCTAAGCAGTGAGAAGCCCAATCAGTACCTAAATGGGAGACCACTAGGGAATATTGGGGGTCATTCCGAGTTGATAGTAGCTGTGCTAAATTTAGCACAGCTACGATCGTAAACTCAGACATGCGGGGGGACGCCCAGCACAGGGCTAGTCCGCACCGCATGTCAGTGCCGCCCCCCCCTTCCCCCGTACAAATACAAAAGCATCGCACAGAGGCGATGCCTTTGTATCTGTGGAGTAACTCCCGGCCAGCGCAGCTCCTGCGGCTGGCCGGGAGTTGTGTGTCGCTGCCGCTGGCCGCAGTGACTGCGTGAGACGTCATGCAGCCGCCGCGCCATGCCCCCCAACGGTTCGGCCACGCCTGCGTTGGCCGGACCGCACCTACTAAACAGCCCCCTCCCGCCCAGCGACCGCCTCTGTCTCAGAGGCGATCGCTGGGCACCGACGCCTGCCATGCACCGGCGCACTGCGGTGCCGGCGCATGCGCAGTTCTGACCCGATCGCTGCGACAAACTGCGCCCCATTCGGCTCCGTAATAACACTCCCTATCAAATGCAAAAAGCAGAAGTGTTGGAGCAACCTTTGACTCTTACCATTTCTTCTGTCTACTTAGGATGTACTATACTTTGATCTCAGACCTATACGCAGCAAAAAAGTCTATACCATGAGATCATTTAGTAGTAGGCACCTCACATTGGACAAATACTAAAGTCTGAATTATTTTTGACTTGTGCCACTGTTTTTACTTTTACCCTTTCTGGATATCTCAATTGTTATACTTTCCCGATATCCATTGATATTCTATTTTAGATATATTAACCTCAGGTGTACTTTAATGAATTTCTATTGAGAATAATGAGTTCCCTGAGTGTATTCACTCTCATCTGATCAACAATTTATGATATTTGATGTGGAGGTGAAATTGCAAAATCTTTTTCTTTGTGTGTTTTTCTGTGTACAAATCTTTTACATTTTCCTTAAAAGTTAATAATAAGAATTTACTCACCGGTAATTCTATTTCTCGTAGTCCGTAGTGGATGCTGGGAACTCTGTAAGGACCATGGGGAATAGACGGGCTCCTAATCTTTCTAAAAGAAAGATTAGGTACTATCTGGTGTGCACTGGCTCCTCCCTCTATGCCCCTCCTCCAGACCTCAGTTAAGGAAACTGTGCCCGGAAGAGCTGACATTACAAGGAAAGGATTTGGAATCCAGGGTAAGACTCATACCAGCCACACCAATCACACCGTACAACTCGTGATAACTATACCCAGTTAACTGTATGAACAAAAAACTGAGCCTCATTCAAAAGATGGCTCATAACAATAACCCTTTAGTTAAGCAATAACTATATACATGTATTGCAGAGAGTCCGCACTTGGGACGGGCGCCCAGCATCCACTACGGACTACGAGAAATAGAATTACCGGTGAGTAAATTCTTATTTTCTCTGATGTCCTAGTGGATGCTGGGAACTCCGTAAAGACCATGGGGATTATACCAAAGCTCCCAAACGGGCGGGAGAGTGCGGATGACTCTGCAGCACCGAATGAGCAAACTCAAGGTCCTCCTCAGCCAGGGTATCAAACTTGTAAATTTTTGCAAATGTGTTTGAACCCGACCAAGTAGCAGCTCGGCAAAGCTGTAATGCCGAGACCCCTCGGGCAGCCGCCCAAGAAAGAGCCCACCTTCCTTGTGGAATGGGCTTTTACTGATTTAGGATGCGGCAGTCCAGCCGCAGAATGTGCCAGCTGAATCGTGCTACAGAACCAGCGAGCAATAGTCTGCTTTTAAGCAGGAGCACCCAGCTAGTTGGGTGCATGCAGGATAAATAGCGAGTCAGTTTTTTTGACTCTAGCCGTCCTGGAAACATAAATTTTCAGGGCCCGGACCACGTCCAGCAACTTGGAGTCCTCCAAGTCCCTAGTAGCCGCAGGCACCACCATACGTTGGTTCAAATGAAACGATGATACCATCTTAGGGAGAAATTGGGGACGAGTCCTCAATTCTGCCCTTTCCATATGGAAGATTAGATATGGGCTTTTACATGACAAAGCCGCCAATTCTGACACACGCCTAGTCCAAGCTAAGGCCAAAAGCATGACCACTTTCCACGTGAGATATTTTAGCTCCACGGTCTTAAGTGGCTCAAACCAGTGGGATTTTAGGAATCCAACACAACGTTAAGATCCCAAGGTGCCACTGGTGGCACAAAAGGAGGCTGAATATGCAGCACCCCTGTAACAACGTCTGAACTTCAGGCAGTGAAGCCAGTTCTTTTTGAGAGAAAAAGGGATAGGGCCGAAATCTTGGCCTTTATGGATCCTAATTTTAGGCCCATAGTCACTCCTGACTGTAGGAAGTGCATGAATCGACCCCGCTGGAATTCCTCTGTAGGGCCTTCCCGGCCACACACCAAGCAACCTATTTTCGCCATATACAGTGAAAAAGTCTTGCTGTCACGTCTTTCCTAGCCTTTATCAGCGTAAGAATAACTGCATCCGGAATGCCCCTTTCCCGCTAGGATCCGGCGTTCAACCGCCATGCCGTCCAACGCAGCCGCGGTAAGTCATGGAACAGACAGGGCCCCTGTTGCAACATGTCCTGTCTGAGAGGCAGAGGCCATGGGTCCTCTGAGAGCATTTCTTGTAGTTCCGGGTACCGAGTCCTTCTTGGCCAATCCGGAGCAAAGAATATTGTTCACACTCCTCCTTTTAATTACAATTCTCAGCCCTTGGGTCTGAGAGGAAGAGGAGGGAATACATAGACCGACTGGAACACCCACGGTGTTACTAGTGCGACCACAGCTATCGCCTGAGAGTCCCTTGACCCAGCGTAAAACCTTTTTTATCTTTTTATTGAGGTGGGACGCCATCTAGTCCACCTGAGGCAGTACTAGACTGTATTATGTGTGTTTTTTTTGCCAAAAGGTAATCTAATTGTTGCCCAGGGCGCCCCCCCCCCCCCCCCCCCAGCGCCCTGCACCCACCAGTGACCGGAGTGTGTGGTGTGGTGTGCTGTGGGAGCAATGACGCACAGCTGCAGTGCTGTGCGCTACCTTAATGAAGACAGGAGTCTTCAGCCGCCGTTTTCGTCGTGTCTTCTGGCTTCTGGCTCTGCAAGGGGGACGGCGGCGCGGCTCCGGGAACGGACGATCGAGGTCGGGCCCTGTGTTCGATCCCTCTGGAGCTAATGGTGTCCAGTAGCCTTAGAAGCACAAGCTAGCTGCAAGCAGGTAGGTTTGCTTCTCTCCCCTCAGTCCCTCGTAGCAGTGAGTCTGTTGCCAGCAGATCTCACTGAAAATAAAAAACCTAACAAATACTTTGTTTTCTAGCAAGCTCAGGAGAGCCCACTAGGTGCATCCAGCTCTGGCCGGGCACAGATTCTAACTGAGGTCTGGAGGAGGGGCATAGAGGGAGGAGCCAGTGCACACCAGATAGTACCTAATCTTTCTTTTAGAGTGCCCAGTCTCCTTCGGAGCCCGTCTATTCCCCATGCTCCTTACAGAGTTCCCAGCATCCACTAGGATGTCAGAGAAATGTAATTATTTTTCATCATATCAAGAGTGCCCCAACATAGAGTCTTTCTTTTTCTCTTCCTTCATATCAAAAACGGGGTTGTAAGGTAGTCTTTTGCTGCGAGGCCATGCCCATTTCTAGCTAGACCACACCCATTTTAGCAAGGCCATACCCCCTCACCGGAAGCATTGTTTTTGATAACTATGGGGGGGAGGGGGCGGGTGCACTTTTGAATGTTGATTGATGGTGGGGGGGCGCGTTTTTAAATCTGTAAGGCTATGCATTACAAGCGGAGTCCAGAGCTTATGTTCCGGAGCTCCGCCTTCCAGCTCACGGCAGGGCACACTGATGTCTCTCTTACAGAATGAGGAGCGGCAGGGGAGTCCAGAGCAGTGGCAGTGAGAGAGCGGTCAGATGAGTCACACAGCGCTGGGCTTGGACAGAGCGAAGCAGCGGGACTGACACATATTTATCATCAGGGGCGTAGCCAGAACTTTGTGGGCCCCATAGCAACATTTTAAAGGGGCCCCTGTCCGAATGCTTCTAGAAACACTTCTATGCTGCAGTTGTTAATTTTATGCCCTATAATAGTGCCCTAGTTCATTTTCTGAACCATATTAGAGCCTTATTTAATGTTATGCCCCATAGTAGTGCCCTAGTTTCTTTTATGAATCGCGGTAGTGCTTAAGTTCACCCTATGTCACATTTCAGAGCTGCCAGTACTGTCCCTGTCCCTATGTCCCTGCTGTCACTCTCCCTCTCCCTAAATTTCGGCTCATACTGTGTGCTATAATGTGAATTTCTGCTCATACCGTGTGCTATAATGTGAATTTCTGTTCATACCGTGTGCTATAATGTGAATTTCTGCTCATACCGTGTGCTATAATGTGAATTTCTGCTCATACCGTGTGCTATAATGTGAATTTCGGCTCATACTGGGGCAGACGTAAGAACGTGCGCTAAGAAGCGGCTAACATCGGGGTTTTAACAAATGCACAAGGCACATACAGCAGTATCGTCTGGCGCACTGTGTGCATAGGAAGGCAATGGCTACCTGATGTACAAAGGCTCAGGGAGCTCCTTACCGCGCGTTACTCCCTTCCGGTCACTTTGTCAGGTTGGGGCTGGCGTTGGCTCTGTTCTTAAAGAATCTTTTTTTTTTTTTGTTCTTTTTCATTAAACTTTAATTACAATGCGGCTCGTTTGGTGTCACCCCATTGAAGGGTGACACCCGGGTGCGGCACGCACCCCCCGCACCCGCCTCATGACGCCACTGAGCTATGCACTTGTTCATCATAACACACTGGGCTCAGTTGCTACCTGCAACCATCCTCTGTGCTCCTCACTCATCCTCCCTTACTGCGCTCTACAGTGAATATCCCTCACTGTTCCCTACACTCACCCTCCCTCACTGATCCCTACACTCTCTCACACTCACTGCTCCCTCATAAATTACACACTACACACAAATAAAAACCACTATAGTGCTGCTAGATCAGACTTAGACAGTAGGGGGAGGAGGGGTGGATATTAGAATAAATAAAGATATTAGAATAGACAATAATTTATTGTTCTATGTAGTAGTGGAATTCTAATGCCCTCCTTCCCTCCTCTGCCTAGTGCCTATGTCTTATTTAGCAGTAGGACTAGTGTTTTTATTGTCAGTAATACTGTGTGTCATACTGTGTATAAGGGGTACTACTGTGTGGTATACTGTGTATAAGGGGTACTACTGTGTGTCATACTGTGTATAAGAGGTACTACTAGAGGTGGATTTACCGCTAGGCAACCTATGTGGTAGGCTAGGGCCCAGCGTGTCCCAAGGGGTTCCGAAATCCATCCCTGAAATGCAGCCTAGGTCCGCATATATAGGAACAGTGGTGGAACTACCGCAGATGCAGGCGGTGCATTGCACTGAGGTCCAACGGGGTTAAGGGGCCCACAGCTGATGGGTCTGAGTGTTATAGTGTATGAGAGGGGGTGTCTGGGCATTGTAGTGTATGAGGGAGGGTGTGTGGGTGTTAAAGTGTATGGGGGCGGGTCTGGGTGTTATAGTGTGTGGGAGGGGGTGTCTGAGTATTGTAGTATATGGGGGGGGGGGTCTGGGTGTTATAGTGTATGAAGGAGGGTATCTGGGTGTTATAGTGTGTGGGAGGGGGTGTCTGGGTATTGTGGAATATGGGGGGGTTGGGTGTTGAAGTGTATGAGGTAAGGTGTTGGCATTGTACTGTACAAGAGGTGGGTGGTATCGGGCATTGTAGTGCATGAGAGGATATGTCTGGGTATTGTAGTATATGGGGGGGTGTCTGGGTTTTGTAGTGTGTGAATGGGAGGCGTCATTGCTGCAGAGGTATGGTGGTGGGTGTTGGTAGTGATTGAAGGGCCAGGGGGATTGTCAGAGTGCTGCAGGGGTGTTGGTACTAGTAAATGTGTGGCTGGGCAGGGTAATGAATGAAGGATGGGTGTTTGGGTGGGTTCAGTATGAAAAGTCGGCGGTCTGGATGCTGCGGGCAGTATCCCGACGCCGGCATCCCGATCCTGGCAATGCAGACAGGGGTGCGTTAGGTACCTAACCTCCCTCCCATACACCCTCCCTGTCCGTAGCCTAACCCTAACCTCCCCTATTGGTGCCTAACCCTAACCTCCCCCCGTTGGTGCTTAAACCTACCCCCCTTCCTGCAGCCTAAACCTAACCCTCCCCCCTTAGTGCCTAACCCTAACCTCCCCTCTCTGTAGCCTAACCATAACCTCACCACCCCGCAGCCTAACCCTAATTCCCATCCCGGAGCGTGCCTAAACCTATCCCCCCTCCTGCAGCCTAAACCTAACCCGACTGTTCATACTTACCTTCGGGATCCTGACTGTCGGGATTCCGTTGTCGGGATCCTGATCTTTTCAGGACACCATCGTCGGTGTTCTGGCGGCTGTCGGGATACTGGTGTCGGTATTACGGCTGCCGGGATCCCGACAGCCGGGATCCTGAGCGTATGCTGTTTGGTTGCTTCTGGTACATTGTTGGTGAATAAGGGGAGTGTCTGGGTGCTGCTGGGGTGTTGGTAATGAATGTGTGCTTGTGTAGGTGTAGGAGGTCACAAATTTATAGTTTGCAGGGGGTAGTCATACACCCTAGCACTGTCCCTGTGTCCGCCCCCTGTATCATCCAGGCTGCGCTGCAGAAGAGGAGCAACCACAAAGGAGGACGGCAGACTAGCCACATTTGACAGGAGTGGCATTAATTACCAACTAGGAGGACGAATAGGCGGAGTAAAGCAGAAGAAAATAGGGGTGTTGACACCATGGTGGCTGCTGCAGGACTTAGCAGTCGGGAGCAGCAGGATGACCTAGGCACCCCAGCCCAAAATGCACTGAGGCAGAAGAAGGATGGAGGTCCAGTCAGAAGTTCTGGGAAAGCACATGTACTGTGTATCATTGTGCTGTGTTATGCAGCCTGGAACGGTTTGTTGTAGATATTTGCAGATTTCAACTTTCACTGATGCTTTTTGTATAAATCCTCCCCCTTCTTTCTCTCTCTTCTCCTGCCCCCCCCCCCCCTCTCTCTACCCCCAGTTCCCCCCCCCCCCCCCCCTCTCCCATTCCTGTCTCTCTCTCCCTCTTATTCTATTTAAAATACTGGCTTATTAGGGTGACACAGAGTCATGCAGGGCAAAGTGCTCTCATATCTGGCTCCACCTCTTGACGATTATGCCAGCGACGGAGCCAGACGCACTTTGCCCTGCATGTATCTGCAAATCAGTATTTTGGTTTTATAATAATACACCACTATCTGCACCCCATTTATTTTATTGTAGGATCGAATGGTGTAATGGTTAGCTTTACTGAATACAGTGGAAAAATAGGTAAATGCTTATACCGGGCGCCACCCAAACAATATGCAAATTAATCAAACGTGATCATACATTAATACATTCCTTATGCTGGAGATTGATCCTCAAGGCTTCATCCACTTCCAAATATTATATCCTCAGCACATTAGGAAAGAACAAAAATAACATCATGTGCAGTACAATTTGTTTTAATGGCATACACACAATGTATACAAACACTAAATAAAACCAAAATAATCCCCACGTCCAGTTAGGATGCTACAAACTGAACAATTACCAGAGCTAGTTGAGAAATGGTGTGAAACAGCCCTCTAACACACATATGATGTTAGTCACCAAAAGGTCCTCCCAGGTGGACAGTCTGGTATATCACTCAGGCAAGCGAGCAGCAGTCCAACCTTCTACTGGAATAAGGGAATCCAAATGTTCCCAACGCGTTTCAACCCAAATGCTCTGGGTCTTTCTCAAGGCAATGTGTAGGTTTCCTGCTCCCGAACTTGTTTAAAAACCCAAGGCTTCCAATCAGAAATGTTATCCATATAATAGTGGTCAATCAGCCAATCTGATTACCCGCAATTTACCCGCAATCAGAGCCTCCTGTATATACATATACACTGCTCAAAAAAATGAAGGGAACACTAAAATAACACATCCTAGATCTGAATGAATGAAATATTCTTATTAAATACTTTGTTCTTTACATAGTTGAAAGTGCTGACAACAAAATCACACAAAAATGATCAATGGAAATCAAATTTATTAACCCATGGAGGTCTGGATTTGGAGTTACACTCAAAATTAAAGTGGAAAAACACACTACAGGCTGATCCAACTTTGATGTAATGTCCTTAAAACAAGTCAAAATGAGGCTCAGTAGTGTGTGCGGTCTCCACATGCCTGTATGACCTCCCTACAACACCTGGGCATGCTCCTGATGAGGTGGCAGATGGTCTCCTGAGGGATCTCCTCCCAGACCTGGACTAAAGCATCCTCCAACTCCTGGACAGTCTGTGGTGCAACGTGGCGTTGGTGGATGGAGCGAGACATGATGTCAAAGATGTGCTCAATTGGATTCAGGTCTGGGGAACGGGCGGGCCAGTCCATAGCATCAATGCCTTCGTCTTGCAGGAACTGCTGACACACTCCAGCCACATGAGGTCTAGCATTGTCTTGCATTAGGAGGAACCCAGGGCCAACCGCACCAACATATGGTCTCACAAGGGGTCTGAGGATCTCATCTCGGTACCTAATGGCAGTCAGGCTACCTCTGGCGAGCACATGGAGGGCTGTGCGGCCCCCCAAAGAAATGCCACCCCACACAATTACTGACCCACTGCCAAACCGGTCATGCTGGAGGATGTTGCAGGCAGCAGAACGTTCTCCTTGGCGTCTCCAGACTCTGTCACATGTGCTCAGTGAGAACCTGCTTTCATCTGTGAAGAGCACAGGGCGCCAGTGGCGAATTTGCCAATCTTGGTGTTCTCTGGCAAATGCTAAACGTCCTGCACGGTGTTGGGCTGTAAGCACAACCCCCACCTGTGGACGTCGGGCCCTCATACCACCCTCATGAAGTCTGTTTCTGATCGTTTGAGTAGACACATGCACATTTGTGGCTTGCTGGAGGTCATTTTGCAGGGCTCTGGCAGTGCTCCTCCTGTTCCTCCTTGCACAAAGGCGGAGGTAGCGGTCCTGCTCCTGGGTTGTTGCCCTCCTACGCCTCCTCCACGTCTCCTGATGTACTGGCCTGTCTCCTGGTAGCGCCCCCATGCTCTGGACACTACGCTGACAGACACAGCAAACCTTCTTGTCACAGCTCGCATTGATGTGCCATCCTGGATGAGCTGCACTACCTGAGCCACTTGTGTGAGTTGTAGACTCCGTCTCATGCTACCACTAGAGTGAAAGCACCGCCAGCTTTCAAAAGTGACCAAAACATCAGCCAGAAAGCATAGGAGCTGAGAAGTGGTCTGTGGTCACCACCTGCAGAACAACTCCTTTATTGGGGGTGTCTTGCTAATTGCCTATAATTCCCACCTGTTTTCTATTCCATTTGCACAACAGCATGTGAAATTGATTGTCAATCAGTGATGCTTCCTAAGTGGACAGTTTGATTTCACAGAAGTGTGATTGACTTGGAGTTACGTTGTGTTGTTTAAGTGTTCCCTTTATTTTTTTGAGCAGTATATATATATATATATATATATATATACACTGTATATTTTACCTGGAAATCCCCCTTTACAAATCCTGCATCTTCACGCTGATCCCCGGGGTCTGGGGATGATGACGATGTGCCGGCCCACACTGCTTGCTCCCGACCAACAGCCATCCCACAGCGGGAGACAAGTAGAAAGCACACTGCCGCCGATGGGTAGGGAGTTCGTACGCCCAGCGACAGGCAGCACCAGGCCGCGCATGCACAGTGTGGTGGGAAGGGGGCACTGCTTTACTACTACTACATTATGATTACTAGGGCCTTTAGGGTTCACTATGCACAGAATAGCTCTCTGCAGGCAGTTTTATTGAAAAATAAAATACAAAATTAAAAAAAAACTTTGATAGCTTGCTGCACCTGTGAGGTGAACGGATTTGTTATAGGTTAAGTTTAGGCTGCAGGCTGAGGGTTAGGGTTAGGTTGTGGGAAGGGGGTTAGGTGTAGGCTGCAGAGATGGTAGGTAAAGGTTAGGCTGCTGGGAGGGGGATGGTTAGGTTTAGGCTGCGTGGAAATGGGGTTAGGGTTAGGCACCCCCAGGGAGGGCTAGGTTTTGGCTGCCTGAAGGGGAGTTAGATTTAGGCACCACGGGGGAGGGTTAGGCTGCCAAAGGGGAGGGGGGGTAGGTTTAGGCTACAGGAAGGGGCTGGGGGGGTGGTTAGCATATTTAACTGCCCTTGTTGGGGTTCTAACCATCGGAATGCCACAGTCAGTATTTTGACCGCCAGCATCCCGACCGCCGGCATTTCAGCCCCAACCCATTTGTACTGCAGCTGTATTGTGACTGTAGAGGGGGTGTATAGTATCTGTAGTGCCTGGTGTTACCTTGTAAAGTATCTGTAGTGTAGTGTCTGGGATCAGGGCTGGATTTACCACAAGGCAACCTAGGCACCTAGCGGGTCCCAAGGGGCCCATGGCCGCGTCCCATGAATTCCTGTCTGACCATAACATAGGCTGGTTTCTAGTTGTCTGCATCTTGGCCGAGCAGCCTGCAGCTGCCTTCTCCTCTGTATCGCAGAAACTGTACCGGAGGGAGAACGGGTTCTGATGAGCCTAGCCTGGCTGGCAGATAACCCACCTGTCCAGCATGTTGTTCCCACCCCAAGCCCAGCAGGTGTGCAAGTAGGACCTGCGCTGCTGCCTTATGGATATATGAGGGAAGGGGCATAAACACAGCAGGAACAGCCATGAGCAGTGATAACAAGATATAGTGCTATGGATTGTTTGAGGAGGGGGGGCCCAAATTAGTGTCTGGCCTAGGGCCCCATGAGGTCTAAATCTGCCACTGGGTACTACTGTGTGTCATACTATGAATAAGGGGTCCTACTGTGTGGCATACTGTGTATAAGGGGTCCTACTGTGTGGCACACTGTGTATAAGGGGTACTAATATGTGTCAAACTGTGTATAAGGGGTCCTACCAGTGGCGTGCGGTGAGGTCCCTGGCTGGGGAGGCACTGAGATTTTATATATATATATATATACACACAGTGGTCGAAGTGGAAATTTTTAAGTGGGGGGTATGGCAAAGTGAAGGTTGCAATTATGCGCTCACCTTCGGAAAAGGGGGGGTGGCCACTCAAACAGGGATGTGTCCTTCAGTGTAGTAGGACCCATTATACTATCTAGTACTGGCGCCCCTTTCACCTGATACCACACAGTATGAGCCAAAATTCACATTACAGCATACGGTATGAGCCAAAATTCACATTACAGCACACTGTATGAGCCAAAATTCACATTACAGCACACCATATGAGCTGAAATTCATATTTTACCACACGGTATGAGCCGAAATTCACATTACAGCACACGGTATGAGCCGAAATTCACATAAAATGTCTATCATAGACTGTTCTTCATTCATGCGCATACACCAACATCCATAAAGAAATAACTGACACTGACACCAGAATAATGTTTGCCAATAGAATTGTCAGCTTTTATTAAAACAAATGGTATGGTGGCAAGGAGGGACGGCCTATTTAAATAACGTCTCTATTTATTCTAACCTTTTAAACCTTTTAACTGTGGCTGACCAAAACACAAGAGGAGGCAAGGGCCCAACTTCAGCCCGGCCTCCATCGCATAACAAGGGGGGTTTTAAGGGCCCAATTTCAGCCCAGCCCCCATCACATCACAAGGGGAGGCTTTTAAGGGGCCCAATTTCAGCCCAGCCCCCCACTCATCACAAGGGGCCATAATGGGCCATTTGCCACCCCTTGTGTTACTTGCTCTTTATCGGGAATACCGTGGCCAACTCTCCACTCAAGGTATTCCCCAACTCCCAACCAAAGGTGCTCAGGTGTGTACCAACTCAACCGGAGACCGAAGCCCACCTGGTCCGATGGAACTCCGGCCCCGTAATGTATCAAACTCCACCACCTTCACATCTCCTGAGCACCTATAAAACTCTTTAAATTACAGCCACAATTTCAGGCCGTCCCAACCCTCCACATTTTCAACGAAACCCCCGCCACCATACCTCTACCTTAAAACTATTCTTACTACTCCTAAAATCCTCCAACCTATCAATAAAATTCCTGAGTAAAAACTGCGAACAACAAATCCTCCATAAAAATTTCCATACCCCTCAAATTCAGGTGGACACCATCGGCCATGTAAAGATGAGGGGCAGAAACTGAAATTGAGGGATGTGGGACCACAAACCCCCAATTTTCGCTAACAGCCCTGCCCACCACAGAATTGATCCGGCGCCGGATCAACTCTATGGCAGCCGGTCTGTCCACGCCTCTCCACACCAAACGAGGGATAATGTCCGACCATCCCACACTCAGAAAGCACAACCTGTTCTGCAAACTAACTAAGTCCCTAACTATAGTTTTACGAAGATCCAGACCAGACCTTCTGGTCAAATCATTTCCAGCAACATGGAACACCACCCTCAGCGGGTATCCCGACCTCTCCAACTGTTGCCAAAAAAGGGGGATGACTTGCTCCCAGGGAAGTCCCCTCACACCGATCCATCTGACCAGATTAGCTTCAGGGGACTGAAGGCACTCCACACCAGATCTTTCACCATAGTAAACGTAAGAGTGCCCCATAATCCAAATCGGACACTCATCCAACCGCAAATCTGAAAATACAAAAGCATTCACAGAAACTTATCGAACAAAGACCCCTAACACAAAAAATCTTGCAACAACATTACCCAAAAACATCCCATTATAAACTTACTAAAATGGTTTTATTTATTTATTTATTAAATAGTTTAATTTGGCCTCTAAGGTGAGAATTTTTGAAGCGGGGATGACTTTCCTATACAAGGGGTTGGGTAAGGGGGATCAGACTTGACGAGAGGCGAAAAACACACCTGCCAAGCGGGTATGAACCCCAAGGCTTAAGGCACTTGACAGGATAAAAAATTCCTCAAGACCCCCAAATATGGCGAGTGGCTGAAACCTCAAGTCTGATTTTTTATTTTTTTATTTTTAAAACAGGTCAAAACCTGATATATTTCCGAAATACATCAGACTTCCACCTCCCCAGAGCTCTTATTTGCCCGCTCGAACAGCCTGTCGCCGCACCTATCCGAAATGAATGGGTACCGTATCTCGATACCGGCAAACCCATCGTGCAAATACAACGTTGAGTCACCGGCATACCATCCAAATGCTGCAACCATGGACCTGGCATATCAGTCCTTGTTTTCACATAAACCCTCGCCAAGGACACAGGACAAATCTCTTTGTCGTCCGCACATCTCAGAACGACCCAACAACCTTTGCCCAATTGGTCCGTTTTGGAACGTTGTACTTTGCACCATGAGCCTCCATCTTCCAGTGACACATATTCACGAAGCATAGGTGACATCGCTGTTTTCGAAGCTGACACCAGTTCACTGACTCTAAAGGCCCCAAAAAAGGCCATGACGAAACACAATTTTAATAAGAGTGCTTCGTAATCAGATGCACAGACATCATGCAACACGACCGCCATGCGCCGCAATATTGAAATGGATATTGGCCTTCGTGCATCTTGTACAGGGGGCATAACTCGAGCCCACCCTTTAAGAATCTTTGCTAGAAAGAAAGACTTAGTAAAATCATGCCGGCCATCAAGTCTCAAGAAATAAGAAAGAGCAGACAGTAAACGTGTTACAAACCCTCTTGACCTGCCTGCTCTAAAACATTCCCAAACGTAATCCAATAGCATTGCATAATTGGTCTTACCTTGTTCCTGATGCAAACGAACATATCTTTCCCACTCTCCCATAGCATTTCTGTACCCTCGGAGGGTGGAAGGAGCCAAGGATCGCAGAGCTAAGCCCTCCAATCCGGGCGTATCACCTGCCAGGCATAAGACAGGCAAGGGTCACCAGATACATTCGCATCCGGAGCTAGCACCCTAAACCTGCGCCACTCGAAACGCGATAGCGCATCTGCCACACCGTTTTCAATGCCTGGAACATGCATAGCGCAAAAACTTATATTTGATTGAAGGCAACGCAACACTATCTGACCCAACAATCGCAGTACAGGAAGGCCGGAAGCTCTCTGGCTGTTAACCGCGTGAACCACACCCAAATTATCACACCAAAAAACTACTGACAAGTTGGTCAAGACCTCATGCCATAACTCCAGAGCAACCATGATAGGAAATAATTCTAATAGTAACAGGTTGCTAGTGAGTCCCTCATCAAACCAAGTTTTTGGCCATGGGGAAGCACACCACCTACCCTCCAAGAATGCTCCAAAACCCGTGGAACCTGCTGCATCGGTGAATAATTGCAACGCAACATTGGAAATGGGTATGGACTGCCAAATGAGAACACCATTAAAGGTGGACAGGAACTCTTCCCAAATGTGTAGATCCCTACGAATTTCTTTGGATAATCTTATAAAATGACTGGGTTTTTTAACACCCGCTGTGGCTCTCTCCAACTTCCTGCTGAAAACTTTACCCATGGGTAGAACTCGGCAAGCAAAATTGAGAGACCCCAATAATGATTGAGCTTGTTTCAGCATCAACTTGCCGTTTGCCAATGCCACAATTATCTCTCCCTTCAATTTGTCTATTTTTTCCTTGGGTAAATGACAGCAACCCTCCATGGTATCAATTTCGATACCCAAGAACGTCAACACCGATGTGGGACCTACAGTCTTCTCCTCAGCTACTGGGACCCCAAATTCCTTCAACAATGACAAAGCATTTAATAAAATATTGCCACATATGTCAGATCCGGCTGGACCCATGAACAAAAAATCATCTAAATAATGAACAATTCCCAACTGACCTGAATTTTTGGAAATGCACCAATGCAAAAAACTGCTGAATTTTTCAAAATATGAACAAGATATGGAGCAACCCATTGGGAGACATCTATCAACATAAAAACCGTCATTCAGACAGAAACCTAGATAACGAAAAAATTCCGGATCAATGGGCAACAGCCGAAAGGCCGACTCTATATCAATTTTACTCATCAAAGCCGCTCTACCGAATGATCTCACCTTGGCTAAAGCATCCTCAAAAGACTGATAAATTACCATGGACAAACTCTCAGGAATTGCATCATTCACTGAAGACCCTCTTGGAAATTATAAGTGCTGAATTAGTCTGAATTTACCCGGAGTCTTTTTTGGAACAACCCCAACTGGGGACAAAATTAAATCAAGCAATGGGGGGCAACTAAAAGGACCTACCATCCTACCCAAAGCAACCTCCTTATCAACTTTTTCTTTTAAAATAACTGGGAACTCTTGAGCCGAACGTAAATTGCAAACCTGATCACATTTAACTTGGCCTTTAATAGGCAACGGAAAACCCTTTGAATAACCTAACCTTATCAACTCGAAATCGTCTCTATTTGGATAATGATCCAACCAATGCAATAATTTGTCCAATTTAACTGGAGTAGGTGCCCTACTTAGGCCCAGCAGTTGCTGGGATTCGTTGTTGCTACTTGTGCAAACTACCTCTCCCACTAGCCGTTTGCTGGCAGTTTTTAATCGGTGTGGGTCCCTTTACAGCGGATACAAACATGCCGAAAACGACACCTGAACCCTAGGGTACATTGACTATTATTGAAGGCATAACATTTGCCTGAACGATTCTTACCCACCATCCATCCATCTGTTACTGAAATTACCTCGCTTCTCAGCCAGACCCTCTGAACCACTTTTAAGAGGTTGAGTAACATCTACAAAAATCTCCACATCTTTTTTACCAAAATCTATGATTTCCTTGCCATTCTGTTTTCTACGAAACTCCTCATCATATTACCTCCATGCTGTTCCCCGCCCAGATCTGGCCAATTCGTGGAGCAAATACATATATTTAATTATATTCATGTGCTCCTGAGGCCTGGATTCCAAATAACAAGCTGCAAAGATAAGCATGCCCTTCTGCCAATTAGAGCAAGACTTAATAGCCTCCTCACCTATACCTGATTTCTTTCTGGCCGCCTCTAATGCTTTTTCGCTTTACTAGTTAAAGCAAACATATTCACAAATTTTCCCTGTCTAATCCGCTCCCTAATTCTGGGCCGTATTCCTCTCAACACTGCAGTATTGGCGCATTGCAGAGAATCCTCGGGACCCTCCTCCGAGGACATGCTGGAGCTACTGTGTCTGCGCCTTCTTTTATGTCTTTCTTTGCAACCACTGCACCTGCTATCAAATGAACATGAGGACTCGGAGGAAGAAGTAGATGAATACCTATGACTTCTGCGCCTATGCTTACGCTTTTGTGACGCTTTTTTCTTGCATGATTTTTCTTTAACAGCGCCCATGTTACCTGAGCTAACCACTGCATCATTTTGGCGCGCTGCAGGGTGCACATCCGACTCACCATAAAGACATCCCTCGTCCAGGGCAGACTCTACCACAGCCGCCGATTCCCCAGAATCCTCCTGCACTTCAGGGGCTGCAAAGGACTCCTCTGTAGAAATGCAAGGAGAAACATCTACCAGAAACTCATTAGTATTCATATTGCCCCTATTACTTCCACCCGTTCTGGCCTGTAAAACAGCAGCCCCTAAATCACAAACGCCATTCCTCTGCAAACCGAAGGGATTCTGTTCTCCCAAAAAATTCCTTTCAGTGTTATTAGCGGTCAGCACCAGGACCAGTGCTGATATAACCGAGGTGCATATAGACACTACCTCAGACGAGTTGAACCCAGCGCCATGACGTCCAAAACGCACTGCATCAGCGTATGACCTCCCCGGCACTGTGTCCCTCATACTATGTACCTCAGGGGCTCCTTTTTTACCCCCTAATATTACAAGTGGCGGGCCTTCCTTGCTGCCTTCCAGCATTTCTAATACCCGATGTGCCCGCGCGCTGGCCCGCTACAACCGTGTCAACTCCATTATCTATTGCACTAACCGGACCCCTGTTAATTCCTCTGTTAGGTGCTCCCTCTCCTTGCACCAACTCTTGTACCCTTGTTACTCTTTCATTTTGCTCACCTCTAGAAAGAACAGTACTGCGTCGACCACCTCTGGCAGCCACGGACCCCTGCGGGCCCACGGGGCGACCGCGGCGTACCTCCGGCACATGCACTCCTGAGGTAACTCCCCGGGATGTTACTATTCTCCTCAACACCCTGCTCCGCGACTCCACCATAGCCCCGACACTTCGCGACATAGTATTAACGGTAACTGGTTCCGTAGAATCGTTTCCCAACGCTCGAGTTAAACCAACAGCTCGTAACACAGACGCGCTGCTGACCCGGCCTCTGCGTGACGCAGCTTCGCCCGCCAAAGGCCTCTCATGCGGTCGAGCCCGACCCCTGGCGGCGGCATTACCAACATTATTCCTAGCCTGACTCCGTGTTTGTGCTGACAGCTGCTGCCCCCTCCCTGACACTAAAACAGCAGCGTCCCTTTCCCCGCTTTCAATCAAACGAACAGGGGGACGCACAGCACGACTGGGCCTCGGCATGTTAGAAGATAGGAAAGATAGATAAGAAAAAGCTAAAGAATAAAAGGGGGTTGAAAAGATTAAAGATTAGTAAAGATTGAAAGGAAATAAGAAGAAAAATACCACAAATTCACAAATAATACACAGTTCAGTACAAAACAAATGCAGAGCACTTCACTGTTCAATTTTCACTGAGGAAAAGAGGGAGAACCTATTCAGTCCTCTCCTTATAAGGGCTAAGCCCCTCCCATCACCAAGTTTCCTCAGTCAACTCATAGGCCCACTGTTACCATGGATACCTCCACTTATCACAGCTGCTTCATTCAGCCTGCTATTCAGAATTTTATGTCACTACAGCCATATAAAATGTCCTCCGTTCTCTTTACAGCACACGGTATGAGCCGAAATTCACATTACAGCACACGGTATGAGCCACAATTCAGGGACAGGGAGAGAGTGACAGCAGTCCTGACAGCAGGGACTGAGAGAGTGAGAGCAGGGACTGAGAGAGTTAGAGCAGGGACATAGGGAAGCAGGGGAACATTACCTGGTATGTGCAGCGGAGGTGCGGAAGGGACTGTGGTTGTCGGTGGCAGATGAGCCCATGGTCTGCAGGGGATGCGGCGGTACTAAGCTGTCCTTCGTTGCTGCGGCGTTGATGTCCCTCTGACCGCCGCCAGTTGTCTGCGGTGGTCAGCTTTCAGTGGCGGTGCAGCATGCGGCAGTGAGCGCTGGTCAGCAGTGGGCGGCGGGCAGCTGTGATACAAATAAATATTTTTTTTACATTTATTTTATTTATTTTTCCCTGACCCTGCAGTACAAGTGATCTGGGGGTGAGCTGCAGTCTAAGTGATCTTGCCCAGATCACTTGGACTGCAGCTCACCCCCAGAGCACTTGGACTGCAGCTCACCCCCAGATCACTTGGACTGCAGCTCACCCTCAGAGCACTTGGACTGCAGCTCACCCCCAGAGCACTTGGACTGCAACTCATCCCCAGATCACTTGGACTGCAACTCATCCCCAGATCACTTGGACTGCAGCTCACCCCCAGATCACTTGGACTGCAGCTCACCCCCAGAGCACTTGGACTGCAACTCATCCCCAGATCACTTGGACTGCAGCTCACCCCCAGATGATCTGGGGGTGAGCTGCAGTCCAAGTGATCTGGGGGTGAGCTGGCCAGACACTTCTCACCCCACCGCACAACTGCCCCCCCGCCCCCTTGCCTGGGTTGTCAGGTACCAGCGCTGTCCAGAGCCTCCGCGCTGTCCCCAGCTGTGGTGCTCCCGTTATCTCTGGAGCTGCCGCTGCTGTAGGCAGCTCCAACAACGGGTCCCACCGCCACCGCCGCTGCCCACATGCCGCGCTCCTGTGTATGCGGCTCTACGGTAGCGCCGGGTCCCGCCGCTGCCCCCTTTTCCCACTCCCACCGCGGTCCTGTAGTGGCGGCTTCAGAAAGGTCCTCTCCTCTAGACGCTACCAGCGGCTCCACTGTAGCGCCGGGTCCCGCCGCAGCTGCAGCTCAATGCCTATGGGTGATTGGACCAGCGGATCCAGTACTGGATCCGCTGTCCAATCACATCTGCCTCGCTGACAGGGGCGGGTTTCCCCTGTCAACGAGGCACTGGCATAAGTGCCGCTTCCCCCGTAGTTTTTTAATGGGCTTTCACAGCCCAGTGCTTGGCCCCGCCCCCTTTCTCTCAACCTTTCCAGTTGTTAACGGGAGGCACTGCTAATAGTGCCTCCCGAGGTGATTAAAAATGTTAAAATGCATAGTATAATATAAAGAGATTACTTATGACACAGAATATGTGTCATAAGTATCTTCTTTATATTATTTTAATCATTAATGGCTCATTAATGGCAGGGGAGGCACTGCCTCCCCTGACTGCACGTCCCTGGGTCCTACTGTGTGGCATACTGTGTATAAGGGGTACTACTGTATGGCATACTGTGTATAATGTGTACTGTGTGGCATACTGTGTATAAGGGGTACTACTGTGTGGCATATTGTGTATAATGTGTACTACTGTGTGGCATACTGTGTATAAGGGTCCTACTATTGCATAACATGAATAAGGGGCACAAATTTGTGGATTGACCAAGCCCATTTCCTGCAAGACCATCCCCCCTTTTTTGGACGCATGTCTTCATCGTGCACTGTGCATGTTCAAAATATTGGGGAGAGGGACCTAATTTCCCTCTCTGGCACAGGGCACCAAAATGTCTAGTTACTGCTTTGTCTGTGTGTATACAGCAAATAAAAGCATGGGGATTTTGATCCTATTTATTATTTAAGCTTGCAGCCCCCAGTAAAAATCCACCACCACCAGTGAGCCCTCGATGATTGCAGTGGAATCACTATCTGCTAATTACTTGCTGGACTGTGATCGGCAGATAGTGCTTCCTATGGGAAGTCACTCCTCGCCCTTTCTGTCAGATTGAATGCTTCTAGGAGCTGCAGCTGTTGCAGTCCTTATAGAAGGGGGTGTGGGACTGCATGCACAAGTTGCCCTGCCAGGTGACCCCTACCCTCACGGTGCCGCTGTCACGGGCAGCGCAGCACGTGCACACTGTGGCCCGAGCACACATCAGGGTCGCAGCAACATTGCAACGCATGCAGACTGCGGCCCCAGCACATGTGCACCCCAGGGTTGCAGCAACACTGCAGCACAGGTACACTGCGGCTCCAGCGCATGTCAAGGTCGCAGCAACATTGCTGTACATGCAGACTGTGGCCCCCGTGCATGCGCACTCCAGGGTCACAGCAGCTTTGCAGCACATGCATACTGCAGCCCCAGTGCAAGCATACTCCAAGATCACAGTAACATTGTAGCACATAGACACTACGGCCGCAGTACACAAGTCGCAGCAACTGTGCTCTCCAGGGTTAATTGCTGCACATACACACTGCGACCCCAGTGCACTCCACGGTTTATTGCTGCACATACACACTGCAGCCCCAACGCATTCCAGGGTCGCAACAACATTGTAGCACATGCACACTGCGGCACTAGCACATGCACAATGTAGGGCCGCAGCAACATTGCTGTACATGTACACTACGGCTCCAGCGCATGCCAGGAACTGTCAATGTCGAAAAATATTGCAGTACACACATCACGTACAAACTACACACAGATGGCCTCCGTGCGCATACATGTTCTGCCGTGCGTGCACATATTCGCAATTTGCGTATGGTCGCTCCCGCGGTCCTGCGTATTAGCGCGTGGTATGAGTAATTATGGTAGTGTTTGTGATCACATGGAAAAGCCATAAAAACACATTACATATTTAATCCAAATAGTGCACAATGTACACATAGTCTCCCTGCACCACACCAGCAAGTTACACTAGTTTAAATGGTATAAGAACAAAGGGATTCACCTTTATAGGATAGGAGGGGACAGAACTAAGGTTATAAGGTGGTGTTTGGTATCCAGCTGTAGGGTATTTTAAGGGCAATATTCCGGTGTTGGTTTGCAGAAGATCGCACGCTCCTGCGAATAGTTATGCGCAGGAGCAGAATATAAACATTAACTGTATGTACCGTGCTCTTGATATGCGGCGGGAACCCAGAGGAGAACATCTGCAACTGCACCTGGAACAGACATCACTCACCTATTCAAACTGACCTATGACCTCTCCTGTACTGTAAATGACCATCCCTGTGTCCAATTGACAAAGAGATTACAGTCTCCATTGTTTTAGGTTTTGGACAAATGTATAAAAAGCCAGCTGCAGGCCAGGTGACTATCACAGACTCTGAAGGTCATCTCCCTTGATGACTGAGGACCGTCCGGGAAGCGCAGGCGAAACCAAAACGTATGTACCATTGACTGTAGCCATTTTTCTATTGTATTGTATTGTTGTTATTGTAACCCCCTTTCAGCAATTATATGTTGGTGTGTCGGAACCCAGCATCTTAAATACAATCTGGTGTCGTGCTCACGGCGTGTCTTTGGGTGTGTACGCACTGCGTGTACTTTGTACGGCCAGCGCGGCGTTTGTACGCAAAGTACGTACACGGTACGGAGCTTTGTACGCTAATGGTGTAAAAAGTACGTAGGCTAAGGTTGATCACAAACGGCCGCAGCGGCTTAATTTTAAAGTGTATTTAATGTGTTTCTAAAGTGTTGCTTTTAGTCCTGTTTGTAAATCGCCATTTACAGGTCACAGCAACATTTCTGCACATGCACATTGTGGCCCCAGTGCATGCTTCGGTCACAGTAACATTGCTGCACATGCACACTGCGGCTTCAGCGCCAGCGCAGTCCTGAAACCATTGTTCATTTGCAACCGAATAAGGACTGCTCCAATAGCTGAAACAGGCTCTATATATCATCCAGAAAGAGGATTAAACCCTTATTATGCTGTACATAAATACATTTGCATAACGTTGGGCCATATTAGCCCCCATACTGGTCTCTAGTTTCTGAAGTTAACATTTTTTGGAATCTAACATAGTACAATCAAAGCAAAAAGAATATTACTTATCTTAATGGTGGTAACCCTTCTTCAACATGCTTGATCCAGTCCCTGCAGCCAGGATGGTAGGTTGCCCATACAAATAGCCATACTTGTCAATGTATCTGCAGATATATTGAGGCATCGTCTGTGCTGCAGGGCCGATGTGATATGTTTATGAGCGACGTCGTTAACAGACATATTGGGTGTACACCCCGATCACAGTATCTGCCAATTGATCCGGTCCCATTGGCAAATGCTCTGCAGAGACAAACTGCTATGCAAACCTATCCTCTGCTGCTCACTCATTTCAATCCTTAAAGAGTGCAGCACAGAGAGAGTTGAGGAAAAGAGGCGATAACGAGAAAAAAAGGTAGTGAAAGAGAGGGAGGGGAAAACTGATGGACTGAGAAAGGACAAGAAACACAGCAATGGGAGCAATGGGAGAGAGGAGAAGGATTGGACAGTGAGGAAGATACAGGAAAAAAACAAAACACACATCTGATAGAGGTACTCTGTGTGCGTGTGTGAAAAATAGCCGTGACCACATATCATGAGGAGCATGACCACTCGAAACGGGGTAGTTTCATGACACGCCATTCTTTTCCCATCGCTCTAGGAGCCTTCCTTTCCATTCCAATCTTAGCAACATATGCAACCACTAAAATCACATGCTGGGGGCTGCCCAGCACAGGGCAAGTCTGCCCAGCATGTGTGGACCGCCCCCCCCGATGTGATCGTATCGCAAAAACCTCAAATAGAGGTTGACCCCTGCCTACGCAGCATGGCTGCATAGGCAGACACACTGCCATATTTCCGATGTTTCCAGCGACACTTCCCCCCAATGCCCTACACCGCCCTCGACCATTTGCCTGTCTACGGGATGTGGTCACATGGTGAAAGTCTGAGCATCTCTGAATAGCCCCCACAGTCCCCAGTGCTGTGTATATTAAGTGATTCTACATTTCACCATATAATACATTACTTGTTTTATTTTAGTGTAGTATATAATCCAATCATTTATTAGTAAACGGGGACGGAAATCATTTTAACTGTGTATAGGCCTCTAGGTAGAAATAAAATTCCAAACTAAAATTAAATAGGGTCATAATATTTGACAGTCATTTTTTTTGTCGTAATACAGTAAGTCTTATTACCAATGTTAAAAAGCAGTAGAATATTTTCTATGACTACTGTTAAATTTAACAAAGCTGATACTACTCGTAAAAACATTATTTCAATAAAAAAGCCAGAACTTCAATTTCCATTTCACCTGCTGGTGTGATTAATACATGGCATAATGAAACTGAAAAGAACACAGGAATGACATTGCATTGCAATAGCTTACCTAGAAAGTTTAGAAACAGCAAATCTAACCACAAAGGGGCAAATTCAGAAAGAATCGCAAGTAGTGATTCGTACAGAATTTTTGCTGAGGTGGGCCCTACTGCGCATGCGCAGAAAATGCGATCGCCTCTGCCTGTTAATCAGGCAGAGGCGGTCGCGGGACGGGAGGGGGCAGCAATGCTCCGTTTTCTGGGAGTAAACGGAGCAATGCGGGGGCGTGCCAGCCAAAGCGGTGGGCTGGTACGCGCGAACAGGGGCGTGTTGGGGGTGTGGTCACGGCGGCTGCGTGACATCACAAGCAGCTGCTGCGACAGGAAAAATTGCGCCGGGACTCCTGCGGCCGCAGCTAAGCTGCGCCAGCAGAAATCATCCTTAATTTCTGCTGAAATTATGAAGCGAACGCCAGCAGCATGCATGCTAAAGGTTAGCAAATTCTGCTGATTAGCAGAATTTGCTAACCTTACTGAATTGGCCCCAAAATGCCTTTAATGACATGTGGAACATTTTGGTTTGCTGGATATTTGCGCTGTTCTCGATACAGTGATATCAGCAGGAATAGTAGGCAGATGTATATCTTATACTTATTGATGATTCAACATATGATTCATATAGAGATATTACCTTTGAAAAGTGCCTTGTAGATCGTTTTAGGGTATTGATTTAAATATCTACAACTAGAACTATTAATTATATCCTCTAACTTGTGGATTGCAGTAGTCTAAAGTAATTCCCAAGTATGAATATTTACTGTGTCATATAGTTTAAGTGTTTTTTTTAAAATCCATTTTAAAAACATATTTCCAAAGGCACCATTTGTGGCTCAGCAAACTGCAGCACTTTGTAAGGTGTGTTAAGGTTTGTGCATTGACTTATACTTGAGCTCCATAGTGAAAGGGAGAGTATTTTATTAGCATAGGAGAGGGCACTATGGTAATGGTAGTCCAATGTGATTATATATATATATATATATATATATATATATATATATATATATACATATATATATATATATATATATATATATATATATATTTATACAACGAAAGGCAAACAGGCTGCGGCACTCCAAATGCAAAAAATATGTATTGATTCAAAAAATCATCACAGCATCAGATAAAGCAACGTTTCGGTACTCGCAGGTACCGTTTTCAAGCTACATGCTGCTGAATAAAGTAGACAGGCTTTTACCTGTCTACTTTATTCAGCAGCATGTAGCTTGAAAACGGTACCTGCGAGTACCGAAATGTTGCTTTATCTGATGCTGTGATGATTTTTTGAATCAATACATATTTTTTGCATTTGGAGTGCCGCAGCCTGTTTGCCTTTCTTTGCATTAATTTATTTGCTGAGGGCACCCTCCAACTAACCAGCTTGTCAGCATCTGAGTGCGGGTTCGTATTTTGGACTATATATATTTATATATATATATATATATATATACAAGCAGGCATCTTTGCAATTTTATTGCAGTGCACAATAGGGGTGCTAGATCCAGGGTATTACTGTATATCACAGATAACCACAGAGCCACCAGAGACCCTCCAGATCAATATGTGTGTGTATATATATATATATATATATATATATATATCTATCAGTGACGTGAGGTGAGGCAGAGCCTTTCCGGTCATATGAACGTACAGTATATGCCAAAGTTTTGACTCTATACAGTATATGGTCGAGTCACATTATTATGACCACCAGTGCCGGATTAAGGTTCTCTTGGGCCTGGAGCTGTAGTTTCTGAAGGGCCTATTGTGTGCCGCTGCACAGGATGTAACCAGCACGGCGGGTGCGTGGCTACTGATAATGGGGGTGTGATCAGTGATGTATATATATTTAATATGAGTGTGCGCGCATGTATGTATGCATATGTTTGAAAAATAGAAAACTCTCAGCACTTAAATGTCCAATTATCTCCAAAAAATCAATTATTGAAACAAACAAAAACATACACAGAAAATAGAAAAATTCCAAAAATGAAAATCAGATAAAGCAAATGTGAACACACTCCCATCTTCAAAATGGGTGGTCATCATCTTTAGTTAAGGATCACAATCTACAAACAACAAAAGGGGACAATGTGGCAAATAGTGCAGTATGTAACTGAAAATGTGTGTAAATCCTTATATACTAGTACTCTTTTGTTATTTATAATAAATATATATATATATATTAGTGATGTGCACCGGAAATTTTTCGGGTTTTGTGTTTTGGTTTTGGATTCGGTTCCGCGGCCGTGTTTTGGATTCGGACGCGTTTTGCCAAAACCTCCCTGAAAATTTTTTGTCGGATTCGGGTGTGTTTTGGATTCGGGTGTTTTTTTTTACAAAAAACCCTCAAAAACAGATTAAATCATAGAATTTGGGGGTCATTTTGATCCCATAGTATTATTAACCTCAATAACCATAATTTACACTCATTTTCAGTCTATTCTGAACACCTCACACCTCACAATATTATTTTTAGCCCTAAAATTTGCACCGAGGTCGCTGGATGGCTAAGCTAAGCGACACAAGTGGCCGACACAAACACCTGGCCCATCGAGGAGTGGCACTGCAGTGTCAGGCAGGATGGCACTTCAAAAAAATAGTCCCCAAACAGCACATGATGCAAAGAAAAAAAGAGGCGCACCAAGGTCGCTGTGTGACTAAGCTAAGCGACACAAGTGGCCGACACAAACACCTGGCCCATCTAGGAGTGGCACTGCAGTGTCAGACAGGATGGCACTTCAAAAAATAGTCCCCAAACAGCACATGATGCAAAGAAAAAAAGAGACGCACCAAGGTCGCTGTGTGACTAAGCTAAGCGACACAAGTGGCCGACACAAACACCTGGCCCATCTAGGAGTGGCACTGCAGTGTCAGACAGGATGGCACTTCAAAAAAATAGTCCCCAAACAGCACATGATGTAAAGAAAAAAAGAGACGCACCAAGGTCGCTGTGTGACTAAGCTAAGCGACACAAGTGGCCGACACAAACACCTGGCCCATCTAGGAGTGGCACTGCAGTGTCAGACAGGATGGCACTTCAAAAAAATTGTCCCCAAACAGAACATGATGCAAAGAAAAAAAGAGGCACACCAAGGTCGCTGTGTGACTAAGCTAAGCGACACAAGTGGCAGACACAAACACCTGGCCCATCTAGGAGTAGCACTGCAGTGTCAGACTGGATGGCACTTCAAAAAAATTGTCCCCAAACAGCACACGATGCAAAGAAAAAAAGAGGCGCACCAAGGTCGCTGTGTGATTAAGCTAAGCGACACAAGTGGCCGACACAAACACCTGGCCCATCTAGGAGTGGCACTGCAGTGTCAGACAGGATGGCACTTAAAAAAAATAGTCCCCAAACAGCACATGATGCAAAGAAAAAAAGAGGTGCACCAAAGTCGCTGTGTGACTAAGCTAAGCGACCCAAGTGGCCGACACAAACACCTGGCCCATCTAGGAGTGGCACTGCAGTGTCAGACAGGATGGCAGATTTAAAAAATAGTCCCCAAACAGCACATGATGCAAAGAAAAAAAGAGGTGCAATGAGGTAGCTGTGTGACTAAGCTAAGCGACCCAAGTGGCCGACACAAACACCTGGCCCATCTAGGAGTGGCACTGCAGTTTTCTAGCGAGAGGATGAGTGTTTCCATCCTCATGTGAATCTGAACCACTAGTCATGAACATAGGCAAGGGCCTCAGCCGTTCCTTGCCAATCCATGTCGTAAATGGCATATTGGCAAGTTTACGCTTCTCCTCAGATGCTTTTAATTTTGATTTTTGGGTCATTTTACTGAACTTTTGAAGTATACTTGACGACACAGAGGTAGAGCAGTGGACTACTGTACCGTACAGCTATATATATACAGGTGGTCAGCAAAATTATGCACTGTCCTCCTACTATATATACTGCGCACAACTAAAATGCACCACAGGTATGGATGGATAGTATACTTGACGACACAGAGGTAGGTAGAGCAGTGGCCTTCCGTACCGTACTGCTATATAATACTGCTGGTCCCCAGTCCCCACAATAAAGCAGTGTGAACACAGATATATGCAGCACAGATATGGAGCGTTTTTCAGGCAGACAACGTATAATACTGGTGGTCACTGGTCAGCAAAACTCTGCACTGTACTCCTCCTATATAATACTGCTGGTCCCCAGTACCCACAATAAAGCAGTGTGAGCACAGATATATGCAGCACACTGAGCACAGATATGGAGCGTTTTTCAGGCAGAGAACGGATAAAACTGGTGGTCACTGATCAGCAAAACTCTGCACTGTACTCCTCCTATATAATACAGCTGCTCCCCAGTCCCCACAATTAAGCAATAAGCACAAATATTTGCAGCAACATTAATAAACGGAGAGGACGCCAGCCACGTCCTCTCCCTAACATTTCCAATGCACGAGTGAAAATGGCGACGACGCGCGGCTCCTTATATAGAATCCGAATCTCGCGAGAATCCGACAGCGGGATGATGACGTTCGGGCGCGCTCAGATTAACCGAGCCATACCGGAGAATCCGAGTATGCCTCGGACCCGTGTAAAATGGGTGAAGTTCGGGGGGGTTCGGTTTCCGAGGAACCGAACCCGCTCATCACTAATAAATACCACTGGGGTACCCTGACTGCCTCCATGTACAGACATCACCGGAAATGACGTCATCAGTGTAGAGTATCTCCTACATTAGCAAACTCCATCTAGCATCAGAACCTAATCATAATAATACTTAGTAATATTTATTGGACTCAAGATATCCACCTAGTTAAATCTCACCCATGCTGGCTCTCCATATTACCTAACAACATAGATAACAAATCTGCATGTTTTCCACCACAGCGGAATGCATAACCGGAAGTCCGCGCACATCGAGAGCTACTGGAATTTTCGGTCCTGCGCTCCATCCAGCTGAAACATGCTGCGCTATGCCTCCAGAGCGCCGTGTTCCCACATTTCTGGCTTGCGTTCTACCCAGGTGGAACACACAGCCCTCCCATGATTAAAGGACCACCATATTGCCACCACAGAGCACAGCGTATTAAAACGTTCTGGAGTCCAGCAAACAGGGCCATATAACAAGAGCCTCAAATATATATTAAACTAATTAAAGTCATATCCAGTAATTTCAAACCATCAATTGATTATATATACAGTCAGGTCCATAAATATTGGGACATGGACACAATTCTCATATTTTGGGTTTCATACACCACCGCAATGGATTTGATATGAAACAAACAAGATGTGCTTTAACTGCAGACTTTCCGCTTTAATTTGAGGGTATTTACATCCAAATCAGGTGAACGGTGTAGGAATTACAACGGTTTCTATATGTGCCTCCCACTTTACTGGGGCACAATACAGTTCAAATGGAGGAAGGGGGGTCAGGAATGAACTTACAGTGGGGAGGTTGGAGCTAGGCTGAAGCTTTGCCTAGGGTGCAGGGAGACCTTGCACCGGCCCTGGATGTGAGGGGACAGTTTATAACGCCGGTGTTGACTGAGGGGGTGAAGGGGGGTCGCAGCCAGGGGGGTGGGACAGACTTTGGCAGGCTGCTGTAGCAGGAAAAATAGTTTTCCTGTCTACAGCAGCAGCACAGCAGTGGGTCTATTTTGATGGGGGGTGGGGGGTGGCTTGGAGCTGCAGCTCCATCCGCCCCATTGTTAATGCGGCTCTGATGACAACCAGCTAATAGTCAGAGTAACGCCGTATGCAGTACAGACAGCAGCAAGACGGTTGGTTGGCACAGCAACATTTTGACAGTGAGCTGCTCCACTGTAGCGTGTCGGTTGGCCCCCACGCACCTTCGTAGCGCAGGTGCCGGTTCCCGCAGCCCGAGACCGCCTTGTCTGTCATTGGGACTCTCCCGTGCTAATACTACAGGTGGAAGCCACACGTAAGGCTCCAGTGTGGAGCGGTTTCTTTTAACATTATTCTTCTTCTTTGCTGAGCGGCAACTCATTGAGGAACTCCAATACAAAGTAACTCTCAAGGATACTATTTGTTACATGGGTTCAAATTACAGCTGGTATTTGATTTTTTTAATCCAATATACGGACTGAGTTTTACCTTTACCATTATAACAGTATATTTTTCTGTGCACAGAGTATGCCTAGATCCACCTCCTTAGGAAGTTTATAATATTATATATGAATATACAGTGTTAGTTATTTTATTGACCGGTCAAGTTGTTTATCTGTGAAATATATATATATATATATATATATATAGGCTGCTGGTATTCTGACTGTGATGTGACAGCTCTCTGATGTTCTTTGTGTCCCCTGATGACGGTCTGGATGTGACCGAAAACGTTTGGGCTTTATACAATCATATTGGACTGCAGTAAACAGTCATGCTGTGCTGTCTGGAAAATAAAATTTAATTTTGATATTTAAATCAGGAAAAGACTGGTGAGTGCTCCATTGCCTTTCTCTCTCTCTCTCTCTCTCTCTCTCTCTCTCTCTCTCTCTCTATATATATATATATATATATATATATATATTTTTATGTATTAAAATATATAAAATATATGGAATAACAAGTTTGATTTATTGAACTCTTTGCCATACCATATCATTTATAGCGCAAGAGGGGATTTGTTAAGTGTTCTCAGCTTACATGTAAGTAGCAAGGGAGTAATCATTGTACTACTTGGGGCTGGCGGCCATAGACAGAGAGGAGCCTTTACCAGTAGGAGAAAAAGCAGGTAAAGGTGGTCGCTGACTGAAATGAGTCGAGAAGAGGGCTTAGACAACAATAGAAAAGAGGGCCCTGCTCTGAAGAACTAACAATCTAGTGGGGAGGGGTGACAGACAGATGGCATGAGGTGCAAGCAAGCAGGAGGAAGCCTGATGGCAGTTTGCAAGCAAAGCAGAGATGTTCAAGGCGTGGGGCAGGGAGATAGAGGAGCAGCCTAAGGACTAGGTTATGCATTGGAGGGGTACGCGTTGATAAGTAGGTGGGTTTTCAGTGCCAGTTTGAAGCTTTGCAAGGTAGGGGAGAGTCTAACGGAGCGGGGGAGCGTGTTCCACTGAAGGGGTGCAGCACGGGCAAAATCCTGAACTCGTGCATGGGAAGCAGTGACCAAGGCAGAGGAGAGGCGATGGTCATCAGCCGACCGTAGTGGGTGGGAGGAAGTATGAAGGGAGAGGAAGTTGGAGATGTAGGGAGCAGTGGAATTAGAGATGGCCTTGTATGTGAGGGTGAGGAGTTTGAAGAGGATTCTGTAGGGGAATGGGAGCCAGTGTAGATTTTGTCAAAGGGAAGTGGCAGAAGTGGAGTGGCGGGAGAGGAAGATGAGCCTAGCTGCGGAGTTGAGGACAGATTGGAGGGGTGCGAGGTGGGAGCAAGTGAGGCCAGTGAGGAGAACATTGCAGTAGTCAAGTCGTGAGATGACCAGTGAGTGGATGATAAGTTTAGTTGCACTCTGGGAGAGAAATGGCCTGATGCGAGCAATGTTGCGTAGCTGGAACCGACAAGATTGCGCCAGAGCTTGGATGTAGGGTGCAAAGGAGAGGGAGGAGTCAAGAGGGACGCCCAGGCAGCGGAGTTGGGGAACGGGGGAGATGATGGTGTTGTCAACAGTGATAGAGATATTTGTAGGGGGTGTTGCTCTGGCTGGGGGAAAGATAATGAGTTCAGTTTTGTCCATGTTGAGCTTCAGAGAGCGGTCAGACATCCAGGAGGAGATGGCAGAGAGGCAGCTGGAGACCTGAGAGAGGACAGAGGGGGACAGATCAGGAGAGGAGAGCTAGAGTTGTGTGTCATCAGCATAGAGGTGGTATTGAAGGCCAAAGGAGTTAATGAGCGCACCCAGGGAAGAGGTGTACAGGGAGAACAGAAGGGGGCCTAGGACAGAACCCTGAGGGACACCAACAGGAAGGATGGAAGGGTGTGATGTGGTTCCGGAGACAGACACAGAGAAGGAGCGGTTAGTGAGGTAGGAGGTAAACCAGTCAAGGACGGTGCTAGAGAGGCCAACATTTTGGAATGTGCAGAGGAGGAGAGGTTGATCCATGGTGTCAAAGGCAGCAGAGAGGTCCAGAAGGATGAGCAAAGAGAAGTGGCCCTTGGATTTGGCCGAAAGCAGGTCATTGGTGACTTTCACCAGGGCAGTCTCGGTGGAGTGGAGTGGGCGAAAGCCAGATTGTAGTGGGTCAAGGATGGAGTGGTCAGAGAGGTAGCTTGGGAGGCGGCTGTAGACCAGTTGTTCAAGTAGTTTGGGGGCAAAGGGGAGAAGAGAGATGGGGCGGTAGCTAGTGAGTGATGAAGGGCCGAGGTTGTTTTTTTTTGAGAATAGGGGACACCAGAGCATGTTTGAATGGTGAGGGAAAGATGCCAGTAGAGAGAGATAGGTTAAAGAGGTGAGCAAGGTGGGAGCAGGCAGTGGGGGGAAGGGAGCGGAGAAGACGGGAAGGGAGGTTGTCCAAGGGGCAGGTTGAGGGGGAGGAGGATAGGATGAGGGAGTGGACTTCCTTGTCTGAGGTGGGACGGAAGCAGGACTGGGTGGGATGGATGGAGGGGAGGGATGGTGGGGGCAGGGGGGCAGCAGAGGGGTGAT
The DNA here is from genome assembly GCF_028390025.1 of Pseudophryne corroboree. NCBI lineage: Eukaryota > Metazoa > Chordata > Amphibia > Anura > Myobatrachidae > Pseudophryne > Pseudophryne corroboree. The sequence goes on from NC_086447.1 coordinate 824,365,474, forward strand.
GGGAGGAGATATAATTTTGAATATCCTCAATTTTGGAGATGAAGAAGGAGGCAAAGTCAGTGGCAGTGAGGGAGGAGGGGAGGGAAGGAGGAGGGGGGCGAAGGAGAGTGTTGAAAGTTTCAAAGAGTCGGCGTGGACTGGAGGACTGAGAAGAGATGAGTGCTTGGAAAAAGGATTGCTTGGCGAGAGAAAGAGCAGAGCTATAGGAGGAGAGGATAAACTTGAAATGGAGGAAGTCTGTCAGAGAGTGGGATCTCTTCCAGGAGCATTCTGTATGTACCCACCAAGCCAGGGCCCAACACGTGACATACTTCATTGGCTACGAGCTGCCGATGTCAAATGTAGGAGTTGGTCATAATAATGTGTCTCAACCGTGTGTGTGTGTGTGTGTGTGTGTGTGTGTGTGTGTGTGTGTGTGTGTGTGTGTGTGTGTGTATATATATATATATAAACAGTATCTCTATATTGCGCAAGTCATGTTAAATCTCTATTCAGTACATGTTGATCAGTTCATCCAGGTGATCGCAAATTTAAGTATGTGGTGCCGCTCTCCAATCTCCCTGTCCCACTATAGTGTAGTATTTTTAAAAACAGAGCAGCTTTACTGCAGAATTAAAACACTCACAATGAAAGTGTTGATATATAAGAGAATATATCACAATAGCGCATAAGGACAAAATAGGACCTGGATTCACCAGCCAATATCTCCCGGTATCTCCGGCAGCGGTCCACGGCATTCCCAGCAGCCGCCTGCACTACCACGATCACAGCTCACCAGCTTCGTGACGTCACCGTGTTCACGTTGTACGTCACGTCCAGACGTGTTTCGTCCATCAGGACTTCGTCAGTGGCGTAGTCCTGACGGACGAAGCACGTCTGGGCGTGGCTTACGACATGAACGCGCTGACGTCACAAAGCCGGTGAGCTGTGATCGTGGTAGTGCAGGCGGCTGCTGGGAACGCCATGGACCGCTGCCAGAGATACCAGGAGCTATTAGCTGGTGAATCCAGGTCCTATTTTGTCCTTATGTGCTGTTGTGATATATTCTCTTATATATCCCCACTTTCATTGTGAGTGTTTTAATTTTTCAATAAAGCTGTTCTGATTTTAAAAATACTACACTATGGCCCTCATTCCGAGTTGTTCGCTCGCTAGCTGCTTTTAGCAGCATTGCAAACGTCAGGCCGCCGCCCTCTGGGAGTGTATCTTAGCTTAGCAGAATAGCGAACGAAAGATTAGCAGAATTGCTACTAAATAATTCTTTGCAGTTTCTGAGTAGCTCCAGACCTACTCCTAGATTGCGATCAGCTCAGTCCGTTTAGTTCCTGGTTTGACGTCACAAACGCGCCCTGCGTTCGGCCAGCCACTCCCCCGTTTCTCCAGACAATCCCGTGTTTTTCCCTGACACGCCTGCGTTTTTTAGCACACTCACGGAAAATGCTCAGTTACCTCCCAGAAACGCCCCTTTCCTGTCATTCATTTACCGATCAGCAGTGCGACTGAAAAGCGTAGCACGAACACCAGCAAATCTACTAAGTTTTGTGTTAAATAACTTAGCGCATGCGCTCTGCGTACCATGCGCATTTAGCAGCAAATCGCAGCATAGTGAAAATCGGCAACGAGCGAACAACTCGGAATGACCACCTATAGTGTGCCTCCTGATTTTTAGGTTATATATATATATAACTCGCACCAATGAAGCAGTCATTCCGTGGAAAATGGCCTTCACCACCTCTAGCCAAGTCGTTCAAAGAGCTAGTCGGGCCTTGTGGCCTATAGTAGCGACGGATAAAGAAACAAACTGCTTTAGACAAAAACGGCCTATGCCCTGTTTCACCAGGGGCAAAAACATTAGAGACATGGTGATCCACACGGACATCACGGGCTTCAAGCAAACTCAAGCACAGCCCCACTTTATGACAAAACCAGCTGGTTGCTACAAGTGCCCTAGGTGCATATGATCACTGGCAGCTCGTTCAAACAACCACATACGGATCGTAGCTTCAAGATTAAACATACATTATCATGTTTATCAACGCACGTGGTGTACATTATCATCTGTCCCTGCAATATGTATTACGTGGGGAAGACCACACGAACTGTCCGGGAACGTATGGCTTTACACCGTTCATCGATCAATAAAGCCCTGAAGTCCAAGGTGGCTGACCAACCGGTGGCTCGCCACTTTCTTACAGAGGGACATTCGTTGGCTCAGCTAAAACATATCCTGATCGACCATATCCCCACTTCAATACGAGGGGGGGACCGCGATGGCCAGCTACTTAGAAGTGAAAGCAGGTGTATCCCCTAATGGAATGAATGAACGCCTCAATTGGAACGTCTTTGGAGGACATTAATCAAGCATGGCGCAAGTTAAAGTTTATTTAACTTCGTCCCTCATTGTAGGGCTATATAGAGGACTGTGATATATAGTCTAGTAGCGACTTTTCTCCAACTGTTGTATTAGTGTGCAGTTTGCTATAGGGCTGCACTTATCTGGCCACATTGTGTTTGATCTTTATTTCCTCCTTCCCTTCCTTTTCCTTTTTCTTCCTTTTTTGCACTTTGCTAGGTGTGGCACTTATACAATACTTTTCAGGCCATATGTAGGACTGGCGCATTTAGTGCCAGTCACGCCTATCTTTTAAATTTGCTCATTGCCTACCATGCACATTTGTTGTTTTCCACATTGTGACCATTATCCATGTGTTCTGTGGCAGAGCGCTGCATGGAGGGCCGGGGAGATAAGTCAGCGGCTCCACACAGGCGGCCAGGCTTTCAGACGCGTTGCCATGACTATGGGACGCGTCGCCATGGTAACCAGAGCGGATGCCGTCTGACGTCACCGGCCGTGACGCAGACGCAGCTGCGGCGGGCGGAAGCGGACGCCGGTCCCGGCTCTCCTGCGGCACGATGGCTGTTCCCCTATTTAGGTGAGAGTTTTATGTTTGTTTGTCTTGTTAACATTTTTACTTAGCATTCATGCCTGCCTTGAAAACGGTGCTTGCAGCACCGAAACGTCGGCCTTGTTAAGGCATTCTGTAACCATTTAATATGCTTCAGTAAAAAATATTCATTTAAACTTGAGTGCCGCAGTTTCCACGCTTGCTATATATATATATGGACTGGCCCACTCAGGTCTTCTGGAAACTCCCGGTGGGCCCCACATCCTACTGTAGGGATCAGGTTCCGGACTGTGCACTTGAATTATACATTATATATTATACTGCACAGGACTATGGTTTATTTTATACAGTGCAGTGTAATAATTCTGGTATATTAATTATCATGCAAGCACTAGCAGCATTTACTATATATATTTATCATGGGCCTAGCCCATGTGCTCTCCCATGGTTAGGTAAACCTATGTGGAGGCTGGCCACACTCCCTCTGGAGACTAGTCGCACCCTAAACATGAGCCCCTACCACTGCATTCCCGCTGTGGGCTCTTAATTGCCCAGTCTGACGCTATATATAACAGTTAAATTCTGTGCAATATAAGTGTACAGTACTCTCTTTCTCTCTCTCGCTCAGGCATTTTCTCTCTTTCCTTCATCTCCTTTAAGCCTGTGGCTAGGGCTGACATCGGAAATTGTGTGGTCTGGGGCTGGCAAAATAGGCAGCCCACCCCTGCCGGTCGGATCTGTGGATAGTGTGGATATAGGTACAGCAGGGGTGGAGCATCAATTGGCATGTAAACCACTTTAAAAAATAACTGTCAATGTTTGGTCTGCAGGGCTGGTTATTATAACATGTCAATCTATTATATAAATAATATGATGATTTTTATACAGAGACACTCATCCAATTGTGTGTTGTTTTGTCTCCTCCATGGTGGCAGCCATTTTGTTGAGGACATTTCTATACAGTTATACATTCGTCTGCAGCTGTGGAGCCAGGCGGGCAGGACCCTTGTCTGTCCGGGCCCAGGACAAAAGTCCCGACAGTCCCGACGCTCCTCATTGCAACCCTGTCTGTAGCATATGTCTTTTGGTTGAGTCTAAATTCAAGTATGCTAAAGGGTTATGTCACAACGATGTGACCGACAAGGGGAGGAGAAAGATTGACTCAAATTCAGAACATATGACCCACATGTACCTCTATCTATGTCTTTTCTCTCTGCTCCTCCTCAATATAGTTGTCATTAATCAGCACCCAGTCTAGTCTCAAAGTCCATACCTCCAATCCAGCAACCTACCTACTGTATTCTCTCACTTCTTCATCCCATCGACAACCCCTCTAACTTTGCTGTTGCAAAATCTCTGTAACATGGCTCCTCCTTTGTGCGCTCCCAGTGGCCTCCTGACCTCCTTTGATGGACACCTCCTTGATTGAATCATCTTTCACATCTCCAATTTGGGCTGTCCACTCTCCGTTCACAACCTCCTTTGTTCAGGCACATTTTGCCCTCTACACCTTCTTAGTTGCTAAATCCACACATCACCTAAATGCTGTGGATCTTCTTCACTTTTCATCTTGAACTTCTCCCTTCTCCAATAACAATCTCCTCCTCCCTTGACATAGCCATCTCTTTATGCAACAATAAAGTCAGTGTTATTTGTCATGACTGTTTTGCCATCACACTCAGTCTTTGGTGCTCCTCAGTTCTACAATGACAATCTAAACTAGCCTGCTATCTACGTAGTGCTACTGTGCTCCCAGTTAGCACTGGAAGATATTATACTGCAATGCTTTCTCCACTTCAAGTATATTCTTTCATCTTACAACCCTGCGGTCTCTATCGCCAAGCAAAAGTATCTCAAGGTTCTAATATCCTTTTATGGTGGGATCCCAGTTTCTGGTGATTCTGATGTACAGTAGCGGTAACACACACTAGGAACTTGGGGATAGCAGCAATTATTCTACAAATGAGGATACCACATTGGTGAGTTTACACTTACAGTTAATGAATGTACTGCTGCTCACTGTGATGAACTCACTCTTTGACTACAATCTCCTTTACTTGTTGTTCTCTACACCCACTTAACTAGTAATTTCAGGGCATAGCCTAAATGCTACTGTACGAAACCTCTTTTATTCTCATTTTGAACTTCTCTCTCTTATAACTGCTTTCTCTCGCTCTGACTTGACTGACTATAAAACAATAGAAACATAAGCATTGGTTGCCCTGAGTCTAGGGAAGTGACCTATCAGCTGCCTTCATGTACTAAGTTTGTATATATGAAAAACACTACTTGGATGTTTGTTCTTGGTCCCACCAGGAGTGATGTAGGTCAGGGCCACTATATACCCCATCATGCTTTCTAGTGGAAAGTGGGAGAGAAAGGGTGCAGGCCCTCAGAATAATAATATGTGTTTAGCTGGCTCCTATAATAACAAAAACCCCACAAACACTTCCTCACCTTTACTTAATAACTGTATACTACTACTACTATTACTACTTCTACTGAAGTACCCCCACACGGCGGTACCTAATGTGTTAGGTGTGTTTACCTTGAGATCCGCTTCGGCTACTTCACTCCGGTGCAGAGAGGTGAGAATTGTGGGAACACTTGAAGACAAGCTGATTCAGGTCTCGTCTCAAAAGGAATGAGTGTTTATTAACGGGTCGGCAGAGGTAAAGCAACACACTTATCAGAGACTTTCAACAGATCATGACACACGTATAAAGCATGCGGTAAACTAACAAATAGCACTACCCTGCATATTGACCAACTCACAGTATAATGCGGGATAACATTTACTAAGTCAATATACAAGTCTGATATTCACTGTCACAAATAACAATGGCTAAATAAGCCTAAGCATACGCACCACATGACAATGCGCTTTTCAACACATTAGCATTTGCAACAATAATGGACCATAACACATTCAGTATCATAAATACATCAAAACTCCTCAATAATATGTATCAGCAATATTATAACATTCAATAAATCAAACCATATACCTGGATAGGTGTCGGGTACCCGTTATGAAACTAGCATCCTGCAAAAGTGTTCCTCCTCTACCTGTGCACATGATTCTGGCAAAGGGTCACTGCATGAGCAATTAAAGTTAGGCGGTCGCACTCTGCAATGGCAAAGGAGTAATAGCAGGAATGTTCCTTTTCCAGGAATATGTAAATAAGGAGAAGTGGCAGAATAGTATGAAGTAACACGCTGTACAATGGACCCTTGGATAGCAGCGTAAATGTTGGTGTATAAACGCACAATGTGTATTGTGTCTCGCTATAGGCAAAGATGGGAGGACTCTGTTAAATAAAGAGGATAAGTTATACCGGCTAAAGGCGTTCCCTTAAATGGACCAAGGTACTGGGCATAACGGTTACTCACGGCTGAAGAATGCTGTCTTCCATTTACGCCCGGTCTCGATCTGGCATACTTCGGCGGTCACTGAGCAGTTGCCTGGGCCCCCGCTATGCTGTGAGTCACGGGGCTGCTTTCTTCTTGATGACACTGTGACTTTCACTGCAACTGTGTCTTTAAGTGAAATAATGTCTTTAAGGCAGACTGCATTCTTAATACAGGGCTGGTTCCCTATGCAGGCTTACTTCTCTGCTGGCATGCAGGCTGGCTCTTGCAAAACTGTGTTTTAACTGTAGGCTATGTGTGATATGTGGCTGCTGGGCTCTCCCCTCTGGGCTACAGGGCTGATGCTGGTACTGGGATCACAGATGCTGTAACACATATTGGGGACCTCTCTTGGCTGCCATGAACCCTCTTCCCTGCAGAGCTTCCCTTCTTATATTAGCCTGTGCTGCTGAACTCTATTAGCTGTTTCACGGTGAGGTTTTCTCATGCTGCTGCTGCAGTCTCACTCTTAAATGCAGGGCTGCTCTTTCCCCTGGGATTCCTCTCTGGTGGCTGTGGGGGCTAGTCATATGATATGGCCGCCACCTCTTAGTGCCAGTTGCATTTTTCTCCTCACAGTGTACCACTTGCACACACTTCAGCACACTTTTTTTTCTACCAAAATCAGGAGCTCCTCTCTTCCCCCCTGTCCTGTCTAGGGCAAGGTTCCATTCTCTCTTTGCAGGCAGCCAATCAGGTAGGAGACCATAGGCTACTTGGATACATTGTTTCAGATTTGGGCTGCATTAAGCCTCTGTTAAACTCTTTAGCTATGGCCTGCAGGTCTGTCTCAATATAAAAGGGCAGGCTGGGATCTGTAGTGCCACAGCTGTATGCAGCATGCCTCTAGATCACACAGGGGCATACTGGCACTTGTGGTGCCACAATCCACTTTCAGGGGTGCCACACTACTACCACTACTAATACTACTACACTACTACTGCTACTACTACTACTACTACTACTACTTATAATAACAATAATACTGCAGTATTAGGAAGTTGTGGTCAAGTGGTGCAGGCTTTAATGATTGGTCATCTAGGTGAGGGTCCAGAAGATGCATGCCTTTCCGCACCCGCTAACTCTCAGCATACTGAAATGACCTCCATTATTTTGCTGGGCTCTATCAATCCCCAATTTAACAAGAATACACAGTGCTGTACCCTCCACTTTGACACAGATCAATATGGCAATTCCAAATCAAGAAAGATTGGTATTGTAATATTTTACTTATATCATACGTGTATCTTACAAAGAACTTTAATATGCGTTATCATTTTTAGTTCTGCTTTAATGTTGCCTCCTGCTCTGAATTTTATCCTTCCAGCAATGAAAAAAAGTCTAATCCTTTTTATATGCAACAGGAAAAAACTTTAATCTCACATTTAATATTTTCAAATTACATTATAATTTTTCCTATCCCTTGATACTTGCTAATTTTAATGATTAACTGAAGAACAGTTACATTTTACTTTTGAGCATTACTGTCATTGTGGAATTAATATGTGTGACACACAGGTTCTGAGACGCCTAATGACAAAAGCTTCTCAAATTCTGCAAAAAGTCTAATCAAGCAGATAAGTTGGGAAAGTATTACATCCAGACACAGGAACTTTATTTCCGCAATGGATAGTGTAGCTGCTGTGCAGTCCATGCTATGGGTCTTGGCAGAGCCGGCCTTAGGCATAGGCAAACTAGGCAATTGCCTAGGGCATTTGATATGCCTAGGGGCATCAGCAGCTTCTGCTGATTAAAATGATATGCGGCATGCCTATATTCTGTGTGTAGCATTTCATATGCAGATACAGCCACAGTCTCACACAGTATATAGGCATGCTGCATATCATTTTAATCGGCAGAAGCGGCTTGTGCATCCTAGCCACATAGCAATGCAAATAAGATGCATTTTCATTTAAAAATAAAAAGGTGCCCGACGTTAGCATTGAGGCAAGATTTATGAGCACACATAAGTATCCCAGCAGAGGCAGAGGTCACAATGTTAGTGTTAGTGGCAGTGTGAGTGCTGTGTGCATGTGAGTGGGTTGGTTGTGCAATAGTGTTCGGAATATGTGTAAGAAGCATTATGTGTGTCATGTAAAAATGCATTAATAATGTGCAACATATGTGTAAATGTGCACTATGTGTGTCATTATGTGTATAAGGGCATTAATAATATGCGGCATATGTGTAACAGGGTACTACTGTATGTGTGTCATTATGTGTATAGGGGCACTAATAATTTGCAGCAAATGTGTAGGGGGCACTGGACATTATGTGTAAAAGGGTATTAATAAAGGCTGTCATAATGTGTAAGGCACATTATGTTTATAAGGACATTAATAATGGGTCTCATATGTGTAAGGGGCATTACTGTGTGGAATTATGTGTATAAGGTGCTCTACTATGTGGCATTGCTTATAGAAAGGGCACTACTGTGAATAAAGAGCAATAGGGTGTGGTGTAATATGAATAAGGAGCAATTCGATGTGATGTAATGTGAAAAAGGGGCTCAACTGTGAGGAGTAACGTTTATAAGGTAAAGTGATACTACTGTGGGATGTAATATGAATTATGGACACTATCGCATGATCAATTGTGAATAAAGTTGCAGTACTGTGTGGCGTAATTGGAATTGGGGTTACTATTGTCTGGCCATATCCCTTGCCAGCAAAAACACACCCCTTTTTGGGCTGTGCGCCAAATGTGCGAACTGTTCCTTTTTAAAATATAGGGGGTACAAACACCAAAATAAGGACTGCTATAGGTGAGGGGTGATGATGCTGGGAAAGAGGTGGAATGTCAGAGGTGGAACCAGCTGTGGTGCTAGGGGGCACCAGTCAAAATCTTGCCTAGGGCATCATATTGGTTAGGGCCGGCTCTGGGTCTTGGTGCAAGTGGGCGGGTACGGGTGGGTACGGCGTACCCGTAAGAATTTAGCCGTGGGTACGCCGTACCCACACCGACGGGCCGCCGCTCCTCTTCCTTCCCTCCCTCCCCCACGCCGCACCGCCGCACACGCCTCTGATGTGAGGGCAGGAGAGTGCAGCCTGCGCCTCTCGTTCCCCTCAGTCTCCGGTGGGTGTTTCAGTTTACTTCAGCGCCGATCCGTGAGCCAATCAGAGCTCGCACCCGCGAGCTCTGATTGGCTCACGGATCGGCGCTGAATTAAACTGAGACACCCGCCGAAGACTGAGGGGAACGAGAGGCGCAGGCTGCACTCTCCTTCCCTCACATGACAGACAGGAGGACAGCGACGGCAGCGGTGAGTAGGGGAGGGGGGCATGTTATACCTGGCACTGGGGGGGCTTGTATACCTGGCACTGGGGGCATATCTGGCACAGGGGGGCATATATACCTGGCACTGGGGGCATATCTGGCACAGGGGGGCATATATACCTGGCACTGGGGGATATCTGGCACAGGGGGGCATGTATACCTGGCACTGGGGGCATATCTGGCACAGGGGGGCATATATACCTGGCACTGGGGGCATATCTGGCACAGGGGGGCATATATACCTGGCACTGGGGGATATCTGGCACAGGGGGGCATGTATACCTGGCACTGGGGGCATATCTGGCACAGGGAGGCATATATACCTGGCACTGGGGGATATCTGGCACAGGGGGGCATGTATACCTGGCACTGGGGGATATCTGGCACTGGGGGGGCATGTTATACCTGGCACTGGGGGATATCTGGCACTGGGGGGGCATGTTATACCTCGCACTGGGGGATATCTGGCACTGGGGGGGCATGTATACCTGGCACTGGGGGATATCTGGCACTGGGGGGGCATGTATACCTGGCACTGGGGGATATCTGGCACTGGGGGGGCATGTATACCTGGCACTGGGGGATATCTGGCACTGGGGGCATATCTAGCACAGGGGGGCATATATACCTGGCACTGGGGGATATCTGGCACAGGGGGGCATGTATACCTGGCACTGGAGGATATCTGGCACTGGGGGCATATCTGGCACTGTAGGGGCATTTCTGTATCTGGCACGGGGGGCAATGTATATCTGACACAGTGGGGGCATTTGTGTATCTAGCACTGTGGGGCAATGTGTATCTGACACTGTGAGGCAATGTATGGCACTCTGGGGGCATTTCTGTATCTGGCACTGTGGGGCAATGTGTATCTGGCACTGTGGGGCAATGTGCATCTGGCACTGTGGGGCAATGTGCATCTGGCACTGTGGGGCAATGTGTATCTGGCACTCTGGGGACATTTGTGTATCTGGCACTGTGGGGCAATGTGTATCTGGCACTGTGGGGCAATGTGTATCTGGCACTCTGGGGACATTTGTGTATCTGGCACTGTGGGGCAATGTGCATCTGGCACTGTGGGGCAATGTGTATCTGGCACTGTGAGGCAATGTGTATCTGACACTCTGGGGACATTTGTGTATCTGGCACTCTGGGGACATTTGTGTATCTGGCACTGTGGGGCAATGTGTATCTGGCACTGTGGGGTTATATGTATCTGGCACTGTGGGGCAATGTATATCTAGCACTGTGGTGCAACGTGTATCTGACACTATTGGGGTCATACGTGTATCTGCCCCTCCCCCATATGTGTATCACGCCCCCATTTTCATTGGCCACGCCCCATGTGGCATTTGGCCACACCCATTTTTTTGCACGCGCGCCTTCGGCGCGCGCACACAGTACCCGTAAGACATTTTTTCTACTTGCACCACTGGTCTTATTCGCAATCGCATAGCTCAGAATATCGGGCCAATGCGCACACGTAGAGACTGCACTGCGTCTGCGCGAGCAGGGAGATGCCATCACATCTCAGTAATGCAAATACCTCTGCCTGATTGACTGGCATTCGGACGGCTGTCAGGAGCAACGATGCAGTGTTGCGGGGGTGTGGCACAGAAAATGTGGGCGGGTCTGGGCCATGTTCGGGGCAGCCTTGTAACATCACAAGCGGCCGCTGCGACAGGTAAGTGTAGCCAGGCTGTGTAGGCAGGGGCATCACTTATTCTGTGGGGACAGCGATGCAATCACAATTGAATTGCGATCACATCACTGGGCGGCCATTAGCGTGCTGGGCAATCTTGCCCTGTGCTGGGTGCACCCCAGCATGAGGTTCTTGCCATTTGCAGTTTTGCTAAATTAGCAAAACTGGAAATTAAGCTAACTAAAGGGGTTCTTCAGGTTTGCTAGCAAACCAAGCTAGCACACTAATTGTCAAAACCATGTTGCACTGCAGGTGGGGCAGATGTAACATGATCAGGGACAGTTAGATTTGGGTGGGTTATATTGTTTCTGTGCATGGTAAATACTGGCTGCTTACTTTCTACTCAACAATTTAGATTTCAGTTTGAACACAACCCACCGAAATCTAAATCTGTCTGCACATGTTACATCTGCCCCACCTGCAGTGCAAGATGGTTTACCAGTGATTTCCAAACTTTTTTGAATCACGGCGCCCTAGAATATCAGAATTTTTTTCACGGCACCCCTAGGCCAAAAATGTCTTATTGAGAAATTTAGAAAGAAATATTACATTAAGTAGATCGTGTTTATATTAGAGATGAGCGGGTTCGGTTCCTCGGAATCCGAACCCCCCCCGAACTTCAGCCTTTTTACACGGGTCCGAGGCAGACTCGGATCTTCCCGCCTTGCTCGGTTAACCCGAGCGCGCCCGAACGTCATCATCCCGCTGTCGGATTCTATCGCGAGACTCGGATTCTATATAAGGAGCCGCGCGTCGCCGCCATTTTCACACGTGCATTGAGATTGATAGGGAGAGGACGTGGCTGGCGTCCTCTCCGTTATAATAGATAGAGATACTTGAGTTGATTTACTACTAACTTAGTAATTTTGGGGAGCATTAGGAGTACTCAGAGTGCAGAGTTTTGCTGATAGTTACTAGTGACCACCACCAGTTTTATTTATTATTTAATATAATCCGTTCTCTGCCTGAAAAAAAACGATACACAGTCACATACCATATCTGTGCTCAGCCTCAGTGTGCTGCATGATAATATCATCTATGTATATCTGACTGTGCTGAGTGCTCACTGCTCACACAGCTGAATTGTGGGGGAGACTGGGGTGCAGTTATAGCAGGAGTACAGTGCACACTTTTGCTGCCAGTGTGACTGACCAGTGACCACCAGTATATTGTCTGCCTGAAAAAGTTAAACATTACTGTGGTGTTTTTTTTTTTTATTCTATAAACGCATTCTGCTGACAGTGTCCAGCAGGTCCGTCATTCATTATATTATATAAATATTTACCTGCAGTAGTGTTATATTTTTTTTGTTCATCTCTATCATCTTTATCATCTCTATACTAGCAGACGCAGTACGGTAGTCCACGGCTGTAGCTACCTCTGTGTCGTCAGTGCTCGTCCATAATTGTATACCTACCTGTGGTGGGGTTTTTTTTTCTATCTTCTTCATACTAGTAGTTTAGGAGTCTGCTGACAGTGTCCAGCAGGTCCGTCATTATATTATATATACCTGCAGTAGTGATATATATATATATTTTTTATATCATTATCATCTCTATACTAGCAGACGCAGTACGGTAGTCCACGGCTGTAGCTACCTCTGTGTCGTCAGTGCTCGTCCATAATTGTATACCTACCTGTGGTGGGGTTTTTTTTCTATCTTCTTCATACTAGTAGTTTAGGAGTCTGCTGACAGTGTCCAGCAGGTCCGTCATTATATTATATATACCTGCAGTAGTGATATATATATATTTTTTATATCATTATCATCTCTATACTAGCAGACGCAGTACGGTAGTCCACGGCTGTAGCTACCTCTGTGTCGTCAGTCACTCGTCATCCATAAGTATACTAGTATCCATCCATCTCCATTGTTTACCTGAGGTGCCTTTTAGTTGTGCCTATTAAAATATGGAGAACAAAAATGTTGAGGTTCCAAAAATAGGGAAAGATCAAGATCCACTTCCACCTCGTGCTGAAGCTGCTGCCACTAGTCATGGCCGAGACGATGAAATTCCATCAACGTCATCTGCCAAGGCCGATGCCCAATGTCATAGTACAGAGCATGTAAAATCCAAAACACAAAATATCAGTAAAAAAAGGACTCAAAAATCAAAATAAAATCGTCGTCGGAGAAGCGTAAACTTGCCAATATGCCATTTACCACACGGAGTGGCAAGGAACGGCTGAGGCCCTGGCCTATGTTCATGGCTAGTGGTTCAGCTTCACATGAGGATGGAAGCACTCAGCCTCTCGCTAGAAAAATGAAAAGACTTAAGCTGGCAAAAGCACAGCAAAGAACTGTGCGTTCTTCGAAATCACAAATCCACAAGGAGAGTCCAATTGTGTCGGTTGCGATGCCTGACCTTCCCAACACTGGACGTGAAGAGCATGCGCCTTCCACCATTTGTACGCCCCCTGCAAGTGCTGGAAGGAGCACCCGCAGTCCAGTTCCTGATAGTCCGATTGAAGATGTCAGTGTTGAAGTACACCAGGATGAGGAGGATATGGGTGTTGCTGGCGCTGGGGAGGAAATTGACAAGGAGGATTCTGATGGTGAGGTGGTTTGTTTAAGTCAGGCACCCGGGGAGACACCTGTTGTCCGTGGGAGGAATATGGCCATTGACATGCCTGGTGAAAATACCAAAAAAATCAGCTCTTCGGTGTGGAAGTATTTCAACAGAAATGCGGACAACAGGTGTCAAGCCATGTGTTGCCTTTGTCAAGCTGTAATAAGTAGGGGTAAGGACGTTAACCACCTCGGAACAAAGTCCCTTATACGTCACCTGCAGCGCATTCATCATAAGTCAGTGACAAGTTCAAAAACTTTGGGCGACAGCGGAAGCAGTCCACTGACCAGTAAATCCCTTCCTCTTGTAACCAAGCTCACGCAAACCACCCCACCAACTCCCTCAGTGTCAATTTCCTCCTTCCCCAGGAATGCCAATAGTCCTGCAGGCCATGTCACTAGCAATTCTGACGAGTCCTCTCCTGCCTGGGATTCCTCCGATGCATCCTTGAGTGTAACGCCTACTGCTGCTGGCGCTGCTGTTGTTGCTGCTGGGAGTCGATGGTCATCCCAGAGGGGAAGTCGTAAGACCACTTTTACTACTTCCACCAAGCAATTGACTGTCCAACAGTCCTTTGCGAGGAAGATGAAATATCACAGCAGTCATCCTGCTGCAAAGCGGATAACTGAGGCCTTGGCATCCTGGGCGGTGAGAAACGTGGTTCCGGTATCCATCATTACTGCAGAGCCAACTATAGACTTGTTTGAGGTACTGTGTCCCCGGTACCAAATACCATCTAGGTTCCATTTCTCTAGGCAGGCGATACCAAAAATGTACACAGACCTCAGAAAAAGACTCACCAGTGTCCTAAAAAATGCAGTTGTACCCAATGTCCACTTAACCACGGACATGTGGACAAGTGGAGCAGGGCAGACTCAGGACTATATGAGACTCAGGACTATATGACTGTGACAGCCCACTGGGTAGATGTATTGACTCCCGCCGCAAGAACAGCAGCGGCGGCACCAGTAGCAGCATCTCGCAAACGCCAACTCTTTCCTAGGCAGGCTACACTTTGTATCACCGCTTTCCAGAATACGCACACAGCTGAAAACCTCTTACGGCAACTGAGGAAGATCATCGCAGAATGGCTTACCCCAATTGGACTCTCCTGTGGATTTGTGGCATCGGACAACGCCAGCAATATTGTGTGTGCATTAAATCTGGGCAAATTCCAGCACGTCCCATGTTTTGCACATACCTTGAATTTGGTGGTGCAGAATTATTTAAAAAACGACAGGGGCGTGCAAGAGATGCTGTCGGTGGCCCGAAGAATTGCGGGACACTTTCGGCGTACAGGCACCACGTACAGAAGACTGGAGCAACACCAAAAACGCCTGAACCTGCCCTGCCATCATCTGAAGCAAGAAGTGGTAACGAGGTGGAATTCAACCCTCTATATGCTTCAGAGGTTGGAGGAGCAGCGAAAGGCCATTCAAGCCTATACAACTGACCACGATATAGGAGGTGGAATGCACCTGTCTCAAGCGCAGTGGAGAATGATTTCAACGTTGTGCAAGGTTCTGCAACCTTTTGAACTTGCCACACGTGAAGTCAGTTCAGACACTGCCAGCCTGAGTCAGGTCATTCCCCTCATCAGGCTTTTGCAGAAGAAGCTGGAGACATTGAAGGAGGAGCTAACACTGAGCGATTACGCTAGGCATGTGGGACTTGTGGATGGAGCCCTTAATTCGCTTAACAAGGATTCACGGGTGGTCAATCTGTTGAAATCAGAGCACTACATTTTGGCCACCGTGCTCGATCCTAGATTTAAAACCTACGTTGTATCTCTCTTTCCGGCAGACACAAGTCTGCAGGGGTTCAAAGAACTGCTGGTGAGAAAATTGTCAAGTCAAGCGGAACGCGACCTGTCAACATCTCCTCCTTCACATTCTCCCGCAACTGGGGGTGCGAGGAAAAGGCTCAGAATTCCGAGCCCACCCGCTGGCGGTGATGCAGGGCAGTCTGGAGCGACTGCTGATGCTGACATCTGGTCCGGACTGAAGGACCTGCCAACGATTACGGACATGTCGTCTACTGTCACTGCATATGATTCTCTCACCATTGAAAGAATGGTGGAGGATTATATGAGTGACCGCATCCAAGTAGGCATGTCAGACAGTCCGTACGTATACTGGCAGGAAAAAGAGGCAATTTGGAGGCCCTTGCACAAACTGGCTTTATTCTACCTAAGTTGCCCTCCCACAAGTGTGTACTCCGAAAGAGTGTTTAGTGCCGCCGCTCACCTTGTCAGCAATCGGCGTACGAGGTTACTTCCAGAAAATGTGGAGAAGATGATGTTCATTAAAATGAATTATAATCAATTCCTCCATGGAGACATTCACCAGCAGCAATTGCCTCCACAAAGTACACAGGGAGCTGTGATGGTGGATTCCAGTGGGGACGAATTGATAATCTGTGAGGAGGGGGATGTACACGGTGATGAATCGGAGGATGATGATGAGGTGGACATCTTGCCTCTGTAGAGCCAGTTTGTGCAAGGAGAGATTAATTGCTTCTTTTTTGGTGGGGGTCCAAACCAACCCGTCATTTCAGTCACAGTCGTGTGGCAGACCCTGTCACTGAAATGATGGGTTGGTTAAAGTGTGCATGTCCTGTTTATACAACATAAGGGTGGGTGGGAGGGCCCAAGGACAATTCCATCTTGCACCTCTTTTTTCTTTCATTTTTCTTTGCGTCATGTGCTGTTTGGGGAGTGTTTTTTGGAAGGGCCATCCTGCGTGACACTGCAGTGCCACTCCTAGATGGGCCAGGTGTTTGTGTCGGCCACTAGGGTCGCTTATCTTAGTCACACAGCTACCTCATTGCGCCTCTTTTTTTTCTTCTTTGCGTCATGTGCTGTTTGGGGAGTATTTTTTGGAAGGGCCATCCTGCGTGACACTGCAGTGCCACTCCTAGATGGGCCAGGTGTTTGTGTCGGCCACTAGGGTCACTTATCTTAGTCACACAGCTACCTCATTGCGCCTCTTTTTTTTCTTCTTTGCGTCATGTGCTGTTTGGGGAGTATTTTTTGGAAGGGCCATCCGGCCTGACACTGCAGTGCCACTCCTAGATGGGCCAGGTGTTTGTGTCGGCCACTAGGGTCGCTTAGCTTACTCACACAGCTACCTCATTGCGTCTCTTTTTTTCTTTGCGTCATGTGCTGTTTGGGGAGTGTTTTTTGGAAGGGCCATCCTGCGTGACACTGCAGTGCCACTCCTAGATGGGCCAGGTGTTTGTGTCAGCCACTTGGGTCGCTGAGCTTAGTCACACAGCTACCTCATTGCGCCTCTTTTTTTCTTTGCTCATGTGCTGTTTGGGGAGTGTTTTTTGGAAGGGCCATCCTGCGTGACACTGCAGTGCCACTCCTAGATGGGCCAGGTGTTTGTGTCGGCCACTTGGGTCGCTGAGCTTAGTCATCCAGCGACCTCGGTGCAAATTTTAGGACTAAAAATAATATTGTGAGGTGTGAGATGTTCAGAATAGACTGAAAATGAGTGGAAATTATGGTTATTGAGGTTAATAATACTTTGGGATCAAAATGACCCCCAAATTCTATGATTTAAGCTGTTTTTTAGGGTTTTTTGAAAAAAACACCCGAATCCAAAACACACCCGAATCCGACAAAAAAAATTTGGTGAGGTTTTGCCAAAACGCGTTCGAACCCAAAACACGGCCACGGAACCGAACCCAAAACCAAAACACAAAACCCAAAAAATTTCCGGTGCACATCTCTAGTTTATATGTCATCCTTAGGGTCAGTTGTGTGGTGAGGGACAAGATTTGCTTCTGTTTGGCCATATATTTTATGACTGGCAGCCACCAGCACTGGTTTTGCCTATTATATTGACCATGAATAATTTGAATTGGTCCTGGACCACCAACCCAGGGCACCCCTGCAAGTGTCCCGAGGCACCCCAGGGAGCCACGGCACACAGTTTGGGAACCACTGGTTTAGCCCATTAGTGTGCTTTTTTTGTTTGCTAACAAACCTGAATAAGGCCCCAAGGCCCTATATTTAGTTATTTCATTGTTTTGCCTGTTACATTGACCATATATGATTTGAATTGGTCCTGGCCCACCAGTACAAGGCACTCCTGCAAGTGCCCATAGGATTTTTGTTTTTTAAACGTGGTTTGTGTTAGGTGCTGGGATCATGAAGATTTGCAATGATTGTATGGCGAGTGATTGAAGTGGTATAGAAAAAAAAAGGGGCTTATAATAATGTAACTCTGTCACCAATTGCATAATTTATATAACATAATAGGGTTTCAATAATAGGGCCTGAGTCTGAGTCGCAACATCTTTGTCTGCATCTTGCTAGTCTAGCATCTGCTACTTTATCCTAATGCCACTATAAGCCCATCCCTGGTATATATCTGTGCATTTAAATGTGCAAGGACTAAGACGCCCACTTTCAGTGTCTTTTAGATGCTAAAATACTGCTCAGTGCATCTGATGCGACTATTAGCTGCACCATCAAAACTTACAGCAGTCCCAAGCTAAGTGCATAAGAGTATGGCCTCATTGTGTGTCTGGGCCAGAACCAGTCCTGCAATACATCCACAACACTGCCATTACATGCTCATAAGATGGGCCATCCCTGTGCGTCTGAATAGCCAACTCTCAGTCACTTCCTGGGCAATAGAGCATAATAATTATATAGGGTAATGTAGGAGAGAACGGGGTGTGGGGGGGATGCAATCAGTCCGAACGCTCCCTCCACAGGTAGAGAGGTATACTGCTGGGTTCCCACTAAGCCCATCTAACAAGGTCGGGCCCAGATAATTAGTAGCCGCTCCCCCACCCCTCTGTGCCACTAATCACTGCCAGGAATGCCCATTACATTTACTATACATTTCTGAGTCCATGCGTCTCACACAATACTGCGACTTTGTACGCATACACCATGTGACGCATGCGCTATGCAACTTTTTCCTGACTTACGCAGTTGAAAACATTGACCATTTGCATGAATATCGACCTTGCATCTGACACATTATCAGGCCTATAGTCCATTAGTATATTCTATTAGTCTTCGGTCCCTCAGCCGAAAGCAAAGAAATTTAACATGAGTTTACCCAAAGAAAGGAAATAATTCTTAAAGCTTGAAATAAGTGTGGACCCATCTACTATATGTCTCACTCAACCCCGACTTTCTTCTTTCTACTGCCTTATAATTATGTAGCAAGATAGAACTTTTACACACATAGATAACTCACTCAGGTCTTTGATAATTGACAGCAAGAGATGACCTTGTCCAATGAGGCTTTGTGACATTTGCTGTTTTGCATATGACTAGTATCACTGCTCTGTTGTAATAAAGTGCCATGTAAGTAAATTATGCTGTGTAAGTGCTATCTTGTGTGCAACCATTTTCCAAAATAATGAGATAAGATATAAATGGATCTTACCCATAATGTCATTCTGTCTCCTTAATGACACATAGACAGAATTGATATTCTTGTCATGTATTTTTTATAGTGCATTAAATATCTCTGTCATATAAGAAGCTTTGGTAATTTCTTACTAGAATTGACTTACTTCTAGTTATAGATACCCAGTTCTGTCCCATATACAATAGTTACACATGGGAATAGTTACACATGGGAATAGTTATGGGGACAATTGTATCTAAAACAATGTTGTTTGGCATTTTGCTGCCTCTGTGATATAGGCTACAGAATTATTGGAAAAATAATCTACTGTAGTCAGGGCAGTTGAATTTGTCCAATGTGATTTTAATTCTTAGACCATCTAGAACACACATCAGAGTATACTTGACTACTGTCCAGAAACGGCCGGGAGGCTCACGAAAATTGGGTGGTGCTCCCAGAATGGCCAGGAGGCTTCTAAAAGCAGGTGGCACTCCTGGAAGAGTAGAGAAGTGTTCTGGGCGGACGCCACCACCCTGCAGCCCCCTGCGTCCTGCCAACATCCCCACCTGGCAATGGTCCACAAGTGGGCAGTTCAATGACATGATTCACGTTGGATCATCATGGCCCCACCCACGATCATGCTGTCATGGCCCCTGTTCTGCCCCCTATTTGGAATGATCATGCTGTCATGGCCCCTGTTCTGCCCCCTATTTGGAATCACGTGCCATCACCATGCCCCTCCCATACACATCACACCAGGGGCAGTCAGAACGCCAGCAAATATGCACCAGAGGGTGACAAAAGGAATCTTGTGCTCTGGTGCTGTCGCAAGAATGAAAGGGGCAAGTTGCAGAAAAACCTCACTTTATTTACCTGAAAGGGCTATTTATCTAGAACAACTCTTATGGGCATCCGAAATGCCACACTTGGGTAGTGTAAATAGCAAAGAGGAACTCTTAAACCTCGCATTTGGTTACCAATTTTGAAGGGCCAAAATAAGCACAACATGAACATGGAAACACCAAAGCTGTATGTCAGGTCTTTTTAGCTGTAGCCCACCAGGTGAGGGCTCATGTTTTGCTTTATCCTGCTTATTAGGGATTGTGTCCAAAAAGTGGGGCATGGTAAGGTTTCAGCTAGGTCTTTATGGAAGGGGGCAGGAGGACAGACATTCTCCCTGCTAGCTCTGGGGATTTGGGCCTGTCATATTGTCAATCTTCTATAAGTATTTAAAAGCTAAAGAATAACATATAGTAAAGTGTTATTCTTGTTATCACTCATTACTAATCTACAATGGTGTTCCAACCAATCAGCTCCTATCTTTGAAAAACGGCAGGAGCTGATTGGCTGGAGCACCAGATAAACTAAGTAACAAGTGATAACAAGACTATCCCTACAGAAGAAAATTCACCTTAATCCAGAGTCCTCAAAGTATGCACCTAATGGCTGATCTACCATAAATTCCACAATGGAGTTCCTGCTGTCTGTGTAGGTGCACTGTACCATAGCAAATACAGTAAGAAAGTTTTTTGGTGGACTATCTTTCTGGCGCAAAGCTGCCCGTACACTATGAGTGTCAAAATAAATGTCACCACATTTACCTAAACTACCACAAACAGAAAAAAAGAGACACTCATTTATGTCCAGGGCGCTAGAAAAACTACTATAGTATTAAGACATTAAAAAAAAAATACGTTCCTTCAATAGTGATCAGATGAAATGTTCTTCTTGATGGTTTAATATTTCTGGATAATCCTTAAGAAGGTCCACTTCAAATTCACAAGACTCTTGTATGTAAATTCTCCGAAGTTCATAAAAAAAAATAAAAAAAATACAGAGAAAGTGTAGACCAATCTTTACTTTGTAATAATCATCTGCATCTCTTAGTATAAACCTCCAGGGGAGGAGGAGAGTACCCCACTCACAGTGTGTACTCAGGGCCGGTGCTAGGGTGTTCGGCGCCCCCCTGCAAACTATAAATTTGCGCCCTCCCATATTCCTTTGGCGCGCACCGGGAACAGGGGTGTGGTCTCACAACTAAGGGGCATGGCCACACAATAGTACCCCCATTTAAAATTACACCACAATGTAGCATTGATTCATCTTATACGTAATGCCCCACCCGTAGTAGTAGCGTCCTTATACATAATGCCCCCCAGTAGTAGTAGCATCCTTATACATAATGCACCCACAGTAGTAGTAGCATCCTTATACATAATGCACCCACAGTAGTAGTAGCATCCTTATGCATAATGCCCCCGCAGTAGTAGTAGCGTCCTTATACATAATGCACCCACAGTAGTAGTAGCATCCTTATACATAATGCCCCCCAGTAGTAGTAGCATCCTTATACATAATGCCCCCCAGTAGTAGTAGCATCCTTACACATAATGCACCCACAGTAGTAGTAGCGTCCTTATACGTAATGCCCCCCAGTAGTAGTAGCATCCTTATACATAATGCCCCCCAGTAGTAGTAGCGTCCTTATACGTAATGCCCCCCAGTAGTAGTAGCATCCTTATACATAATGCCCCCCCAGTAGTAGTAGCGTCCTTATACATAATGCACCCACAGTAGTAGTAGCATCCTTATACATAATGCCCCCCATTAGTAGTAGCATCCTTATACATAATGCCCCCCAGTAGTAGTAGCATCCTTATACGTAATGCCCCCCAGTACTAGTAGCATCCTTACACATAATGCACCCACAGTAGTTGTAGCGTCCTTATACGTAATGCCCCCCAGTAGTAGTAGCATCCTTATACATAATTCCCCCCCAGTAGTAGTAGCGTCCTTATACGTAATGCCCCCCAGTAGTAGTAGCATCCTTATACATAATGCCCCCCCAGTAGTAGTAGCGTCCTTATACATAATGCACCCACAGTAGTAGTAGCGTCCTTACACATAATGCACCCACAGTAGTAGTAGCATCCTTATACATAATGCCCCCGCAGTAGTAGTAGCGTCCTTATACATTATGCACCCACAGTAGTAGTAGCGTCCTTACACATAATGCACCCACAGTAGTAGTAGCGTCCTTATACATAATGCACCCACAGTAGTAGTAGCGTCCTTATACATACTGCACCCCCAGTAGTAGTAGTGTCCTTATACGTAATGCCCCCCAGTAGTAGTAGCGTTATTACACGTAATGGCCCCCCCAGTAGTAGAACGTCCTTATATGTAATGCCCCCCCCCCAGTAGTAGTAGCGTCCTTATACGTAATGCCCCCCCAGTAGTAGTAGCGTCCTTATACGTAATGCCCCCCCAGTAGTAGTAGTGTCCTAATACGTAATGCCCCCCAGTAGTAGTAGCGTCCTTATACGTAATGCCCCCCCAGTAGTAGTAGTGTCCTTATACGTAATGCCCCCCCCAGTAGTAGTAGCGTCCTTATACGCAATGCCCCCCCAGTAGTAGTAGCGTTCTTACACGTAATGTCTCCCCCAGTAGTAGTAGCGTCCTTACAAGTAATGGCCCCCCCAGTAGTAGTAGCATCCTTACATGTACTGCCCCCCCCAGTAGTGGCATTGTTATACATAATGCCCCCCAGTAGTAGCGTCCATAAAGCGCGCGCACACACACAATTCACACATATAGACACACACATACACACCCACCATATACACACACACACACACACACACCATACACACCCACCCACCATACACACACACATACATTTCTCTCTCACCCGCCACTTACCTAAGCCACTGTCTCCCTCAGTACAGCAGCGTGGTCCGTGTAGCTCCGCCCCCTTCTCTGATATGTACCCAGCCGCTGTCACATAGGTGAGGGGAAGGGGGAGTGGGCTTTTCATGCTGCCAGCGCCGCACAGCAGCTGGCAGCAGCAGCAGCAGGGGGGACAGGACGGCACTGCAGGGAAGGGATGCAGAGCAGGGGGAGCGCCTCTCCCTCCCAGCGCCTCCCTGCACTGCATCCCTTCGCTGAGCGGGTAGCGCCGGGCCTGTGTGCACTGATGAGTATATACACATAAAGGTATCTTTTCAAAGAATAAGCCAATCCCTATGTCTTATGTATATGACCGATGGAGATAAAATTCTGCGTACCCCGACTTACACAATGGTGGAAGATATAATTCACATAAAGGTATCTTTGCAGCTAGCAGTATCCCAAATATACACTCCAATGGGAATTATCTTTGCGTACCCAAACTCACACAAACATGGAGAAAGAAACTCCTATAAAGGTATCTTTTTAAAGCATATGATAGCCCAGATGCGTACCCCAACTCATACAAAATAGCATGTGTTAACTCCCATCATGGTATCTTTGTACTTCATCCAATCAGGGTTAAATGGCAAAGGAGGTAATGGGTTCAATAAAAAAAAAGGAGAATAGCTTTCCCATATGTCCAAAATACAGTTATTTCTTTAATACAGTTCACAGAGTAAAAATGACAAAGCCACCAGAGGAAAAGGTCATATAAAATAAAAAATAAACAATGATAAAAAATCCGTAGGTGAATGTAAAATTCCTTTTGTGGCTACTCACTGTACAGATGCCATCTGTACTGTGAGTAGCCACAAAAGGAATTTTACATTCATCTACGGATTTTTTATCATTGTTTATTTTTTATTTTATACTGTATGACCTTTTCCTCTGGTGGATTTGTCATAAATGAGTGTGTCTTTTTTTCTGTTTGCACTGTACCATAGCATCTATGCATTAGTGGTGCTACTGTACCTGTCTGTTCCAAGAACACTGCCAGTGATTGTGCTCTCCTCTGGAGATTCAAACAAAAGATAGTAGTGGTGGTAGTAGTGGTAGTAGTAGTAGTAGTAGTAGTAGTAGTAGTAGTAGTAGTAGTAGTAATAATAATATGTACATATGAATATCAATAAATTATAAAATTAATAAATATATAAAAATAATAATACAGCTCTTAACCAATCAGCGTATTTTGTTGATATAGTAACCATGTATCTCTTCCCCAATAACCTCTCAGTCTGTGGGAATGGGAGGCTTGTTTGTTTTGTTCTGAAGACCAGTGGACTCTATCATGGAAAGAAGAGAACCAAGCACAGTACACAGTAAGTATGATGTGTGTGTGTGTTTTTTTTTTTAAATTAAAGGACTAATACATTCAATGTCTATGCCCTGGTGTTATTGTAATATTTTCTTCACAGGAGGACTACAAGTGACAGCAGGCTCTTAATACCTGTGCATACTGCCACTTGTTGTTCAACAAGTGCCAGCATGCCACGGTATTCTTTCAGGGACCTCTAGACAGCACGTACAGAATGAAAAATCGATATTTACATTATTAGCCCCGCAACCACCGCCACGAAGAATGTAAGGAATAACCACATGGAGAGGGTTCTTGGGAGTGGGGAGCCCCAATTTCTGAGGAATTCCAGGCCTGGGCTGACCAGTTTGGGGCTGGTTTTACTTGATGGCAGATTCAGCCTCAGCTGGTTAAGCCTGGTTCTGGTTAATTGAAAAAGGCAGGGACCCCACAACGTTTTTTCCCCAGAGTTTTCATGACCAGATCAGGCTGAAAGCTCCAGGCTAGTTATGGATTTAGGGAGGGAGTGGGGGGCCACACCAACACTTTCTTAACTTTTAACCCTAAGGAGCCTGCACAGATCATAGAGAGATGTTTGTATCATGTTTTAGCTCCTATTTCTGTTGGTTTTGTACTAAACTAAAAGATCAAACGCAACGTTATTAACACCGGCAAAATCCAACTGACGATGTCGGGTTTCAATTGAAGTTGAAACCGAATGAATGAGATCTATGCAGGTTTTGCAATCAGATATCTGGTCAATGGGACTTATTGAGGTTTGTTAGCAAAACAAAATAAGCGAGCAACTGTGCAAAACTATGTTGCACTGCAGGTGGGGCAGACAGAGCCGGCCCTAGGCATAGGCAAACTAGGCAATTGCCTAGGGCATCTGGTATGCCTAGGGGCACAAGCAGCTTCTGCTGATTAAAATGATATGCAGCATGCCTATATTCTGTGTGTAGGATTTCGTATGCAGATACAGCCACAGTCGCACACAGTATATAGGCATGCCACATATCATTTTAATCAGCAGAAGCTGCTCGTGCATTCTAGCCACACAGCAATGCAAATAAGATGCATTTTCATAAAAAATAGGCACCGACATTAGCAGAGCTGCCAGCTGACTCACGCCAGGAACTATATGTGTCATTATGTGTATAAGGGCATTAATAATGTGTAACATATGTGTAAGGGGCACTACATGTGTCATTATGTGTATAAGGGCACTAATAATGTGCGGCATATGTGTAAGGGACATTATGTGTGTTATTATGTGTATAAGGGCATTAACAATGTGTGGCATATGTGTAAGGGAAATTATGTGTATAAAGCTATGAATAAGGGTTTGCATAATGTGTAAGGCGCATTATGTTTATAAGGACATTAATAATGTGTGTCATATGTGTAAGGGGCATTACTGTGTGGTATTATGTGTATAAATGCATTACCAATGTGTGGCATTATGTGTATAACGTGCTCTACTGTGTGGCATAACGTATAGAAAGGGCACTACTGTGTGGTCTAATGTGAATAAAGAGCAATATGGTGTGGTGTAATGTGAATAAGGAGCAATTCAGTATGATGTTATGTGAATGAGGAGCACTACTGTGAGGAGTAACGTATATAAGATAAAAGTGGTACTACTGTGTGATGTAACGTGAATTTGGAACACTATCGCATTGTAAATTGTGAATAAAGTTGCACTACTGTGAGGCAGAAGTTGAATTGGGGGTACTATTGTGTGGCCATAACCCCAAAAGGACTGCTATGGCTGGTGGGTGATGGTGATGGGAAAGGGGTGCAGAGTCAGGGGCGGAACCAGCAGTGGTGCTAGGGGGCACCAGCCAAAATCTTGCCTAGGGCATCATATTGGCTAGGGCCGGCTCTGGGGGCAGATGTAACATGTGCAGAGAGATTTAGATTTGGGAGGGGTGTGTTCAAACTGAAATTTAAATTGCAGTGTATAAATAAAGCAGATATGCACAGAAACACTGTAACCCACCCAAATTTAAAGTTCTCTGCACATGTTACATCTGCCCCACCTGCAACATAGTTTTGCCCAGTGAACTATGGGGGTCATTTCGAGTTGATCGGTAGCTGAATTTGTTCGCAGCGCAGTGATTAGGCTAAAAAACGGCAGTTCTGCGCATGCGTATGCGGCGCAATGCGCATGCGCAATTTACGGGCACAACGAACAATGTAGTTTTGCACAGGGTCTAGCAATGTATTTCTTTCGCAATGCTTGCCGCAGATTAATTGACATGAAGTGGGCGTTTCTGGGTGCCAACTGACCGTTTTCAGGGAGTGTGCAGAAAAACGCAGGGGTGCCAGGGAAAACGCAGGCGTGGCTGAGCAAACGCTGGGCGGGTTTGTGACGTCAAATCCAGAACTAAATAGTCTGAAGTGATTGCAAGCGCTGAGTAGGTTTTGAGCTACTCTGAAACTACACAAAAAATTTTTGCAGGCGCTCTGTGATACAACTGTTCGCACTTCTGCTAAGCTAAAATACACTCCCAGTGGGCGGCGGCATAGCATTTGCACGGCTGTTAAAACTAGCTAGCGAGCGTTCAACTCGGAATGACCCCCATGTCATGGAAAGAAGAGAACCAAGCACAGCACACAGTAAGTATGATGTGTGTAGCAGAGTAGCAGAGCTGCCCAAATTACCTGGAGTATGGAACGGTGGGCATTTTTCCAGCATTTGTGCATGCGCAGTAGGGAAATCACCAGGAAAATGGCCACCACACCATTTACCCGGAGACTGTACATGCACCCTGGACTCTGGCACATCGCTAGGGTCTACTGGGGATCCAAATATGTCTACTGCGCTGCCGACTAGAGAGGAAGGGCCCAGACGGAGACTGCACATGGCCCCCTCCTCTCTTATTATGCCCCTACCTCTTCTCCATATTACTGTAATACCTCAGCAGCATCTAAACCTTTATTTACAGTGTGAATGTTAAGGGAGACAGACACTTCTTTAAAAACATGTTTGTTATTGAGCAGACTGATGTGAATGACTAAATATTCCCTGTAAAGCACCGTGTAATGTGTGTGCTGTATAAATAACTGCTAATAAATTCATAATAATGTTAATATTGCACTATAAATATAAACTTTAAATGTCAGTTCATAAAGAAAGTGATGTCTTAATACTGTATAATGTTTTATTTTTCCTTCCTTTCTATTGCATGCATTGCACAGATGAGTGGTTCTTGGCTCTTGGACCATGGCTCTTTTGGAACCATACTTTAGAACAGATGGAGGTTTGAATAAAATCTACATATGTTCATATGGAGGAAGGTTTGTGTTCAATAGGACCATTCAGAAGAAACAGATTATTGTTGTTATTTCTCATTAATGAAAAGAAAGTACCACATGCTCCAAATACTGTATATCCTCAATAAAATGTTTAAAACCGCCATTCCTTCACTGACCACAGATTTACATTATAGATCCTCACACTGGCTGCATTGGAATGGATACAAAAACAAATACTGAAATGTAGCAAAACTGTCAGTATACAGTGCTAGTTATTCTGGCTGCTTCCTGTTATTCCGAATCCTCCATATACAGAGGTGTAGCGTGGAGACATGACACCCGGAGCAGGGTCATGTCACGGCACCCACACCCACCACCACCACGCACACACACATACATACATACATACATAGATTCACACACATTTAGGCACAGACATACATAAACACACAAATACAGTATACACAGATATACATACATACACACACACACACACACACACACACACACACACACACACATAAACACACAGATATACACTAGTGATGAGCGACCCCCCCGAACTTCACCCATTTTACACGGGTCCGAGGCAGACTCGGATCCTCCCGCCTTGCTCTGTTAACCCGAGCGCGCCCGAACGTCATCATCCCGCGGTCGGATTCTCGTGAGATTCGTATTCTATATAAGGAGCCGTGCGGCGCCGCCATTTTTCACTCGCGCATTGGAGATGATCGTTAGAGGACGTGGCTGGCGTCCTCTCAGTTTCTATGTTCAGTGGGCTGCAAATTGTGCTGCAAATATCTGTGCTCCGTGTGCTGCAAATATCTGTGCTCAGTGTGCTGCAAGTGCAAATATCTACGTTCTCTGCCTGAGAAACGCTCCATATCTGACTGTGCTCAGTGTGCTGCAAATATCTGTGCTCAGTGTGCTAATTGCTTTATTGTGGGGACTGGGGACCAGCAGTATTATATAGTAGGAGGACAGTGCAGAGTTTTGCTGACCAGTGACCACCAGTATTATACGTTCTCTGCCTGAAAAACGCTCCATATCGTGCTGCATTGTAGTATATAGTAGTGATGAGCGGGTTCGGTTTCCGAGAAACCGAACCCCCCCGAACTTCACCCTTTTTAGACGGGTCCAAGCCATACTCGGATTCTCCCGTATGGCTTGGTTAACCCGAGCGCGCCCGAACGTCATCATCCCGCTGTCGGATTCTCGCGAGATTCGGATTTTATATAAGCAGCCGCGCGTCGCCGCCATTTTCACACGTGCATTGAGATTGATAGGGAGAGGACGTGGCTGGCGTCCTCTCCGTTTATATAGTTATACACTACACAGTTGATCTGATTGCTTAGTTTATTGTGGGGAGGATTGGGGAGCAGCTGTTAGGAGGAGTACAGTGCAGAGTTTTGCTAATAGTGACCACCAGTTTTTTATCCGTTCTCTGCCTGAAAAAAACGCTCCATACCATATCTGTGCTCAGTGTGCTGCATGATATATCTGTGCTGAGTGCTCACACTGCTTAATTGTGGGGACTGAGGAGCAGCTATAGCAGGAGTACAGTGCACAGTTTTGCTGACAGTGACCACCAGTATACGTTTGTCTGCCTGAAAAACACTCCTGTGGTGTCTTTTTTTTTATACTATAAACGCAGTCTGCTGACAGTGTCCACCAGGTCCATTATACTGTATATAGCAGTACGGTAGGCCACTGCTGTACCTACCTCTGTGTCGTCACTCGTCGTCCATAAGTATACTATCCATCCATCTACATTGTATACCTGTGGTGTCTTTTTTTTTATACTATAAACGCAGTCTGCTGACAGTGTCCACCAGGTCCATTATACTGTATATAGCAGTACGGTAGGCCACTGCTGTACCTACCTCTGTGTCATCACTCGTCGTCCATAAGTATACTATCCATCCATCTACATTGTATACCTGTGGTGTCTTTTTTTCTTTATACTATAAACGCAGTCTGCTGACAGTGTCCACCAGGTCCATTATACTGTATATAGCAGTACGGTAGGCCACTGCTGTACCTACCTCTGTGTCGTCACTCGTCGTCCATAAGTATACTATCCATCCATCTACATTGTATACCTGTGGTGTCTTTTTTTTTTATACTATAAACGCAGTCTGCTGACAGTGTCCACCAGGTCCATTATACTGTATATAGCAGTACGGTAGGCCACTGCTGTACCTACCTCTGTGTCGTCACTCGTCGTCCATAAGTATACTATCCATCCATCTACATTGTATACCTGTGGTGTCTTTTTTTCTTTATACTATAAACGCAGTCTGCTGACAGTGTCCACCAGGTCCATTATACTGTATATAGCAGTATGGTAGGCCACTGCTGTACCTACCTCTGTGTCATCACTCGTCGTCCATAAGTATACTATCCATCCATCTACATTGTATACCTGTGGTGTCTTTTTTTTTATACTATAAACGCAGTCTGCTGACAGTGTCCACCAGGTCCATTATACTGTATATAGCAGTACGGTAGGCCACTGCTGTACCTACCTCTGTGTCATCACTCGTCGTCCATAAGTATACTATCCATCCATCTACATTGTATACCTGTGGTGTCTTTTTTTTATACTATAAACGCAGTCTGCTGACAGTGTCCACCAGGTCCATTATACTGTATATAGCAGTACGGTAGGCCACTGCTGTACCTACCTCTGTGTCGTCACTCGTCGTCCATAAGTATACTATCCATCCATCTACATTGTATACCTGTGGTGTCTTTTTTTTATACTATAAACGCAGTCTGCTGACAGTGTCCACCAGGTCCATTATACTGTATAGAGCAGTACGGTAGGCCACTGCTGTACCTACCTCTGTGTCGTCACTCGTCGTCCATAAGTATACTATCCTTCCATCTACATTGTATACCTGTGGTGTCTTTTTTTCTTTATACTATAAACGCAGTCTGCTGACAGTGTCCACCAGGTCCATTATACTGTATATAGCAGTACAGTAGGCCACTGCTGTACCTACCTCTGTGTCGTCACTCGTCGTCCATAAGTATACTATCCATCCATCTACATTGTATACCTGTGGTGTCTTTTTTTCTTTATACTATAAACGCAGTCTGCTGACAGTGTCCACCAGGTCCATTATACTGCATATAGCAGTACGGTAGGCCACTGCTGTACCTACCTCTGTGTCGTCACTCGTCGTCCATAAGTATACTATCCATCCATCTACATTGTATACCTGTGGTGTCTTTTTTTTATACTATAAACGCAGTCTGCTGACAGTGTCCACCAGGTCCATTATACTGTATATAGCAGTACGGTAGGCCACTGCTGTACCTACCTCTATGTCGTCACTCGTCATCCATAAGTATACTATCCATCCATCTACATTGTATACCTGTGGTGTCTTTTTTTTTATACTATAAATGCAGTCTGCTGACAGTGTCCACCAGGTCCATTATACTGTATATAGCAGTACGGTAGGCCACTGCTGTACGTACCTCTGTGTCGTCACTCGTCGTCCATAAGTATACTATCCATCCATCTACATTGTATACCTATGGTGTCTTTTTTTCTTTATACTATAAACGCAGTCTGCTGATAGTGTCCACCAGGTCCATTATACTGTATATAGCAGTACGGTAGGCCACTGCTGTACCTACCTCTGTGTCATCACTCGTCGGCCATAAGTATACTATCCATCCATCTACATTGTATACCTGTGGTGTCTTTTTTTTTATACTATAAACGCAGTCTGCTGACAGTGTCCACCAGGTCCATTATACTGTATATAGCAGTACGGTAGGCCACTGCTGTACCTACCTCTGTGTCGTCACTCGTCGTCCATAAGTATACTATCCATCCATCTACATTGTATACCTGTGGTGTCTTTTTTTTTTATACTATAAACGCAGTCTGCTGACAGTGTCCACCAGGTCCATTATACTGTATATAGCAGTACGGTAGGCCACTGCTGTACCTACCTCTGTGTCGTCACTCATCGTCCATAAGTATACTATCCATCCATCTACATTGTATACCTGTGGTGTCTTGTTTTCTTTATACTATAAACGCAGTCTGCTGACAGTGTCCACCAGGTCCATTATACTGTATATAGCAGTACGGTAGGCCACTGCTGTACCTACCTCTGTGTCGTCACTCGTCGTCCATAAGTATACTATCCATCCATCTACATTGTATACCTGTGGTGTCTTTTTTTTTTATACTATAAACGCAGTCTGCTGACAGTGTCCACCAGGTCCATTATACTGTATATAGCAGTACGGTAGGCCACTGCTGTACCTACCTCTGTGTCGTCACTCGTCATCCATAAGTATACTATCCATCCATCTACATTGTATACCTGTGGTGTCTTTTTTTTTTATACTATAAACGCAGTCTGCTGACAGTGTCCACCAGGTCCATTATACTGTATATAGCAGTACGGTAGGCCACTGCTGTACCTACCTCTGTGTCGTCACTCGTCGTCCATAAGTATACTATCCATCCATCTACATTGTATACCTGTGGTGTCTTTTTTTCTTTATACTATAAACGCAGTCTGCTGACAGTGTCCACCAGGTCCATTATACTGTATATAGCAGTACGGTAGGCCACTGCTGTACCTACCTCTGTGTCGTCACTCGTCGTCCATAAGTATACTATCCATCCATCTACATTGTATACCTGTGGTGTCTTTTTTTCTTTATACTATAAACGCAGTCTGCTGACAGTGTCCACCAGGTCCATTATACTGTATATAGCAGTACGGTAGGCCACTGCTGTACCTACCTCTGTGTCATCACTCGTCGTCCATAAGTATACTATCCATCCATCTACATTGTATACCTGTGGTGTCTTTTTTTTATACTATAAACGCAGTCTGCTGACAGTGTCCACCAGGTCCATTATACTGTATATAGCAGTACGGTAGGCCACTGCTGTACCTACCTCTATGTCGTCACTCGTCGTCCATAAGTATACTATCCACCCATCTACATTGTATACCTGTGGTGTCTTTTTTTCTTTATACTATAAACGCAGTCTGCTGACAGTGTCCACCAGGTCCATTATACTGTATATAGCAGTACGGTAGGCCACTGCTGTACCTACCTCTGTGTCGTCACTCGTCGTCCATAAGTATACTATCCATCCATCTACATTGTATACCTGTGGTGTCTTTTTTTCTTTATACTATAAACGCAGTCTGCTGACAGTGTCCACCAGGTCCATTATACTGTATATAGCAGTACGGTAGGCCACTGCTGTACCTACCTCTGTGTCATCACTCGTCGTCCATAAGTATACTATCCATCCATCTACATTGTATACCTATGGTGTCTTTTTTTCTTTATACTATAAACGCAGTCTGCTGATAGTGTCCACCAGGTCCATTATACGGTATATAGCAGTACGGTAGGCCACTGCTGTACCTACCTCTGTGTCATCACTCGTCGTCCATAAGTATACTATCCATCCATCTACATTGTATACCTGTGGTGTCTTTTTTTTATACTATAAATGCAGTCTGCTGACAGTGTCCACCAGGTCCATTATACTGTATATAGCAGTACGGTAGGCCACTGCTGTACCTACCTCTGTGTCGTCACTCGTCGTCCATAAGTATACTATCCATCCATCTACATTGTATACCTGTGGTGTCTTTTTTTCTTTATACTATAAACGCAGTCTGCTGACAGTGTCCACCAGGTCCATTATACTGTATATAGCAGTACGGTAGGCCACTGCTGTACCTACCTCTGTGTCGTCACTCCTCGTCCATAAATATACTATCCATCCATCTACATTGTATACCTGTGGTGTTTTTTTTCTTTATACTATAAATGCAGTCTGCTGACAGTGTCCACCAGGTCCATTATACTGTATATAGCAGTACGGTAGGCCACTGCTGTACCTACCTCTGTGTCATCACTCGTCGTCCATAAGTATACTATCCATCCATCTACATTGTATACCTGTGGTGTCTTTTTTTCTTTATACTATAAACGCAGTCTGCTGACAGTGTCCACCAGGTCCATTATACTGTATATAGCAGTACGGTAGGCCACTGCTGTACCTACCTCTGTGTCATCACTCGTCATCCATAAGTATACTATCCATCCATCTACATTGTATACCTGTGGTGTCTTTTTTTCTTTATACTATAAACGCAGTCTGCTGACAGTGTCCACCAGGTCCATTATACTGTATATAGCAGTACGGTAGGCCACTGCTGTACCTACCTCTATGTCGTCACTCGTCGTCCATAAGTATACTATCCATCCATCTACATTGTATACCTGTGGTGTCTTTTTTTTATACTATAAACGCAGTCTGCTGACAGTGTCCACCAGGTCCATTATACTGTATATAGCAGTACGGTAGGCCACTGCTGTACCTACCTCTGTGTCATCACTCGTCGTCCATAAGTATACTATCCATCCATCTACATTGTATACCTGTGGTGTCTTTTTTTTTTATACTATAAACGCAGTCTGCTGACAGTGTCCACCAGGTCCATTATACTGTATATAGCAGTACGGTAGGCCACTGCTGTACCTACCTCTGTGTCGTCACTCGTCATCCATAAAGTATACTATCCATCCATCTACATTGTATACCTGTGGTGCCTTTTAGTTGTGCCTATTAAAATATGGAGAACAAAAATGTGGAGGTTAAAAAAATAGGGA
Source organism: Pseudophryne corroboree (assembly GCF_028390025.1). NCBI lineage: Eukaryota > Metazoa > Chordata > Amphibia > Anura > Myobatrachidae > Pseudophryne > Pseudophryne corroboree. Next base: position 824,399,682 of record NC_086447.1, read on the forward strand.
AAGATCAAGATCCACTTCCACCTCGTGCTGAAGCTGCTGCCACTAGTCATGGCCGAGACGATGAAATGCCATCAACGTTGTCTGCCAAGGCCGATGCCCAATGTCATAGTACAGAGCATGTAAAATCCAAAACACAAAAGATCAGTAAAATGACCCAAAAATCAAAATTAAAAGCGTCTGAGGAGAAGCGTAAACTTGCCAATATGCCATTTACGACACGGAGTGGCAAGGAACGGCTGAGGCCCTGGCCTATGTTCATGGCTAGTGGTTCAGCTTCACATGAGGATGGAAGCACTCATCCTCTCGCTAGAAAAAAGAAAAGACTTAAGCTGGCAAAAGCACAGCAAAGAACTGTGCGTTCTTCGAAATCACAAATCCCCAAGGAGAGTCCAATTGTGTCGGTTGCGATGCCTGACCTTCCCAACCAGAGCCGGCCCTAGCCAATTTGATGCCCTAGGCAAAATTTTGTCTGGTGCCCCCTAGCTCCGCCGCTAGTTCTGCATCTGTACCTGCAACGCTCAGGTAGTGGGGCCCACCGGGGGGTTACCCTGTGGGCCAGTTCAACTCTGCACAATGCCACACAGTAATGACCATAATACATATAATTCTACACAGTAAAGGAACCTTACACATATGCCCCACATTAGTAATGCCCATAATACACATAATGCCACAAAGTAATGCACCTTACACATATGCCCCACATTAGTAATGCCCATAATACACATATACTGCCACAGATACTGCCACACTTGCTGGTTATACAAAAAGATAAGTATCAAACATGTAGAAACTGTCCATTCTCTTCACTATTCAGTGTGTTTGCTGGTGTCTGTTACTCCCGTTAACTGCATGCACTTTACTTTATACTGTGGGAGCTAAATGCTCTGCCCTCCAGTCTGATGTGTCCAAAAGTCACGCTGCACTGATGTTTCATATAGAAATAGCACAACGCAACTTACTGACCACGTTACAGTGCTAGATGGCAGGGGAATTTTACGGTATGGACTGACTAGGAAATAAAGTGTGGGGAGAATACTGCCCATGTTATGTCCCTGCAGACACCTGGGGTTTGCACAGGGATAAGGGACACACACAGGATGGCAGGGTCCCCCTCCACCATGTGCACAAGCAGTATAGGTGATGTCAGGTTTCTGTGAAGCAGTCTTCCAAAATACACATGTGTTATCATAAGAAGCCATCCAGTAATAACCTTATATAGTCAGTAAAAATGTCACAGGTCCAGGAATTGCATTTACTGGGCTTCTGCTGTCTGTCTGAGGTCTCACAAGCCAGGGGCATTTAAGCATGTCAGAGGAAGTTTAAGGCACAGTGTGCATTTTTTTTGACAAATGTAAACAGCAGTGTATACAAGTACTGATTGAATACATTTGGAAAGTAACAGTTAGTTTGCGGACTGTCCCTCTCAGCATGAGATGCTGCAGGGACATGCTTGGATGCCCCTAGACATGCTTGAATGCCCTAGGCAAATGCCTAGCCTGCCTATAGCTAAGGCCGGCTCTGTTCCCAACACTGGACGGGAAGAGCTTGCGCCTTCCACCATTTGCACGCCTCCTGCAAGTGCTGGAAGGAGCACCCGCAGTCCAGTTCCTGATAGTCAAATTGAAGATGTCAGTGTTGAAGTACACCAGGATGAGGATATGGGTGTTGCTGGCGCTGGGGAGGAAATTGACAAGGAGGATTCTGATGGGTAGGTGGTTTGTTTAAGTCAGGCACCCGGGGAGACACCTGTTGTCCGTGGGACGAATATGGCCATTGACATGCCTGGTCAAAATACAAATAAAATCAGCTCTTCGGTGTGGAATTATTTCAACACAAATGCGGACAACAGGTGTTAAGCCGTGTGTTGCCTTTGTCAAACTGTAATAAGTAGGGGTAAGGACGTTAACCACCTCGGAACATCCTCACTTATACGTCACCTGCAGCGCATTCAGCATAAGTCAGTGACAAGTTCAAAAACTTTGGGCGACAGCAAACCACACCACCAACTTCCTCAGTGTCAATTTCCTCCTTACCCAGGAAAGCCAATAGTCCTGCAGGCCATGTCACTGGCAAGTTTGACGAGTCCTCTCCTGCCTGGGATTCCTCCGATGCATCCTTGAGTGTAACGCCTACTGCTGCTGGCGCTGCTGTTGTTGCTGCTGGGAGTTGATCGGCATCCCAGAGGGGAAGTCGGAAGACCACTTGAACTACTTCCAGTAAGCAATTGACTGTCCAACAGTCCTTTGCGAGGAAGATGAAATAACACAGCAGTCATCCTGCTGCAAAGCAGATAACTCAGGCCTTGGCAGCCTGGGCGGTGAGAAACGTGGTTCCGGTATCCATCGTTACTTCAGAGCCAACTATAGACTTGATTGAGGTACTGTGTCCCCGGTACCAAATACCATCTAGGTTCCATTTCTCTAGGCAGGCGATACCGAAAATGTACACAGACCTCAGAAAAAGAGTCACCAGTGTACTAAAAAATGCAGTTGTACCCAATGTCCACTTAACCACAGACATGTGGACAAGTGGAGCAGGGCAGACTCAGGACTATATGACTGTTACAGCCCACTGGGTAGATGTATTGCCTCCCGCTGCAAGAACAGCAGCGGCGGCACCAGTAGCAGCATCTCGCAAACGCCAACTCGTTCCTAGGCAGGCTACGCTTTGTATCACCGCTTTCCAGAATACGCACACAGCTGAAAACCTCTTACGGCATCTGAGGAAGATCATCGCAGAATGGCTTACCCCAATTGGACTCTCCTGGGGATTTGTGACATCGGACAACGCCAGCAATATTGTGCGTGCATTACATCTGGGCAAATTCCAGCACGTCCCATGTTTTGCACATACCTTGAATTTGGTGGTGCAGAATTATTTAAAAAACGACAGGGGCGTGCAAGATATGCTGTCGGTGGCCCGAAGAATTGCGGGCCACTTTCGGCGTTCAGGCACCGCGTACAGAAGACTGGAGCACCACCAAACACACCTGAACCTGCCCTGCCATCATCTGAAGCAGGAGGTGGTAACGAGGTGGAATTCAACCCTCTATATGCTTCAGAGGATGGAGGAGCAGCAAAAGGCCATTCAAGCCTATACATCTGGCCACGATATAGGCAAAGGAGGTGGAATGCACCTGTCTCAAGCGCAGTGGAGAATGAATTCAACGTTGTGCAAGGTTCTGCAACCCTTTGAACTTGCCACACGTGAAGTCAGTTCAGACACTGCCAGCCTGAGTCAGGTCATTCCCCTCATCAGGCTTTTGCAGAAGAAGCTGGAGACATTGAAGGAGGAGCTAAAACAGAGCGATTCCGCTAGGCATGTGGGACTTGTGGATGGAGCCTTTCATTCGCTTAACCAGGATTCACGGGTGGTCAATCTGTTGAAATCAGAGCACTACATTTTGGCCACCGTGCTCGATCCTAGATTTAAAACCTACGTTGTATCTCTCTTTCCGGCAGACACAAGTCTGCAGGGGTTCAAAGACCTGCTGGTGAGAAAATTGTCAAGTCAAGCGTAATGTGACCCGTCAACATCTCCTCCTTCACATTCTCCCGCAACTGGGGGTGCGAGGAAAAGGCTAAGAATTCCGAGCCCACCCGCTGGCGGTGATGCAGGGCAGTCTGGAGCGAGTGCTGACATCTGGTCTGGACTGAAGGACCTGCCAACGATTACTGACATGTCGTCTACTGTCACTGCATATGATTCTCTCACCATTGAAAGAATGGTGGAGGATTATATGAGTGACCGCATCCAAGTAGGCACGTCAGACAGTCCGTACGTATACTGGCAGGAAAAAGAGGCAATTTGGAGGCCCTTGCAGAAACTGGCTTTATTCTACCTAAGTTGCCCTCCCTCCAGTGTGTACTCCGAAAGAGTGTTTTGTGCCGCCGCTCACCTTGTCAGCAATCGGCGTACGAGGTTACTTCCAGAAAATGTGGAGAAGATGATGTTCATTAAAATGAATTATAATCAATTCCTCAGTGGAGACATTCACCAGCAGCAATTGCCTCCAGAAAGTGCACGGGGACCTGAGATGGTGGATTTCAGTGGGGATGAATTAATAATCTGTGAGGAGAGGGATGTACACAGTGAAAGGGGTGATGAATCGGACGATGATGATTAGGTGGACATCTTGCCTCTGTAGAGCCAGTTTGTGCAAGGAGAGATTGATTGCTTCTTTTTTGGTGGGGGCCCAAACCAACCAGTCATTTCAGTCACAGTCGTGTGGCAGACCCTGTCGCTGAAATGATGGGTTCATTAAAGTGTGCATGTCCTGTTTATACAACATAAGGGTGGGTGGGAGGGCCCAAGGACAATTGCATCTTGCACCTCTTTTTTCTTTCATTTCTCTTTGCATCATGTGCTGTTTGGGGACAAGTTTTTTGAAGTGCCATCCTGTCTGACACTGCAGTGCCACTCCTATATGGGCCAGGTGTTTGTGTCGGCCACTTGGGTCGCTTATCTTAGTCACACAGCTACCTCATTGCGCCTCTTTTTTTCTTTGCGTCATGTGCTGTTTGGGGAGTATTTTTTTGAAGGGCCATCCTGCGTGACACTGCAGTGCCACTCCTAGATGGGCCAGGTGTTTGTGTCGGCCACTAGGGTCGCTTAGCTTAGTCACACAGCTACCTCATTGCGCCTCTTTTTTTCTTTGCATCATGTGCTGTTTGGGGACAATTTTTTTGAAGGGCCATCCTGCGTGACACTGCAGTGCCACTCCTAGATGGGCCAGGTGTTTGTGTCGGCCACTTGTGTCACTTAGCTTAGTCACACAGCGACCTTGGTGCGCCTCTTTTTTTCTTTGCAGCATGTGCTGTTTGGGGAGTATTTTTTTCAAGTGCCATCCTGTCTGACACTGCAGTGCCACTCCTAGATGGGCCAGGTGTTTGTGTCGGCCACTTGGGTCGCTTAGCTTAGTCACACAGCTACCTCATTGCGCCTCTTTTTTTCTTTGCATCATGTGCTGTTTGGGGACAATTTTTTTGAAGTGCCATCCTGCCTGATACTGCAGTGCCACTCCTAGATGGGCCAGGTGTTTGTGTCGGCCACTTGTGTCACTTAGCTTAGTCACACAGCAACCTTGGTGCGCCTCTTTTTTTCTTTGCATCATGTGCTGTTTGGGGAGTATTTTTTTCAAGTGCCATCCTGTCTGACACTGCAGTGCCACTCCTAGATGGGCCAGGTGTTTGTGTCGGCGACTTGGGTCGCTTAGCTTAGTCACACAGCTACCTCATTGCGCCTCTTTTTTTCTTTGCATCATGTGCTGTTTGGGGACAATTTTTTTGAAGTGCCATCCTGCCTGATACTGCAGTGCCACTCCTAGATGGGCCAGGTGTTTGTGTCGGCCACTTGTGTCGCTTAGCTTAGCCATCCAGCGACCTCGGTGCAAATTTTAGGACTAAAAATAATATTGTGAGGTGTGAGGTGTTCAGAATAGACTAGAAATGAGTGGAAATTATGGTTATTGAGGTTAATAATACTATGGGATCAAAATGACCCCCAAATTCTATGATTTTAGCTGTTTTTTGGGGTTTTTTGAAAAAAAACACCCGAATCCAAAACACACCAGAATCCGACAAAACATTTTCGGTGAGGTTTTGCCAAAACGCGTCCGAATCCAAAACACGGCCGCGGAACCGAACCCAAAACCAAAACACAAAACCCGAAAAATTTCCGGTGCACATCACTAGTATATAGTAGGAGGACAGTGCAGAATTTTGCTGACCACCAGTATAACTATATATATAGCAGTACGGTACAGTAGTCCACTGCTCTACCTACCTCTGTGTCGTCAAGTATACTATCCATCCATACCTGTGGTGCATTTCAGTTTTGCACAGTTTGCTGACCACCAGTATATACTATATAGCAGTACGGTACAGAAGGCCACTGCTCTACCTACCTCTGTGTCGTCAAGTATACTATCCATCCATACCTGTGGTGCATTTCAGTTTTGCACAGTTTGCTGACCACTAGTATAACAATATATATAGCAGTACGGTACAGTAGTCCACTGCTCTACCTACCTCTGTGTCATCAAGTATACTATCCATCCATACCTGTGGTGCATTTAAGTTTTGCATAGTTTGCTGACCACCAGTATATACTATATAGCAGTACGGTACAGAAGGTCACTACTCTACCTACCTCTGTGTCGTCAAGTATACTATCCATCCATACCTGTGGTGCATTTCAGTTTTGCAGTTTGCTGACCACCAGTATATAATATATAGCAGTACGGTACAGTAGGCCACTGCTCTACCTACCTCTGTGTCGTCAAGTATACTATCCATCCATACCTGTGGTGCATTTCAGTTTTGCACAGTTTGCTGACCACCAGTATATATTATATAGCAGTACGGTACAGTAGGCCACTGCTCTACCTACCTCTGTGTCGTCAAGTATACTATCAATCCATACCTGTGGTGCATTTCAGTTTTGCACAGTTTGCTGACCACCAGTATATACTATATAGCAGTACGGTACAGTAGGCCACTGCTCTACCTACCTCTGTGTCGTCAAGTATACTATCCATCCATACCTGTGGTGCATTTCAGTTTTGCACAGTTTGCTGACCACCAGTATATAATATATGGCAGTACGGTACAGTAGGCCACTGCTCTACCTACCTCTGTGTCGTCAAGTATACTATCCATCCATACCTGTGGTGCATTTCAGTTTTGCACAGTTTGCTGACCACCAGTATATATAATATATAGCAGTACGGTACAGTAGGCCACTGCTCTACCTACCTCTGTGTTGTCAAGTATACTATCCATCCATACCTGTGGTGCATTTCAGTTTTGCACAGTTTGCTGACCACCAGTATATACTATATAGCAGTACGGTACAGTAGTCCACTGCTCTACCTACCTCTGTGTCGTCAAGTACACTATCCATCCATACCTGTGGTGCATTTCAGTTTTGCACAGTTTGCTGACCAACGGTATATACTATATAGCAGTACGGTACAGAAGGCCACTGCTATACCTACCTCTGTGTCGTCAAGTATACTATCCATCCATACCTGTGGTGCATTTCAATTTTGCACAGTTTGCTGACCACCAGTATATAATATATAGCAGTACGGTACAGTAGGCCACTGCTCTACCTACCTCTGTGTCGTCAAGTATACTATCCATCCATACCTGTGGTGCATTTCAGTTGTGCGCAGTATATATTGTAGTAGGCCATTATTATTGATATATTACTGGCATATAATTCCACACATTAAAAAATGGAGAACAAAAATGTGGAGGGTAAAATAGGGAAAGATCAAGATCCACTTCCACCTCGTGCTGAAGCTGCTGCCACTAGTCATGGCCGAGACAATGAAATGCCATCAACGTCGTCTGCCAAGGCCAATGCCCAATGTCATAGTAGAGAGCATGTAAAAAACAAAAAAATAAAGCTCAGTAAAATGACCCAAAAATCTAAATCAAAATCGTCTGAGGACAAGCGTAAACTTGCCAATGTGCTATTTACGACACGGAGTGGCAAGGAACGGCTGAGGGCCTGGCCTATGTTCAAGGCTAGTGGTTCAGCATCACATGAGGATGGAAGCACTCATCCTCCTGCTAGAAAACTTAAAAGAGTTAAGATGGCAAAAGCACAGCAAAGAACTGTGCGTTCTTCTAAATCACAAATCCCCAAGGAGAGTCCAATTGTGTCGGTTGCGATGCCTGCACCTCTTTTTTCTTTCATTTTTCTTTGCATCATGCGCTGTTTGGGGACTATTTTTGGAAGTGCCATCCTGTCTGACACTGCAGTGCCACTCCTAGATGGGCCAGGTGTTTGTGTCGGCCACTTGGGTCGCTTAGCTTAGTCACACAGCTACCTCATTGCGCCTCTTTTTGTCTTTGTATCATGTGCTGTTTGGCGACTATTTTTTTGAAGTGCCATCCTGTCTGACACTGCAGTGCCACTCCTAGATGGTCCAGGTGTTTGTGTCGGCCACTTGTGTCGCTTAGCTTAGTCACACAGCTACCTCATTGCGCCTCTTTTTTTCTTTGCATCATGTGCTGTTTGGGGATTATTTTTTTGAAGTGCCATCCTGTATGACACTGCAGTTCCACTCCTAGATGGGCCAGGTGTTTGTGTCGGCCACTTGTGTCGCTTAGTTTAGTCACACAGCTACCTCATTGCGCCTCTTTTTTTCTTTGCATCATGTGCTGTTTGGGGACTATTTTTTTGAAGTGCCATCCTGTCTGACACTGCAGTGCCACTCCTAGATGGGCCAGGTGTTTGTGTCGGCCACTTGGGTCGCTTAGCTTAGTCACACAGCTACCTCATTGCGCCTCTTTTTTTCTTTGCATCATGTGCTGTTTGGGGACTATTTTTTTTAAGTGCCATCCTGTCTGACACTGCAGTGCCACTCCTAGATGGGCCAGGTGTTTGTGTCGGCCACTTGTGTCGCTTAGCTTAGTCACACAGCTACCTCATTGCGCCTCTTTTTTTCTTTGCATCATGTGCTGTTTGGGGACTATTTTTTTAATCTGCCATCCTGTTTGACACTGCAGTGCCACTCCTAGATGGGCCAGGTGTTTGTGTCGGCCACTTGGGTCACTTAGCTTAGCCATCCAGTGACCTTGGTGCACCTCTTTTTTTCTTTGCATCAAGTGCTGTTTGGGGACTATTTTTTAAATCTGCCATCCTGTCTGACACTGCAGTGCCACTCCTAGATGGGCCAGGTGTTTGTGTCGGCCACTTGGGTCGCTTAGCTTAGCCATCCAGCGACCTTGGTGCACCTCTTTTTTTCTTTGCATCAGTGCTGTTTGGGGACTATTTTTTAGATCTGCCATCCTGTCTGACACTGCAGTGCCACTCCTAGATGGGCCAGGTGTTTGTGTCGGCCACTTGGGTCGCTTAGCTTAGTCATCCAGCGACCTCGGTGCAAATTTTAGCACTAAAAATAATATTGTGAGGTGTGAGGTGTTCAGAATAGACTGAAAATTAGTGGAAATTATGGTTATTGAGGTTAATAATACTATGGGATCAAAATGACCCCCAAATTCTATGATTTAAGCTGTTTTTGAGGGTTTTTTGTAAAAATAACTCCCGAATTCGACAAAAAAATTTCAGGGAGGTTTTGCCAAAACGCGTCCGAATCCAAAACACGGCCGCGGAACCGAATCCAAAACCAAAACACAAAACCCGAAAAATTTCCGGTGCACATCACTAAATTATACACAGACATACACATATACACATAAACACACACATTACTCACACATACTGTATACAATGACATATATACACAAACACACGCATACATGTATACACCTTAGCACACAGACATATACACACACATTTACACACACACACACACACACACACACACACACACACACACACACACACACACATTTACACACAAACACAGACATATACACATAAACACACAGTATACACAGACATAAACATACAGTATACACACAGTAATTCTCACTAAGAGGGCAGCAGCAGAGCAGCTCCTCGTTCCAGCCTGGAGGGGCGGAGCTTCTATGTCTGACAGGCTGGCCCTCCGTGGGTAGAAGGAAAGGACTGAGGAAAGGGAAGGGGTGGCCACCACACTGCCTGCACGTTCCAGATCACTGAATGCAGATCCCTGACAGCCAGGAAAGTTCTTCTGACAAGCTTTCAAACCTCCCCTCTTCCCTAACAACACACCACACTGCACTGCACTGGACTCTCTTGACTGTGCAATCAGTGATCTGCAACATGCAGGCAGTGTGGTGGCCACCCCTTCCCTCTCTTCTAGTCATCTCCTCCTACTCCTGCCCGAGATCCCGGCTCTTAGCTGTGCAGTGAGCCAGCACCTTCTGTCCCCAGCAGCGCCTGGAGCTCGAGCTCCACTTGTTCCACCCTCCCTACGCCACTGTCCATATACACTTGTTACACAGTATAACCACAGCGCCGATGATGAGGTTATAGCAGGCAGTAATCTCTTCATATAGAAATACAGAAGAAGAAGAAGAAGAAGAAGAAGCAGCAAAAGTCTGGTCGCTGGCAACATTTTTTTTATGTTTTTTGTTTTGCTTTTGTTTTTGCCAGGAATGGTGCATTTAGTTATAGTAATGCTACATTTGTGCTTGATTTACATATTGTCTGTTATGCCTTACAGAGAAGAATATTAATCAGAATGTGTTTGTTAAATTAGGCATTGGTATTTTTGTGAATATCTAAGTTCCAGACCTTACAATGTACTCAAGTAATGAAAGATAGTATAATAATGTGGTAGCACAGCAGATGAACAAGAGATATAATTGAATACGTTTTGAAGTGTAGTGTACATGCTTTTGAACAAATGTGCACAACCAAAAGCTTATGTTACAAAAAATTAAAAATTAGAGATGAGCGGTGGACACTTTTCGGGTTTTGTGTTTTGGTTTTGGGTCTGGATCCCCGCTTGTGTTTTGGATCTGGATTGGTTTTGCCAAAACCACTCTTTCGGGTTTTGGTTTTGGATCTAAATGATTTAAAAAAAAAACACCCATAAAAACAGCTAAAATCACAGAATTTGGGGGTAATTTTTATCCTACGTTATTATTAACCTCAATAACATTAATTTCCACTCATTTCCAGTCTATTCTGAACACTGAACACCTCACAATATTGTTTGTAGGCCAAAAGGTTGCACCGAGGTCGCTGGATGACTAAGCTATGCGACACAAGTGGACAGCACAAACACCTGGCCCATCTAGGAGTGGCACTACAGTGGGAGACAGGATGGCAGTTGTAAAAACTAGGCCCCAAACAGCACATAATGCAAAGAAAAAAAAGGGGTGCACCAAGGTCGCTGGATGATTAAGCAAAGCGACACAAATGGACGGCACAAACACCTGGCCTATCTAGGAGTGGCACTGCAGTTGCAGACAGGATGGCAGTTTTAAAAACTAGGCCCCAAAGAGCACATAATGCAAAGAAACAAAAGAGGTGCAGCAAGGTCGCTGGATGACTAAGCTAAGTGACACGAGTGCATGGCACAAACACATGGCCCATCTAGGGGTGGCACTGCAGTTGCAGACAGGATGGCAGTTTTAAAAACTAGGCCCCAAAGAGCACATCATGCAAAGAAAAAAAAGAGGTGCCACCCACCCATATGTTATTTAAACAGGACATGCACAGTTTAATAAACCCATCATTTCAGCGACAGGTGGTCCCCCTGGAAAAAGCTCGCCAAGTACTCTGAATCATAGCTAGCTACAAACATACCACCTCCTTCTTTGATGACTTTCACATTATGAGAAGAGGCAACAGTAAGAGGACAGTGTTAAGAAGGTGATTAAAAATTAGAGAGGCAAACGCAATCAGGAACAACACACAGGCTTTCACCTCCATTCCTATATTGGTGTGGAACAGAAAGGACTTCAACCAAGCAAATATATAATTATTAATTGCCACATTACTGGACAAACTGAAAAACTAGGGGCCAAAGCTTCCAAAATTGTACCCCCTTCTCCATGTTCAGGTATTAAGATAATCTTGGATTTAATGCTGGGATGCAAATAAACTGGTTTATACCACAGGATCAAGATTGGATATTTTCCCCTCCACGGAGTCTGGTGACTTATTTTGTGAAAATCTCGTGGATTTCTTTTCTTCCATTTTTGGAATTGCATTTTTATTTACACATTTTGTGGTAGATGCCTTATTTTTGTTTTTCACAGCTCCCAGTTACACGTGAGCATACCAGTGTGTCCCAGTTACACGCATGTGAGCATACCTGTGTGTCTTGTTTATTTTAGTTATATTTTATTTTTTAAATAAAGCAGTCCCTTAGATGTTTTAGCAGACCCTCCTGAGCCCCCACAGCAGCCCTAGATGGGGCAAGTTGAGTTTGAGTGGGTTCGGTAAAATACTAAGCACGACTAGAGCTTACCACTCTACAGTCGAAACTCATTTTATACTATAAGTAGGACTGTGGGAGGAAGCAATGCTAAACTCTGTGTCCACAGCATACCTCAGCGTGGCAAGCCAGACATCTTTCTGGCTGTAAGCCACTATGAGACTCCACACTGGGCCTTATTCAGTAACTGTTTGTGCCTCACAGGAGCTCCTGGCCCATCTAGTGCTGCAGTGAAATGGAAAGCTGATGCAATGCAAGGTCACTGAAACTCTGTTCTTCTAACACCGCAAGGTCTTGCGATAACCCTACGCAGCCATTAGGAAAAGAAAATCCCTGTACAACAAATGCACATCTTCTAAATAAATAATCCCAAAATGTGGTACATTAATAATAAATCAAAATTAAGGTTGACTAATTGGAGCCATACATTTGAGTGAGTCCCTCACATGAAATAATTGAGAAGTACCTCTCTCTAATGCTCCGGCAGAAAATATCACTTTTACTTCTCCAGCAGTTGCGCTGGATTATGATTCAGTCTCTTCTGAGTCACACTGACTTTGGACACAAATGTGGTCTCTCCCCACTTTATTTATAAACATTTTGTCAAAATAGCAATTTCCATTTACATCTTTGCAGCTATGTTTTCACAAATCTGTTTGTGATGTTGAAGATTGTTTCATATCTGCTCTAGGTTTTTATTTAAACCTAGGATCAAGTACAGCAGCACCCCTGGAATTATACGGCAGCACCCCAGGACTTATACAGCATAGGCAGCACCCCTGGAGAATTACACAGCACAGCAGACAGGCAACCACACCCCTGGATTTAAACGGCAGTGGGGCAGCACCCCTGGACTGATAGGGCAGAGGGGCAGCACCCCATATAGGGCAGCACTCTTGGAATGATGTGGCAAAGAAAAGACATGCAATATGGAATTGTCCTTGGACCCTCCCACCCTTCCTTATGTTGTATATACAGGACATGCACACTTTAACAAACCAATCATTTCAGTGACAGGGTCCGCCACATGACTGTAGCTGAAATTATTGGTTTGTTAGGGCCCCCACCAAAAAAAAGCAATTAATCTCTCCTTGCACAAACTGACTCTACAGTGGCAAAATGTCATCCTCATCCTCAGATTCCCTCCCACCTTCAGTGTTTACATCCTCATCCTCACAGAGAAGTAGTATTCAAACAAAACCACATCATTTAGGTGTCAGTGGACTGCTTATGCTATTACCCAAAGTTTCTGAACTTGGCAATGACTTATGATGAATGCGTTGCAGGTGACGTATAAGGGAGGATGTTCCTAGGTGGTTAGCGTCCTTACCCCTACTTATTATGGATTGACAAAGGCAACAAATGGCTTCACACCTGTTGTCTGGATTTGTGGAGAAATAATTCCAATGAAGAGGTGGCTTTTTTGGTATTTTGCCCAGGCATGACAATGGGCTTTTTCATCCCATGGACAACAACTGTCTCCACTGGTGCCTTATTCAAACAAACCACAGCACCATCAGAATCCTCATCTTCAATTTCCTCCGCAGTGCCAGCTACACCCATATCCTCTTCATCCTGGTGTACTTCTACAGTGACATCCTCAATCTCAATATCAGCAACTGGACAGGCGTTATTTATTTATTACCAGTTATTTATATAGTGCACACATATTCCACAGCGCTTTACAGAGAATTCTTGGCCATTCACATCAGTCCCTGCCCCAGTGGAGCTTACAATCTATATTCCTTACCACATGTTCAGTTACACATTCATGCTAGGGTTAATTTTTGTTGGGATCCAATTAACCTACCAGTATATTTTTGGATTGTGGTAGGAAACCGGAGTACCCAGAGGAAACCCACGCAAGTATGGGGAGAATATACAAACTCCACACAGTTAGAGCCATGGTGGTAGGAGCTCCTCCCAGCACTTGCAGAGGGCGTGCAAATGGGGGTAGGAGCCTCCTCTTCCCATACAGTGTTGTGAAGGTTAGGCCTAGACATCGCAACCGTGGACAGTGCCAGCACCCCTGTATTTTCACAACACCCCTGTAATTTTACAGAATACAAGACAAGGCCATTGTACATTTATTTTCACTGCACCCCTGTATTTGTACAGCATACAGGACCAGTGTACATTTATTTGACAACAGCACCCCTGTATTTTTACAGCATACAGGACCAGTGTACTTTTATTTTAACATCAGCACCCATGTATTTTTACTAGTGATGAGCGGGTTCGGTTCCTCGGAAACCGAATCCCCCCGAACATCACCCATTTTACACGGGTCCGAGGCATACTCGGATTCTCCCGTATGGCTCGGTAAACCCGAGCACGCCCGAACGTCATCATCCCGCTGTCGAATTCTCACGAGATTCGGATTCTATATAAGCAGCCGCGCGTCGCCGCCATTTTCACTCGTGCATTGGAAATGTTAGGGAGAGGACGTGGCTGGCGTCCTCTCCGTGTATTGTTGATGCAAATATTTGTGCTTGCTTATTGCTTAATTGTGGGGACTGGGGAGCAGCTGTATATTAATAATATAGGAGGAATACAGTGCAGAGTTTTGCTGATCAGTGACCACCAGTTTTATCCGTTCTCTGCCTGAAAAAATACGCTCCTTATCTGTGCTCAGTGTGCTGCATATATCTGTGCTCACACTGCTTAATTGTGGGGACTGGGGAGCAGCTGTATTATATAGGAGGAGTACAGTGCAGAGTTTTGCTGACAGTGACCACCAGTATACGTTGTCTGCCTGAAAAACACTCCATATCTGTGCTCAGTGTGCTGCATATATCTGTGCTCACACTGCTTTATTGTGGGGACTGGGGACCACCAGTATATTATATAGGAGGAGTACAGTGCAGAGTTTTGCTGACAGTGACCACCAGTATACGTTGTCTGCCTGAAAAACACTCCATATCTGTGCTCAGTGTGCTGCATATATCTGTGCTCACACTGCTTAATTGTGGGGACTGGGGAGCAGCTGTATTATATAGGAGGAGTACAGTGCAGAGTTTTGCTGACAGTGACCACCAGTATACGTTGTCTGCCTGAAAAACACTCCATATCTGTGCTCAGTATGCTGCATATATCTGTGCTCACACTGCTTTATTGTGGGGACTGGGAACCACCAGTATATTATATAGGAGGAGTACAGTGCAGAGTTTTGCTGACCAGTGACCACCAGTATACGTTGTCTGCCTGAAAAAAACTCCATATCTGTGCTGCATTGTAGTATATAGTAGGAGTACAGTGCATAATTTTGCTGACCACCAGTATATAATGTGTAGGAGTACGGTACAGAAGGCCACTGCTGTACCTACCTCTGTGTCGTCAAGTATACTATCCATCCATACCTGTGGTGCATTTAAGTTTTGTACAGTTTTCTGACCACCAGTATATAATATATAGCATTACGGTACAGTAGGCCACTGCTCTACCTACCTCTGTGTCGTCAAGTATACTATCCATCCATACCTGTGGTGCATTTCAGTTTTGCACAGTTTGCTGACCACCAGTATATAATATATAGCATTACGGTACAGTAGGCCACTGCTGTACCTACCTCTGTGTCGTCAAGTATACTATCCATCCATACCTGTGGTGCATTTAAGTTTTGCACAGTTTGCTGACCACCAGTATATAATATATAGCAGTACGGTACAGTAGGCCACTGCTGTACCTACCTCTGTGTCGTCAAGTATACTATCCATCCATACCTGTGGTGAATTTAAGTTTTGCACAGTTTGCTGACCACCAGTATATAATATATAGCATTACGGTACAGTAGGCCACTGCTGTACCTACCTCTGTGTCGTCAAGTATATTATCCATCCATACCTGTGGTGCATTTAAGTTTTGCACAGTTTGCTGACCACCAGTATATAATATATAGCATTACGGTACAGTAGGCCACTGCTCTACCTACCTCTGTGTCGTCATTCGTTAAGTATACTATCCATCCATACCTGTGGTGCATTTCAGTTGTGTGCAGTATATATAGTAGTAGGCCATTGCTATTGATACTGGCATATAATTCCACACATTAAAAAATGGAGAACAAAAATGTGGAGGTTAAAATAGGGAAAGATCAAGATCCACTTCCACCTCGTGCTGAAGCTGCTGCCACTAGTCATGGCCGAGACGATGAAATGCCATCAACGTCGTCTGCTTAGGCCGATGCCCAATGTCATAGTAAAGAGCATGTAAAATCAAAAAAACAAAAGTTCAGTAAAATGACCCAAAAATCAAAATTGAAAGCGTCTGATGAGAAGCGTAAACTTGCCAATATGCCATTTACGACATGGAGTGGCAAGGAACGGCTGAGGCCCTGGCCTATGGGCTAGTGGTTCAGATTCACATGAGGATGGAAGCACTCATCCTCTCGCTAGAAAAATGAAAAGACTTAAGCTGGCAAAAGCACAGCAAAGAACTGTGCGTTCTTCTAAATCACAAATCCCCAAGGAGAGTCCAATTGTGTCGGTTGCGATGCCTGACCTTCCCTACACTGGACGGGAAGAGCTTGCGCCTTCCACCATTTGCACGCCCTCTGCAAGTGCTGGAAGGAGCACCCGCAGTCCAGTTCCTGATAGTCAAATTGAAGATGTCACTGTTGAAGTACACCAGGATGAGGATATGGGTGTTGCTGGCGCTGTTGAGGAAATTGACAAGGAGGATTCTGATGGTGATGTGGTTTGTTTAAGTCAGACACCCGGGGAGACACCTGTTGTCCGTGGGACGAATATGGCCATTGACATGCCTGGTCAAAATACAAAAAAAATCAGCTCTTCGGTGTGGAATTATTTAAACACAAATGCGGACAACAGGTGTCAAGCCGTGTGTTGCCTTTGTCAAGCTGTAATAAGTAGGGGTTAGGACGTTAACCACCTCGGAACATCCTCCCTTATACGTCACCTGCAGCGCATTCATCATAAGTCATTGACAAGTTCAAAAACTTTGGGTGACAGCGGAAGCAGTCCACTGACCACTAAATCCCTTCCTCTTGTAACCAAGCTCCTGCAAACCACACCACCAACTCCCTCAGTGTCAATTTCCACCTAACACAGGAAAGCCAATAGTCCTACAGGCCATGTCACTGGCAAGTCTGACGAGTCCTCTCCTGCCTGGGATTCCTCCGATGCATCCTTGAGTGTAACGCCTACTGCTGCTGGTGCTGCTGTTGTTGCTGCTGGGAGTCGATCGTCATCCCAGAGGGGAAGTCGCAAGACCACTTGTACTACTTCCAGTAAGCAATTGACTATCCAACAGTCCTTTGCGAGGAAGATGAAATATCACAGCAGTCATCGTGCTGCAAAGCGGATAACTCAGGCCTTGGCAGCCTGGGCGGTGAGAAACGTGATTCCGGTATCCACCGTTAATTCAGAGGCAACTAGAGACTTGATTGAGGTACTGTGTCCCCGGTACCAAATACCATCTAGGTTCCATTTCTCTAGGCAGGCGATACCGAAAATGTACACAGACGTCAGAAAAAAGAGTCACCAGTGTCCTAAAAAATGTAGTTGTACCCAATGTCCACTTAACCACGGACATGTGGACAAGTGGAGCAGGGCATACTCAGAACTATATGACTGTGACAGCCCACTGGGTAGATGTATTGCCTCCCGCAGCAAGAACAGCAGCGGCGGCACCAGTAGCAGCATCTCGCAAACGCCAACTCATTCCTAGGCAGGCTACGCTTTGTACCACCGCTATCCATAAGAGGCACACAGCTGACAACCTCTTACGGAAACTGAGGAACATCATCGCAGAATGGCTTACCCCAATTGGACTCCCCTGGGGATTTGTGACATCGGACAACGCCACCAATATTGTGCGTGCATTACATCTGGGCAAATTCCAGCACGTCCCATGTTTTGCACATGCATTGAATTTGGTGGTGCAGAATTATTTAAAAAAAGACAGGGGCGTGCAAGAGATGCTGTCAGTCGCCCGAAGAATTGCGGGCCACTTTCGGCATTCAGCCACCGCGTGCCGAAGACTGGAGCACCACCAAACACTCCTGAACCTGCCCTGCCATCATCTGAAGCAAGAGGTGGTAACGAGGTGGAATTCAACCCTCTATATGCTTCAGAGGATGGAGAAGCAGCAAAAGGCCATTCAAGCCTATACATCTGCCCACGATATAGACACTGCCAGCCTGAGTCAGGTCATTCCCCTCATCAGGCTTTTGCAGAAGAAGCTGGAGACATTGAAGGAGGAGCTAAAACAGAGCGATTCCGCTAGGCATGTGGGACTTGTGGATGGAGCCCTTAATTCGCTTAACCAGGATTCACGTGTGGTCAATCTGTTGAACTCAGAGCACTACATTTTGGCCACCGTGCTCGATCCTAGATTTAAAACCTACGTTGTATCTCTCTTTCCGGCAGACACAAGTCTGCAGAGGTTCACAGACCTGCTGGTGAGAAAATTGTCAAGTCAAGCGGAACGTGACCCGTCAACAGCTCCTCCTTCACATTCTCCCGCAACTGGGGGTGCGAGGAAAAGGCTAAGAATTCCGAGCCCACCCGCTGGCGGTGATGCAGGGCAGTCTAGAGCGAGTGCTGACATCTGGTCCGGACTGAAGGACCTGCCAACGATTACTGACATGTCGTCTACTGTCACTGCATATGATTCTGTCACCATTGAAAGAATGGTGGAGGATTATATGAGTGACCGCATCCAAGTAGGCACGTCAGACAGTCCGTACGTATACTGGCAGGAAAAAGAGGCAATTTGGAGGCCCATGCAGAAACTGGCTTTATTTTACCTAAGTTGCCCACCCTCCAGGGTGTACTCCGAAAGAGTGTTTAGTGCAGCCGCTCACCTTGTCAGCAATCGGCGTACAAGGTTACTTCCAGAAAATGTGGAGAAGATGATGTTCATCAAAATGAATTATAATCAATTCCTCCGTGGAGACATTCACCAGCAATTGCCTCCAGAAAGTACACAGGGACCTGAGATGGTGGATTCCAGTGGGGATGAATTAATAATCTGTGAGGAGAGGGATGTACACAGTGAAAGGGGTGATGAATCGGACGATGATGATTAGGTGGACATCTTGCCTCTGTAGAGCCAGTTTGTGCAAGGAGAGATTGATTGCTTCTTTTTTGGTGGGGGCCCAAACCAACCAGTCATTTCAGTCACAGTCGTGTGGCAGACCCTGTCGCTGAAATGATGGGTTCATTAAAGTGTGCATGTCCTGTTTATACAACATAAGGGTGGGTGGGAGGGCCCAAGGACAATTGCATCTTGCACCTCTTTTTTCTTTCATTTCTCTTTGCATCATGTGCTGTTTGGGGACAAGATTTTTGAAGTGCCATCCTGTCTGACACTGCAGTGCCACTCCTATATGGGCCAGGTGTTTGTGTCGGCCACTTGGGTCGCTTATCTTAGTCACACAGCTACCTCATTGCGCCTCTTTTTTTCTTTGCGTCATGTGCTGTTTGGGGAGTATTTTTTTGAAGGGCCATCCTGCGTGACACTGCAGTGCCACTCCTAGATGGGCCAGGTGTTTGTGTCGGCCACTAGGGTCGCTTAGCTTAGTCACACAGCTACCTCATTGCGCCTCTTTTTTTCTTTGCATCATGTGCTGTTTGGGGAGTATTTTTTTGAAGGGCCATCCTGCGTGACACTGCAGTGCCACTCCTAGATGGGCCAGGTGTTTGTGTCGGCCACTTGTGTCACTTAGCTTAGTCACACAGCGACCTTGGTGCGCCTCTTTTTTTCTTTGCAGCATGTGCTGTTTGGGGAGTATTTTTTTCAAGTGCCATCCTGTCTGACACTGCAGTGCCACTCCTAGATGGGCCAGGTGTTTGTGTCGGCCACTTGGGTCGCTTAGCTTAGTCACACAGCTACCTCATTGCGCCTCTTTTTTTCTTTGCATCATGTGCTGTTTGGGGACAATTTTTTTGAAGTGCCATCCTGCCTGATACTGCAGTGCCACTCCTAGATGGGCCAGGTGTTTGTGTCGGCCACTTGTGTCACTTAGCTTAGTCACACAGCAACCTTGGTGCGCCTCTTTTTTTCTTTGCATCATGTGCTGTTTGGGGAGTATTTTTTTCAAGTGCCATCCTGTCTGACACTGCAGTGCCACTCCTAGATGGGCCAGGTGTTTGTGTCGGCGACTTGGGTCGCTTAGCTTAGTCACACAGCTACCTCATTGCGCCTCTTTTTTTCTTTGCATCATGTGCTGTTTGGGGACAATTTTTTTGAAGTGCCATCCTGCCTGATACTGCAGTGCCACTCCTAGATGGGCCAGGTGTTTGTGTCGGCCACTTGTGTCGCTTAGCTTAGCCATCCAGCGACCTCGGTGCAAATTTTAGGACTAAAAATAATATTGTGAGGTGTTCAGAATAGACTAGAAATGAGTGGAAATTATGGTTATTGAGGTTAATAATACTATGGGATCAAAATGACCCCCAAATTCTATGATTTTAGCTGTTTTTTGGGTTTTTTTTTAAAAAAACACCCGAATCCAAAACACACCCGAATCCGACAAAACATTTTCGGTGAGGTTTTGCCAAAACGCGTCCGAATCCAAAACACGGCCGCGGAACCGAACCCAAAACCAAAACACAAAACCCGAAAAATTTCCGGTGCACATCACTAGTATATAGTAGGAGGACAGTGCAGAATTTTGCTGACCACCAGTATAACTATATATATAGCAGTACGGTACAGTAGTCCACTGCTCTACCTACCTCTGTGTCGTCAAGTATACTATCCATCCATACCTGTGGTGCATTTCAGTTTTGCACAGTTTGCTGACCACCAGTATATACTATATAGCAGTACGGTACAGAAGGCCACTGCTCTACCTACCTCTGTGTCGTCAAGTATACTATCCATCCATACCTGTGGTGCATTTCAGTTTTGCACAGTTTGCTGACCACTAGTATAACTATATATATAGCAGTACGGTACAGTAGTCCACTGCTCTACCTACCTCTGTGTCGTCAAGTATACTATCCATCCATACCTGTGGTGCATTTCAGTTTTGCATAGTTTGCTGACCACCAGTATATACTATATAGCAGTACGGTACAGAAGGTCACTACTCTACCTACCTCTGTGTCGTCAAGTATACTATCCATCCATACCTGTGGTGCATTTCAGTTTTGCAGTTTGCTGACCACCAGTATATAATATATAGCAGTACGGTACAGTAGGCCACTGCTCTACCTACCTCTGTGTCGTCAAGTATACTATCCATCCATACCTGTGGTGCATTTCAGTTTTGCACAGTTTGCTGACCACCAGTATATATTATATAGCAGTACGGTACAGTAGGCCACTGCTCTACCTACCTCTGTGTCGTCAAGTATACTATCAATCCATACCTGTGGTGCATTTCAGTTTTGCACAGTTTGCTGACCACCAGTATATACTATATAGCAGTACGGTACAGTAGGCCACTGCTCTACCTACCTCTGTGTCGTCAAGTATACTATCCATCCATACCTGTGGTGCATTTCAGTTTTGCACAGTTTGCTGACCACCAGTATATAATATATGGCAGTACGGTACAGTAGGCCACTGCTCTACCTACCTCTGTGTCGTCAAGTATACTATCCATCCATACCTGTGGTGCATTTCAGTTTTGCACAGTTTGCTGACCACCAGTATATATAATATATAGCAGTACGGTACAGTAGGCCACTGCTCTACCTACCTCTGTGTTGTCAAGTATACTATCCATCCATACCTGTGGTGCATTTCAGTTTTGCACAGTTTGCTGACCACCAGTATATACTATATAGCAGTACGGTACAGTAGTCCACTGCTCTACCTACCTCTGTGTCGTCAAGTACACTATCCATCCATACCTGTGGTGCATTTCAGTTTTGCACAGTTTGCTGACCAACGGTATATACTATATAGCAGTACGGTACAGAAGGCCACTGCTATACCTACCTCTGTGTCGTCAAGTATACTATCCATCCATACCTGTGGTGCATTTCAATTTTGCACAGTTTGCTGACCACCAGTATATAATATATAGCAGTACGGTACAGTAGGCCACTGCTCTACCTACCTCTGTGTCGTCAAGTATACTATCCATCCATACCTGTGGTGCATTTCAGTTGTGCGCAGTATATATTGTAGTAGGCCATTATTATTGATATATTACTGGCATATAATTCCACACATTAAAAAATGGAGAACAAAAATGTGGAGGGTAAAATAGGGAAAGATCAAGATCCACTTCCACCTCGTGCTGAAGCTGCTGCCACTAGTCATGGCTGAGACAATGAAATGCCATCAACGTCGTCTGCCAAGGCCAATGCCCAATGTCATAGTAGAGAGCATGTAAAAAACAAAAAAATAAAGCTCAGTAAAATGACCCAAAAATCTAAATCAAAATCGTCTGAGGACAAGCGTAAACTTGCCAATGTGCTATTTACGACACGGAGTGGCAAGGAACGGCTGAGGGCCTGGCCTATGTTCAAGGCTAGTGGTTCAGCATCACATGAGGATGGAAGCACTCATCCTCCTGCTAGAAAACTTAAAAGAGTTAAGATGGCAAAAGCACAGCAAAGAACTGTGCGTTCTTCTAAATCACAAATCCCCAAGGAGAGTCCAATTGTGTCGGTTGCGATGCCTGCACCTCTTTTTTCTTTCATTTTTCTTTGCATCATGCGCTGTTTGGGGACTATTTTTGGAAGTGCCATCCTGTCTGACACTGCAGTGCCACTCCTAGATGGGCCAGGTGTTTGTGTCGGCCACTTGGGTCGCTTAGCTTAGTCACACAGCTACCTCATTGCGCCTCTTTTTGTCTTTGTATCATGTGCTGTTTGGCGACTATTTTTTTGAAGTGCCATCCTGTCTGACACTGCAGTGCCACTCCTAGATGGTCCAGGTGTTTGTGTCGGCCACTTGTGTCGCTTAGCTTAGTCACACAGCTACCTCATTGCGCCTCTTTTTTTCTTTGCATCATGTGCTGTTTGGGGATTATTTTTTTGAAGTGCCATCCTGTATGACACTGCAGTTCCACTCCTAGATGGGCCAGGTGTTTGTGTCGGCCACTTGTGTCGCTTAGTTTAGTCACACAGCTACCTCATTGCGCCTCTTTTTTTCTTTGCATCATGTGCTGTTTGGGGACTATTTTTTTGAAGTGCCATCCTGTCTGACACTGCAGTGCCACTCCTAGATGGGCCAGGTGTTTGTGTCGGCCACTTGGGTCGCTTAGCTTAGTCACACAGCTACCTCATTGCGCCTCTTTTTTTCTTTGCATCATGTGCTGTTTGGGGACTATTTTTTTTAAGTGCCATCCTGTCTGACACTGCAGTGCCACTCCTAGATGGGCCAGGTGTTTGTGTCGGCCACTTGTGTCGCTTAGCTTAGTCACACAGCTACCTCATTGCGCCTCTTTTTTTCTTTGCATCATGTGCTGTTTGGGGACTATTTTTTTAATCTGCCATCCTGTTTGACACTGCAGTGCCACTCCTAGATGGGCCAGGTGTTTGTGTCGGCCACTTGGGTCACTTAGCTTAGCCATCCAGCGACCTTGGTGCACCTCTTTTTTTCTTTGCATCAAGTGCTGTTTGGGGACTATTTTTTAAATCTGCCATCCTGTCTGACACTGCAGTGCCACTCCTAGATGGGCCAGGTGTTTGTGTCGGCCACTTGGGTCGCTTAGCTTAGCCATCCAGCGACCTTGGTGCACCTCTTTTTTTCTTTGCATCAGTGCTGTTTGGGGACTATTTTTTAGATCTGCCATCCTGTCTGACACTGCAGTGCCACTCCTAGATGGGCCAGGTGTTTGTGTCGGCCACTTGGGTCGCTTAGCTTAGTCATCCAGCGACCTCGGTGCAAATTTTAGCACTAAAAATAATATTGTGAGGTGTGAGGTGTTCAGAATAGACTGAAAATTAGTGGAAATTATGGTTATTGAGGTTAATAATACTATGGGATCAAAATGACCCCCAAATTCTATGATTTAAGCTGTTTTTGAGGGTTTTTTGTAAAAATAACTCCCGAATTCGACAAAAAAATTTCAGGGAGGTTTTGCCAAAACGCGTCCGAATCCAAAACACGGCCGCGGAACCGAATCCAAAACCAAAACACAAAACCCGAAAAATTTCCGGTGCACATCACTAATATACACAGACATACACATATACACATAAACACACACATTACTCACACATACTGTATACAATGACATATATACACAAACACACGCATACATGTATACACCTTAGCACACAGACATATACACACACATTTACACACACACACACACACACACACACACACACACACACATTTACACACAAACACAGACATATACACATAAACACACAGTATACACAGACATAAACATACAGTATACACACAGTAATTCTCACTAAGAGGGCAGCAGCAGAGCAGCTCCTCGTTCCAGCCTGGAGGGGCGGAGCTTCTATGTCTGACAGGCTGGCCCTCCGTGGGTAGAAGGAAAGGACTGAGGAAAGGGAAGGGGTGGCCACCACACTGCCTGCACGTTCCAGATCACTGAATGCAGATCCCTGACAGCCAGGAAAGTTCTTCTGACAAGCTTTCAAACCTCCCCTCTTCCCTAACAACACACCACACTGCACTGCACTGGCAGTGCCGTTTCTAGCGGCGGGCGAGCCGTGCAACCGCACGGGGCGCCCGCCGCGGCACTTTGTGACTACTACTCTCCTCCCTCTCTCATCCCCCGAGCGCTCCTGCTCGGGGGGCGGGGCTTCGCGGAATGACGCGTTTGCGTCGTGACGTCATGACGCAAACGCGTCATTTCGCGAAGCCCCGCCCCCCGAGCAGGAGCGCTCGGGGGAAGAGAGAGGGAGGAGAGGAGGACTGGAGATAACCATCGACAGAGGAGGCGGCCGGCGCGCGGGACCCGAAGAGCGGCAAGTTGTAAGCATACTATTCTCTCTCTCTCTCTCTCCCTCCCTCCCCCCACTTGACACCTGCCGCACTGTGTAAAATGGGGATACCTGCCGCACTGTGTAAAATGGGGGCACCTGCCGCACTGTGTAAATGGGGATACCTGCCGCACTGTGTAAAATGGGGGCACCTGCCGCACTGTGTAAAATGGGGATACCTGCCGCACTGTGTAAAATGGGGATACCTGCCGCACTGTGTAAAATGGGGATACCTGCCGCACTGTGTAAAATGGGGACACCTGCCGCACTGTGTAAAATGGGGGCACCTGCCGCACTGTGTAAAATGGGGATACCTGCCGCACTGTGTAAAATGGGGGCACCTGCCGCACTGTGTAAATGGGGATACCTGCCGCACTGTGTAAAATGGGGATACCTGCCACACTGTGTAAAATGGGGGCACCTGCCGCACTGTGTAAATGGGGATACCTGCCGCACTGTGTAAAATGGGGGCACCTGCCGCACTGTGTAAAATGAGGATACCTGCCGCACTGTGTAAAATGGGGATACCTGCCGCACTGTGTAAAATGGGGATACCAGCCGCACTGTGTAAAATGGGGACACCTGCCGCACTGTGTAAAATGGGGGCACCTGCCGCACTGTGTAAAATGGGGATACCTGCCGCACTGTGTAAAATGGGGGCACCTGCCGCACTGTGTAAATGGGGATACCTGCCGCACTGTGTAAAATGGGGGCACCTGCCGCACTGTGTAAATGGGGATACCTGCCGCACTGTGTAAAATGGGGATACCTGCCGCACTGTGTAAATGGGGATACCTGCCTGCGTACTGTGTAAAATGGGGGCACGTGCCTGCGTACTGTGTAAAATGGGGACACCTGCCTGCGTACTGTGTAAAATTGGGACACCTGCGTGCGTACTGTGTAAAATGGGGACACCTGCCAGCGTACTGTGTAAAATGGGGACACCTGCCTGCGTACTGTGTAAAATGGGGATATCTGCCTGCGTACTGTGTAAAATGGGGACACCTGCCTGCCGCACTTTGTAAAATGGGGACACCTGCCTGCCGCACTTTGTAAAATGGGGACACCTGCCTGCCGCACTTTGTAAAATGGGGACACCTGCCTGCCGCGCTGTGTAATATGGGGACACTTGCCTGGTGTAATGTGTAAAAAGGGGACTTTTTTATTTTTATTTTTTCCCCCTGTGGTGGGTGTGATATCAGACGAGGCCACGCCCACTGTAATGAGACCACGCCCATTTCAATCAGGCCACACAGCCTTGTCGGGAGCGCGCGCGCATGCTTTTTCTCTGGCTATATGGGGGGGGGGGGGCACGCAATTTTTTTTTATAGCAATGGGGGGGGGGGGCGCATTTTGAAATCTCGCACTGGGAGCCAAATTGTCTAGAAACGGCCCTGTGCACTGGACTCTCTGCACTGTGCAATCAGTGATCTGCAACATGCAGGCAGTGTGGTGGCCACCCCTTCCCTCTCTTCTAGTCATCTCCTCCTACTCCTGCCCGAGATCCCGGCTCTTAGCTGTGCAGTGAGCCAGCACCTTCTGTCCCCAGCAGCGCCTGGAGCTCGAGCTCCACTTGTTCCACCCTCCCTACGCCACTGTCCATATACACTTGTTACACAGTATAACCACAGCGCCGATGATGAGGTTATAGCAGGCAGTAATCTCTTCATATAGAAATACAGAAGAAGAAGAAGAAGAAGAAGAAGCAGCAAAAGTCTGGTCGCTGGCAACATTTTTTTTATGTTTTTTGTTTTGCTTTTGTTTTTGCCAGGAATGGTGCATTTAGTTATAGTAATGCTACATTTGTGCTTGATTTACATATTGTCTGTTATGCCTTACAGAGAAGAATATTAATCAGAATGTGTTTGTTAAATTAGGCATTGGTATTTTTGTGAATATCTAAGTTCCAGACCTTACAATGTACTCAAGTAATGAAAGATAGTATAATAATGTGGTAGCACAGCAGATGAACAAGAGATATAATTGAATACGTTTTGAAGTGTAGTGTACATGCTTTTGAACAAATGTGCACAACCAAAAGCTTATGTTACAAAAAATTAAAAATTAGAGATGAGCGGTGGACACTTTTCGGGTTTTGTGTTTTGGTTTTGGGTCTGGATCCCCGCTTGTGTTTTGGATCTGGATTGGTTTTGCCAAAACCACTCTTTCGGGTTTTGGTTTTGGATCTAAATGATAAAAAAAAAAAACACCCATAAAAACAGCTAAAATCACAGAATTTGGGGGTAATTTTTATCCTACGTTATTATTAACCTCAATAACATTAATTTCCACTCATTTCCAGTCTATTCTGAACACTGAACACCTCACAATATTGTTTGTAGGCCAAAAGGTTGCACCGAGGTCGCTGGATGACTAAGCTATGCGACACAAGTGGACAGCACAAACACCTGGCCCATCTAGGAGTGGCACTACAGTGGGAGACAGGATGGCAGTTGTAAAAACTAGGCCCCAAACAGCACATAATGCAAAGAAAAAAAAGGGGTGCACCAAGGTCGCTGGATGATTAAGCAAAGCGACACAAATGGACGGCACAAACACCTGGCCTATCTAGGAGTGGCACTGCAGTTGCAGACAGGATGGCAGTTTTAAAAACTAGGCCCCAAAGAGCACATAATGCAAAGAAACAAAAGAGGTGCAGCAAGGTCGCTGGATGACTAAGCTAAGTGACACGAGTGCATGGCACAAACACATGGCCCATCTAGGGGTGGCACTGCAGTTGCAGACAGGATGGCAGTTTTAAAAACTAGGCCCCAAAGAGCACATCATGCAAAGAAAAAAAAGAGGTGCCACCCACCCATATGTTATTTAAACAGGACATGCACAGTTTAATAAACCCATCATTTCAGCGACAGGTGGTCCCCCTGGAAAAAGCTCGCCAAGTACTCTGAATCATAGCTAGCTACAAACATACCACCTCCTTCTTTGATGACTTTCACATTATGAGAAGAGGCAACAGTAAGAGGACAGTGTTAAGAAGGTGATTAAAAATTAGAGAGGCAAACGCAATCAGGAACAACACACAGGCTTTCACCTCCATTCCTATATTGGTGTGGAACAGAAAGGACTTCAACCAAGCAAATATATAATTATTAATTGCCACATTACTGGACAAACTGAAAAACTAGGGGCCAAAGCTTCCAAAATTGTACCCCCTTCTCCATGTTCAGGTATTAAGATAATCTTGGATTTAATGCTGGGATGCAAATAAACTGGTTTATACCACAGGATCAAGATTGGATATTTTCCCCTCCACGGAGTCTGGTGACTTATTTTGTGAAAATCTCGTGGATTTCTTTTCTTCCATTTTTGGAATTGCATTTTTATTTACACATTTTGTGGTAGATGCCTTATTTTTGTTTTTCACAGCTCCCAGTTACACGTGAGCATACCAGTGTGTCCCAGTTACACGCATGTGAGCATACCTGTGTGTCTTGTTTATTTTAGTTATATTTTATTTTTTAAATAAAGCAGTCCCTTAGATGTTTTAGCAGACCCTCCTGAGCCCCCACAGCAGCCCTAGATGGGGCAAGTTGAGTTTGAGTGGGTTCGGTAAAATACTAAGCACGACTAGAGCTTACCACTCTACAGTCGAAACTCATTTTATACTATAAGTAGGACTGTGGGAGGAAGCAATGCTAAACTCTGTGTCCACAGCATACCTCAGCGTGGCAAGCCAGACATCTTTCTGGCTGTAAGCCACTATGAGACTCCACACTGGGCCTTATTCAGTAACTGTTTGTGCCTCACAGGAGCTCCTGGCCCATCTAGTGCTGCAGTGAAATGGAAAGCTGATGCAATGCAAGGTCACTGAAACTCTGTTCTTCTAACACCGCAAGGTCTTGCGATAACCCTACGCAGCCATTAGGAAAAGAAAATCCCTGTACAACAAATGCACATCTTCTAAATAAATAATCCCAAAATGTGGTACATTAATAATAAATCAAAATTAAGGTTGACTAATTGGAGCCATACATTTGAGTGAGTCCCTCACATGAAATAATTGAGAAGTACCTCTCTCTAATGCTCCGGCAGAAAATATCACTTTTACTTCTCCAGCAGTTGCGCTGGATTATGATTCAGTCTCTTCTGAGTCACACTGACTTTGGACACAAATGTGGTCTCTCCCCACTTTATTTATAAACATTTTGTCAAAATAGCAATTTCCATTTACATCTTTGCAGCTATGTTTTCACAAATCTGTTTGTGATGTTGAAGATTGTTTCATATCTGCTCTAGGTTTTTATTTAAACCTAGGATCAAGTACAGCAGCACCCCTGGAATTATACGGCAGCACCCCAGGACTTATACAGCATAGGCAGCACCCCTGGAGAATTACACAGCACAGCAGACAGGCAACCACACCCCTGGATTTAAACGGCAGTGGGGCAGCACCCCTGGACTGATAGGGCAGAGGGGCAGCACCCCATATAGGGCAGCACTCTTGGAATGATGTGGCAAAGAAAAGACATGCAATATGGAATTGTCCTTGGACCCTCCCACCCTTCCTTATGTTGTATATACAGGACATGCACACTTTAACAAACCAATCATTTCAGTGACAGGGTCCGCCACATGACTGTAGCTGAAATTATTGGTTTGTTAGGGCCCCCACCAAAAAAAAGCAATTAATCTCTCCTTGCACAAACTGACTCTACAGTGGCAAAATGTCATCCTCATCCTCAGATTCCCTCCCACCTTCAGTGTTTACATCCTCATCCTCACAGAGAAGTAGTATTCAAACAAAACCACATCATTTAGGTGTCAGTGGACTGCTTATGCTATTACCCAAAGTTTCTGAACTTGGCAATGACTTATGATGAATGCGTTGCAGGTGACGTATAAGGGAGGATGTTCCTAGGTGGTTAGCGTCCTTACCCCTACTTATTATGGATTGACAAAGGCAACAAATGGCTTCACACCTGTTGTCTGGATTTGTGGAGAAATAATTCCAATGAAGAGGTGGCTTTTTTGGTATTTTGCCCAGGCATGACAATGGGCTTTTTCATCCCATGGACAACAACTGTCTCCACTGGTGCCTTATTCAAACAAACCACAGCACCATCAGAATCCTCATCTTCAATTTCCTCCGCAGTGCCAGCTACACCCATATCCTCTTCATCCTGGTGTACTTCTACAGTGACATCCTCAATCTCAATATCAGCAACTGGACAGGCGTTATTTATTTATTACCAGTTATTTATATAGTGCACACATATTCCACAGCGCTTTACAGAGAATTCTTGGCCATTCACATCAGTCCCTGCCCCAGTGGAGCTTACAATCTATATTCCTTACCACATGTTCAGTTACACATTCACGCTAGGGTTAATTTTTGTTGGGATCCAATTAACCTACCAGTATATTTTTGGATTGTGGTAGGAAACCGGAGTACCCAGAGGAAACCCACGCAAGTATGGGGAGAATATACAAACTCCACACAGTTAGAGCCATGGTGGTAGGAGCTCCTCCCAGCACTTGCAGAGGGCGTGCAAATGGGGGTAGGAGCCTCCTCTTCCCATACAGTGTTGTGAAGGTTAGGCCTAGACATCGCAACCGTGGACAGTGCCAGCACCCCTGTATTTTCACAACACCCCTGTAATTTTACAGAATACAAGACAAGGCCATTGTACATTTATTTTCACTGCACCCCTGTATTTGTACAGCATACAGGACCAGTGTACATTTATTTGACAACAGCACCCCTGTATTTTTACAGCATACAGGACCAGTGTACTTTTATTTTAACATCAGCACCCATGTATTTTTACTAGTGATGAGCGGGTTCGGTTCCTCGGAAACCGAATCCCCCCGAACATCACCCATTTTACACGGGTCCGAGGCATACTCGGATTCTCCCGTATGGCTCGGTAAACCCGAGCACGCCCGAACGTCATCATCCCGCTGTCGAATTCTCACGAGATTCGGATTCTATATAAGCAGCCGCGCGTCGCCGCCATTTTCACTCGTGCATTGGAAATGTTAGGGAGAGGACGTGGCTGGCGTCCTCTCCGTGTATTGTTGATGCAAATATTTGTGCTTGCTTATTGCTTAATTGTGGGGACTGGGGAGCAGCTGTATATTAATAATATAGGAGGAATACAGTGCAGAGTTTTGCTGATCAGTGACCACCAGTTTTATCCGTTCTCTGCCTGAAAAAATACGCTCCTTATCTGTGCTCAGTGTGCTGCATATATCTGTGCTCACACTGCTTAATTGTGGGGACTGGGGAGCAGCTGTATTATATAGGAGGAGTACAGTGCAGAGTTTTGCTGACAGTGACCACCAGTATACGTTGTCTGCCTGAAAAACACTCCATATCTGTGCTCAGTGTGCTGCATATATCTGTGCTCACACTGCTTTATTGTGGGGACTGGGGACCACCAGTATATTATATAGGAGGAGTACAGTGCAGAGTTTTGCTGACAGTGACCACCAGTATACGTTGTCTGCCTGAAAAACACTCCATATCTGTGCTCAGTGTGCTGCATATATCTGTGCTCACACTGCTTAATTGTGGGGACTGGGGAGCAGCTGTATTATATAGGAGGAGTACAGTGCAGAGTTTTGCTGACAGTGACCACCAGTATACGTTGTCTGCCTGAAAAACACTCCATATCTGTGCTCAGTATGCTGCATATATCTGTGCTCACACTGCTTTATTGTGGGGACTGGGAACCACCAGTATATTATATAGGAGGAGTACAGTGCAGAGTTTTGCTGACCAGTGACCACCAGTATACGTTGTCTGCCTGAAAAAAACTCCATATCTGTGCTGCATTGTAGTATATAGTAGGAGTACAGTGCATAATTTTGCTGACCACCAGTATATAATGTGTAGGAGTACGGTACAGAAGGCCACTGCTGTACCTACCTCTGTGTCGTCAAGTATACTATCCATCCATACCTGTGGTGCATTTAAGTTTTGTACAGTTTTCTGACCACCAGTATATAATATATAGCATTACGGTACAGTAGGCCACTGCTCTACCTACCTCTGTGTCGTCAAGTATACTATCCATCCATACCTGTGGTGCATTTCAGTTTTGCACAGTTTGCTGACCACCAGTATATAATATATAGCATTACGGTACAGTAGGCCACTGCTGTACCTACCTCTGTGTCGTCAAGTATACTATCCATCCATACCTGTGGTGCATTTAAGTTTTGCACAGTTTGCTGACCACCAGTATATAATATATAGCAGTACGGTACAGTAGGCCACTGCTGTACCTACCTCTGTGTCGTCAAGTATACTATCCATCCATACCTGTGGTGAATTTAAGTTTTGCACAGTTTGCTGACCACCAGTATATAATATATAGCATTACGGTACAGTAGGCCACTGCTGTACCTACCTCTGTGTCGTCAAGTATATTATCCATCCATACCTGTGGTGCATTTAAGTTTTGCACAGTTTGCTGACCACCAGTATATAATATATAGCATTACGGTACAGTAGGCCACTGCTCTACCTACCTCTGTGTCGTCATTCGTTAAGTATACTATCCATCCATACCTGTGGTGCATTTCAGTTGTGTGCAGTATATATAGTAGTAGGCCATTGCTATTGATACTGGCATATAATTCCACACATTAAAAAATGGAGAACAAAAATGTGGAGGTTAAAATAGGGAAAGATCAAGATCCACTTCCACCTCGTGCTGAAGCTGCTGCCACTAGTCATGGCCGAGACGATGAAATGCCATCAACGTCGTCTGCTTAGGCCGATGCCCAATGTCATAGTAAAGAGCATGTAAAATCAAAAAAACAAAAGTTCAGTAAAATGACCCAAAAATCAAAATTGAAAGCGTCTGATGAGAAGCGTAAACTTGCCAATATGCCATTTACGACATGGAGTGGCAAGGAACGGCTGAGGCCCTGGCCTATGGGCTAGTGGTTCAGATTCACATGAGGATGGAAGCACTCATCCTCTCGCTAGAAAAATGAAAAGACTTAAGCTGGCAAAAGCACAGCAAAGAACTGTGCGTTCTTCTAAATCACAAATCCCCAAGGAGAGTCCAATTGTGTCGGTTGCGATGCCTGACCTTCCCTACACTGGACGGGAAGAGCTTGCGCCTTCCACCATTTGCACGCCCTCTGCAAGTGCTGGAAGGAGCACCCGCAGTCCAGTTCCTGATAGTCAAATTGAAGATGTCACTGTTGAAGTACACCAGGATGAGGATATGGGTGTTGCTGGCGCTGGGGAGGAAATTGACAAGGAGGATTCTGATGGTGATGTGGTTTGTTTAAGTCAGACACCCGGGGAGACACCTGTTGTCCGTGGGACGAATATGGCCATTGACATGCCTGGTCAAAATACAAAAAAAATCAGCTCTTCGGTGTGGAATTATTTAAACACAAATGCGGACAACAGGTGTCAAGCCGTGTGTTGCCTTTGTCAAGCTGTAATAAGTAGGGGTTAGGACGTTAACCACCTCGGAACATCCTCCCTTATACGTCACCTGCAGCGCATTCATCATAAGTCATTGACAAGTTCAAAAACTTTGGGTGACAGCGGAAGCAGTCCACTGACCACTAAATCCCTTCCTCTTGTAACCAAGCTCCTGCAAACCACACCACCAACTCCCTCAGTGTCAATTTCCACCTAACACAGGAAAGCCAATAGTCCTACAGGCCATGTCACTGGCAAGTCTGACGAGTCCTCTCCTGCCTGGGATTCCTCCGATGCATCCTTGAGTGTAACGCCTACTGCTGCTGGTGCTGCTGTTGTTGCTGCTGGGAGTCGATCGTCATCCCAGAGGGGAAGTCGCAAGACCACTTGTACTACTTCCAGTAAGCAATTGACTATCCAACAGTCCTTTGCGAGGAAGATGAAATATCACAGCAGTCATCGTGCTGCAAAGCGGATAACTCAGGCCTTGGCAGCCTGGGCGGTGAGAAACGTGATTCCGGTATCCACCGTTAATTCAGAGGCAACTAGAGACTTGATTGAGGTACTGTGTCCCCGGTACCAAATACCATCTAGGTTCCATTTCTCTAGGCAGGCGATACCGAAAATGTACACAGACGTCAGAAAAAGAGTCACCAGTGTCCTAAAAAATGTAGTTGTACCCAATGTCCACTTAACCACGGACATGTGGACAAGTGGAGCAGGGCATACTCAGAACTATATGACTGTGACAGCCCACTGGGTAGATGTATTGCCTCCCGCAGCAAGAACAGCAGCGGCGGCACCAGTAGCAGCATCTCGCAAACGCCAACTCATTCCTAGGCAGGCTACGCTTTGTACCACCGCTATCCATAAGAGGCACACAGCTGACAACCTCTTACGGAAACTGAGGAACATCATCGCAGAATGGCTTACCCCAATTGGACTCCCCTGGGGATTTGTGACATCGGACAACGCCACCAATATTGTGCGTGCATTACATCTGGGCAAATTCCAGCACGTCCCATGTTTTGCACATGCATTGAATTTGGTGGTGCAGAATTATTTAAAAAAAGACAGGGGCGTGCAAGAGATGCTGTCAGTCGCCCGAAGAATTGCGGGCCACTTTCGGCATTCAGCCACCGCGTGCCGAAGACTGGAGCACCACCAAACACTCCTGAACCTGCCCTGCCATCATCTGAAGCAAGAGGTGGTAACGAGGTGGAATTCAACCCTCTATATGCTTCAGAGGATGGAGAAGTAGCAAAAGGCCATTCAAGCCTATACATCTGCCCACGATATAGACACTGCCAGCCTGAGTCAGGTCATTCCCCTCATCAGGCTTTTGCAGAAGAAGCTGGAGACATTGAAGGAGGAGCTAAAACAGAGCGATTCCGCTAGGCATGTGGGACTTGTGGATGGAGCCCTTAATTCGCTTAACCAGGATTCACGTGTGGTCAATCTGTTGAACTCAGAGCACTACATTTTGGCCACCGTGCTCGATCCTAGATTTAAAACCTACGTTGTATCTCTCTTTCCGGCAGACACAAGTCTGCAGAGGTTCACAGACCTGCTGGTGAGAAAATTGTCAAGTCAAGCGGAACGTGACCCGTCAACAGCTCCTCCTTCACATTCTCCCGCAACTGGGGGTGCGAGGAAAAGGCTAAGAATTCCGAGCCCACCCGCTGGCGGTGATGCAGGGCAGTCTAGAGCGAGTGCTGACATCTGGTCCGGACTGAAGGACCTGCCAACGATTACTGACATGTCGTCTACTGTCACTGCATATGATTCTGTCACCATTGAAAGAATGGTGGAGGATTATATGAGTGACCGCATCCAAGTAGGCACGTCAGACAGTCCGTACGTATACTGGCAGGAAAAAGAGGCAATTTGGAGGCCCATGCAGAAACTGGCTTTATTTTACCTAAGTTGCCCACCCTCCAGGGTGTACTCCGAAAGAGTGTTTAGTGCAGCCGCTCACCTTGTCAGCAATCGGCGTACAAGGTTACTTCCAGAAAATGTGGAGAAGATGATGTTCATCAAAATGAATTATAATCAATTCCTCCGTGGAGACATTCACCAGCAATTGCCTCCAGAAAGTACACAGGGACCTGAGATGGTGGATTCCAGTGGGGACGAATTATTAATCTGTGAGGAGGGGGATGTAAACAGTGAAAGGGGTGAGGAATCGGAGGATGATGATGAGGTGGACATCTTGCCTCTGTAGAGCCAGTTTGTGCAAGGAGAGATTGATTGCTTCTTTTTTGGTGGGGGCCCAAACCAACCAGTCATTTCAGTCACAGTCGTGTGGCAGACTCTGTTGCTGAAATGATGTGTTCGTTAAAGTGTGCATGTCCTGTTTATACAACATAAGGGTGGGTGGGAGGGCCCAAGGACAATTCCAGCTTGCACCTCTTTTTTCTTTCATTTTTCTTTGCATCATGTGCTGTTTGGGGACTATTTTTTTGAAGTGCCATCCTGCCTGACACTGCAGTGCCACTCCTAGATGGGCCAGGTGTTTGTGTCGGCCACTTGGGTCGCTTAGCTTAGCCATCCAGCGACCTTGGTGCACCTCTTTTTTTCTTTGCATCATGTGATGTTTGGGGACTATTTTTTTGAAGTGCCATCCTGTCTGACACTGCAGTGCCACTCCTAGATGGGCCAGGTGTTTGTGTCGGCCACTTGTGTCGCTTAGCTTAGTCATCCAGCGACCTCGGTGCAAATTTTAGGACTAAAAATAATATTGTGAGGTGTTCAGAATAGACTGAAAATGAGTGGAAATTATGGTTATTGAGGTTAATAATACTATGGGATCAAAATGACCCCCAAATTCTATGATTTAAGCTGTTTTTGATGGTTTTTTGTAAAAAAACACCAGAATCCAAAACACACCCGAATCCGACAAAAAATTTTCAGGGAGGTTTTGCCAAAACGCGTCCGAATCCAAAACACGGGCGCGGAACCGAATCCAAAACCAAATCACAAAACCCGAAAAATTTCCGGTGCACATCACTAATTTTTACAGCATACAGGACCAGTGTCCTTTTATTTTAACAACAGCACCCCTGTAGTTTTACAGCATATAGGACCAGTGTACTTTAATTTTAACAGCAGCACCCAGAGCCATAACTACGTGTGTGCCAGGTGTGCCTGGCACTCAGCGCAGTCGCCCTTAGGGCGCAACGGCCAACGGCTGTGTGCCAGACAGGGTCAGTGTACATTTATTTTACTGCACCCCTGACAGCAGGATGATGACGTTTTGCCTCGTTCTGGTTTCCGAGTCTGGCGGGAAGTCCCAAGCCGTACTCGGATTCTGGCTCGGAACGGTATGTTCGGGGGGGTTCAGTTCTCTGAGAACCAAACCTGCTCATCTCTATTAAACATACACCACAAAGTATTTTCATACTTCACACAGCAGAATTATGACGTCCCCATTTTGTAAACCGGTCACCCTTTCCAACCACACTCCTGAGACATAACTGATTATGGGGTCTGTTTACTAAGCCTC
Source organism: Pseudophryne corroboree (assembly GCF_028390025.1). Classification (NCBI taxonomy): domain Eukaryota; kingdom Metazoa; phylum Chordata; class Amphibia; order Anura; family Myobatrachidae; genus Pseudophryne; species Pseudophryne corroboree. The sequence continues at coordinate 824,436,347 of NC_086447.1, forward strand.
GGACGGAGATAAAGTGGACAGAGATAAAGTACCAGCCAATCAGCTCCTAACTGACATGTCACAGGCTGTGTTTGAAAAATGACAGTTACGAGCCAATTGGCTGGTACTTTAACTCCAGGGTTGTATTGAGATGCAAAACCAGCCTGGGGAAATTTATGGAAGCAGCCCTAATGGGGGTGCGGTCTGATGAGGGGGTGGGGTCTGATGAGGGGGTGGGATCCCTCCTTATAGGGTCTGATTGTATGCAATTGTGGCCTTTCTTGCATTTTTTGCTACAGTTGTGTCTGAGACCAGGGGCAGATAGGGAACTAAAAGTGTCCCTGTAAAGTTTGTAGAAATGGCCCAACATGGGCAGCACAAGATTGTGGGGTCTCTGACAACACACAAAACGGGCCTCACAGACACGTCCTGGTGAGCAATCTTCCAGGTGAGCCCTATGGCCAATCCGCCCCTGTTTATCTCTCTCCGTCCACTTTATCTCCATCCAAGGCTTAATATGTTGGCAGAGGGTTGGATAGGGCTGTTAGTCCACACAACGGCACTAAACCAGGATGATTGTTTTATTCATATAACAGAGATAACAGCTTGTGGTATATAGATGTTCTGCACCAGGAACTCACAGTATACATGTGAAGCAGTACAGCGGTGACACAGCGACTTAACACCCACAGAATGCGCTGCAGGGTAGACTAGGTCACACACAGAGGAGAGCAGAGGCTGCACGTCAGTGCAGTTGTCTCTCCAGGAAGAACTCTCTCAGACTGTGCACTAATCACCTCCTCCTGCACTGAGCTAACACTAGGAGGGAAAACACAAGAGCAGGGAAGCTGCTTCTAGTGCTGGGAATGGAGACAAACCACAGAATGATCCACTGTCTAACATAATAAATAGACCCCTTAATGAGCCATTCACAGCTTCACTGTACTGGCCGTGTGTACTTACACATGCATGGCTTAATCTTTGAGACAAGCATATGCTTCACCGGCCAGGACACACCTCTAAGCGTCTGCTTCCTGTATAGCATGCCCCCACACTTCGGTGTAACTAGCCAATGGGAGTCTTTGGGTCTGGTTATACAGGAAGCAGAAGCTGATAAGTGTGTCCAGGCCAGTGCAGCTGTGTCCCAGACGGTGAAGCATATGCTTATATCAAAGATTAAGCCATGCAGCGGTGGCTGTGATACACACAATGACGCTGCTGATCCCCAGGGACGGACAGCCAGCACACATTTTATAACACTCTTTAAAGGTACTATTGAGGAGATGTACTAAGCAGTGAAAAGAGTGGAGAAGTGAGCCAGTGGGGAATTTGCCCATGGCAACCAGGCAGCTGCTCTGCAGAATTTTATAGTATGCAAATTACAAACATTGTTTTAATGCTAGAATAAATCAGATAAAATATTTCTGAATTATTATTGGGCGCTTCACCATGGGGGCTGCCTGCTACCTCACACACTGGGGTTATCCCATAAATCCCCGTATAGTACAATGTAAAATCTGGTGGGTGGTGCAATGAGCCTGGCGCTCCCTATGGCTATGGGCAAAGCGAGTAAAATAAAAAACAAGACACTCCCATTATGGTCTTTTCAGGATTTCCAAAGGTGTTGTCCCTTTTTAAATGATTAGTTCTCAGCAGTTGATCATCATGGAGTTCAAGCACATGGGTAGAGATAAAAAATGCAATGTGCAAAGTAATTTCTGGACATAAATTTAGTGCAGAGATTTTTCACATTATCTTTCAGTTATTTTGAATATCTCTCACGTACCAAGATTCACAGTGTGTAATATGAAGACAGGAATGTAAAGGTTTCTTTCATATTTAAAAGCGGTGCGTACCGGTACTCACGGATGGTATTATGTTTCCAGATGCATCATGGGGCAATATTTACTAATATTCGTGTTTTGGCCGTTTTGAAGGGAGTTTGAACTCGAATGGTATCGGGTGCATTTTACTGCAACTTTTTGAATCCTGATACGATCATTCACTAAGCTGCCGAGTTTTGCACAATCGTTTTTTCCGATGTCAATGTGATTCGTAATATCAGGCAGTGTTTTACGGGAGTGATGAGTAAAACACTGCCTGACAAAACACAAGGATTCCCGGCCGGATCTGTGAGATCTGTGCAGGGCTTCATTGTGTACCTTAAAAAGTTTATTAAAGTCTTTTAAAATCTGAAAAAAATTGCGTGGGGTCCCCCCTCCTAAGCACAACCAGCCTCGGGCTCTTTGAGCCGGTCCTGGTTGAAAAAATATGGGGGGAAAATTACAGGGGTCCCCCCATATTTAATCAACCAGGACCGGGCTCTGCGCTTGGTCCTGGTTGCAAAAATACGGGGGACAAAAAGCGTAGGGGTCCCCCATATTTCTGAAACCAGCACCGGGCTCCGCTAGCTGGGGAGATAATGCCACAGCCGGGGGACACTTTGATATCGGTCCCTGCGGCCGTGACATTAAAACCCCAACTAGTCACCAAGGGCCGGGGTACCCTGAAGGAGTGGGGACCCCTTCAATCAAGGGGTCCCCCCCTCCAGCCACCCAAGGGCCAGGGGTGAAGCTCGAGGCTGTCCCCCCATCCAAGGGCGGCGGACGGGGGGCTGATAGCCAAGTGTGAAATTGTGAATATTGTTTTTAGTAGCAGTACTACAAGTCCCAGCCAGCCTCCCCCGCAAGCTGGTACTTGGAGAACCACAAGTACCAGCATGCGGTGGAAAACGGGGCCCGCTGGTACCTGTAGTACTACTACTAAAAAAATACCCCAATAAAAACAGGACACACACACCGTGACAGTACAACTTTATTCCATACATGCACACCAACATACACACATACTTACCTATGTTCTCACGAGGCTCGGTCCTCTTCTCTATGTAGAATCCTAGGGGTACCTGTGAAAAAAATGATACTCACAAAATCCAGTGAAGAATCCGGCCTTTGAATAATCCACGTACTTGGCAAAAAAAAAACCTGCAAACCCGACCACGCACTGAAAGGGGTCCCATGTTTACACATGGGACCCCTTTCCCCGACTGCCAGGACCCCCCCTGACTCCTGTCAAAGAGGGTCCCTTCAGCCAATCAGGGAGCGCCATGTCGTGGCACCCTCCTGATTGGCTGTGTGCTCCTGTAGTGTCTGTCAGGCAGCACACGGCAGTGATACAATGTAGCGCCTATGCGCTCCATTGTAGCCAAAGGTGGGAACTTTGCGGTCAGCGGTTGACCGAAAGTAACCTCACCGCTGACCGCAAAGTTCCCACCATTGGCTACAATGGAGCGCATAGGCGCTACATTGTATCACTGCCGTGTGCTGCCTGACAGACACTACAGGAGCACACAGCCAATCAGGAGGGTGCCACGACGTGGCGCTCCCTGATTGGCTGAAGGGACCCTCTTTGACAGGAGTCAGGGGGGGTCCTGGCAGTCGGGGAAAGGGGTCCCATGTGTAAACATGGGACCCCTTTCAGTGCGTGGTCAGGTTTGCGGGTTTTTTTTTTTTTTTTTTATGCCAAGTACGTGGATTATTCAAAGGCCGGATTCTTCACTGGATTTTGTGAGTATAATTTTTTTCACAGGTACCCCTAGGATTCTACATGGAGAAGAGGACCGAGCTTCGTGGGAACATAGGTAAGTATGTGTGTATGTTGGTGTGCATGTATGGAATAAAGTTGTACTGTCACGGTGTGTGTGTCCTGTTTTTATTGGGGTATTTTTTTAGTAGTAGTACTACAGGTACCAGCGGGCCCCGTTTTCCACCGCATGCTGGTACTTGTGGTTCTCCAAGTACCAGCTTGCGGGGGAGGCTTGCTGGGACTTGTAGTACTGCTACTAAAATCAATATTCACAATTTCACACTTGGCTATCAGCCCCCCATCCGCCGCCCTTGGATGGGGGGGGACAGCCTCGGGCTTCACCCCTGGCCCTTGGGTGGCTGGAGGGGGGGACCCCTTGATTGAAGGGGTCCCCACTCCTCCAGGGTACCCCGGCCAGAGGTGACTAGTTGGGGTTTTAATGTCACGGCCGCAGGGACCAATATCAAAGTGTCCCCCGGCTGTGGCATTATCTCCCCAGCTAGTGGAGCCCGGTGCTGGTTTCAGAAATACGGGGGACCCCTACGCTTTTTGTCCCCCGTATTTTTGGAACCAGGACCAGGCGCAGAGCCCGGTGCTGGTTGATTAAATATGGGGGGACCCCTGTCATTTTCCCCCCCATATTTTTTCAACTAGGACCGGCACAAAGAGCCCGAGGCTGGTTATGCTTAGGAGGGGGGACCCCACGCAATTTTTTTTCCCGTTTTTACACTAAACAGACCCTTTCCCATAGATAACCATGCACAGATCTCACTGATCCGTGCATGGTTATCCAAACTCGACTGGAAAAAGCAGGTCTATTTTATTGCTGCTTTTTTTAACGAATCGAAAAAAAACAGACCCGCACTTGAGCACTCAGAGACTAACACCCAAATACGAATGAATAGTGAATGCCCGTATTCTATGAAATAACAGCCGCGTTTGACCGATGGTCTATTCATTCGTATTTGTGAACGCTGTCATTCAAACCATTACGAATAGTCCAAACACTGCCGAGATTGGTGCTTAGTGAATTTCTGGATTGGGACTTAGAAAAAAAAACACAAATCGGGCAAACTCAGAGTTTTAGTAAATACTGGCCCTGGTTTCTTTGCTGGAATAGTGGCTTTTTACAAACCTTCTTTGAAAGACCACTATTCCAGCAAAGAAACCATGATGCGCCTGGAAACATAATACCATCCGTGAGAAATTTGAAAGAAACCTTTACATTCCTGTCTTCATATTACACACTGTGAATCTTGGTACGCGAGAGATATTCTAAATAACTGAAAGATAATGTGAAAAATCTCTGCACTGAATTTATGTCCAGAAATTACTTTGCACATTGCATTTTTTATCTCTACCCATGTGCTTGAACTCCATGATGATCAACTGCTGAGAACTAATCATTTCAAAAAGGACAACACCTTTAGAAATCCAGAATAGACCATAATGGGAGTGTCATTCTTTATTTTCTATTTTACTCACTTTGCCCATAGCCATAGGGAGCGCAAGGCTCATTGCTTTAATGCTGATTGGTTGCCATGGGCAGCTTCTCCACTGGTTCTCTTCCCCACCCTTTTCACTGCTTAGTACATCTCCCCCTTAGCCTTGGGGAGTAATAAAGTAGATAGAGATAAACTACCAACCAATCAGCTCCTAACTGCCATTTTTAAAACGCAGCAGTTAGGAGCTGATTGGTTGATGATTTGGGGGTCTATTCATGAAGCAGTGAAAAGTGTGGAGAAGTGAGCCAGTGGAGAAGCTGCCCATGGCAACAGAATCAGCTGCAACATATAATTTTATAAAATGCACTTTATAAATGTTACCTCAACACTGATTGGTTGCCATGGGCATCTTCTCCGCTGGATCACTTCTCCACTCTTTTTACTGCTTCATGAATAGACCTCTTTACCTCCCTCTACATTATCACACTCCAAGACTTAGTACATCTGCCCCATAATGTTATGTCATATGAGCTAGTGCAACGAACTCAGAAACAAAAACAACAAAACAGATGCAATTGAGTCTGAACAATAGTTAATTAATATACATTATAACTACTGGTTCTTCAGCACTGCTAAAATTAGTTTGCAATCCTAATCAAACATCACCTGCGTATATAATATATATATATATATATATATATATACATACAATTATGAAAGCAGTCATAAAGATCCTACGATGCATTAACATAGACAAGTGATTTAAATTAATTATACACAGCAACATAATTTATATTTTTGCCCAGTGCCTCTATCCCCATGATAGTAATAATTGTGGTTGCACAGGAGGTAAGAGGCTTGTAGGTAGACAATCAAATAATTAGCTAAATGTTTCCTGGTGCTATCTGATGGGAGCAATAATTCAGAAATGAAAGTGATGAAGTAGTGAACAGTTAACAAATGAAGATCCTGTACAAAATAATGTACAGCTGAGTGACCGAGCTTGGTAGGCATTCCAGGTAACTGTCAAGGTATCGTAACAAACCTTTCAATTAAATTAAATGTTTACTATATATATAGTGGGCGGGATGTATTAACATACATCGCCGCCCCTCGCCGGTTACCGCAGCGATGTTGATCGCATATGTACTAACATATGCGATCAACATCGCGATGCGGTGACGGAGGCCCCCCGCGATACCTGTTAGGTGGTCTGCGGGGGGTCTCCGTCACCTCCCCGGGGTCCCCACACTGGCTAGATACCGGGAAGCAGCAGCAGGCTGCCCCCGGCACCTCCTCCTCCCCCCTGCAGCCGGAAGGACGTCCGGCTGCGTTGCTAGGGGGAGGAGGACACTACCTTCCGGGTCCAGGGCAGCCTGGAGGAAGGTAAGCCAGGGGGAAGGGGGGTCGGCGTCTGCGGCGGGGGTCGACGGTGTCGGCGGGTTGCGGCGGTCGGCGAAAAGAAGCCCATAGGCTTCTATAGGGTTTCGCCATCCAGAGATGGCGAAACCCTGGACGCCGAAAACGCTGCGGTAGGGTCTTAGTAAATATGAAAATGCGGTAAAACCCCCGTTTTCGGGGGTTTTACCGCATTTTTGCTTTAGTACATCCCGCCCAGTATGAGCTATAATAGGAATTATAGGAGAGCTCCAAATCTCTCTGACTGGAAATAAAAATGTACATGTACTTCAATATTTTAATATTTAAAGTTGCTTAAAGTACTATAGGGCCCAGCAATGTTCGTCGACCAGGTCCCTGTCTTCTGAATGTAAGAATTAGAACAAACTAGAAAACGGAAATGGGGCTCCACTGTGTATGGACTGACCACTGCTAGGCTCATTAGAGCAGAAAAGGGACTTAAGTTTCAGTTATCAGATACAGTAAATATCCGGGCCACCTCTTCTAATGCACATAATTTAATAGCTACTTTAGCAGGGCCGGATTAACAATGGGGCTGATGGAGCTGCAGCTCCAAGCCCACCCTCAAAAATAGGCCCACAGCATCTGCAAATGTCTATGCTGCTGTAAACAGGAAAAAGTTTTTTTCCTGCTGCCGCAGCCTCCAGCGCCTCCCACGGCCCGCCCCCTCTGGCATCACCAGCAACAGCCGGACCCCCCTCACCCCCCAGCCGCAGTGCCGATCAGTGGCACATGCGGGGAAGCTGAGAAACCAAGTCTTTTTCATGTTCAGAGCCCACAACTGTAGCTCCGCCCCCTCGCGGCATTAGGCCACGCCCCCATGCGGCATTATGCCCGCGATCTGCGTCCCGCTGCTGGCAGGTACCCAGTGCCAGATTAAGGTCCTGATGGGCCTGGAGCTGAAATTTATAAAGGGCCTATTGTGGGCTGCCGCAGGGGGTGTGACTACTGATATGGGGGTGTGGTCTGTGCCGTGAGGTGCAACTAGCACCAAGGAGGGCATAGCTACCCAACTTCCTTTACCCACTTCAATCTCCTTCTCCTCTTTTCTTAAATTAAGCATATACCTGTCTAAAGTAAAACAACACAAAAAACACAACCTATGATTTATTAATAAAATTAAATGAATGTTATTGAGGTTAGTAATACTCTGGGAACACAAAAAAATGCCCAAATTATGTGATTCTAGTTTTTGTCAATTTTTAGAAAAATGACAAAACCAAAACCAGTCACAGCGTTTTCGGCACACCTCAGTATTTTACCAACATGCTCTGGTGCCCGTCCAATGACTCAAACAGCATATGGAAGTGGTGGTGTCACTCAGTCTGTCATTCAGTCAGAAGTAACAGCAGATTCAGAGTTGTAAGCAAAGGCAAAAAGAACACAACTGGGCAAAACCACGTGGGGCTGATACAACATGTGCAGAGAGATTTAGATTTGGGTGTATACCACTAATACTGGACAGCTTCATTTCTACACTGCAGTTTAGATTATAGTGGTAAATGTATTACCCTCCATTATGGAGGAGAAGCGGAATCAGCGCACGTTATAGCTCAGATAGAGCCCCTGTCCATATCGGCACTGCAGCTGGGATAGAGTTGTCCCTAGCTGTGGCGGGTGCCGGCTCCGGACTGCGTAAGGGATCACGTGTGAGTATGAGATATTGCGCATGTACAGTGGAGCCGGTCGGGCAGGGAGACATAGCGCGTCAGCACTGAGCTGATGCGCTGTGTGCTCAGTGGAACATCGCCGGAGGAGGGAGCACTAGGCAGACAAGATGTTAATACATCTTGTTGGTGTCACTTCCTGCGTCGCCTCGTTAATCATGTGAAGCAGGAAGTGTTAGAGTGGCATGTATAATACATTTAGCCATCAGTTTGGACACACCTCACACTTCCCTACTAAAAAACAGTCGGGATCGGCAAATCAGGTATTTTTTTAACATGTCATTTCCCCGATTTCTCAATGGATCGCTGATCGGCAGATCGGCGGTGCCGACGGTTTGGAGAATTGCAGCCTTGATGTATGGGGGGCAGTAACTTGCAGGAACAGTGTGATGCTGCTCAAATAATAGGGCTGTTCTAATCCGAGTGTGACCGCTTGACCGAAGTCTGCTGGGAGGGATCAGTCTGTGTGGTCACATTCAGAATAGGAAGCCCCTTGTAACCAATAGCTCCAGTTCACCTGGCTCTGACTGCGGGAGGTCTCAGTCTGTTTGTGGTATGGTAACCTCAGCGGCTGAGTCAAGACTGAGTAGTTTTAAATTAAAATAAATGAGTGTGGTGTGCTGCGCTCCTTTACTGGATAATTATTTGGGCCAGATGTACTAAGCCTTAAAAAGTTATAAATTTCACGGTGATAAAGTACCAACCAATCAGCTCCTAACTGTCATTTCTCAATCCCAGCCTGTAACATGGCAGTTAGCAGATAATTGGCTGGTACATTATCACCATGAAATGTATCACTTTTCAAGGCTTAGTAGATCTCCCCCACCCCTGTGTGTAGATAGATTTATTTATGACCGCGCCCAGCGACGTTCGTTACTTTCATTAAACCGACATCCCTACCCCACATTACACTGCACAGATGCATCCCTACCCCACATTACACCGCACAGCGGCATCCCTACCCCACATTACACCGCACAGCGGCATCCCTACCCTACATTACACCGCACAGCGGCATCCCTACCCCACATTACACAGCACAGCGGCATCCCTACCCCACATTACACAGCACAGCGGCATCCCTACCCCACATTACACAGCACAGCGGCATCCCTACCCCACATTACACAGCACAGCGGCATCCCTACCCCACATTACACCGCACAGCGGCATCGCGGCATCCCTACCCCACATTACACTGCACAACGGCATCCCTACCCCACATTACACTGCACAGATGCATCCCTACCCCACATTACACCGCACAGCGGCATCCCTACCTCACATTACACCGCACAGCGGCATCCCTACCCCACATTACACCGCAAAGCGGCATCCCTACCCCACATTACACCGCACAGCGGCATCCCTACCCCACATTACACCGCACAGCGGCATCCCTACCCCACATTACACCGCACAGAGGCATCCCTACCCCACATTACACCGCACAGCGGCATCCCTACCCCACATTACACAGCACAGCGGCATCCCTACCCCACATTACACTGCACAGCGGCATCCCTACCCCACATTACACCGCACAGCGGCATCGCGGCATCCCTACCCCACATTACACTGCACAGCGGCATCCCTACCCCACATTACACCGCACAGCGGCATCCCTACCTCACATTACACCGCACAGCGGCATCCCTACCCCACATTACACCGCAAAGCGGCATCCCTACCCCACATTACACCGCACAGTGGCATCCCTACCCCACATTACACCGCACAGCGGCATCTCTACCCCACATTACACAGCACAGCGGCATCCCTACCCCACATTACACTGCACAGCGGCATCGCGGCATCCTTACCCCACATTACACTGCACAGCGGCATCCCTACCCCACATTACACCGCACAGCGGCATCCCTACCCCACATTACACCGCACAGCGGAATCCCTACCCCACATTACACCGCACAGCGGCATCCCTACCCCACATTACACCGCACAGCGGCATCCCTACCCCACATTACACCGCACAGAGGCATCCCTACCCCACATTACACCGCACAGAGGCATCCCTACCCCACATTACACCGCACAGCGGCATCCCTACCCCACATTACACCGCACAGCGGCATCCCTACCTCACATTACACTGCACAGCGGCATCCCTACCCCACATTACACCGCACAGCGGCATCCCTACCTCACATTACACCGCACAGCGGCATCCCTACCCCACATTACACCGCACAGAGGCATCCCTACCCCACATTACACCACACAGCGGCATCCCTACCTCACATTACACTGCACAGCGGCATCCCTACCCCACATTACACCGCACAGAGGCGTCCATTACTCACATTACACCGCACAGAGGCGTCCATTACTCACATTACACCGCACAGAGGCATCCATTACTCACATTATACCGCACAGAGGCATCCATTACTCACATTACACCGCACAGAGGCGTCCATTACTCACATTACACTGCACAGAAGCATCCATTACTCACATTATACTGCACACAGGCATCCATTACTCACATTATACCGCACAGAGGCGTCCATTACTTACATGACATCACACAGAGGCATCCATTACTCACATTACAACGCACAGCAGTGTCTGTTACTCACAGGCGGTGGTGATGTGTGTGGGGGGGGGGAGTGATAGTACTGCTCTATCACAAGAGCACTTCGTTTGCAGGCAGAGGTCAGAGAGATTAGAGAAGACTTCTACTCACCAATCCTGCTGGATCCACCGCGGCCGCACCGTCTCTTCCTCCAAGGTCCGCGCGATGACGTCAGCAGAGTTTGGCATTCAGACCTCTTCCTGACAGCCGAGTGGTGTGGGGGCAGGACCTCTTCTCCTGTTAGCGGCCGGCGGCCGCACCACACTAGGCAAAGTACATTAAGTTAGGACGCGTGGGTGAGGTAGATGGGGCCACAGATGACAAGCGGCCCCACACACCAATCATACAGCGGTCCTCTCCTTGGGAGAAGAGGATGAAACTACAGAGCCACAATTAATTTGCACTTTGCAGTACTGCTCAATAGAGTTCCTGTCCTGGCAGCAGGGCTTTTGCTGGGAAGCCTGAAGAAGCTCCTTCAGTTATGACTAAAAATAATGTTGTCTCCATCTCTCTTCCTGCCACTGGGGTACCTGCCAGCAGCGGGACGCAGATCGCGGGCATAATGCCGCATGGGGGCGTGGCCTAATGCCGCGAGGGGGCGGAGCTACAGTTGTGGGCTCTGAACATGAAAAAGACTTGGTTTCTCAGCTTCCCCGCATGTGCCACTGATCGGCACTGCGGCTGGGGGGTGAGGGGGGTCCGGCTGTTGCTGGTGATGCCAGAGGGGGCGGGCCGTGGGAGGCGCTGGAGGCTGCGGCAGCAGGAAAAAAACTTTTTCCTGTTTACAGCAGCATAGACATTTGCAGATGCTGTGGGCCTATTTTTGAGGGTGGGCTTGGAGCTGCAGCTCCATCAGCCCCATTGTTAATCCGGCCCTGCAGGTACCCCAGTGGCAGGAAGAGAGATGGAGACAACATTATTTTTAGTCATAACTGAAGGAGCTTCTTCAGGCTTCCCAGCAAAAGCCCTGCTGCCAGGACAGGAACTCTATTGAGCAGTACTGCAAAGTGCAAATTAATTGTGGCTCTGTAGTTTCATCCTCTTCTCCCAAGGAGAGGACCGCTGTATGATTGGTGTGTGGGGCCGCTTGTCATCTGTGGCCCCATCTACCTCACCCACGCGTCCTAACTTAATGTACTTTGCCTAGTGTGGTGCGGCCGCCGGCCGCTAACAGGAGAAGAGGTCCTGCCCCCACACCACTCGGCTGTCAGGAAGAGGTCTGAATGCCAAACTCTGCTGACGTCATCGCGCGGACCTTGGAGGAAGAGACGGTGCGGCCGCGGTGGATCCAGCAGGATTGGTGAGTAGAAGTCTTCTCTAATCTCTCTGACCTCTGCCTGCAAACGAAGTGCTCTTGTGATAGAGCAGTACTATCACTCCCCCCCCCCCACATCACCACCGCCTGTGAGTAACAGACACTGCTGTGCGTTGTAATGTGAGTAATGGATGCCTCTGTGTGATGTCATGTAAGTAATGGACGCCTCTGTGCGGTATAATGTGAGTAATGGATGCCTGTGTGCAGTATAATGTGAGTAATGGATGCTTCTGTGCAGTGTAATGTGAGTAATGGACGCCTCTGTGCGGTGTAATGTGAGTAATGGATGCCTCTGTGCGGTATAATGTGAGTAATGGATGCCTCTGTGCGGTGTAATGTGAGTAATGGACGCCTCTGTGCGGTGTAATGTGAGTAATGGACGCCTCTGTGCGGTGTAATGTGGGGTAGGGATGCCGCTGGGCAGTGTAATGTGAGGTAGGGATGCCGCTGTGTGGTGTAATGTGGGGTAGGGATGCCTCTGTGCGGTGTAATGTGGGGTAGGGATGCCGCTGTGCGGTGTAATGTGAGGTAGGGATGCCGCTGTGCGGTGTAATGTGGGGTAGGGATGCCGCTGTGCAGTGTAATGTGAGGTAGGGATGCCGCTGTGCGGTGTAATGTGGGGTAGGGATGCCGCTGTGCGGTGTAATGTGGGGTAGGGATGCCTCTGTGCGGTGTAATGTGGGGTAGGGATGCCTCTGTGCGGTGTAATGTGGGGTAGGGATGCCGCTGTGCGGTGTAATGTGGGGTAGGGATGCCGCTGTGCGGTGTAATGTGGGGTAGGGATGCCGCTGTGCGGTGTAATGTGGGGTAGGGATGCCGCTGTGCGGTGTAATGTGGGGTAGGGATGCCGCTGTGCAGTGTAATGTGGGGTAAGGATGCCGCGATGCCGCTGTGCAGTGTAATGTGGGGTAGGGATGCCGCTGTGCTGTGTAATGTGGGGTAGAGATGCCGCTGTGCGGTGTAATGTGGGGTAGGGATGCCACTGTGCGGTGTAATGTGGGGTAGGGATGCCGCTTTGCGGTGTAATGTGGGGTAGGGATGCCGCTGTGCGGTGTAATGTGAGGTAGGGATGCCGCTGTGCGGTGTAATGTGGGGTAGGGATGCCGCTGTGCAGTGTAATGTGGGGTAGGGATGCCGCGATGCCGCTGTGCGGTGTAATGTGGGGTAGGGATGCCGCTGTGCAGTGTAATGTGGGGTAGGGATGCCGCTGTGCTGTGTAATGTGGGGTAGGGATGCCGCTGTGCGGTGTAATGTGGGGTAGGGATGCCTCTGTGCGGTGTAATGTGGGGTAGGGATGCCGCTGTGCGGTGTAATGTGGGGTAGGGATGCCGCTGTGCGGTGTAATGTGGGGTAGGGATGCCGCTTTGCGGTGTAATGTGGGGTAGGGATGCCGCTGTGCGGTGTAATGTGAGGTAGGGATGCCGCTGTGCGGTGTAATGTGGGGTAGGGATGCATCTGTGCAGTGTAATGTGGGGTAGGGATGCCGTTGTGCAGTGTAATGTGGGGTAGGGATGCCGCGATGCCGCTGTGCGGTGTAATGTGGGGTAGGGATGCCGCTGTGCTGTGTAATGTGGGGTAGGGATGCCGCTGTGCTGTGTAATGTGGGGTAGGGATGCCGCTGTGCTGTGTAATGTGGGGTAGGGATGCCGCTGTGCTGTGTAATGTGGGGTAGGGATGCCGCTGTGCGGTGTAATGTAGGGTAGGGATGCCGCTGTGCGGTGTAATGTGGGGTAGGGATGCCGCTGTGCGGTGTAATGTGGGGTAGGGATGCATCTGTGCAGTGTAATGTGGGGTAGGGATGTCGGTTTAATGAAAGTAACGAACGTCGCTGGGCGCGGTCATAAATAAATCTATCTACACACAGGGATGGGGGAGATCTACTAAGCCTTGAAAAGTGATACATTTCATGGTGATAATGTACCAGCCAATTATCTGCTAACTGCCATGTTACAGGCTGGGATTGAGAAATGACAGTTAGGAGCTGATTGGTTGGTACTTTATCACCGTGAAATTTATAACTTTTTAAGGCTTAGTACATCTGGCCCAAATAATTATCCAGTAAAGGAGCGCAGCACACCACACTCATTTATTTTAATTTAAAACCACTCAGTCTTGACTCAGCCGCTGAGGTTACCATACCACAAACAGACTGAGACCTCCCGCAGTCAGAGCCAGGTGAACTGGAGCTATTGGTTACAAGGGGCTTCCTATTCTGAATGTGACCACACAGACTGATCCCTCCCAGCAGACTTCGGTCAAGCGGTCACACTCGGATTAGAACAGCCCTATTATTTGAGCAGCATCACACTGTTCCTGCAAGTTACTGCCCCCCATACATCAAGGCTGCAATTCTCCAAACCGTCGGCACCGCCGATCTGCCGATCAGCGATCCATTGAGAAATCGGGGAAATGACATGTTAAAAAAATACCTGATTTGCCGATCCCGACTGTTTTTTAGTAGGGAAGTGTGAGGTGTGTCCAAACTGATGGCTAAATGTATTATACATGCCACTCTAACACTTCCTGCTTCACATGATTAACGAGGCGACGCAGGAAGTGACACCAACAAGATGTATTAACATCTTGTCTGCCTAGTGCTCCCTCCTCCGGCGATGTTCCACTGAGCACACAGCGCATCAGCTCAGTGCTGACGCGCTATGTCTCCCTGCCCGACCGGCTCCACTGTACATGCGCAATATCTCATACTCACACGTGATCCCTTACGCAGTCCGGAGCCGGCACCCGCCACAGCTAGGGACAACTCTATCCCAGCTGCAGTGCCGATATGGACAGGGGCTCTATCTGAGCTATAACGTGCGCTGATTCCGCTTCTCCTCCATAATGGAGGGTAATACATTTACCACTATAATCTAAACTGCAGTGTAGAAATGAAGTGTCCAGTATTAGTGGTATACACCCAAATCTAAATCTCTCTGCACATGTTGTATCAGCCCCACGTGGTTTTGCCCAGTTGTGTTCTTTTTGCCTTTGCTTACAACTCTGAATCTGCTGTGCTGTTACTTCTGACTGAATGACAGACTGAGTGACACCACCACTTCCATATGCTGTTTGAGTCATTGGACGGGCACCAGAGCATGTTGGTAAAATACTGAGGTGTGCCGAAAACGCTGTGACTGGTTTTGGTTTTGTCATTTTTCTAAAAATTGACAAAAACTAGAATCACATAATTTGGGCATTTTTTTTTGTTCCCAGAGTATTACTAACCTCAATAACATTCATTTAATTTTATTAATAAATCATAGGTTGTGTTTTTTGTGTTGTTTTACTTTAGACAGGTATATGCTTAATTTAAGAAAAGAGGAGAAGGAGATTGAAGTGGGTAAAGGAAGTTGGGTAGCTATGCCCTCCTTGGTGCTAGTTGCACCTCACGGCACAGACCACACCCCCATATCAGTAGTCACACCCCCTGCGGCAGCCCACAATAGGCCCTTTATAAATTTCAGCTCCAGGCCCATCAGGACCTTAATCTGGCACTGTACTTTAGACATGCATGCAAATTAACAAGAAGGCTGGCTTTTAGGGACTGTGATGGCTGCAGCCCTGGAAGCTGGGTAGGGCTGCTTTGATAGAAGGGGAGTGGCTTTCCCTGTCCATATCGCAGACCGAACTGGCAGTGCCAGGGGTGAAAAACACCTCCCCCATGGACTGCCTGTCCACCAGGTGATTATCAGGGAGCGCTGCCAGAGGGAAGTTACTGCCACTGATAGGCAATCCCTGCGAGTGACTGATTTTACTGGAGGGGGGCTCTTAGGTAAAATCCACCACCTCTCTTTAAGAAAATTCAATTATACTTCTTGCTCTTTTTTCTCTAACGTCCTAGTGGATGCTGGGGACTCCGTAAGGACCATGGGGAATAGACGGGCTCCGCAGGAGACAGGGCACTTTAAGAAAGAATTTGGATTCTGGTGTGTTCTGGCTCCTCCCTCTATGTCCCTCCTCCAGACCTCAGTTTGAATCTGTGCCTTGACAAGCTGGGTGCTATTTAGTGAGCTCTCCTGAGCTTGCTATAAGAAAGTATTTTGTTAGGTTTTTTATTTTCAGGGAGATCTGCTGGCAACAGACTCCCTGCATCGTGGGACTGAGGGGAGAGAAGCAGCCCTACTCTCTGAAGATAGGTCCTGCTTCTTAGGCTACTGGACACCATTAGCTCCAGAGGGATCGTACACAGGATCTCACCCTTTGTCGTCCGATCTCGAAGCCGCTCCGCCGTCCCCCTCGCAGAGCCGGAAGACAGAAGCCGGGTGAAAGAAGCAAGAAGACTTCGAAATCGGCGGCAGAAGACTCCAGTCTTCAAACTCAGGTAGTGCACAGCACTGCAGCTGTGCGCCATTGCTCCCACACTACACCCACATACTCCGGTCACTGTAGGGTGCAAGGCGCAGGGGGGGCGCCCTGGGCAGCAATTAGGACCTCTTGGCAAAAGTGGGCATATATACAGTTGGGCACTGTATATATGCATGAGCCCCCGCCAAAAATTGTACATGAAAGCGGGACAGAAGCCCGCCGTCGAGGGGGCAGGGCTTCTTCCTCAGCACTCACCAGCGCCATGTTTTTTCTCCACAGCACCGCTGAGAGGAAGCTCCCCAGCCTCTCCACTGCAGTTACACGGTAGAAGAGGGTAAAAAGAGAGGGGGGGCACATAATTAGGCGCAAAAATCAATATAAACAGCAGCTACTGGGTTAACATTAAGTTACTGTGTTATTCCTGGGTTAATAGCGCTGGGGTGTGTGCTGGCATACTCTCTCTCTGTCTCTCCAAAGGGCCTTGTGGGGGAATTGTCTTCAGATGAGCATTCCCTGAGTGTGTGGTGTGTCGGTACGTGTGTGTCGACATGTCTGAGGTAAAAGGCTCCCCTAAGGAGGAGATGGAGCAAATATGTGTGTGAGAGGGTATCTCCGTCGACAACGCCGACACCTGTTTGGATATGTGTAATTAAGTGCTAAGGTGAATTTATTGCACAAAAGATTAGAGAACAGACAGGGAATCTACCCATGTCTGTCCCTATGTCGCAGAGACCTTCAGAGTCTCTCAATGCTCACTATCCAAAATAATAGACACTGATATCGACACGGAGTCTGACTCCAGTGTCGACTACGATAATGCAAAGTTACAGCCAAAATGGCAGAAAAGTATTCAATATATGATTATTGTAATAAAAGATGATTTGCATATCACTGATGACTCATCTGTCCCTGACACAAGGGTACACATGTTTAAGGGGAAGAAAGCTGAGGTCAATTTCCCTCCTCTCATGAGGAAAAAGAGCGGGAATCTCCAGACAAGAGACTGCAGTTTCCCACAAAGAATTTTCAGGGAGTATCCTTTCCCCACTAGGGCCAGGATACGATGGGAATCTTCCCCTAGGGTGTCACGTTTGCCCAAAAGGTAGCCCTGACGTAACAGCTATTCTCAGGGATCCTGCAGATAGCGTGCGCATTCTGGTACACTACTCAGACCGGCGATTGTGTCGGCATGGGTTTATAGCGCTGTGGCAGCGTGGACAGGTACCTTATCAGCAGAGATTGAGACCCTAGTATGTATATATATATATATATATGTATATATAGAGATATATATATTAAAGATGCTGTCTTAAGAGATATGTATATATATATATATATATAAAACATGCCCAAAGAGACATGAGTCTACTGGGTCCTAGAGACAAAGCTGTGTC
Organism: Pseudophryne corroboree; assembly: GCF_028390025.1. Classification (NCBI taxonomy): domain Eukaryota; kingdom Metazoa; phylum Chordata; class Amphibia; order Anura; family Myobatrachidae; genus Pseudophryne; species Pseudophryne corroboree. Next base: position 824,454,055 of record NC_086447.1, read on the forward strand.
GATTTCTGATTGACGTGTCCTGTAGAATATGCAATGGACAGATGATGCCGACTTAAGAGGCATATGAAAGGCTGAGGATTGTGTGGAGAAGGGTTCTCGGACCTGGTCTCCACAGCTATAGCTGGTAATTCTGATATTTTGCCTTGGAAAGCACGACATTATCAAATGCAGCCTTTCGAACAAAGAAACAAGAAAGTCCGAGGTGCGTCCTTTCTTGCCAGAGGCGGGGGCAGAGGAAAGAAGCTGCACAACACAGCTAGTTCCCAGGAACAGAAGTCCTCCCCGGCCTCTACAAAATCCACCGCATGTCGCTGGGGCTCCACAGGCGGAGCTAGGCCCGTGGGGGCACGCCTTCGTAAGTTCAGCCACAAGTGGGTTCACTCCCTGATAGATCCCTGGGCAATAGATATTGTGTCTCAGGGATACAAGCTGGACTTTGAGGAGATGCCCCCTCACCGACGGCCCTGCCGGCTTCCCCCCACGAGAGGGAAACAGTGTTAACTGCAATTCACAAATTGTATCTTCAACAGGTGGTGGTCAAGGTTCCCCTCCTTCAACAAGGAGGGGGTTATTATTCGACCATGTTGTAGTCCCGAAACCAGACGGTTCGGTCAGACCCATATTGAATTTAAAATCCCTGAACATATACCTGAAAAGGTTCAAGTTCAAGACGGAATCGCTAAGAGCGGTCATTGCAAGCCTGAAAGGGGGAGATTTTATGGTGACTCTGGACATAAAGGATGCATACCTTCATGTCCCCATTTATCCACCTCATCAGGCGTACCTCAGAATTGCGGTACGGGATTGTCATTACCAATTTCAGACGTTGCCGTTTGGTCTCTCCACGGCCCCGAGAATATTCACCAAGGTAATGGCGGAAATGATGGTGCTCCTGCGGAAGCAAGGTGTCACTATTATCACGTACTTGGACGATCTCCTCATAAAAGCGAGGAGCGAGATCAAGAGAGCAGTTGCTGAACAGCGTATCACTTTCTCTGGAAGTGTAACGGAAACACGGCTGGAGTCTATATATTCCAAAGTCGCAGTTGGTTCCTACAGCTCATCTGCCTCTCCTAGGCATGATCCTAGACACAGACCAGAAAAGGGTTTATCTCCCGATAGAGAAAGCTCAGGAGCTCGTGACACTGGTCAGGAATCTATTAAAACCAAAACAGGTGTCAGTGCATCACTGCACTCGAGTCCTGGGAAGGATGGTGGCATCATACGAGGCCATTCCCTTCGGCAGGTTCCATGCGAGGACCTTCCAATGGGACTTACTGGACAAGTGGTCCGGATCACATCTTCAGATGCATCGGTTAATCACCCTATCCCCCAGGGCCAGGGTGTCTCTCCTGTGGTGGCTGCAGAGTGCTCACCTTCTCGAAGGTCGCAGATTCGGCATTCAGGACTGGGTCCTGGTGACCACGGATGCAAGCCTCCGAGGGTGGGGGGCAGTCACACAGGGAAGAAATTTCCAAGGGCTGTGGTCAAGTCAGGAGACTTGCCTATACATCAACATCCTGGAACTAAGGGCCATATACAACGCCCTACGTCAAGCAGAGTCCCTGCTTCGCGACCAACCGGTTCTGATTCAGTCAGACAACATCACCGCAGTGGCTCATGTAAACCGCCAAGGCGGCACAAGGAGCAGGGTGGCGATGGTAGAAGCCACCAAAATTCTTCGCTGGGCGGAGAATCACGTAAGCGCACTGTCAGCAGTGTTCATTCCGGGAATGGACAACTGGGAAGCAGACTTCCTCAGCAGGCACGACCTCCACCCGGGAGAGTGGGGACTTCATCAAGAAGTCTTCACGCAGATTGCAAGTCGGTGGGAACTGCCACAGGTGGACATGATGGCATCCCGCCTCAACAAAAAGCTGCAGAGATATTGCGCCAGGTCAAGAGACCCTCAGGCGATAACTGTGACGCACTGGTGACACCGTGGGTGTTCCCGTCGGTCTATGAATTTTCTCCTCTTCCTCTCATACCCAAGGTGCTGAGAATCATAAGGAAACGAGGAGTGAGAACAATACTCATTGTTCCGGATTGGCCAAGAAGGACTTGGTATCCAGATCTGCAAGAAATGCTCACAGAGGACCCGTGGCCTCTGCCTCTAGGACAGGACTTGTGCAACAGGGGCCCTGTCTGTTCCAAGACTTACCGCGGCTGCGTTTGACGGCATGGTGGTTGAACGCCGGATCCTAGCAGAAAAAGGCATTCCGGATGAGGTCATTCTACGCTGATAGAGGCTAGGAAGGATGTGACGGCTCAACATTATCACTGTATATGGCGAAAATATGTGGCTTGGTGTGAGGCCAGGAATGCCCCTACGGAGGAATTCCAGCTGGGCCTTTTCCTTCACTTCCTACAGTCGGGAGTGACTTTGGGCCTTAAATTGGGTTCCATTAAGGTTCAGATTTCGCCCTTATCCATTTTCTTTCAAAAAGAACTGGCTTCTCTGCCTGAAGTTCAGACGTTTGTAAAGGGAGTGCTGCATATTCAGCCCCCTTTTGTGCCTCCAGTGGCACCTTGGGATCTTAACGTGGTGTTGAGTTTCCTGAAATCACACTGGTTTGAACCACTCAAAACGATGGAAGTAAAATATCTCACGTGGAAGGTGGTCATGCTAATAGCCTTGGCTTCGGCTAGGCGTGTGTCAGAATTGGCGGCTTTGTCACATAAAAGCCCTTATCTGGTTTTCCATGCGGATAGAGCAGAATTGCGGACCGCCCACAATTTCTGCCGAAAGTGGTTTCATCCTTTCATATAAACCAACCTATTGTGGTGCCTGTGGCTACTACTGACTTGGAGGATTCCGAGTCACTGGATGTAGTCGGTGCTTTGAAGATTTATGTTGCCAGAACGCCTAAGGTCAGGAAAACAGAATCTTTGTTTATCCTGTATGCTTCCAACAAGCTTGGGGCGCCTGCTTCAAAGCAAACTATTGCTCGCTGGATCTGTAACACGATTCAGCAGGCTCATTCTGCGGCTGGGTTGCCGCTGCCTAAATCAGTTAAGGCCCATTCCACAAGGAAGGTGGGCTCTTCTTGGGCGGCTACCCGAGGGGTCTCGGCATTACAGCTGTGCCGAGCAGCTACTTGGTCAGGTTCAAACACCTTTGCAAAGTTCTACAAGTTTGATACCCTGGCTGAGGAGGACCTTGTGTTTGCTCATTCGGTGCTGCAGAGTCATCCGCACTCTCCCGCCCGTTTGGGAGCTTTGGTATAATCCCCATGGTCCTTACGGAGTCCCCAGCATCCACTAGGACATTAGAGAAAATCAGATTTTACTTACCGGTAAATCTATTTCTCGTAGTCCGTAGTGGATGCTGGGCGCCCGTCCCAAGTGCGGACTTCTTTTGCAATACTTGTATATAGTTATTGCTTAAATAAGGGTTATGTTATAGTTGCATCAGGGTTGATCTGATGCTCCGTTGTTGTTCATACTGTTAACTGGGTATGTTTATCACAAGTTATACGGTGTGATTGGTGTGACTGGTATGAGTCTTGCCCTGGATTCCAAAATCCTTTCCTTGTACTGTCAGCTCTTCCGGGCACAGTTTCTCTAACTGAGGTCTGGAGGAGGGACATAGAGGGAGGAGCCAGAACACACCAGAATCCAAATTCTTTCTTAAAGTGCCCTGTCTCCTGCAGAGCCCGTCTATTCCCCATGGTCCTTACGGAGTCCCCAGCATCCACTACAGACTACGAGAAATAGATTTACCGGTAAGTAAAATCTTATTATTCACTTGTTTACATGTGGAAGAGGCCTGGATTAATCTTTCCATTTAAATGTTTATCTGTTGCCTCCCACCCCTGAAGGTCAGGAGACCGAGTCACAGATACAGTTAGCTTCATGGTACCATTGAAGCCTTGCCCACTAAAAATACATGTGACATTTGGGCAAGAAAACTCATTTGTTTTTGCATTTATCCTATAGAGACACAAGCAAAAAACAAGCAAAGATATCCTACAGAGGTAACTGGAAATCAGCAGCACATCGCGCGAGCTTCTGATGGAACCTTGCAGCTAATAGAATTATGGTGGTCATTCCGAGTTGTTCGCTCGCAAGCTGCTTTTAGCAGCTTTGCACACGCTAAGCCGCCGCCTACTGGGAGTGAATCTTAGCTTATCAAATTTGCGAGCGAAAGATTAGCAGAATTGCGAATAGACACTTCTTAGCAGTTTCTGAGTAGCTCCAGACTTACTCGGCATCTGCGATCAGTTCAGTGCTTGTCGTTCCTGGTTTGACGTCACAAACACACCCAGCGTTCGCCCAGACACTCCCCCGTTTCTCCAGCCACTCCCGCGTTTTTCCCAGAAACAGTAGCGTTTTTTCACACACACCCATAAAACGGCCAGTTTCCGCCCACAAACACCCACTTCCTGTCAATCACATTACGATCACCAGAACGAAGAAAAAACCTTGTAATGCCGTGAGTAAAATACCTAACTGCATAGCAAATTTACTTGGCGCAGTCGCAGTGCGAACATTGCGCATGCGCAGTTAGCGGAAAATCGCTGCGATGCGAATAAAAATACCGAGCGAACAACTCGGAATGACCCCCTATGGGTCTATTTACTAAGCCTTGGACGGAGATAAAGTGGATGAAGATAAAGTGCCAGCCAATCAGCTCCTAACTGTCATGTCACAGGCTGGGTTTATAAAATGCCAGGAGCTGATTGGCTGGCACTTTATCTCCATCCACTTTACCTACATCCAAGGCTTAGTAAACAGACCCCTTAGTCCCTGCAGTGTGTTAAACTAGCAAATACCAAGCACAACAAATGCTGTTCTGTAATCAATGAAATTACTGGTATTGGCAGAACCTTCATAGGTGTCAGGTTATGTGTTATGGATGTGAGTCCACATAGAGGCACTTAACCAGGAAGAAGATTTATTAACCAGCTTGAACTGTTTGCAGGGTAACACAGGGTTAATGCAGTAGATGTGCACAGCTGGCAATTATAGATGCAGCCAGGAGCGTATAGGGTATATGAAGGGTTAATACAGGTACATAATGGTGACAGTGGTACTTAATGTGTATATTACCCAGCACTGGTTGTGTAGTGCCAGTAATATAGGTAAAACGTGTGACGGCAGTACCTTCATCGAATATCAGCAACATATTTTAGGCAATTAGGTTACCATCAACTAGCTCATGTATAAAATGGTGTCTTATTGCAATCTAATAATAGTCATCACCATCATCATCATCATCATCATCATCATCATCATAATAATGTTATTTATATCCCTTTTCTCCTAATAAGTGCTTTACATTTGCCTTTACAGTACAAAATACAAAATAAAGCTTAATAAGGGACATTAATGAACAGGTAAGTCTTGAGTGTATTTTTGAAGGATTCTGGAGTCGCGGCTTCTCAAACTGTGTGGGGAAGAGAGTTTCGTAGAGTCGGAGTCACAAAGCTGAAAACTCTACCCCCAGATGACCCCCTGCATGTATGTAATTTTCATGATGTTTGGTGATGGAGGAGTCAGTGGCACCGCTGTTGCCACATGTCATATTGACTATGTCACTTGGGGTAAGAAGACTTCACACAAAGTTTCTTTAATCCATATGGCCTCTTTGGCTGTTTTAGTAAATGCCATGTATTCCACCTTCAGTGGGGCATAAGGCGCCAGTGGGCTGTTTTCTACTTGCCCTGATAATGGCTGCGCCTGCCACAGCAAACAAATATCCAGAATAGGAATGCCTTTCATCCTCATCAGATCCCCATTCGGCATGGCAGAATGCTTTCAAGACTGAACTCTCAGTCTTGCAAACTTTTACTTTGAGGAGCTTCAGTAGCGGATCTTGCCACGGGCAAGCAGGACTTTTGCCCGGGGCGCCGCCTTCCGGAGGGCGCAGGGCACCATCCGGAGGGCGCCGCACCAGGGCAAGATCCGCTGCTGCTGTGTGCCCCCCACTGCCTGCCTGCTGCCGCTGGCTGCTGCCCCCCCCCCCCCCCGCTGCGAAGGGAAACTAGACGCGTACGCGTCTAGTTTCCCTTCGTGGAGAGGTCTTTTACTGTGCGGTGCGCGATGACGTCATCGCGCACCTCACAGCAAAGGTCCTCTCCACGAAGGGAACTAGACGCTACGCGTCTAGTTTCCCTTTGTGGAGAGGACCTTTGCTGTGCGGTGCGCAATGACGTCATCGCGCACTGCACATCATTTCAGTCTGTACAGGGGGCGTAAATGACCACGCCCCCTGTATGAAGCCACGCCCCCTATTGCCGCCCGGGGCGCTCAGAGCGCCAGAACCGGCCCTGAGGAGCTTGTACCCTTTAAGTATCTGAGGACATGCTTAATGGCATTCCAATGCTCCCTTCCAGGGTCGATTGCCAACTGGCTTACATGGCTCACAATATGTTTGATGTCCAGACGTATGCTTATGCATAAGTGCATAAAGTTCCAACAGCACTTTCATAAAGAACTTCTTTCATTTCCTCTATCTCTGAAAGGGCAGCTAAACTACTTTTGTAGAAATGAAGTTTCAGGGCCATTCACTATAAAGGTGACACAGAGATATCACAAATACTGTATCTCTGGTTTACCTTTCACTACCAATCTGGCCCGTTGTCCCCAATAGTATGAAGACCTAAATTCATCAAGCTCCGAAAATACAATATGTAATACATACACTGTGACATTGTAGACATTTGTTCCCACAAGTACCAGGGGGGTTGCACATGCACAGTAGCATTGCAGAGTCTACTCAGTACTGCTAATTTTCCCCGCTACTGAAGCCATGTTGCAAGGAGTTACAGAGACATCTGATCTTCAGATCAGCTGTTTCCTCACCAGCATAGCAGTTAGTTAGATACTTAATTATCAAGAGCCACCCGACCCCCGATAATTACCATGATGAATAGGCCCCTAAGTGTTCTCTTGTAGAAATAGAATATACGGGCGCATGGGCCATCATTATCTTCTCTTCCATCTAGGCAGATCACCAGCCAGGAGACTCCCTTATGTGTCATCACCAGCAGGTCCAGATCAGATTGACAAGTGTTCAACATTTTAGGTGCAGAAATTAGTTTGTTCCATCATACTGCTGGACTTGGACTGGATGTAGTTTTTTGGTGAAAGACATAACATACTGAAACATGTATTGTAGTGGAAAATACTCCTTTATGGACAACAAGATATGAGTTAAGTATTGGAGAAATGAATCGGAGGATATAAGGGGAAGGGAGAACCCTCTAGGAATTTTTTAGGGGGGTACCCAATTACCCCCACGCTAATTGTCTTGCATGGGGCTATTTTATTAGCCCCGATAAGCCAGGCGCAAGCTGCAGTTTATCAGGGATTTTGTTTCACCTGCCTCATTCAGGCGAAACCAAATCCCCATTTTCATCCAAAAACTGGACTTTTTTTTTTTACAGGTGACCAAATTGGATAGCCTGTAAAAAATACAGGTGAAACATTGTGAAAAATTGAAAAAAACTGACACCTGATGTTTCTTCTCAAGTATAATTGGCTCTTAGCCAGATTAAAGGGGGGATGCAGGGCATACATTATCCCAGGCCCCCCATTGTCAGGGGGCCCCCCGGCCAGAGCACATGGCGGACATGACTAGCTTTACCTCTTATGCAGTAGCAGAACAGGCAGCCATAATGCCAGCAGGACAGGAAGAAGTACAGACAGAGACACAGGAGTATCAGATTTCATGAGCTATCAACAGAGCTTTCTGACCAAAGGAGAGATAGGGGGAGAGAGCTGTAAGTGACACCTGGGTGCCTGGGTCCCATGTAACCTGTTATCTAATGAGGATCTAGAGAAACACACACGCAGTCCTCCAGAGTCCTGTCCCAGTGTGTAATTAGTACAGAGGCTGTGGCTATTCTTGCATGTGACAAGATAAATTATAGATTTTATTTTTCTAAGTGTATATTAAGGTTAAGCTGTCTTTTTCCAGTACAAGAAATTTGATAAAATAGGCGTTCTAAACTGTACCCAGGCATTAGTAAACAACAGATGGAGCCACGCTAATGGTGGCTCTGTCTGTGCCTATCGCAGGGAAGCATCTTTGTCCGGGGCGCGTGCGTCCGTGATGGAGACGTGCCCCATTCACTAGAATGGGAGAGCATCTCCGTCCGGGGCGCGTGTGCATTCATGACGGAGATGCGCCCCATTCACTAGAATGGGAGAGCGTCTCCTCCCGGGGCGCGCACGTCCATGACGGAGACGGACCTCATTCACTAGAATGGGAGAGCATCTCTGTGCACTCCCGGTGTGGGCTAGGCAGATGGATCACCTAGTCACGCTGGGAATGCACGTATGCAATGTAGCCGCACTAGATGAGTGCGGCTCCATCTGTATTAGTTGAAATATAATATACACCATTGGTTTAAATTGAATATACACAATCCAATCCAAGAGGGACAAAATGATCTCTACCTGGACTTCCTTCTTAAGTTATGATTGCAATCACCTGTGTTGAAACACCTTTCTTAGCAATTAAATAGTTCAACACAGGTGACGCCAATCATCTATTAAAAGGGAAGTCCATGTAGAGAGCATTCTGTCCCTACTGGAATGGATCATGTTGGGAGGTATGCACTATCTTCCACTGGGGCCCCCCCTGTCTTATGTGCCTCGGGCACCCCCAAGGCTTAATCTGGCCCTGAATTGGATACCCCTTTAATATCAATGCTGCCATAACAATACAGAAATATGGCTGTAGATCTTCAAGGACAGTTTAATCCCTGAATGGTAAGATCCTAATAGAATTTTACATCTAATGCAGTGGCTAGAAACCAAAAGGGTTAGATAATTACATAAGTGGCAAAACATAATTACATAGTTGGCAAGGTCGGAAAATGACAAATGTCCATCGTGTTCAACTCATTCTTATAGCGATTAAGTGCTTCTTTTAACCAGAGGAAGAGGGCAAAGTAAAACATAACCCCAGCAATAATAGACATCTACTGTATCTCCAGCCAAAGTGAATGTCCTGCTGTCCCCTATACAGTATATTGCAGGAATAGTACCATCTCCTTCCAGATCAGTGTATTACTGTTTCATTCAAAAAGTTTTTTTTCTCATCTCAGTCTCAGATACTGTATTCAATGATTTATCCATAAATGTCTTCACAATTTCAGTTCCATGTGTTATTCTGTGATCTATAAAAAGGGTTATTATTTCTTGTCCTCATTGGAATATTCCGAGGTGCTACAGTTGATAATTAAGAGTAGTGGGCCCAGTGAACGATATGAACGATCTCGTTCATTAATGAATGAGATACCGTTCATATCTTTCAGTGTGTAGGCACCAGCGATGAACGATACGCGGCCCCGCGCTCATTAATCGCAGTGGTGCCGGCTCGTTTAAACATGCAGGCCAATATGGACAATCTCGTCCATATTAGCATGCAGTGCTATGGAGCTGGGTGATGGGGGGAGTAAAGAAACTTCACTCCCCCTGTCACCTCCCCCCCACTGCCGGGTCCCCCGTCTGCCATATCGGCTGTCGGGCAGCTCGGCGGCGGGTCACTAGGTGTGTAGGGCCCTTAAGAAAAATATTTAAAATAGAGTGATGAGAAAAGAAAGATACATGTATCAAAATATGGTCAGGTAATTTAAAATTTGTATTTATCTCAATGTCAATTACAATTTATTTTCTATAGTTGGAAAATATATTCATATTAAGGAAAGCTTGGTATTTGTGTATACTTTGGATGCACACTGATTAGGTCACCACTACAGTATGTAGCCTATTTTTCCAATGCAATGTAAACAAGTCCAATGTATCTAGTGTTTTATAGTGCAACTATCCATGCCTGTTATTACAAAAAAGTTGCCCACTTAATAACCCTTTCAAATTCCAGTACAGGTTGAGTATCCCATATCCAAATATTCCGAAATACGGAATATTCCGAAATACGGAACTTTTTGAGTGAGACTGAGATAGTGAAAATTTTGTTTTCTGATGGCTCAGTGAACACAAACTTTTTTTAATGCACAAAGTCATTAAAAATATTGGCTAAAATTACCTTCAGGCTGTGTGTATAAGGTGTATATGAAACATAAATGCATTCTGTGCTTAGATTTAGGTCCCATCACCATGATATCTCATTATGGTATGCAATTATTCCAAAATACGGAAAAATCCCATATCCAAAATACCTCTGGTCCCAAGCATTTTGGATAAGGGAGACTCAACCTGTATTGTCAATTTTTCTTGATGATAGGTGTCCAAAAATGTACCCAATACTATTATATGATCTAACTTATAGGGCCGGATGTAATGCCACCTAAGTTCGGCATATTTTTTCATAATCTGCATTTTTAATGTGGATGTGATATAATGGGGCAGATGTATTAACCCTGGAGAAGGGATAAAGAAGGGATAAAGCAGTGATAAGTGCAAGGTGATAACGCACCAGCCAGTCAGCTCCTAAAGGTGGGTACACACTGGAAGATATATCTGCCGATCAATTGATCGGCAGATATATCTATGGACGGATCAGGCAGTGTGTTGAGCATACACACTGCCCGATCCGTTGGGGACTGACGTCATGAACTGGGCGTTCAGCTGTCAATCACCGCCGGCCGCCGCAGCATGTGTACGGGCGGTTGGCCGACCGCCTGTACACACACAGCAACGCGCCAATATATGGGTAGATATATTGTCCGTCGGCTGTGCTGCGGGGCCGACGCGATATGTCAGTGAACGATGGAGTTCACAGACGTATCGGCCGTACACACTGGCCGACGGACCCGCGATATATTGTCCGTTCAAGAGACCGGCCGATATATCGGCCAGTGTGTACGGGCCTTAACTGTCATTTTTCAAATCCGTAATGATTGGCTGGTGCGTTATCACCTTGTGCTTATCACTGGTTTATCACTTCTTTATCTCAGGACCCAGTACTGATCGGTGTATTAGGGGCAGATGTATTAACCTGGAGAAGGGATAAAAAAGTGATAAACCAGTGATAAGCGCAAAGTGATAACACACCAGCCAATCATTACAGATTTGAAAAATGACAGTTGGGAGCTGACTGGCTGGTGCGTTATCACCTTGCACTTATCACTGCTTTATCACTTCTCCAGGCTTAATACATCTGCCCCTTATTAGCCCACTAATGACTGTATACTAGTCTGATTGTTTGCATTTGTGACTTAGGGGCGAATGTATTAACCTGGAGAAAGCATAAGGAAGTGATAAAAATCAGTGATATGTGCAAGGTGATAAACGCACCAGCCAATCAGCTCCAATATGCAAATTGACAGTTAGGAGCTGACTGGCTGGTGTGTCCTTAAACCAGGGCCGGCGCTACCATTAGGCAGCTTTAGGCAGCTGCCTATGGGCGGCAGCCACTAGAGGGCGGTACACAACTGCTGAGTAAGTTTTACTTAAAAAATTATTTTGTGCTAACCTAGCGGAGGCCGCGGCGCAAGTCTGGACAGCCGCAGCCACCATTATCAATCATCTTCTGCCCCCGACAGGGCCGCCTAGGTGAAGCGTTTGCTGCGGCCGCCGCGGCCCCGCCCCCCCTCCCCCCCCCCCCTCCCTCCTTGCTGATCGATCACGGAAACAACCGCCCGGGCCAGCAGCCAGCAGGAGCAGCTACGGCTCCCGTGCACCTCTGCAGCTACACTGGCAATAACTCAGCCAGGCAGCCTGCAGTGAGGGGGCGCATCTCATTCTCACCAGAGGATAGCTGATGGGCCTCCGGAATGCTAGCACAATACGAGGGAGGGAGCCTGCACACGTGTGATAGGAGACTGCTGAAGAGAAAATTACATTGGAAGGTATGCGGTGCGTGCACCAAGAGATCTACAGCCGTAAATACCAGCTACTTTAACCCTTAAAAGCAGACCTGTACTGTGGGGGAGTCTCTTTTGGGACACAATTATCCTGGAAGCAACCTGACCTAAAATAGCATTTTTTTTACTTTCTATCTTATAGACTGGCAGACATATTATATATATATATATATATATATATATATATATATATATATATATATATCCATTTTGCAATAAGGCAGCACTCTGGAGACTTGAAATTATGTGAAATGATGGTGTATTTAATTTATACACCATTATATTAGTGGCGTAACTATTGCCCCTGCAGCCACTGCGGAGGCGCACGGCTGATGAGGCGCCGCAACTTATTCAGAGCAGATTGACATGCGGACGACTCGTCCGCATGTCAATCTGCTAAATGTGTCTTCCAAAATGGCCGCCGCCATGGAAGAGACATGCTAGAGGTCATACTTGACCTCTAGCGTCTAGGAAGTGCCGGGACCCACGATAGAGCTGGCCACGGCCGGCAGTGCCCTGCCGCCCTGCTACCGTGGAGCGGCGGGGGCAGCAGCAGCAATGGGGGGATCGGGCAGCGGTGCCCGCGGCACACCGAGCGGTTTGGGCAGCTTTAATCCCCATGAAACCCAGTGCATGAAATCCCTAGCAACAAGCATTACCCCCTGGCAACGAGCATGACACCCTGAGCAGGAAACCCCTGGCAACAAGCTTGACACCCTGAGCATGAAACCCCTGGCAACGAGCGTGACACCCTGAGCATGAAACCCCTGGCAACGAGCGTGACACCCTGAGCATGAAACCCCTGGCAACGAGCATGACACCCTGAGCATGAAACTTCTGGCAACGAGCATGACACCCAGCGCATGAAACCCCTGGCAACAAGCATGACACCCTGAGCATGAAACCCCTGGCACCGTGCATGGAACCAAGATCATGAAACCCTTGGCAACGCGCAGGTAATTTAAAAGTAATTAGAAGCCTTACTGTAGGGCTTAATGTGTAGTGGGCATTGCGGTGTGTGGCATAATATATAACGGGCATTGCAGTGTGTGGAATAATGTATCACGGACATTGTGGTATGTGGTATAATGAATAACGGGCATTGCGGTGTGTGTCATAATGTGTCACAGACATGACGGTGTGTGGTATACTGTATCATGAGCATTGTATGTGGTATAATATCTCAGGGGCATTGTAGTGTGTAGCATAATGTATAATGTGGTGTGTAGCATAATGTGTAGCATAATGTATAACGGGCATTGTGATGCATGGCGTAATATGTCACAGGCATTACAGAGTGTGTCGTAATGTGTCACAGGCATTATATGGTGTGTGGTATAATGTCTCAGGGACACTGCAGTGTGTGGCATAATTTATAACGGGCATTGCGGTGTGGAATAATGTGTCACAGGCATTACGGTGTGTGGCATAATGTTTAAGGGCCATTGCAGTGTGTGGCATAATGTGTAATGGGAATAATGACAAATAATGTGAAGGGCATAAATCAGGATTATTTTTTTTCCTATGGTCGCCAATGTCTCGGCGTGCAGGTTGCAAAACTGGGGTATAAGGTAGTCTTTTCCTACAACACCACGCCACTTTCAGCGAAGCTACACCCATTTTAGTGAAGCAACACCTCTTTTTTGACACGCGCGCCCTTGGCGCACGCACATTCTTCACTTTGCCAGTGCCAAATATGGGGGGGGGGGGGGGGGGGCAGAGAATTTTTTGGCTTGGGGGAAAAATTTCTAGTTATCCCTACAGCCCGTTTCGGTTATTGCACCTTTGCAAATTAAAGAATGCTCTTTATATATATATATATATATATATATATATATATATATCTGCATTTCTGTACTGGTGCACATTTTGGTTTTACACGCCAGCTGATTTCAGCTGGTGCGCTAGCACACAGCCTCTCAGCCATGTGAGAGACAGTGATTCCTTCATTCTGAATCTGGAGCCATCCGCGGGCCAATCGGAGCTCACGTACCGGCAGCCAGTTTTGATGTGGCATAATGTGTAAGGGCATTACTATTGTGTGGCATAATGTTATAACATTATATGTCGTACAGTAATGCCCTTATAAGGAGCAGTCCTACTGTGTGTCAAGACATGAATAGGCTCTACCAGAATGTGAATGGGCTCTGTGTGGCAGAACTTGAATGGGCTCTACCTTGCGGTTTAGCGTAAATGGTCTCTACTGTGGTATAACGTGAATAAGGGGCACTACTGTGTGACATAACCTAAATAAGGGGGGGGGAGAGTAGGTTTAAGATTTGCCTAGGGTGCCGAGAAACCTTGCACCGGCCCTGCCTTAAACCAATTAAAAAACCATAAGCATACTCTTACACTAGTCTTAGACCAACAACGGCACCCCAATGGAGAGAATCACAACAGGGGTTCGGCAAGTATACTTACCCTCCCCCCCAGGGGCATTTTAAGAGAGGAAGGGGCACGAGTGCAGACTCCGGGGGGCCCCAGATCCTCTCCATGGCGCCATAGGCTCTGCCAGAGTCTACTGTGCATGTGCAGGTCTACAGAAAACATTGCGCGTGCCCTGGCCCGGAGACAAATTTTGTACTGTGCATACGTGGTGGCCATTTTGGGTGTGATTATTGCTCCAGGGCCCTTCACGGGACTCCGGAAAGGTGAGTATTAAAACAGCATGGGTGCAGTGTGTGCAATATGGGGCCCCCCTGGACTCAGGGGCCAGTGTGCACTGCACACATTGCACCAATGATAGAGACGCCAATGCTCCCCCTACCCTCCTAACCCCCACCACCCACCCTGCAGCCTAACCCTAATCCTCCAGAGTGGTGCCTAAATCTAACCCCCCCCCCCCCCCACACAGCCTAAGCTGAACCCTCCCCGGTGGTGCCTAACCCTAACCCCCCTCCCTCCCCATGGCCTAACCACAACCCTCCCTTCCCTGCAGCCTAACCCTAACCTCTGGTCAGTGGCGTAACTAGAAATTTTTCTCCCCCAAGCCAAAAAATCCTTCGGCGCCCCTCCCCCCCCCCCATACACCCCGTAATTGGCACTAGCAAAGGTAGAAAAATGCTGGCAAAAAGGGGTGTGGCTTTGTCGAAATGGGCGTGGCTTTGCGTGGAGGGCGTGGCATTGCAGGAAAAGACCACCTTATACCCCAGTTTTGCAACCTGCACGCCCAGACGTTGGCCACCACAGGAAAGAAAAATAATCCTGATTCATGCCCCTTACATTATTTGTCATTTTTCCTCCTTATAGTAATGCCCAGTATACATTATTCCACATACTGCAATGGCCCTTAGACATTATTCCACACACAATCAGTGATCGCGCTGAGCCAAAAAAAAAGTGGGTCCCAGGGACCCTTCACTTTTAAAAATTGGGGTCCTACCGGTCTTTTTCTGGGTCCCATCGGAATGAAGGTTCTTATTAATTTTAATCTTGTTTGGACACTACAAAAGTGTTGCAAGATGGGGGGGATGGGGTGACAATGCTGCTGGGCTCTGTAGCATGCAGGACACCCTGCACCAGAGCTGTAACTAGACATTTTGGTGCCCTTAGGCAGAAAGTGAATTGGTGTTAGACCACTTAGACCATAAAGAACAGGTAGTGCGCGCCGCAGGCGCGCCGCAAAATTTTAGGGGCGTGGCTTCATAGGGAAGGGGCGTGACCACATAATAGTGTCAATTCACATTACACCACACAGTAGTGGCGCTTATACACATTGCACCAGGTAGAACCTCCTATGCACACTGATCCAGGTAGATCACGTCATACACTTTGCTCCAGGTACAGCACGTCATACACTTTGCTCCAGGTACAGCATGTCATACACTTTGCACCAGGTACAGCACGTCATACACTTTGCACCAGGTAGAGCACGTTATCATACACATTGCATCAGGTAGAGTATGTTATCATACACATTGCCGCTAGGTAGAGCAAGTTATCATACACATTGCCGCTAGGTAGAGCAAGAATTCATACACATTGCCGCTAGGTAGAGCAAGTTATCATACACATTGCCGCTAGGTAGAGCAAGTTATCATACACATTGCCGCTAGGTAGAGCAAGTTATCATACACATTGCCGCTAGGTAGAGCAAGAATTCATACACATTGCCGCTAGGTAGAGCAAGTTATCATACACATTGCGTCAGGTAGAACACGTTATTATACACAATGCGCCTTGTAGAGCACGTTATTATACACAATGCGCCTGGTAGAACACGTTATTATACACAATGCGCCTGGTAGAACACGTTATTATACACAATGCGCCTGGTAGAGCACGTTATAATACACATTGCACTAGGTAGAACACGTTATTATACACAATGCGCCTGGTAGAGCACGTTATTATACACATTGCACTAGGTAGAGCACGTTATCATACACATTGCGCCTGGTAGAGCACGTTATTATACACATTGCACCAGGTAGAGCACGTTATCATACACATTGCGCCAGGTAGAGCACGTTATTATACACAATGCGCCTGGTAGAGCACGTTATCATACACATTGCGCCAGGTAGAACACGTTATCATACACATTGCGCCAGGTAGAACACGTTATCATACACATTGCGCCTGGTAGAGCACGTTATTATACACATTGCACCAGGTAGAGCACGTTATCATACACATTGCGCCAGGTAGAACACGTTATCATACACATTGCGCCAGGTAGAGCACGTTATCATACACATTGCGCCAGGTAGAGCACGTTATCATACACATTGCGCCAGGTAGAACACGTTATTATACACATTGCGCCAGGTAGAACACGTTATTATACACAATGCGCCTGGTAGAGCACGTTATTATACACAATGCGCCTGGTAGAGCACTGAGGCACATTGCAGTAACCACTCACTTATCACCTCCAGTTGCACGAAGGGGCCGTTTGACACAAGTGGCTCCGCCCCCAGCAGCAACTCACTGACACTCACCATTTTTTCTGACAGCACAGTGCAGTGAGTGCACTGGCACAAGTAGCCAGCCTGCGCCTGTAGTAGCCGCAGCCTGGAGGAGCTCTATGTGAAATCGCAAGCAGAGGCTGTTCTCTGGCAAGAAGGAGCTCGTCCAATCGCTTCCCCTGATGGGCTGGCCACTGCTAAATATACCGATAATCAGTTCCAACTGTGTCAAAGTAGTGGAGCCCCAGGTGCAATGGGAAAGTCAGTGTCACTGCACAGTTGTACTGATTACTGGTATATTTAGCAGTGGCCAGCCCGTCAGGGGAAGCGATCGGAGGAGCTCCTTCTTGCCAGCCTCTGCTTGCGATTTCACAGATAGCTCCTTCATGCTGCGGCGCCGGCTGGCTACTTGTGCCAGTGCACTCACTGCACTGTGCTGTCAGAAAAATGGTGTCAGTGAGGCCCTGACACTCTGAGCGGCCTCACATTGCACACACGGAGCTTGCAGCCCCCGGACATCCCGCATCTGCACCAGCTACTCCAGGTGAAGCGGGGCGATGCAGCACTGTCTACTGCTTACCTACAGCGGGAGCTGTGCAGCCCGGCCGGCTCCTGCTGGAAGGTAGTTGTCGGGTCTCGGTGGGGCGTTGAGCGGGTCCCGGGTAGGGGGGTGGCGGCGGGCAGATCCGGAGCTGTACTCCCAGTCGCAGAGGAGGGTGCTGGCGGCAGAGCGGCAGTGGAGCCGGATGAGCGGGGCCAGTCTGTCAGCCCTGCAGCACAGATTCATGTGCTGGCGGGGAGCAGGATTCAAAGCGGAAGATGCTGCAGGCTGTGATTGGATGGAGACTACAGGAGGAAACAGCCAGTCACCTCCTGCATTCCGCTGACAGGCTTAACACATGCAAACACATATTCAGATGAGCGCGTCCTGTGGGACCCGCTCATCTTCTAAATGTGAGTCCCGGGCGGCTGTTTCTGTGTAAAATACGCGCCATAGCGCGTTTTTGCGATCACTGACAATAATGCACATGACACAATATGCACACACTGTAATGCCCCCGACACATTATGCCACACACCGTAATGCCCCCGACACATTATGCCACACACCGTAATGCCTGTGACACATTATGACAGGAATCGCAATGCCCGTTATACATTATGCTACACACTGCAATGCCCCTGATACATTATAGCACATACAATGTCTGTGACACAGTATGACACACACCACAATGATCCTGAGACATTATACCACATACCACAATGCCCGTGACATAGTATACAACACACCGTAATGCCTGATACATTATGACACACACTGCAATGTCCGTGATACATTATGCCACACACCGTAATGCCCATTACACATTAAGTTCTACAGTAAGGCTTCCAATTACTTTTAAATTACCTGCTCGTTGCCAGGGGTTTCATGCTCTTGGTTCCATGCACGGTGCCAGGATGTCATGCTCGTTGCCAGGGGTTTCATGCACTGGGTGTCATGCTCGTTGCTAGGGGGTAGTGCTTGTTGCTAGGGCCGTGCTCCCAGTGCCACATATGCTCCCAGTGCCAGATATTCCCTCACAGTGCCAGGTATATGCACCCAGTGCCAGATATTCCCCCACAGTGCCAGGTATATGCACCCAGTGCCAGATATTCCCCCACAGTGCCTGCTTCCCCCCCCCAGTGCCAGGTATATGCCCCCCCAGTCCCGGGTATATGCCCCCAGTGCCGGGTATATGCCCCCCCAGTGCCAGGTATATTCCCACAGTGCCAGGTATATGCCCCCCCCCAGTGCCAGGTATATGCCCCCAGTGCCAGGTATATGCCCCCCCAGTGCCAGATATTCTCCCACAGTGCCAGATATTCCCCCCCAGTGCCAGGTATATGCCCCCAGTGCCATGTATATGCCCCCAGTGCCAGGTACATGCCCCCCCAGTGCCAGTTATATGCCCCCAGTGCCAGGTATATGCCCCCAGTGCAAGATACCCCCCCAGTGCCTGCTTCCCCCCCAGTGCCAGGTATATGCCCCCAGTGCCGGGTATATGCTCCCCCAGTGCCAGGTATATGCCCCCAGTGCCGGGTATATGCCCCCCCCAGTGCCAGGTATATGCCCCCAGTGCCAGGTACATGCCCCCAGTGCCAGATATTCCCCCCCAGTGCCTGCTTCCCCCCCAGTGCCAGGTATATGCCTCCAGTGCCGGGTATATGCCCCCCCAGTGCCAGGTATATGCCCCCCCAGTGCCGGGTATATGCCCCCAGTGCCAGGTACATGCCCCCAGTGCCGGGTATATGCCCCCCCAGTGCCAGGTATATGTCCCCAGTGCCAGGTACATGCCCTCAGTGCCGGGTATATGCCCCCCCAGTGCCAGGTATATGTCCCCAGTGCCAGATCTGCCCCCCCAGTGCCAGGTATATGTCCCCAGTGCCGGGTATATGCCCCAGTGCCTGCTCCCCCGGCCCCCCCCCCTATGTGTTGGAGGGACACGAGCGCATCGCGCGTTGATCGCAGCAGGAAAATTTTTAGCAGTTGGGCAAAACCATGTGCACTGCAGGTGTGGCAGATATAACATGTGCAGAGTGAGTTAGATTTGGGTGTGGTGAGTTCAATCTGCAATCTAATTTGCAGTGTAAAAATAAAGCAGCCAGTATTTACCCTGCACAGAAATAAAATAACCCACCCAAATCTAACTCTCTCTGCAAATGTTATATCTGCCCCCCCTGCAGTGCACATGGTTTTGCCCAACTGCTAAAAAATTTCCTGCTGCTATCAACTTGGAATTACCCCCGTTATTTTTACTAAAATAATGTGAAAAAGGTCATGAGAGTGTAATAGCTAGCGGCTCATCCACAGGCACAGTCTCAGTATATTTTTTGTAAAAAATATTCTGAGAAGTGTGGGAGAGAGATTCGCAAGGAAAGAGCTTTTTCACAAGCTCTGTCCCTGCATGCGATATTTGATACATTCTTGCAATATATTCAAATAGTGCAATGTGCATTTGGTTGAATTTATCCCATCCCATCCGCGATGCTGGATAAATATGCCCCTAAAAGAGAAAATTGACATAGATAAATATTTAATTTGTTGATTGTGGTTAAATATAATGACAGTTTGCAATATACTGTACAACGTTCCCGACTTGTAACAACCGCTTTTATGTAGCCATCCTCCCCTTCCACCAGGGATACATGTATATGGCACAATGGTGCATTGAAATGAATTCCATATTCTGTCCCACTTTTTATAAACACAGCGAACGGTATCCTGTGTTTTGAGCTAGATAAAGAGGCAGCGATTAACTCAGTTTACAAAAGAAAAAAGAAAACATATTGTGTGGTTTTGCTATGGTGATCCTCGTTTTTATGTTTTATATGTTAATTGCTGTTTTTATAGTATTAGTGTTTGCTTTGATGACAGTGGTTTTCTTAAAACAAAAGAAAGCTGAGCTCATGTTGCTAAATTACAACTAACAGCATATTACCACAGAGGAGCATCAGAACAAACTAATTAAAAGTATAGTTCCATCTGTTTTAAATTACAATATTGAGCTATGTTTACTGTTTTAAAGGTTGGAGATGGGGTTCTTGGAAGTGTGTCTTGAATAAAGAACTGTCAGACCAAATAAAAAAGAACCAAGAGGGCTCTATGAAATATATACAGTAGGTGTATAAATACTAGTGATGAGCGGGTTCGGTTCGTCGGAATCCGAACCCCCCCCGAAATTCACCTTTTTTTACACGGTTCCGAGCAGACTCGGATCCTCCCGCCTTGCTCGGTTAACCCGAGCGCGCCCGAACGTCATCATCCCGCGGTCGGATTCTTGCGAGATTCGTATTCTATATAAGGAGCCGCGCGTTGCCGCCATTTTTCACTCGTGCTTTGGAGATGATCGTGAGAGGACGTGGCTGGCGTCCTCTCAGTTTCTATGTTCAGTGTGCTGCAAATATCTGTGCTCAGTGTGCTGCAAATATCTGTGCTCAGTGTGCTGCAAATATCTGTGCTCAGTGTGCTGCAAGTGCAAATATCTACGTTCTCTGCTTGAAAAACGCTCCATATCTGTGCTCAGTGTGCTGCAAATATCTGTGCTCAGTGTGCTAATTGCTTTATTGTGGGGACTGGGGACCAGCAGTATTATATAGTAGGAGGACAGTGCAGAGTTTTGCTGACGAGTGACCACCAGTATTATACGTTCTCTGCCTGAAAAACACTCCATATCTGTGCTGCATTGTAGTATATAGTAGGAGGACAGTGCAGAATTTTGCTGACCACCAGTATAACTATATATATAGCAGTACGGTACAGTAGTCCACTGCTCTACCTCTGTGTCGTCAAGTATACTATCCCATCCATACCTTTGGTGCATTTCAGTTTTGCACAGTTTGCTGACCACCAGTATATAATATATAGCAGTACGGTACAGTAGGCCACTGCTCTACCTACCTCTGTGTCGTCAAGTATACTATCCATCCATACCTGTGGTGCATTTCAGTTTTGCACAGTTTGCTGACCACCAGTATATATAATATATAGCAGTACGGTACAGTAGGCCACTGCTCTACCTACCTCTGTGTCGTCAAGTATACTATCCATCCAAACCTGTGGTGCATTTCAGTTTTGCACAGTTTGCTGACCACCAGTATATAATATATAGCAGTACAGTACAGTAGGCCACTGCTCTACCTACCTCTGTGTCGTCAAGTATACTATCCATCCATACCTGTGGTGCATTTCAGTTTTGCACAGTTTGCTGACCACCAGTATATAATATATAGCAGTACGGTAAAGTAGGCCACTGCTCTACCTACCTCTGTGTCGTCAAGTATACTATCCATCCATACCTGTGGTGCATTTCAGTTTTGCACAGTTTGCTGACCACCAGTATATACTATATAGCAGTACGGTACAGTAGGCCACTGCTCTACCTACCTCTGTGTCGTCAAGTATACTATCCATCCATACCTGTGGTGCATTTCAGTTTTGCACAGTTTGCTGACCACCAGTATATAATATATAGCAGTACGGTATATGAGGCCACTGCTCTACCTACCTCTGTGTCGTCAAGTATACTATCCATCCATACCTGTGGTGCATTTCAGTTTTGCACAGTTTGCTGACCACCAGTATATAATATATAGCAGTACGGTACAGTAGGCCACTGCTCTACCTACCTCTGTGTCGTCAAGTATACTATTCATCCATACCTGTGGTGCATTTCAGTTTTGCACAGTTTGCTGACCACCAGTATATATAATATATAGCAGTACGGTACAGTAGGCCACTGCTCTACCTACCTCTGTGTCGTCAAGTATACTATCCATCCATACCTGTGGTGCATTTCAGTTTTGCACAGTTTGCTGACCAGCAGTATATAATATATAGCAGTACGGTACAGTAGGCCACTGCTCTACCTACCTCTGTGTCGTCAAGTATACTATCCATCCATACCTGTGGTGCATTTCAGTTTTGCACAGTTTGCTGACCACCAGTATATAATACATAGCAGTACGGTACAGTAGGCCACTGTTCTACCCACCTCTGTGTTGTCAAGTATACTATTCATCCATACCTGTAGTTCATTTCAGTTTTGCATAGATGGCTGACCACCAGTATATAATATATAGCAGTATGGTACAGTAGGCCACTGCTCTACCTACCTCTGTGTCGTCAAGTATACTATCCATTCATACCTGTGGTGCATTTCAGTTTTGCACAGTTTGCTGACCACCAGTATATAATATATAGCAGTACGGTACAGTAGGCCACTGCTCTACCTACCTCTGTGTCGTCAAGTCTACTATCTATCCATACCTGTGGTGCATTTCAATTTTGCACAGTTTGCTGACCACCAGTATATATAATATATAGCAGTACGGTACAGTAGGCCACTGCTCTACCTACCTCTGTGTCGTCAAGTATACTATCCATCCATACCTGTGGTGCATTTCAGTTGTGCGCAGTATATATAGTAGTAGGCCATTGCTATTGATATATTACTGGCATATAATTCCGCACATTAAAAAATGGAGAACAAAAATGTGGAGGGTAAAATAGGGAAAGATCAAGATCCACTTCCACCTCGTGCTGAAGCTGCTGCCACTAGTCATGGCCGAGACGAATGAAATGCCATCAACGTCGTCTGCAAAGGCCGATGCCCAATGTCATAGTAGAGAGCATGTAAAATCCAAAAAAATAAAGCTCAGTAAAATGAGCCAAAAATCTAAATCAAAATCGTCTGAGAAGAAGCGTAAACTTGCCAATGTGCCATTTACGACACGGAGTGGCAAGGAACGGCTGAGGGTCTGGCCTATGTTCATGGCTAGTGGTTCAGCTTCACATGAGGATGGAAGCACTCATCCTCCTGCTAGAAAACTTAAAAGAGTTAAGATGGCAAAAGCACAGCAAAGAACTGTGCGTTCTTCTAAATCACAAATCTCCAAGGTGAGTCCAATTGTATCGATTGCGATGCCTGACCTTCCCAACACTGGACGGGAAGAGGTGGCACCTTCCACCATTTGCATGCCCCCTGCAAGTGCTGGAAGGAGAACCCGCAGTCCAGTTCTTGATAGTCAAATTGAAGATGTCACTGTTGAAGTACACCAGGATGAGGATATGGGTGTTGCTGGCGCTGGGGAGGAAATTGACAAGGAGGATTCTGATGGTGAGGTGGTTTGTTTAAGTCAGGCACCCGGGGAGACACCTGTTGTCCGTGGGACGAATATGGCCATTGACATGCCTGGTCAAAATACAAAAAAAATCACCTCTTCGGTGTGGAATTATTTCAACAGAAATGCGGACAACAGGTGTCATGCCGTGTGTTGCCTTTGTCAAGCTGTAATAAGTAGGGGTAAGGACGTTAACCACCTAGGAACATCCTCCCTTATACGTCACCTAGAGCGCATTCATCAGAAGTCATTGACAAGTTCAAAAACTTTGGGTGACAGCGGAAGCAGTCCACTGCCAACTAAATCCCTTCCTCTTGTAACCAAGCTCCTGCAAACCACACCACCAACTCCCTCAGTGTCAATTTCCTCCTTAGACAGGAAAGCCAATATTCCTGCAGGCCATGTCACTGTCAAGTCTGACGAGTCCTCTCCTGCCTTGGATTCCTCCGATGCATCCTTGAGTGTAACGCCTACTGCTGCTGGCGCTGCTGTTGTTGCTGCTGTCATCCAAGAGGGGAAGTCGGAAGACCACTTGTACTACTTCCAGTAAGCAATTGACTGTCCAACAGTCCTTTGCGAGGAAGATGAAATATCACAGCAGTCATCCTGCTGCAAAGCGGATAACTCAGGCCTTGGCAGCCTGGGTGGTGAAAAATGTGTTTACGGTATCCACCGTTAATTCACAGGGAACTAGAGAATTGATTGAGGTACTGTGTCTCCGGTACCAAATACCATCTAGGTTCCATTTATCTAGGCAGGCAATACCGAAAATGTACACAGACATCAGAAAAAGAGTCACCAGTGTCCTAAAAAATGCAGTTGTACCCAATGTCCACTTAACCACGGACATGTGGACAAGTGGACCAGGGCAGACTCAGGACTATATGACTGTGACAGCCCACTGGGTAGATGTATTGCCTCCCGCAGCAAGAACAGCAGCGGCGGCACCAGTAGCAGCATCTCGCAAACGCCAACTTGTTCCTAGGCAGGCTACGCTTTGTATCACTGCTTTCCATAAAAGGCACACAGCTGACAACCTCTTACGGAAACTGAGGAACATCATCGCAGAATGGCTTACCCCAATTGGACTCTCCTGGGGATTTGTGACATCGGACAACGCTACCAATATTGTGCGTGCATTACATCTGGGCAAATTCCAGCACGTCCCATGTTTTGCAAATACATTGAATTTGGTGGTGCAGAATTATTTAAAAAATGACAGGGGCGTGCAAGAGATGCTGTCGGTGGCCCAAAGAATTGCGGGCCACTTTCGGCATTCAGCCACCGCGTGCCGAAGACTGGAGCACCAGCAAACACTCCTGAACCTGCCCTGCCATCATCTGAAGCAAGAGGTGGTAACGAGGTGGAATTCAACCCTCTATATGCTTCAGAGGATGGAGGAGCAGCAAAAGGCCATTCAAGCCTATACAGCTACCTACGATATAGGCAAAGGAGGGGGAATGCACCTGACTCAAGCGCAGTGGAGAATGATTTCAATGTTGTGCAAGGTTCTGCAACCCTTTGAACTTGCCAGACGTGAAGTCAGTTCAGACACTGCCAGCCTGAGTCAGGTCATTCCCCTCATCAGGCTTTTGCAGAAGAAGCTGGAGAGATTGAAGGAGGAGATAAAACAGAGCGATTCCACTAGGCATGTGGGACTTGTGGATGGAGCCCTTACTTCGCTTAACCAGGATTCACAGGTGGTCAATCTGTTGAAATCAGAGCACTACATTTTGGCCACCGTGCTCGATCCTAGATTTAAAACCTACGTTGTATCTATTTTTCCGGCAGACACAAGTCTGCAGAGGTTCAAAGACCTGCTGGTGAGAAAATTGTCAAGTCAAGCGGAACGTGACCCGTCAACAGCTCCTCCTTCACATTCTCCCGCAACTGGGGCTGCGAGGAAAAGGCTAAGAATTCCGAGCCCACCCGCTGGCGGTGATGCAGGGCAGTCTGGAGCGAGTGCTGACATCTGGTCTGGACTGAAGAACCTGCCAACGATTACTGACATGTCGTCTACTGTCACTGCATATGATTCTGTCACCATTGAAAGAATGGTGGAGGATTATATGAGTGACCGCATCCAAGTAGGCATGTCAGACAGTCAGTACGTATACTGGCAGGAAAAAGAGGCAATTTGGAGGCCCTTGCACAAACTGGCTTTATTTTACCTAAGTTGCCCCCCCTCCAGTGTGTACTCCGAAAGAATGTTTAGTGCAGCCGCTCACCTTGTCAGCAATCGGCGTACAAGGTTACTTCCAGAAAATGTGGAGAAGATGATGTTCATCAAAATGAATTATAATCAATTCCTCCGTGGAGACATTCACCAGCAATTGCCCTGCAGAAAGTACACAGGGACCTGAGATGGTGGATTCCAGTGGGGACGAATTAATAATCTGTGAAGAGGGGGATGTACAAAGTTAAAGGGGTGAGGAATCGGACGATGAGGAGGAGGTGGACATCTTGCCTCTGTAGAGCCAGTTTGTGCAAGGAGAGATTGATTGCTTCTTTTTTAGTGGGGACCCAAACCAACCAGTCATTTCAGTCACAGTTGTGTGGCAGACCCTGTCGCTGAAATGATGGGTTTGTTAAAGTGTGCATGTCCTGTTTATACAACATAAGGGTGGGTGGGAGAGCCCAAGGACAATTCCATCTTGCACCTCTTTTTTCTTTCATTTTTCTTTGAATCCTGTGCTGTTTGGGGACTATTTTTTGAAGTGCCATCCTGTCTGACACTGCAGTACCACTCCTAGATGGGCCAGGTGTTTGTGTCGGCCACTTGGGTCGCTTAGCTTAGTCACACAGCTACCTCATTACTCCTCTTTTTTTCTTTGCATCATGTGCTGTTTGGGGACTATTTTTTTGAAGTGCCATCCTGTCTGACACTGCAGTGCCACTCCTAGATGGGCCAGGTGTTTGTGTCGGCCACTTGGGTCGCTTAGCTTAGTCACACAGCTACCTCATTGTGCCTCTTTTTTTCTTTGCATCATGTGCTGTTTGGGGACTATTTTTTTGAAGTGCCATCCTGTCTGACACTGCAGTGCCACTCCTAGATGGGCCAGGTGTTTGTGTCGGCCACTTGGGTCGCTTAGCTTAGTCACACAGCTACCTCATTGCGCCTTTTTTTCTTTGCATCATGTGATGTTTTGGGCCAATTTTGTTTAAGTGCAATCCTGTTTGACACTGCAGTGCCACTCCTAGATGGGCCAGGTATTTGTGCCGGCCACTTGGGTCGCTTAGCTTAGTCATCCAGCGACCTCGGTGCACCTCTTTTTTTCTTTGCATCATGTGCTGTTTGGGGACTATTATTTTGAAGTGCCATCCTGTCTGACACTGCAGTGCCACTCCTAGATGGGCCAGGTGTTTGTGTCGGCCACTTGGGTCGCTTAGCTTAGCCATCCAGCGACCTTGGTGCACCTCTTTTTTTCTTTGCATCATGTGCTGTTTGGGGACTATTTTTTTAAGTGCCATCCTGTCTGACACTGCAGTGCCACTCCTAGATGGGCCAGGTGTTTGTGACGGCCACTTGGGTCGCTTAGCTTAGCCATCCAGCGACCTTGGTGCACCTCTTTTTTTCTTTGCATCATGTGCTGTTTGGGGACTATTTTTTTAAGTGCCATCCTGTCTGACACTGCAGTGCCACTCCTAGATGGGCCAGGTGTTTGTGCCAGCCACTTGGGTCGCTTAGCTTAGTCATCCAGCGACCTCGGTGCAAATTTTAGGACTAAGAATAATATTGTGAGGTGTGAGGTGTTCAGAATAGACTGGAAATGAGTGGAAATTATGGTTATTGAGGTTAGTAATACTATGGGATCAAAATGACCCCCAAATTCTATGATTTAAGCTGTTTTTTAGGGGTTTTTGTAAAAAAACACCCGAATCCAAAACACACCCGAATCCGACAAAAAATTTTCAGGGAGGTTTTGCCAAAACGCGTCCGAATCCAAAACACGGCCGCGGAACCGAATCCAAAACCAAAACACAAAACCCGAAAAATTTCCGGTGCACATCACTAATAAATACTGTCTCCATAGGGTGGTGGCTTTCTTCTTCTTCCTTAAGAGAAAGAAGCACACCAAGCAGAAACAGAACACAAGGTAAGTCAGGATGAACTCCCATCTGGGGAAAGTGATGGTGACTTGTATAGAAACTGCCCCTGAATGAGATACTTCATTCACCAATGAATTGTGCTGCATCATATGTAATAGCAGTAAGCCCAAAACATCCTATGTGTAACCAAATAGCCATCTGTGGCATGGTTTACTACCGGCAATGCTGAAAGGTCAATAAGAGATTCTGCTTTGTGTGTATTGTTGGATGGCTTCATCACCAACTTCACCATAAGTGAACATGAGGACAGTAAAGTGACACATCCTCACAAGTGTGCAAAAAGTAAAATGTAAAATAAAAAATAAAAATAAAAAAGAACCAATATATACTGCAGTGCTGCAATTGGAATAACATAAGAACCACCAGTTATAGGAAACATACAGTAGAAATATAGATAAAAACCAAATTGCCTATCCAGTCTGCCCTTCAGGGTTCAGGTATTAACATTAGGGTATTAGGGTTAATTTAGGGATTTGTTTAGGGTAGGGTTAGGGTATTAGGATTTGTTTAGCAGTTTAGATTAGTGGTTACATAGAAATATAGAATTTGATTGCAGATAAGAACCAAATGACCCATCCAGTCTATAAGTGAGTTAGGGTTAGTTTATGGCTAGGGTATTAGAATAATTTTAGCTGTTTGAGATAGGATAATTGGGATAGGGTAATAATAATAATGATAATAATAATAATAATAATAGTTTATTTATATAGCACTTTTCTCATAGGACTCGAGGCGCTTTATAGACATCAACAACGTAGCAAATTCTACAAAGGATTTAATACTACAGCAAGTCGAAAAACTACACAAAAATAAAAAGGGAAACCTGAGATAGTATTGCAGGGTTATAGCAGTGTGGCTAATATCAGTGCTAACGAGCCAGGCCGAGCTTAGTTCTTCCATGATTGGAGTTTCTACAAAGAGACTTCGGTCAGAACTAGAGATGAGCGGGTTCGGTTCCCTGAGCACCGAACCCTACCGAACATCACTACCCGAGCTCGGATCCGAGTCAGGCTCGGGTTTTCCCACCTGACTCATAAACCAGAACAAGGCAAAATGTCATTATACCGCTGTCGGATTCTCGCGGGGTTTGGATTCCATATAAGGAGTCGCGCGTCGCCGCCATTTTCACTTTGGCATTGGAGAGTGTAGAGAGAGGACGTGTCTCCATCCTCAGTGTCCTCAGTGTCCGTGTCTTGTGCTGCATCTGTCCAGTCACAGTGGTTGTGTCCTCTGCTGCCATATATCAAGTGCTGCTGTATAAGTACAGTCCAGTGGTGCTGTGTTGTGCTGCATCAGTCCAGTGGTGGTGTCTTGTGCTGCATCAGTCCATTCACAGTGGTGGTGTCCTCTGCTGCCATATGTCGAGTGCTGCTGTATAAATCCAGTCCAGTCCAGTGGTGCTGTATTGTGCTGCTTCAGTCCAGTGGTGGTGTGTTGTGCTGCATCAGTCCAGTCACAGTGGTGGTGTCCTCTGCTGCCATATGTCCAGTGCTGCTGTATAAGTCCAGTCCATTGCAGTGGTGCTGTGTTGTCCTGCATCAGTCCAGTGGTGGTGTCCCTGTGCTGCCGTATATGTCCAGTGGTACTGCAGTATATGTCCAGTGATCCTTCTGTATATATGTCCATTGATACTGCCATATATGTCCAGCGGTACTGCCGTATAAATCCAGTGATCCTGCCGTATAAATCCAGTGATCCTACCGTATAATTCCGGTAATCCTGCCGTATAATTCCAGTGATCCTGCCATATAAATCCAGTGATCCTGCTGTATATGTCCATTGATACTACCGTATAAATCCAGCGGTACTGCCGTATAAATCCAGAGGTACTGCCGTATAAATCCAGTGATCCTGCCGTATAATTCTAGTGATACAGCCATATAATTCCAGTGGTACTGGTGTATAAATCCAGTGATCCTACCATATAATTCCATATAAATCCATATAATTCCGTATAAATCCAGTCCAGGTGTGCTGCCATATATGACAACACCTGTAATTCCAACATTTTACTACCTCCCAAAGATACACAAGAACCTCTCAAAGCCACCAGGCAGACCTATTATTGCAGGAATCGACTCCCTTACCAGTCATCTATCGGAATATGTAGACATCTTTTTGTGCAAATATGTAATCAACCTACCTTCCTTTTTGAAAGATACCAATAGTGTAATCAACGTACTTTTGTCAGTTGAATGGAAGTATTCCTACCTTTGGATTACTATAGACGTGCAAAGTCTATACACCTCCATTGTTCATGAGAAGGGAATAGAAGCCTGCAGAAGATTCCTGGATAAAGACCCAGAAATATCAACAACTCACAAGAATGCAATTTGTGATTTCATGAAATTCATCTTGGGTCATAATTACTTTATATTCCAGCGGACCTTCTTCCTACAAATCTGTGGAACGGCTATGGGCACGTCATTTGCGCCCAGTTTTACTAATTTACTAATGGGCTCATGGGAGGAAGATTGTATTTATAACAACAATCCATACTTGAAAAATCTAATTGTCTATAAACGATATATAGATGATATCCTGATTATCTGGGAAGGAGAAGAGGAATTATTCAGGAGTTTTTTTCAATTACTCACCACAAACCAATATAACTGAAATTTACATATGAGATCAGTAAAGAAAGGATACATTACTTGGATTTAACCCTTTCAAGTACCCAATCAAAGATCATAACAAGTAACCACATAAAAGAAGTAGATACTAACAGTTATCTTAATTTCAAAAGTTGCCACGCTCAGAATTGGAATACCAACATCCCATATTCTCAGTTCTATCGCATCAAACGCAACTGCAGTAATGAACAGGATTGCCAAAATCAACTAACAACTTATGCCACCAGGTTTAAAGAAACGAAATATCCAGAACATGTGATAAATAAAGCATTAGAAAAAACAGCCAACAAACAAAGAACAGAATTATTCAACAAACAAGTACAGAAGAAATCTGAAAACTTCACTCCCTTCATCACCACATTCAGTAATCAAGAACTGAATATCAGAAAATTCATTAACAAGCACTGGAATATCTTACTAATGGATCCAATCTTAAAAGAAATTCTCCCATCAAAACCAGACATCGTATTCCGGAAAACTAGTAACTTGAAGGATATCTTGGCACCAAGTAATTTACAAAGTAAGAATAAATCTGGAAACAACACCTTCATAAACTGCAAAGGATGCTATAAATGTGGAAACTGTAATATCTGCAAATATCTTCATCTAAATAGGAAAAAATTATCTAATCATGATAATACCAAAGAATACAGCATTAAAGATTACCTAAACTGTAATTCAATAATGGTAATATATCTACTGGAGTGCACATGTGGATTTTAATACGTCGGAAAGACAAAAAGGGTCTTAAAGTTACGAATTCAAGAGCATATCAGAAACATCAAGAACAAGGTAGACAACCACACGGTCTCCAAACACTTTACTGAAAAACATAAATCGAATCCCGAAGAGATTTAATTTAAAGCAATTGAATTAGTGAAACTTGAAGAAAGAGGGGGAGATATTTTGAATAAGCTCTCTAGACGAGAATTGTTCTGGATCCACAAACTAAAGACTCTATCACCACTAGGATTAAATGAAGCTTTTGAAATTGCTCCTTTTCTTTGACACTCCACTTTTCCACACATCATTTTCCTTTTGCACAAAATTATGTAGAATACGGGTTTCTTCTTCTATTAATATGTAAAATTACATCCAGTTTATACTTGATGTTATTAGCCATCCTATGGTTCTTTTTCAGCAAATAATTATAAACTCTTCACCAGACGTGGATATCAGACAAGAAGAATTTGGAAAGAAGTACAATAGGATTCTAAGCAATATGCAAAGACAAAGTTTAAGGACATGATTTATGAACATCCAAATATTGGATATCAGAATGATTAAAAGAGATTGGGATCCTAAGATTGGATTTTTCTTATTAATTGGTCCAGGTCCCGGTTATAATACATACAAAATTACTAGTACTAATATAGTAATGAATAATATCTAATTGCACTCAAAACAATAATACGTTATATATATAACACTGTCACTTTAAATTATCACTACTCGTTGCGCCTCACCATATATTTGTGTCATAATTATATAATACACTATATCAGCCTCCCAATAAGCCTTTACTGTAAACACCTGATAAATAATCACTATAAATATCTTCTATTAACATTAAAATGGTTATCACAATTTATATGCACTTCCGCGTTAGTTCGCTATTGTAATGGCGGTGCATTCCACCGTGGTTGTAATCTGAGCACATTCACCCTCAATTTGGCCATAAGTTAATGGCGGTGCGGTTCACCGCATTAACAACACATCCACCCGGCCGTATACTTCCATGTCCAAGGCGGAGGTAACGTCACTGCAATGGCGGTGCGTTCCACACTACTTTCACTCGCCCGCTCACTTCCGGGTTTAGAACGGAAGTGACGCCACCGTCATGACGGTGCCTATCACAGACACCCTTTCTTTCTTTTAATAGCTTCCTTTTAATAAGTTTATTGTTAAGCCCTTAATGGTCACCATTATATAACCCCCTATTTCCACCTATATGATAGCTACACTTTGTTGCAAATCACGCCGGCCGGAAAGGACGCATGTGTTCCACCGCTATTTCCGACGGCAGGTCCGCTCTTATTGTGATAATTAATACTGGTTCTTTAGTTTTTCCTGGTCTCCTTTTACTTAAATCTATCTGTCACCCTTTGAGTGCCATTTAGAATATTAAAAATCGTTTTCTTTAGTGCTCTAAAAATTCATCACAGGAAGTGATGTCATCATCAATTACCATCTCTGGGTATAAATAGAGCATGCTTGCTCAGTGTGTCCATCCCCTTGATGAAGTCCTGTTGCTGACGGACAAAACGCGTTGGGACTACCTGCTGACATCTTCTTTTATGGACAGATAAGCCTCATACTATTTTTAATCCTGTACGCATGCCTTCCAGCCATTCTTATGGACAGATAAGCTTTATATAATTTCTTATTCTGTACGCATGTCATTCAGCTATTTTATGTTTTCTTATGTTATTATGTATATTAAATTTTTGTATTTTTAATATATACACTGCCCAGGCTGCATATTGATTCTGTTTTGGGAATAAGCTGGTTCCCTAATTAGGCCTGTAAAATTATGCAGTGACATAATATGGAATTTTAAAACGGTACACACTATGTTTGCTTTCTTCTGTTTTATTTACATGTATTAAGCCACAAAAAGAGTGTTGCTTGAGCAGAGCTTCTCTGGTTACCAGATAAGTGATCTAAACCAGTTCTTATCATCCCTTTCCTTTATACCTTCTCTCCCCTTGATATATTTACTACACTCTTGGGCGCTTGTATTTACCAATTCTCGCAACAAATTATAGGTGCATGCCAAGCACATGTCTATGTATAAGCTGCCACTCATATAATATAATGAGAAGTGTTTTTTTATCATCTACAAGGGTTACACATACTTATGGTATAGATATCACAAAATTGCACCTGAGCGCCGTAGTCTTCATTTCTATGTGCTGCCATATAAGTTCAGTGGTGCTGTCCTGTGCTGTATACTATTTACTCCAAATAAAGGGGTTATTAATATTTAATCCAAATAATTTTCACAGGGTTTGCCCTGTGTGGTGTAGAGGTACGCTCTCCTGTACCGCATATTGTTATATAACTCCAGAAAAATAATGGAGAACAAAAATTTGGAGGATAAAATAGGGAAAGATCAAGAACCACTTCTCCTAGTGCTGAAGCTGCTGCCACTAGTCATGACATAGATAATGAAATGTCATCAACGTTGTCTGCCAAGTCCGATGCCCAATGTGATAGTAGAGTGCATGTAAAATCCAAAAAGCCAAAGTTCAGTAAAAAGACCCCAAAAAATATATTAAATGGTCTGAGGAGAAACGTAAACTTGCCAATATGCCATTTACGACACAGAGTGGCAAGGAATGGCTAAGGCCCTGGCCTATGCTCATGACTAGTGGTTCAGCTTCACATGATGATGCAAGCCATCATCCTCCCACTAGAAAAATGATAAGAGTTAAGCTGGTAAAAACACAGCAAAGAACTGTGCGTTCTAAGATGGTATCACAAATCCCCAAGGAGAATCCAAGTGTGTCGGCGGTTGCGATGCCTGACCTTCCCAACACTGGACGGGAAGAGGTGGCTCCTTCCACCATTTGCACGCCCTCTGCAAGTGCTGGAAGGAGCACCCACAGTCCAGTTTCTGATATTCAAATTGAAAATGTCACTGTTGAAGTGCACCAGGATGAGGATATGGGTGTTGCTGGCGCTGAGGAGGAAGTTGACAATGAGGATTCTGATGGTGATGTGATTTGTTTAAACCAGGCACCGGGGGAGACACATGTTGTCAGTTGGATAAATAAACCCATTGTGATGCATGGGCAAAATACCAAAAAAGCCATTTCTTCGGTGTCGAATTATTTCTCCACAAATCCGGACAACAGGTGTCAAGCCGTGTGTTGCCACCTAGGAACATCCTCCCTTATACGTCACCTGCAGAGCATTCATCAGAAGTCATTGTCAAGTTCAGAAACTTTGGGTAAGAGCGTAAACAGTCCACTGACACCTGCAAGCCACACCACCAACTTCCTCAACGTCAACTTCTTTCTCAGTCAGGAACGTCAGTAGTCCTGCAGGCCATGTCAGTGGCAAGACTGAGGAGTCCTCTCCTAACCGGGATTCCTCCGGAGTATCCTTGAGTGGTATGCCTGCTGTTGCTGCCACTGCTGTTGTTGCTGGGAGTCGATCGTCATCCCAGAGGGGAAGTCGAAAGACCACTTGTACTACTTCAGCTAAGCAATTGACTGTCCAACAGTCCTTTGTGAGGAAGATGTAATATGACAGCAGTCATCCTTTTGCAAAGCGGATAACTGAGGCCTTGACAGCTATGTTGGTGTTAGACTTGCGTCCAGTATCCGCCATTAGTTCAGTGGGACCTAGAGAATTGTTTGAGGTACTGTGTCCATGGTATCAAATCCCTTCTAGGTTCCACTTCACTAGGCAGGCGACACTGAGAATGTACAGAGACGTCAGAAAAAGTGTCCTCAGTGTCCTAAAAACTGCAGTTGTACCCACTGTCCACTTAATCACGGACATGTGGACAAGTGGATCAGGGCAGACTAAGGACTATATGACTGTGACAGTCCACTGGGTAGATGTATGGCCTCCCGCAGCAACAACAGCAGCGGCGGCACCAGTAGCAGCATCTCGCAAACGCCAACTCGTTCATAGGCAGGCTACGCTATGTATCACTGCTTTCCGTAAGAGGCACACCGCTGACAACCTCTTACGGAAATAGAGGGACATCGTCGCACAATGGCTTAACCCCAATTAGACTCTCCTGGGGATTTGTGATATCGGATAATGCCACCAATATTGTGCATGCATTACATTTGGGGAAATTCCAGCACATCCCATGTTTTGCACAATTAATTTGGTGGTGCAGATTTTTTTTAAAAATGACAGGGGTGTGCAGGAGATGCTGTCGGTGGCCCGAAAAATTGCGGGCCACTTTGGGCATTCAGCCACCGCGTTCCGAAGACTGGAGCGCCATCAAACACACCTGAACCTGCCCTGCCATCACCGGAAGCAAGAGGTGGTAACGAGGTGGAATTCAACCCTCTATATGCTTCAGAGGATGGAGGAGCAGCAAAAGGCTATTCAAACCTATACATCCACCTACGATATAGGCAAAGGATGGGGAATGCACCTGACTCAAGCAAAGTGGAGAATGATTTCCGTCTTGTGCAAGGTTCTCCAACCCTTCGAACTTGCCACACGTGAAGTCATTTCAGACACTGCCAGCTTGAGTCAGG
This sequence comes from Pseudophryne corroboree, assembly GCF_028390025.1. Lineage (NCBI taxonomy): Eukaryota > Metazoa > Chordata > Amphibia > Anura > Myobatrachidae > Pseudophryne > Pseudophryne corroboree. The sequence continues at coordinate 824,489,382 of NC_086447.1, forward strand.
TCATTCCCCTCATCAGACACCGACTGACCCCTAGCTACCCTGAGTGCCACGGTGCGCTTTTAACATAAGCGACATCACGGCGCATCGGGATGTCGGGAAGGACAGTCTGTCCGGAGTCCTCTCTACTTGTTTGTAGCCACCCTTCCACTCCACACCGCCAGCAGTCCTCAGGGGCACCCCTAACCAACACCATTTGGATACCACCTGCAGACCTTGACTTACCTGTTTAAAACAAAGGACATTAGTTTCAATTTGCTCTGGACAGCATTACCACAGGACACTATAAATACAGAGAGGTGGGACGCCACCCCCTGTATGGACTTTTAGCACACAAAACTAGAGTGTGCTATTTTTCACTGACATTTCCCTTTCTCGATAATATTTATGTTTTTTCATATTACAATTGGCAATTACTACTGCCAGCTTTTCATTTTCACCATATATGTGATTAACACATTATTCTTAATTAAAAGTAATTTATTTCACATTATTATAGCTTTTGTTTTACTACAATAAATTGCATAATTCAGATCTCACCCATATCTCAGGCGCAATATCAGGTCTTTTTACCTTACTCAGATTTTGAAGCTCATTGGGATTAGCTTCCTCTGATAAGTGCTGCCAAAAATATTATACATCAGTGTTGTTGAGCGCAAGTGTACCCCTTTCATTTAAACCAGTCATTTCAGCCACAGTCGTGTGGCAGACCCTGTCGCTGAAATGATTGGTTTGTTAAAGTGTGCATGTCCTGTTTATACAACATAATGGTGGGTGGGAGGGCCCAAGAACAATTCCATCTTGCACCTCTTTTTCTTCTTTGCATCATGTGCTGTTTGTGGCCTAGTTTTTTTAAGTGCCATACTGTCTGCCACTGCAGTGCCACTCCTAGATGGGCCAGTTGTTTGTGCCGCACACTTGTGTTGCTTAGCTTAGTCACACACCTACCTCATTGCACCTCTTTTACTTCTATGTATGATGTGCTGTTTGGGGCCTAGGTTATTTTAAGTGCCATCCTGGCTGCAACTGCAGTGCCACTCCTAGATGGGCCAGGTGTTTGTGCCGCACACTTCTGTCGCTTAGCTTAGTCATACAGTCACCTCGGTGCAACCTTTTGGCCTAAAAACAATATTGTGAGGTGTGAGGTGTTCAGAATAGACTGGAAATGAGTGGAAATGACTGTTATTGAGGTTAATAATACTGTAGAATCAAAATGACCCCAAAATTATGTGATTTTAGCTGTTTTTATGGCTGTTTTTTTTTTTAATCGTCCAGATCCAAAACCAAAACCAAAACGCGAAAGGGTGGTTTTGGCAAAACCAATCCAGATCAAAAACACGAGGATGGAACCAAAACCAAAACACAAAGCACGAAAAGTGCCCGCCGCACATCTCTAGTCAGATGCTTTGATCAAAATATTGAGGATGTGGTTGAACCCGGAGGAAAACTCATCTCATCAGATAGTGGAGCTGCAGGGAATTGCCCACTGCATCCGGACTTGGACTGTGGTCTGCAAAAGTGGGTGATATAGGCGGACCCCCAAATCCCTGAAGAACTCGCTATGCTGGCGGAGAGATTTGTGGCATTGCAGCAAATGGACAAACCTCATGACTCTGTGCCAAAACCTATAGCAAGACAAAAAACCAGGGTTATCTGGGAACCACCTGGGCCCGATGGTGAAAACCCCATGGATGAAGAGGTGAACCCGAGGTTGGCTAAGTTAGTGTTTTTAATGTGGGGAGTCCAGACACATCCAGATGGAGTGCCTGACACTGTAGGACTGTTCCCTAGCCCAGGAGGTGGGGCCTATGTACCCAAGCTACTGTAACATGAGTGTACCCCAGAAAGTCAACTGGTTATTTCAGGTAACCATCCTCATTAACCACAACACAGTCCTGGCCTTGGTGGACACAGGTAGTGTACTTACTTTGGTTTTGGGATCCCTAATCCTGCGGAACCGGCACCTCAGATGCCAAAAGTCAAGGTCTTGTGTACTGTATTTATGGGACATTTGAGGAATACGAGAGGACCCTCCTTCCAAGCACCCTCTGTGGCCAGACCATGTGGACCATGGCGGCGATAGGGAAGTGATTTTCCATTGTTCCAAGAGGTGATACAGAAAATGTACCATTCACAGCTCTCCTGGAGGAACCCCCAACCAAGCCCATTCCAGAGCCCAATGAAGACATGGACTGGTCACCGATGCTGAGACTCTTTCTTTCCATACAGGACTTTGCATTAGACCACGTTAATGATGCTACCATGGAACAAGCCTTCAAGGCTGTGGTAGAGGTAAGCAGGGGAGGTTTGAGTAGATCCACCAACAGGGGATTAAAAAGGATTGCCTGTATAGAGTGAGCACTGTACAGAAGAGGGATGGGGAACAACAAGGGCCCAGTGAACCAAACATTGCACAATTTGTTTCTCAAATGTACAAGAGGTTAGGGGAAATAAGGTTTTTGGTGCACTAATGTGTAGAAGAAAAGAGAGATGGACAGAAGAAAAATGCTGATAATAAATAATGCGATAACCTTGTCCTTCTGTCCCAGGGATAAGGTCTTGGTTCTAGTGCCAATCCAAGAGAGTAAGCTTTTCGCTCATTGGCAGTGGCCCTATAAGGTGGTAGAGGCAGTTGGCCCTGTGGATTAGAAGGTCTGCCAGGCTGGAGGGAGGAAGGAAGAGCAGATATATCATGTAAATTTATTGAAACTATTGCATGATGCATATTCGGTGGCAGGGTTGTTAAGTACAGTAGTGGAAATGTCTTTGAATACCATAGAACCTACCTTGTTCACAGAGCGAAAGTGGCAGGTGGAGGAGATGGTACAATGGAACAAGGACATGTTTTCTTCCCTACCAAAGTGCACTGCTTTGATTCAATTATATTGTTATGTCTACAGGTAGTAGTGAAACAAAAGCCCTACCAGATTCCTGAGGCTAGGCGAAGTGTGGTTAGAAGGAGGTGGAGAGCATGGTCCAATTGGGAAAGACTAAGGTGTCTACAAGTGAGTAATGTAGCCTTTCTGTTACCATAGAAATGCTTTGACACATGTACAGACCACCAAACAAGTTGGATGTCACCAGACAAAGGTGATTAGCTGCACTGGCCATATAAAATCTGTGTCTAAACTACAGACCAGGCATCATTTAAACTTGATGCAGATACTTTACTTATGATCAGAAAAGATGGGCACAAGTGTGAATTAATTTAAATTCCTGCCCCTGATTTAAGGAGCATATGTCATGAGGGGAGTGGTCATACCACTAGTTTTAGCCAATTGGCTAAGTCAATAGGAGATGCAGGTTCTACATAAATTGTGCTAGAGCCAGATAAAGTTTGATCAGAGAAGTAATCCACATGTTATGAGTGTGCTTCAAGCTGTCCAGGGTGACTACAGAAGGTTAGATACTGTAGATTACTGTAGATTGTGGAGGCAAGAATCAGATACATCGCTTCCTGGCCCAATCACTGCACCTGACAGCAGTTGTGTTTGAGTGACGGAGGCTCACACAGGATTGCAAGTTCCACCTAATTTCTATCAGGACATTTAAAAAAATGTTACTCTGTATTAAGACAATGGACAGTGTTTCCTAATGTTAACCCTTTATTGTTGTTACATTAGGGTTAAGAATCACTAAAACTTACTCTTAAGTCACTTTCTTGGGAAGTTCTAGTTATGCAAAAGTTTTAGGGGATCAGCAAAAAATAAGATGCTTGTGAGAAAGTTGTGTTCATAGAAGGGTATATTGTGCAACACATAGCAAACGCGTGATCAGTAATCCGAAAGTCAATTCTCCTCCTGAAGTAAATGACAACACGGAACACTCAGATTTACTGAGCTTGCCGTTTTTTCATGTTGTGTCCATATTCTGGTTTTTGAATACCTATGACTTGCCCCTCCATACATCTGATGATCTGAAGAGGAGGAACAGCAGAAGGAAGTGGCGTGAAAGCTTAATCTGAGTACAGAAAGGCATGTTGATGTAAATGCCCTGTACTTAGGGGCAAATACCTGTGTATTTTCGGGAGATAATGTATTTTTTTTACAGGCAACCAAATTGGATTGCTTGTAAAAAAATACGGGTGAAACATTGGGAAAAATCAGGAAAACCTTCCATTTTACATGCCCAATATTTCTTCGCCTCTAATTGGATGCCCCCCTCAGTCTCTTACCTGATGGTAAGGCACTTATCTCTTCTTCCTGGCAGCTACTCTCCGGTCCAGTGCGCTGACGGAGCACTCAGATCCACACAGCAAACTTGGTAGAAGCAGTTACTACATTGGGCATGTGCAATAGATCCACTCTGTCCCTCAAAGTGCATGTTGTGGCGACAGCTCTAGTAATCGTATTGTAATCTGAGCTGCTGGCCAAGAGGAGATGGGGTTTGCAGGCAACCGGAACCCCCCCTCCCCCCCCCCCCGTGCATTTGTCTATGCCTCCTTCAGACTAACCCCAACCCTCATCCACTCCCCTCCCCCCAGCCTAACCCTAATCCTCCCCCCATAGACTAGCCCTCCCTGGAATACATAACGTTCGGGATTCTGGCTGTTGAGATTCAGGCGTCATTCTTCTGCCAACTACTGTACATCCTGACTATATAGCTTGTTCTATGCTAATTATGCCTTCCACATCAGCTAACAACACTTGGTCTAAAACCAAGCATTTGGAAACCTTCCTCTGGAAATCCTGTGTTTGCCCATGAAGACATTATATGTTCTCTCATGTCAAAACACATATCTATTGCTTTTAAATAGACACATACAATCTGCCTGTACACCAAATGTTGAGCACCCACAAGAGGTACGCATATGCGTTTTTCTTATGATAAGCATGGATGCATCTTGCAGCTCTCCCGGAAGGGAAGATTCCAAAGTTTGCAAGTATAGTCCTATCTGTTTCAGTTCTGTTGATGTGTTATTAATTTCTTGACTTACATTGATAGCCACAGCTGGAAAAAATATATTTTTACTAAAGTGCCCCGTTATCTGTGATGAAGCTGTACTGAACACAGCAATATGTGTTATGCTCTTGTCAAGCCTGGATCTGTTCCTAGCTTAAGTAAACCTAAAATACATCTTCTTATCAGCATAATGCATATGACAAGATTTTATTTCATTAGCGAAGAAGAGGAAACAGAGATTGATTATAATGCGCTCATTTGTGGCAGGGAAATGTTACATTTAGCTGGAGGTGTGAAGTACAATCCACCTGAGGAACATTATTTACCAGGGTGTAATGTATACATGGCAATGTCATTGTATCCTGCCCTGTGACTGGCAGCACGGTAAACAGGGTGTAACTATAGGATGTGGTCAATGTCAGGAGACTGACATCGGGATCCCAACTTACAGAATCCTGACACATACCGCCTGTAAGTAGTGGGTTAGGCTTAGGCTGCGGGGAAGAGGGGCAGTTAGGGTTAGGCTGCATGGGGTGGGGTGGATGGGCAGTTAGGGTTAGGCCATAGGAGTGGACGGTTAGGGTCAGGCTGCGGGAGGGGGAGGTTGGAGTTAGGCTGCAGGAGGGGTGGGTTAGGAATAAGGGTTTGAGGTAGGACTAAAATACTAACCGGGATGAGTCAGAATTCTCAGGTCGGGATTGCGCTGTTGGTCTTCTGACTGCCAGGTTTTCGTACGCAACCCATATGGTGCTAAAGTTTGCAGTAGTACAGTACAGTGTTCCTAGCATGTAATTTACAGAATAGCTATTCACCAATAATATGTCTGCTATGTTTATTGTATATATAAAATATGTATACTCACTAGAGATGAGCGGGTTCGGTTCCCTGAGAACCGAACCTGCCCGAACTTCACCACCTGAGCCCGGATCCGAGTCAGGCTCGGGTTTTCCCGCCTGACTCGGAAACCAGAACGAGGCAAAACGTCATCATCCCGCTTTCGGATTCTCGTGGTCTTTGGATTTCATATAAGGAGCCGCGCGTCGCCACCATTTTCACTACAGTCCTGGAGAGTGTAGCGAGAGGACGTGTCTCTCTCCTCAGTGTCTGTCTCTTATGTGTCATTCCAGTGCTGTCTTGTGCTGCATCAGTCCAGTCCCAGTGGTGGTGTCCTCTGCTGCCATAAGCCCAGTGCTGCTGTATAAGTCCAGTCCAGTGGTGCTGTCTTGTGCTGCATCAGTCCAGTGGTGGTGCCCTGTGCTGCCATAAGTCCAGTGGTGATGTCCTGTGCCTCCATATGTCCAGTGGTGCTGCAGTATAAGTCCAGTGGTACTGCCATATAAGTCCAGTGGTACTGCTGTATAAGTCCAGTGATACTGCCGTATAAGTCCAGTGGTACTTCCGTATAAATCCAGTCCAGTGGTACTGCCATATAAGTCCAGTCCAGTGGTAATGCCGTATAAGTCCAGTGATACTGCCGTATAAGTCCAGTGGTACTGCCATATAAGTCCAGTGGTACTGCCATATAAGTCCAGTCCAGTGGTACTGCCGTATAAGTCCAGTGGTACTGCCATATAAGTCCAGTGGTACTGCCGTATAAGTCCAGTCCAGTGGTACTGCCGCATAAGTCCAGTCCAGTGGTGCAGCCATAAAGGTTAAGGGGTACTGCCGTATAAGTCCAGTGGTGCTGTCCTGTGCTGTATATTATTTACTCCAAATAAAGGGGTTATTAATATTTAATCCAAATAATTTTTACAGGGTTTGCCCTGTGTGGTTTAGGGGTACGCTCGTCTGTGCAGCATATTGTTATATAACTCCATCCAAATAAAATAAAATATCCAAATTATTTTTACAGGCTTTGCCATGTGTGTGTGGTTTAGGGTTATACTCTTCTGTGCCACCAATATTGTGCATGTATTACATCTTGGCAAATTCCAGCACGTCCCATGTTTTGAACATACAATTAATTTGGTGGTGCAGAATCATTTGAGAAATGACAGGGACGTGCAGGAGATGCTGTCAGTGGCCCGAAAAATTGCAGGCCACTTTCGACATTCAGTCACTGCATGCCACTCCTAGATGGGCTAGGTGTGGGGGCCCAAACAAACCAGTCATTTCAGCCACAGTCATGTGGCAGACCCTGTCGCTGAAATGATTGGTTTGTTAAAGTGTGCATGTCCTGTTTATACAACATAAGGGTGAGTGGGAGGGCCCAAGGACAATTCCATTTTGCACCTCTTTTTCTTCTATGCATCATGTGCTGCTTGGGGACTAGTTTTTTAAGTGCTATCCTGTCTGCCACTGCAGTGCCACTCCTAGATGGGCCAGGTGTTTGTGCTGCACACTTGTATCGCTTAGCTTAGCCATCCAGCTACCTCATTGCACCTCTTTTTCTTCTTTGCATGATGTGCTGTTTGGGGCCTATTTTTTAAATCTGCCATCCTGTCTGCCACTGCAGTGCCACTCCTAGATGAGCCAGGTGTTTGTGCCGCCCACTTGGGTCGCTTAGCGTAGTCCTACAGCTACCTTGGTGCAACCTTTTGGCCTAGAAACAATATTGTGAGGTGTGAGGTGTTCAGAATAGACTGGAAATGAGTGGAAATGAATGTTATTGAGGTTAATAATACCGTAGAATCAAAATTATCCCCAAATTCTGTGATTTTAGCTGGTTTTTTTTTTTCAAAAATCATCCAGATCCAAAACCCGAAAAGGTGGTTTTGGCAAAACCAATCCAGATACAAAACACGAGCGAGGATCCAGATCCAAAACCAAAACACAAAACACGAAAAGAGCCCGCCCGCATCTCTAGTATTATCTAATAAATGCATGTAAATATGGAGAATGAATATGGGGGGGGGGGGGGGGGGGAGACTGTCTGGGTACTGCTGAGATGTTAGTAGTAAATGCAGGGTGGATGTGTACATGTCTGGGAGCTGTCAGGGTGTTAGTAGTGAATGTAGAGAGCAAGTGTGTGTCTTAGTGCTTCTAGGATGTTAGTAGTGAATTCAGGGAGTGGGGGGGGGGGCTGGGTGCTGCTAGGATGTTAGTAGTGAATGCAGGGGGTGGTGTCTGGGTGTTAGTGAAGTGTTGGTAGTGAATGCAGGGGGGCGGAGTGTGTGTCTGGGTGCTGCTGGAGTGTTCACAATGAATGCAGGGGGGGAGTGTGTGTGTCTCAGTGCTGGCGGGGAGTTGGTAGTGAATGCAGAGGGGGGGAGAGTGTGTCTGGGTGCTGCTGGGGTGTTAGTAGTGAATCCAGGAATGGGGGGGGGGGGGGTCTGGGTGCTGCTGGGGTGTTAGTAGTGAATGTAGGGAGGGAATGTGTGTCTTGGTGCTGCTAGGATGTTAGTAGTCAATGAAGGGGAGGAGTGTGTCTGGGTGCTGGTAAGGTGTTGGTAGTGAATGCTGGGGGGGAGTGTGTCTGGGTGCTGGTAAGGTGTTGGTAGTGAATGCTGGGGGGGAGTGTGTCTGGGTGCTGGTAAGGTGTTGGTAGTAAATGCTGGGGAGGAGTGTGTCTGGGTGCTGGTAAAGTGTTGGTAGTAAATGCTGGGGGGGAGTGTGTCTGGGTGCTGGTAAAGTGTTGGTAGTAAATGCTGGGGGGGAGTGTGTCTGGGTGCTGGTACAGTGGTAAGGTGTTGGTAGTAAATGCTGGGGGGGAGTGTGTCTGGGTGCTGGTAAAGTGTTGGTAGTAAATGCTGGGGGGGAGTGTGTCTGGGTGCTGGTAAGGTGTTGGTAGTAAATGCTGGGGGGGAGTGTGTCTGGGTGCTGGTAAGGTGTTGGTAGTGGATGCAGGGGGGGAGTGTGTCTGGGTGCTGGTAGTAAATGCTGGGGGGGAGTGTGTCTGGGTGCTGGTAAAGTGTTGGTAGTAAATGCTGGGGGGGAGTGTGTCTGGGTGCTGGTAAGGTGTTGGTAGTAAATGCTGGGGGGGAGTGTGTCTGGGTGCTTGTAAGGTGTTGGTAGTGGATGCAGGGGGGGAGTGTGTCTGGGTGCTGGTAGTAAATGCTGGGGGGGAGTGTGTCTGGGTGCTGGTAAAGTGTTGGTAGTAAATGCTGGGGGGGAGTGTGTCTGGGTGCTGGTAAGGTGTTGGTAGTAAATGCTGGGGGGGAGTGTGTCTGGGTGCTGGTAAAGTGTCGGTAGTAAATGCTGGGGGGGAGTGTGTCTGGGTGCTGGTAAGGTGTTGGTAGTAAATGCTGGGGGGGGAGTGTGTCTGGGTGCTGGTAAAGTGTTGGTAGTAAATGCTGGGGGGGAGTGTGTCTGGGTGCTGGTAAGGTGTTGGTAGTGAATGCAGGGGTGGAGTGTGTCTGGGTGCTGGTAAGGTGTTGGTAGTAAATGCTGGGGGGGAGTGTGTCTGGGTGCTGGTAAGGTGTTGGTAGTGAATGCTGGGGGCTAGTGTGTGTCTGGGTGCTGGTAAGGTGTTGGTAGTGAAAGCAGGGGGGGGAGTGTGTCTGGGTGCTGGTAAGGTGTTGGTAGTAAATGCTGGGGGGGGAGTGTGTCTGGGTGCTGGTAAGGTGTTGGTAGTGAATGCTGGGGGGGAGTGTGTCTGGGTGCTGGTAAGGTGTTGGTAGTGAATGCAGGGGGGGAGTGTGTCTGGGTGCTGGTAAGGTGTTGGTAGTAAATGCTGGGGGGGAGTGTGTCTGGGTGCTGGTAAGGTGTTGGTAGTGAATGCAGGGGGGGAGTGTGTCTGGGTGCTGGTAAGGTGTTGGTAGTAAATGCTGGGGGGGAGTGTGTCTGGGTGCTGGTAAGGTGTTGGTAGTGAATGCAGGGGGGGAGTGTGTCTGGGTGCTGGTAAGGTGTTGGTAGTGAATGCAGGGGGGGAGTGTGTGTCTGGATAAGAGCATATTCAGTGATGAGGAGGCCTGTATGTAGTCTCCATCCGGGCCCCCTTCTCTCTAGCTGGCAGCATAGTATGTGTGAGCACTAGCAGACTCTAGCGCTGTACTATAGTCTACTATGCATGCACAAGAGAAAATGGCGCAATTGACTTTTTCCCAGTGATTTCCCTACTGCGCATGCAAAAACCACTGGGAAAATAGGCACTGCACCATTTTATCAGAGATTTTGAAGTGCTACCACTGCAGACACGGTATTCTGGAGAAGTAAGTACTGAAGAAATGGGTGCAGCATGTGCAGTCTGGGCCCCCATGGACCAGAGGGGCTCATGTGCACTGCATACACTGCACCATTATGCTGCTGTGTCTGGGTGTTGCTGTAGTGTTGGCAGTGAATGGATAGAGGTAGGGTGTGTTTCTTGGTTTAGTCTGGGTATTTCTGGAGTGTTACCAATGAATTCAGGTGGAGGTTAGTGTGTCAGGGTGCTTCTATAGTGTTGACAAGACAGCCGCACACTGGGAGGTTATATTACAGATACAGGACCCTTTAAGCAGACACCTGTATGAAACCTGTATCACAACCAATGTCTGGATAGAAGAGACATACAGCCAAACCCCTGTGAGTTAAAATGTACAGATCCAGTGACCGTGGTGGTGTATACTTCTGGCTTCTTTACTTTCACCTTCAACTTCCATGCAGCTATAGCCCAAGTTTTAGCACGTGAATGCGCAGCAACCTGGAATTTCTGTATGTGTGAAGGGAAACAATCCAGAACTAAGGGCCCGATTCAGGTTGGATCGCAACTGCAAAAATTACTAAAATGATGCGGGCACATGCACAGCGCCCATCCTGTGTATGTTAGATGGACCATTGCGGGGATGCGGCTACAAAATGGGGGCATGCTGGCGCAAAAGGGGGGGCATGACAGAGCATGATCGGGGAAGCTGCGTGACGTCACATGCAGCCGGCGCAATAAAAAAAATGGCAGCGGGTCTCCTGCGGGGGCAGGAGGCAACTTTAATTTTAGCGATCAAGCAGAAATTTGCTTTGCGATTGCAATATCTGCTTGATCGAGGGGGGGGGGGAGCGGCGGTCAGCATGCTAGGCGGCCTTGCTATGCAATGGGCGGCCCCCAGCATGCGTTCACAAGGATTGCAAATTCTGCTACTTAGCAGAATTTGCAATCCAACCTGGATCAGGCCAGGGTCATGGAGCTGAGACCAGGGAATTTGTCGGCTTGCTAGACTCGGTAAATGCCTGGGTCACATGTGTGAAAGTGCCATTATAGGGGGTAATTCCAAGTTGATCGCAGCAGGAAATTTTTTAGCAGTTGGCCAAAACCATGGGGGTAATTCCAAGTTGATTGCAGCAGGAAATTTTTTAGCAATTGGGCAAAACCATGTGCACTGCAGGGGGGGGGGGGGGGGCAGATATAACATTTGCAGAGAGAGTTATATTTGGGTGGGTTATTTTGTTTCTGTGCAGGGTAAATATTGGCTGCTTTATCTTTACACTGCAATTTAGATTGCAGATTGAACACACCACACCCATATCTAACTCTCTCTGCACATGTTAAATCTGCCCCCCCTGCACTGCACATGGGCCCTCATTCCGAGTTGTTCGCTCGCTAGCCGCTTTTCGCAGCAGTACACACGCTAAGCCGCCGCCCTCTGGGAGTGTATCTTAGCTTAGCAGAATTGCGAACGAAGTATTCGCAATATTGCGAAAAGATTTTTCTGTGCAGTTTCTGAGTAGCTCGAGACTTACTCTTCCAGTGCGATCAGTTCAGTGCTTGTCGTTCCTGGTTTGACGTCACAAACACACCCAGCGTTCGCCCAGACACTCCCCCGTTTCTTCAGCCACTCCCGCGTTTTTCCCAGAAACGGCAGCGTTTTTTCACACACACCCATAAAACGGCCAGTTTCCGCCCAGAAACACCCACTTCCTGTCAATCACACTACGATCACCAGAACGAAGAAAAAAACCTCGTAATGCCGTGAGTAAAATACCAAACTTCTTAGCAAATTTACTTGGCGCAGTTGCAGTGCGAACATTGCGCATGCGCAATTAGCGAAAAATCGTTGCAATGCGAAGAAAATTACAGAGCGAACAACTCGGAATGAGGGCCATGGTTTTGGCCAACTGCTAAAAAATTTCCTGCTGCGATCAACTTGGAATTACCCCCCATGTGCACTGCAGGGGGGGCAGATATAACATGTGAAGGGAGAGATAGATTTGGGTGTGGTGAGTTCAATCTGCAATCTAAATTGCAGTGTAAAAATAAAGCAACCAGTATTTACCTTGCACAGAAACAATATAACCCACCCAAATCTAACTCTCTCTGCAAATGTTATATCTGCCTCCCCTGCAGTGCACATGGTTTTGCCCAACTGCTAAAAAATTTCCTGCTGCGATCAACTTGGAATTACCCCCATAGTTATCCATACTGCTTCTTTCACAACAATTAAACATTGGTGGGTGTCCTTCTCATTTACTTAATTCAGCTGGATAACGAAGGATGTCCAGCAGGGTCTATACTAAGAAACTGTTAAAGAAAACCCACACTTTTAAGGGTATTTATTTACTATTCATCTGTTTTTTATTATAATTTTCATTACTTTTTATCTTTAGCAACTGCACAGCGTAGGAAGATGCTTCATTGTGGGTTTTCTCAACTGTATAATACAAATTACTGCTCAACGCCTTTGTGCACTGCACCATAGGAATTACACTATTGTCCATAACCAGACATTGCTTGGCCACCACTTAATGAGCTACACTCTGCTACATAGATGCAAGTTTGGTGGTGCGATAGCATAGATGCATGTGTGGTGGTGCGATAGCATAGATGCATGTGTGGTGGTGCGATAGCATAGATTCAAGTGTGGTAGTGCAATAGTGTAGATACAAGTGTGGTGGTGCAATAGTGTAGATGCAAGTGTGGTGGTGGGATAGTGTAGATGCAAGTGTGTGGTGCTATTTGCAATTCATCCACATTGGAACCTGCATACAACTCAGAATGAGGCCCACAGGTTGCAATAATGGATTTCCTCTTTTTAAAAAATATTTTTTAAATACTGTTACATACAGTATTCCTTTGAACATAGATTGAGCACAATGACAGGGATTAGCATTACTGTCTCATAACACCGTAGTCATGAGCTCAATTCTCTGACATTGTCCATCTTTTTATTTTCTCACCGTGTTTGCATGGATTTCCTCCAGATTCCTCCCACACTCCAGAAGCATACTGGTAGGCTAATTGGCTGCTGACCCTATTGTGTATGTGTGTGCACATGTGGTAAACACTCTAAGCACCACTGTGCCAGGGACTGATGTGAGTGACTGAAATAGTCTCTGTAAAGCACTGCCTAATATATGCATTCTATATAAATAACTGTTAATAAATAAGAATATATAATGATAATCATTACAATGTCTACACTGGTATTAACTGTACATCAAGTTTGTGAGTCTTGTTGGCAATGCTGCAGTTACTCTCACACTAATTTATAATCATGCAAACAATAATTTGGACATATGATCATGCTGTGATGAAGCTTCCAGTTGTGTTATTAATAGCTCATGTTAAATCAGTTGTCATGTCTATTACGCAAACAGTAATAATAGCAATTGTCTTAAAGATCACAGCTACGTAAAACACCATCACTGGTAAATCACACAATGTAATACATGTCAAGCAATGTGTCGCAGGAAAATACACCACCTCTGGCCATATTAGGTGCATACCATGCATTATTCAGTTTTCCAGTTTTAGTTATTCGTTTACTTATTCTATCAGTTTCACTTTCAATTGGACTGTTTTGCTTAGTTTATGCAAAGTATTTGATTGCTGGGGTTTGTGCAGGTGTTTTTAAGTTCCGCCTTTAGAGATACAATAATCCCATATACTGAAGGGCGGCACAAATAGCCTATGCGCTTGCTCAATGCAGTATACAACTTTGCACGCAATCTGCCACGTCAATGTCTCTCAGTGAATTATGGCATCTGCATTTAGAAATATAATACTGTAAGTTCATAACCCAAATGAACAACTCTAATTAATGAGGTAGTGTAATAGGTGACGGTTATATTCAACACGATAGCCATCTTTTGGCTCACACTTAGGGATGCGGGGCCTAGAACAAATTGTCGACAGTAAAAATGTTGACAGGTGCAAAATGTTGACACCAGAATGTCATCAGGAATAAAGTGTTAGCAATGAAACTGACGACACCAGACATACCCTAACAGTGGTGAAATTGTAAATGTTGACCTAATGACCAGCATCGGAGTCTCAGCAAGTTTAGTTTAACTAACATAAAGCACATTTTAAATTTCGGGTTATAGGACATCATTATAGAAAATAGGAAAACAACTGTTACATACTGTATACCTGACCATCTCTGCCTAAACAGTCATTTAGGATGAAGGACACACAAAAGATTATATTGCTCGACTCACAATATTATAGGTACACTCGTATAGGAAATGGAACTGCTTTCCTGATCTCCCCAAGCAATGAGACTGTGTACCGAGTCCCAAGCAATGAGACTGTGTACCGAGTCCCAAGCAATGAGACTGTGTACCGAGTCCCAAGCAATGATACTGTGCACCGAGTCCCAAGCAATGAGACTGTGTACAAAGTCCCAAGCAATGATACTGTGCACCGAGTCCCAAGCAATGAGACTGTGTACCGAGTCCCAAGCAATGAGACTGTGTAACGAGTCCCAAGCAATGAGACTGTGTACCGAGTCCCAAGCAATGAGACTGTGTACCGAGTCCCAAGCAATGATACTGTGCACCGAGTCCCAAGCAATGAGACTGTGTACCGAGTCCCAAGCAATGATACTGTGCACCGAGTCCCAAGCAATGAGACTGTGTACCGAGTCCCAAGCAATAAGACTGTGTACCGAGTCCCAAGCAATGAGACTGTGTACCAAGTAGAGATGTGCACCGGACATTTTTTGGGTTTTGTGTTTTGGTTTTGGATTCGGTTCCGCGGCCGTGTTTTGGGTTCGGAAGCGTTTTGGCAAAACCTCCCTTAAAATTTTTGTCGGATTCAGGTGTGTTTTGGATCCGGGTGTTTTTTTACAAAAAACCCTCAAAAACAGCTTAAATCATAGAATTTGGGGGTCATTTTGATCCTATAGTATTATTAACCATAATAACCATAATTTCCACTCATTTCCAGTCTACTCTGAACACCTCACACCTCACAATATTATTTTTAGTCCTAAAATTTGCACAGAGGTCACTGGATGATTAAGCTAAGTGACCCAAGTGGGTGGCACAAACACCTGGCCCATCTAGGAGTGGCACTGCAGTGTCAGACAGGATGGCACTTAAAAAAATAGTCCCCAAACAGCACATGATGCAAAGATTAAAAAAAAGAGGTTCAAGATGGAATTGTCCTTGGGCCCTCCCACCTACCCTTATGTTGTATAAACAGGACATGCATACTTTAACAAACCCATCATTTCAGCGACAGGGTCTGCCACACGACTGGCTGAAATGACTGGTTGGTTTGGGCCCCCACCAAAAAAGAAGCAATCAATCTCTCCTTGCACAAACTGGCTCTACAGAGCCAAGATGTCTACCTCCTCCTCATCGTCCGATTCTTCACCCCTTTCACTGTGTACATCCGCCTCCTCACAGAGTATTAATTCTTCCTCACTGGAATCCACCATCACAGGTCCCTGTGTACTTTCTGGAGGCAATTGCTGGTAAATGTCTCTACAGAGGAATTGATTATAATTCATTTTGATGAACATCATCTTCTCCACATTTTGTGGAAGTAACCTTGTACGCCGATCGCTGACAAGGTGACCGGCTGCACTCTTGCGGAGTACACATTGGAGGATGGGGGGGGGGGGCAAATTAGGTAAAATAAAGCCAGTTTGTGCAAGGGCCTACAAATTGGCTCTTTTTCCTGCCAGTATACGTACGGACTGTCTGACATGCCTACTTGGATGCTGTCACTCATATAATCCTCCACCATTCTTTCAATGGTGACAGAATCATATGCAGTGACAGTAGACATGTCAGTAATCGTTGGCAGGTCCTTCAGTCCGGACCAGATGTCAGCACTTGCTCCTGACTGCCCTGCATCACCGACAGCGGGTGGTTTTGGAAATTTGATCCTTTTCCTACCAGCTCCAGTGGCGGGAGAAAATGAAGGAGGAGCTGTTGCCGGGTCACGTTCCGCTTGACTTGACAAGTGTCTCACCAGCAGGTCTTTGAACATCTGCAGACTTGTGTCTGCCAGAAAGAGAGATACAACGCAGGCTTTAAACCTAGGATCAAGCACAGTGGCCAAAATGTAGTGCTCTGATTTCAACAGATTGACCACCCGTGACTCATGGTTAAGCGAATGAAGGGCTCCATCCACAAGTCCCACATGCCTAGCGGAATCGCTCCATTTTAGCTCCTTCAATCTCTCCAGCTGCTTCTGCAAAAGCCTGATGAGGGGAATGACCTGACTTAGGCTGGCAGTGTCTAAACTGACTTCACGTGTGGCAAGTTCAAAGGGTTGGAGAACCTTGCACAACGTTGAAATCATTCTCCACTGCGCTTGAGTCAGGTGCATTCCCTCTCCTTTGCCTATATCGTAGGCAGATGTATAGGCTTGAATGGCCTTTTGCTGCTCCTCCATCCTCTGAAGCATATAGAGGGTTGAATTCCACCTCGTTACCACCTCTTGCTTCAGCTGATGGCAGGGCATGTTCAGGAGTGTTTGCTGGTGCTCCAGTCTTCGGCACGCGGTGGCTGAATGCCGAAAGTGGCCCGCAATTCTTCGGGCCACCAACAGCATCTCCATTACGCCCCTGTCGTTTTTTATAAAATTCTGCACCACCAAATCCATTGTACGTGCTGGAATTTCCCCACATGTAATGCACGCACAATATTGGTGGCGTTGTCCGATGTCACAAATCCCCAGGAGAATCCAATTGGGGTAAGCCATTCTGCGATGATGTTCCTCAGTTGCCGTAAGAGGTTGTCAGCTGTGTGCCTCTTATGGAAAGCGGTGATACAAAGCGTAGCCTGCCTAGGAATGAGTTGGCGTTTGCGAGATGCTGCTACTGGTGCCGCCGCTGCTGTTGTTGCTGCGGGAGGCAATACATCTACCCAGTGGGCTGTCACAGTCATATAGTCCTTACTCTGCCCTGCTCCACTTGTCCACATGTCCGTGGTTAAGTAAACACTGGGTTCAACTGCATTTTTTAGGACACTGGTGACTCTTTTTCTGACGTCTGTGTACATTCTTGGTATCGCCTGCCTAGCGAAGTGGAACCTAGATGGTATTTGGTACCAGGGACACACTACCTCAAGAAATTCTCTAAGTCCCTGTGAACTAACAGCGGATACCGGACGCATGTCTAACCCCAACATAGTTGTCAAGGCCTGAGTTATCCGCTTTGCAACAGGATGACTGCTGTGATATTTCATCTTCTTTGCAAAGGAATGTTGGACAGTCAATTGCTTACTGGAAGTAGTACAAGTGGTCTTCCGACTTCCCCTCTGGGATGACGATCGACTTCCAGCAGCAACAACAGCAGCGCCAGCAGCAGTAGGCGTTACACTCAAGGATCCATCGGAGGAATCCCAGTCAGGAGAGGACTCGTCAGACTTGCCAGTGACATGGCCTGCAGGACTATTGGCGTTCCTGTCTAAGGGGGAAATTGACACTGAGGGAGTTGGTGGGGTGGTTTGCAGGAGCTTGGGTGCAAGAGGAAGAAAGGATTTAGTTGTCAGTGGACTGCTTCCGCGGTCACCCAAAGTTTTTGAACCTGTCAAGGACTTCTGATGAATGCGCTCCAGGTGACGTTTAAGGGAGGATGTTCCTAGGTGGTTAACGTCCTTACCCCTACTTATTACAGCTTGGCAAAGGCAACACACGGCTTGACACCTGTTGTCCGCATTTCTGTTAAAATTATTCCACACCGAAGAGGTGATTTTTTTGTTATTTTGAACAGGCATGTCAATGGCCACATTCATCCCACAGACAACAGGTGTCTACCTGGGTGCCTGACTTAAACAAACCACCTCACCATCAGAATCCTCCTTGTCAATTTCCTCCTCAGGGCCAGCAACACAGTGACATCTTCAATTTGAATATCAGGAACAGGACTGTGGGTACTCCTTCCAGCACTTGCAGGGGGCGTGCAAATGGTGGAAGGAGCCACCTCTTCCCGTCCAGTGTTGGGAAGGTCAGGCATCACAACCGACACAATTGGACTCTCCTTGGGGATTTGTTATTGAGAAGAATGCACAGTTCTTTGCTGTGCTCTTGCCAGCTCAACTCTTTTCATTTTTCTAGCGGGAGGATGAGTGCGTCCATCCTCATGTGAAGCTGAACCACTAGCCATGAACATAGGCCAGGGCCTCAGCCGTTCCTTGCCACTCCGTGTCGTAAATGGCATATTGGCAAGTTTACGCTTCTCCTCAGATGCTTTTAATTTAGATTTTTGGGTAATCATTTTACTGAACTTTTGCTTTTTGGATTTTACACGCTCTCTAAAATTACATTGGGCATTGGCCTTGGCAGACGACGTTGATGGCATTTCATCGTCTCTGCCATGACTAGTGGCAGCAGCTTCAGCACTAGGTGGAAGTGGATCTTGATCTTTCCCTATTTGACCCTCCACATTTTTGTTCTCCATTTTTTAATGTGTGGAATTATATGCCAGTAATATATCTGGAACTAGACGGCATTAATGTCTGGAATTAGATACCACTATAGATACCAGATACCACTGTGACTGGAATGATGATGACCTATGCACAGTGACAGGACACTACCACAGCATCCTACAGCATCCTACAGCAGCAAGATGCAGCACAAGACACTGGACTTTTAGTCACCACAATGCAGCACTGACACTGAGCACAGATATTGAGCACTGATCAGGATACTAGAAGTGACACAGAGCTGCAAGATACAGCAATGGCCTACTGTACTGTACTACTATATACTGGTGGTCACCACAATGCAGCACTGTACTACTATATACTGGTCACAACAATGCAGCACAGACTGGGCACTGATCAGGATACTAGAACTGAGTCTGACACGGAGCTGCAAGAAACAGCAATGGCCTACTGTACTGTACTACTATATACTTGTGGTCACCACAATTCAGCACTGTGCTACTATATACTGGTCACAACAATGCAGCACAGATTGAGCACTGATCAGGATACTAGAACTGAGTCTGACACAGCTGCAAGATACAGCAATGGCCTAATGTACTGTACTACTATATACTGGTGGTCACCACAATGCAGCTCTGTACTACTATATACTGGTCACAACAATGCAGCACAGATTGAGCACTGATCAGGATACTAGAACTGAGTCTGACACGGAGCTGCAAGATACAGCAATGGCCTACTGTACTGTACTACTATATACTGGTGGTCACCACAATGCAGCACTGTACTACTACTATATACTGGTCACAACAATGCAGCACAGATTGAGCACTGATCAGGATACTAGAACTGAGTCTGACACAGAGCTGTAAGATACAGCAATGGCCTACTGTACTATACTACTATATACTGGTGGTCACCAAAATGCAGCACTGTACTACTATATACTGATCACAACAATGCAGCACAGATTGAGCACTGGTCAGGATACTAGAACTGAGTCTGACATGGAGCTGCAAGATACAGCAATGGCCTACTGTACTGTACTACAATATACTGGTGGTCACCACAATGCAGCACTGTACTACTATATACTGGTCACAACAATACAGCACAGATTGAGCACTGATCAGGATACTAGAACTGAGTCTGACACGGAGCTGCAAGATACAGCAGTGATCTACTGTACTGTACGACTGTATACTGGTGGTCACCACAATGCAGCGCTGTACTACTACAGATGAAGCCACGCTGATCTTGGCTTCTCTGCTGCACCTTGGCACACCATGGTTTATTAGCATAAGGCCTACATCTACTGTTTTCAGATGCAATACAATACAGAGAACAATACAGCAGGGGATTAAGTCATTACAGCAGGGGATTAAGTCCGACTGCCCTGGCTCAGTTAATCCTATTAAAAACCAAGATAAAGGTGGCTCCATCTGTATATACTGGTCACAACAATGCAGCACAGATTGAGCACTGATCAGGATACTAGAACTGAGTCTGACACGGAGCTGCAAGATACAGCAATGGCCTACTGTACTGTACTACTATATACTGGTGGTCACCACAACGCAGCACTGTACTACTATATACTGGTCACAACAATGCAGCACAGATTGAGCACTGATCAGGATACTAGAACTGAGTCTGACATGGAGCTGCAAGATACAGCAATGGCCTACTGTACTGTATTACTATATACTGGTGGTCACCACAATGCAGCACACTGAGCACAGATATTGAGCTTTTCAGGCAGAGAACGTAGCCACGTCCTCTCCGCTCAATCTACAATGCACGAGTGAAAATGTCGGCGACACGCGGTTCTTTATATGGAATACGAATCTCGCGAGAATCCGACAGCGGCATTATGACGTTCGGCCTCGTTCGGGTTAACCGAGCAAGGCGGGAAGAACCGAGGCTACCTCGGACCCGTGAAAACCGCGTGAAGTTCGGGGGGTTCGGATCTCGACGAAACGAACCTGCTCATCTCTAGTACCAAGTCACAAGCAACGAGACTTTGTACCGAGCAATGAGGGCCTAATTCAGACCTGATTGCAGCAGCAAAATATTTTTCTCTAATGGGCAAAACCATGTGTACTGCAGGTGGGGCAGATATAACATGTGCAGAGAGAGTTAGATTTGGGTGGGGTGTGTTCAAACTGAAATCTAAATTGCAGTGTAAAAATACAGCAGCCAATATTTTCCCTGCACAGAAACAAAATAACCAAACCAAATCAAATGCTCCCTGTACATGTTATATCTGCCTCCCCACTCCCGCCCCCTGCGCAGTGCACATGGTTTTGCCCATTAAAGAAAGATTTTGCTGCTGCGATCAGGTTGGAATTAGGTCCTGAGTCCCAAGCAATGAGAGTTGTAGTATAGTAGTTCTCTAGTTCATTTTATGCCCCATAGCAGGGCCCTAGTTCATTTATGTGCTTTAGAAGTGCACTAGTTCACATTATACCAAAACAGTGCCACTAGTTCTTGTATGTGCCACAGTGTTCCCAATATGCACCAGTTTCCAATATGCCACATTGTGGGGCAGCCAATTCACATTATGCCACTTAGGGGTGAGGACTTTCTCAGCTGCTGCATTCACATCAGGCTGATCGGGACCGGATTTGACGTCAGACACCCTCCCTAAAAACGCTTGATCCCTCCTGCATTTTCCCGGACACTCCCAGAAAACGGTCAGTTGCCACCCACAAACGGTCGTTCCTGTCAATCTCCTTGCGATCGCCCGTGCAAATGGATTCTTCGCACCCTCCCGTCACAGGGCACCGATGCATGTTGTAGCCGTGCGACGTGCCGGCGCAGTGCATGCGCATGCGCTATTCGGATCTGATCACCCGCTGTGTGAAAACGCACAGCAGCGATGAGATCTGAATTACCCCCTCTGTCCAGTGTGTGCAATAGAAAGTGAAAATAGACATGAAGCAAAAATAAATCAAAAGTTTAAAAACAATTATAAATTACGGACAGTGAAAACAGGCAGGAAACAAAAATAATCCATAAATTTGTTTTGTTGTCATAAACACAAAATAATATACCGTATAATGCTTTTTAGTCGTAAACAGACTTCAGAAAACATTTGTTGTTGGTTTCTTTTGTTTGTTTGCTTGTCTGTTTTGTTTTTTTTCTTCCACTTAAATTACCCTTTCAATCCCATTTGTGTGATTTTTGAAAATCTGTTGTTGTTTTCAGATAACTTATGATGAGATTGGCGCTCGGTGGAAAGATATTAGATTGATATACGGATGACAGATGAATTATGTGTCATTACTGGATTTTCACAGTGATAAAGTGTACTTTCAACATTTTATCTAGCTGTCTTTGTAGTACTAAAGTAATGAGATTTCAGGTTAAGGCTAATAATATAACTAGAAAAATATATTTGGAATAATTTTACAAGCCTAAATAATATAAATGGGTTAGGCAGTTAAAATTTATTTTTGGCACTTAATATTTTACTTTGACAATAGTTTTCATTTTTTTGTTTTGTCCCCTCGACCAGATCTGTAATTACCTTGTGTTCTTACGAGGTTGAAGGAACACCTACATTCCAGCCATACTACATGGGGACTTTTGTACACCCAGGCAAGACTGTAATTCGAATAATTTTTTGAATGCATGTGCATTTTTATTTGTATATTAAGATTTATTCACCCAAATGGTAGATGTTTTTCAACAGCACATGTATCTACGTAACTAAGAAGTTGCACAGTGCAATAGTCCATCAGAGGTGCAATAGCACAGTCTCAGAAATGTATTGGTAATGTACTGGACATTTACAGGTGGGGACTGGCAGGTGTCTTTTTTTAGACACATTGATATGGTCGGTATTGTGGGTGTGTAAAGGGTAGAGATTAGAGATGAGCGGGTTCGGTTCGTTGAGATCCGAAACCCCCCCGAACTTCACCTATTTTACACGGGTCAGAGGCAGCCTCGGATCTTCCCGCCTTGCTCGGTTAACCCGAACGAGGCCGAACGTCATCATCCCGCTCTCGGATTCTAGCGAGATTCGTATTCTATATAAAGAACCGCGCATCGCTGCCATTTTCACTCGTGCATTGGAGTTTGAACGGAGAGGACGTGGCTACGTTCTCTGCCTGAAAAGCTCCATATCTGTTCTTAGTGTGCTGCAAATATCTGTGCTCAGTGTGCTGCAAATATCTGTGCTCAGTGTGCTGCAAATATCTACGTTCTCTGCCTGAAAAGCTCCATATCTGTGCTCAGTGTGCTGCAAATATCTGTGCTCAGTGTGCTGCAAATATCTATGTTCTCTGCCTGAAAAGCTCCATATCTGTGCTCAGTGTGCAGCAAATATCTGTGCTCAGTGTGCTGCAAATATCTGTGCTCAGTGTGCTGCATTGTTGGGACCACCAGCATATAATTATAGTAGTACAGTACAGTAGGCCATTGCTGTATCTTGCAGCTCCGTGTTAGACTCCGTTCTAGACAGTATCCTGATCATCAGTGCTCAATATCTGCTGCATTGTTGTGTGACCAGTATATACTATAAATATATATATATATATATATATATATATATATAGTACAGTGCAGCATTTTGGTGACCACCAGTATAGTAGTACAGTACATTAGGCCATTGCTGTATCTTGCAGCTCCATGTCACTTCAAGTATCCATATCTGTGCCGCATTGATGTGAGCAGTATATATATAGTAGTACAGTGCAACATTTTGGTGACCACCAGTATAGTAGTACAGTACAGTGGGCCATTGCTGTATCTTGCAGCTCCGTGTCACTTCAAGTATCCATTTCTGTGCTGCATTGTTGTGAGCAGTATATATAGTAGTACAGTGCAGCATTTTGGAGACCAACAGCATATAGTTGTACCAGGGCCGAAACTAGGATTTTTGTCACCCGGGGCAAGGTAGTCATTTGACACACCCCCCCCCCCCCCCCGCAAAAAAATTTAAAAAATGTATTTTACAATAAATAAATAAAAATAGTACAAAAATATATAAATAAATACATAAATGAATAAAAATATTATATATATATATATATATATATATATATCTCTTTCAGAACTTTTTTACCTGAAAAATTGCCTTTTCTAACATAAATTTCATATCCAGGAAAAAGTGTCCCCATTTTACACAGTACGACAGGCAAGTGTCCCCATTCCCCATTTTACACATTGCGGCAGACAGGTGACCCCATTTTACACATTGCGGCAGACAGGTGTCCCCATTTTACACATTGCGGCAGGAAAAAGTGTCCCCATGTTACACATTGCGGCAGGCACGTGTCCCCATTTTACACAGTAAGCTGGCAAGTGTCCCCATTTTACACATTGCGGCAGGAAAAAGTGTCCCCATTTTACACATTGCGGCAGGCACGTGTCCCCATTTTACACAGTACGCTGGCAAGTGTCCCCATTTTACACATTGCGGCAGGAAAAAGTGTCCCCATTTTACACATTGCGGCAGGAAAAAGTGTCACCATTTTACACATTGCGGCAGGAAAAAGTGTCCCCATTTTACACATTGCGGCAGGCACAGGTCCCCATTTTACACAGTACGCTGGCAAATGTCCCCATTTTACACATTACGGCAGGCACAGGTCCCCATTTTACACAGTACGCTGGCAAGTGTCCCCATTTTACACATTGCGGCAGGCACAGGTCCCCATTTTACACAGTACGCTGGCAAGTGTCCCCATTTTACACATTGCGGCAGGCACAGGTCCCCATTTTACACAGTACGCTGGCAAGTGTCCCCATTTTACACATTGCGGCAGGAAAAAGTGTCCCCATTTTACACATTGCGGCAGGCACAGGTCCCCATTTTACACATTGCGGCAGGTGGTGGAGGGAGAGAGAGAGAGGGCGGGATGTACTAAGATGTTACCCTGCGCTAATAGCCCTCTTACCGCTTCGAAGCATGTTAAAATCATCCTCAGCCTCCCGACGCTGTCATTCTTTCTAAGCAGTTTCTGCATCATGTTTCGATAGTGCATACAGTGCCTGCGGAGGACCAGTACAGCCAATGGAGTCAGGAAACAATACGAAGGTATCACGTGATGCAGAAACTGCTTGGAAAGAATGACAGCGCCGGGAGGCTGAGGAGGATTTTAACATGCTTCAGAGCGGTAAGAGGGTTATTAGCGCAGCGTAACATCTTAGTACATCCCGCCCAGAGAGAGGAAGGGAGAGGGGCTGACTTACATTTGAAGCGGTTCTCGCCGCTCTTCAGCCGCCTCTCCCTCCTCGTCTGCGCGGCTCCCCCTTCTCCCTCCTCCGGCGGGGTTTCGTGGAATGACGCGTTTGCGCCGTGACGTCATTCCGCGAAACTCCGCCCCCCGAGCTGGGCACTCGGGAGAAGGGGGTATCAAAGTCTAAAAGTGCCGCGGCGGGTGTTAGGGGGTCTCGGCGCCCCCTTGAATCCGGCGCCCAGGTCGCCTGCCCCCCTAGCCCCCCCCCCCCCTAGTTTCGGCCCTGGTTGTACAGTCAGTAGCGGATCTTGCCACGGGCAAGCAGGACTTTTGTCCGGGGCGCCACCTTCCGGAGGGCGCCGGCGCCATCCGGAGGGCGCCGCACCATGGCAAGATCCGCTGCTGTGGTGCCCCCCGCTGCCGCGGCCCGCTGTTCGTTGTGAAGGGAAACTAGACGCTATGCATCTAGTTTCCCTTCGTGGGCTGCCCGCTGTGAAAGGTAACTAGACGCTACGCGTGTAATTTCCCTTCCTGGAGAGGACCTTCACTGTAATGATGTGCGGTGCGCGTTGACGTCATCGCGCACCGCACAGCAAAGGTCCTCTCCACGAAGGGATCTAGACGCTTAGCGTCTAGTTTACCTTCGTGAAGAGGACCTTTGCTGTGCGGTGCGCGATGACGTCATCGCGTACCGCACATCCTACAACAGTACAGGTGGCGTAACTGACCACGCCCCCTGTATGAAGCCACGCCCCCTAGTGCCGCCCGGGGCGCCAGAACCCCCGGAACCGGCCCTGTGCACAGTACAGTAGGCCATTGCTGTATTTTGCAGCTCCGTGTCACTGCAAGTATCCATATCTGTGCTGCATTGTTGTGAGCAGTATATAGTAGTACAGTGCAGTAGGCCATTGCTATTGATATAATAATATTACTGCCATATAATTCCACACATTAAAAAATGGAGAACAAAAATGTGGAGGGTAAAATAGGGAAAGATCAAGATCCACTTCCACCTAGTGCTGAAGCTGCTGCCACTAGTCATGGCAGAGACGATGAAATGCCATCAACGTCATCTGCCAAAGCCGATGCCCAATGTCATAGTAGAGAGCGTGTAAAGTCCAAAAAGCAAAAGTTCAGTAAAATGACCCAAAAATCTAAATTAAAAGCATCTGAGGAGAAGCGTAAACTTGCCAATGTGCCATTTACGACACGGAGTGGCAAGGAACGGCTGAGGCCCTGGCCTGCATTCATGGCTAGTGGTTCAGCTTCACATTAGGATGGACGCACTCATCTTCCCGCTTGAAAAATGAAAAGAGTTAAGCTGGCAAAAGCACAGCAAAGAACTGTGCGTTCTTCTAAATCACAAATCCCCAAGGAGAGTCCAATTGTGTCGGTTGCGATGCCTGACCTTCACAACACTGGACGGGAAGAGGTGGCGCCTTCCACCATTTGCACGCCCCCTGCAAGTGCTGGAAGGAGCACCCGCAGTCCAGTTCCTGATAGTCAAATTGAAGATGTCACTATTGAAGTACACCAGGATGAGGATATGGGTGTTACTGGCGCTGAGGAGGAAATTGACAAGGAGGAATCTGATGGTGAGGTGATTTTTTTTAAGTCAGGCACCCGGGGAGACACCTGTTGTCCGTGGGATGAATAAGGCCATTGACATGCCTGTTCAAAATACCAAAAAAATCACCTCTTCTGTGTGGAATTATTTCAACAGAAATGTGGACAACTGGTGTCAAGCCGTGTGTTGCCTTTGTCAAGCTGTAATAAGTAGGGGTAAGGACGTTAACCACCTAGGAACATCCTCCCTTATACGTCACCTGGAGCGCATTCATCAGAAGTAATTGACAAGTTCAAAAACTTTGGGTTACAGCGGAAGCAGTCCACTGACAACTAAATCCCTTCCTCTTGTACCCAAGCTCCTGCAATCCACCCCACCAACTCCCTCAGTGTCAATTTCCTCCTTAGACAGGAAAGCCAATAGTCCTGCAGGCCATGTCACTGGCAAGTCTGACGAGTCCTCTCCTGACTGGGATTCCTCCGATGGATCCTTGAGTCAGAGGCGGAACTAGCACCAGTGCAGGCAGTGCCTTGCACTGGGGCCCGCCTCTGTCAAGGGGCCCAAAGCCAAAGCGGCATGTAATGAGTCAAACTGACTCATTACATGCCGCCTGGCTGCCGCTGTGTGCCGCCGCCGAGGAGAGGATGCGCACCGGCTACGGGGGGGGGGGGGAGAGGAGGAGGGGGGGTGAGGAGGGAGCCGCAGCAGCGCTATGTCATTGGTAGAAGCGCTGCTGCTGCTGGCCCTCTCCTTTACCATAAGCTGCCCTCCGCTGCTGTGAATGCTGGGATGCGCATGGGACACTGTCTGCCGTAATGTGCAAAAAATGGGACGCTGTCTGCCGTAATGTGCAAAAAATGGGACGCTGTCTGCCGTAATGTGTAATAAATGGGACGTTGTCTGCAGTAATGTGCAAAAAATGGGACGCTGTCTGCCGTATTGTGTAATAAATGGGACGCTGTCTGCCGTAATGTGTTAAAAGGGGACGCTGTCTGCCGTAATGTGTTAAAAGGGGACGCTGTCTGTCGTAATGTGTAAAAAGGGCACGCTGTCTGCCGTAATGTGTAAAAAGGGGGATGCTGTCTGCCGTAATGTGTAAAAAAGGGGAAGCTGTCCGCCATAATGTGTTAAAGGGTCTCTACATGGTGTAGTGGTAGTACCGAGGAGAGGATGCGCACCGGCTACGGGGGGGGGGGGGGGGAGAGGAGGAGGGGGGGGAGAGGAGGAGGGGGGGGGGGAGGGAGCCGCAGCAGCGCTATGTCATTGGTAGAAGCGCTGCTGCTGCTGGCCCTCTCCTTTACCATAAGCTGCCCTCCGCTGCTGTGAATGCTGGGATGCGCATCCCAGCATTCACAGCGGTGGAGGGCAGCCTATGGTAAAGGAGAGGGCCAGCAGCAGCAGCGCTTCTACCAATGACATAGCGCTGCTGCGGCTCCCTCCTCCACCCCCCCTCCTCCTTCTTCTCCCCTGCCAGATGCTGCAAGAGGAGCCTGAGCCAGCGGAAACGGTAAGTATACCTATTCTATCTATCTATCTATCTGTCTATCTATCTGTCTATCTATCTATCCTGTTTGCCATAATGTGTAAAAAATGGGATGCTGTCTGCCGTAATGTGTAATAAATGGGACGCTGTCTGCCGTAATATGCAAAAAATGGGACGCTGTCTGCCGTAATATGCAAAAAATGGTACGCTGTCTGCCGTAATGTGCAAAAAATGGGATGCTGTCTGCCATAATGTGTAATAAAAGGGACGCTGTCTGCCGTAATGTGCAATAAATGGTACGCTGTCTGCCGTAATGTGCAAAAAATGGTACGCTGTCTGCCGTAATGTGCAAAAAATGGTACGCTGTCTGCCGTAATGTGCAAAAAATGGTACGCTGTCTGCCGTAATGTGCAAAAAATGGTACGCTGTCTGCCGTAATGTGCAAAAAATGGAACGCTGTCTGCCGTAACGTGTAAAAATGGGACGCTGTCTGCTCTGTGTAAAAAAGGAACGCTGTCTGCCGTAATGTGTAAAAAGGGGACGCTGTCTGCCGTAATGTGTAAAACATGGGACACTGTCTGCCGTAATGTGCAAAAAATGGGACGCTGTCTGCCGTAATGTGCAAAAAATGGGACGCTGTCTGCCGTAATGTGTAATAAATGGGACGTTGTCTGCAGTAATGTGCAAAAAATGGGACGCTGTCTGCCGTATTGTGTAATAAATGGGACGCTGTCTGCCGTAATGTGTTAAAAGGGGACGCTGTCTGCCGTAATGTGTAAAAAAGGGGACGCTGTCTGTCGTAATGTGTAAAAAGGGGACGCTGTCTGCCGTAATGTGTAAAACATGGGATACTGTCTGCCGTAATGTGCAAAAAATGGGACGCTGTCTGCCGTAATGTGCAAAAAATGGGACGCTGTCTGCCGTAATGTGTAATAAATGGGACGTTGTCTGCAGTAATGTGCAAAAAATGGGACGCTGTCTGCCGTATTGTGTAATAAATGGGACGCTGTCTGCCGTAATGTGTTAAAAGGGGACGCTGTCTGCCGTAATGTGTAAAAAAGGGGACGCTGTCTGTCGTAATGTGTAAAAAGGGAAGAGGTGGCGCCTTCCACCATTTGCACGCCCCCTGCAAGTGCTGGAAGGAGCACCCGCAGTCTAGTTCCTGATAGTCAAATTGAAGATGTCACTATTGAAGTACACCAGGATGAGGATATGGGTGTTACTGGCGCTGAGGAGGAAATTGACAAGGAGGAATCTGATGGTGAGGTGATTTTTTTTAAGTCAGGCACCCGGGGAGACACCTGTTGTCCATGGGATGAATAAGGCCATTGACATGCCTGTTCAAAATACCAAAAAAATCACCTCTTCGGTGTGGAATTATTTCAACAGAAATGTGGACAACTGGTGTCAAGCCGTGTGTTGCCTTTGTCAAGCTGTAATAAGTAGGGGTAAGGACGTTAACCACCTAGGAACATCCTCCCTTATACGTCACCTGGAGCGCATTCATCAGAAGTAATTGACAAGTTCAAAAACTTTGGGTTACAGCGGAAGCAGTCCACTGACAACTAAATCCCTTCCTCTTGTACCCAAGCTCCTGCAATCCACCCCACCAACTCCCTCAGTGTCAATTTCCTCCTTAGACAGGAAAGCCAATAGTCCTGCAGGCCATGTCACTGGCAAGTCTGACGAGTCCTCTCCTGACTGGGATTCCTCCGATGGATCCTTGAGTCAGAGGCGGAACTAGCACCAGTGCAGGCAGTGCCTTGCACTGGGGCCCGCCTCTGTCAAGGGGCCCAAAGCCAGAGCGGCATGTAATGAGTCAAACTGACTCATTACATGCCGCCTGGCTGCCGCTGTGTGCCGCCGCCGAGGAGAGGTTGCGCACCGGCTACGGGGGGGGGGGGGGAGAGGAGGAGGGGGGGTGGAGGAGGGAGCCGCAGCAGCGCTATGTCATTGGTAGAAGCGCTGCTGCTGCTGGCCCTCTCCTTTACCATAAGCTGCCCTCCGCTGCTGTGAATGCTGGGATGCGCATGGGACACTGTCTGCCGTAATGTGCAAAAAATGGGACGCTGTCTGCCGTAATGTGCAAAAAATGGGACGCTGTCTGCCGTAATGTGTAATAAATGGGACGTTGTCTGCAGTAATGTGCAAAAAATGGGACGCTGTCTGCCGTATTGTGTAATAAATGGGACGCTGTCTGCCGTAATGTGTTAAAAGGGGACGCTGTCTGCCGTAATGTGTAAAAAAGGGGACGCTGTCTGTCGTAATGTGTAAAAAGGGCACGCTGTCTGCCGTAATGTGTAAAAAGGGGGATGCTGTCTGCCGTAATGTGTAAAAAAGGGGAAGCTGTCCGCCATAATGTGTTAAAGGGTCTCTACATGGTGTAGTGGTAGTACCGAGGAGAGGATGCGCACCGGCTACGGGGGGGGGGGGGAGAGGAGGAGGGGGGGTGGAGGAGGGAGCCGCAGCAGCGCTATGTCATTGGTAGAAGCGCTGCTGCTGCTGGCCCTCTCCTTTACCATAAGCTGCCCTCCGCTGCTGTGAATGCTGGGATGCGCATCCCAGCATTCACAGCGGTGGAGGGCAGCCTATGGTAAAGGAGAGGGCCAGCAGCAGCAGCGCTTCTACCAATGACATAGCGCTGCTGCGGCTCCCTCCTCCACCCCCCCTCCTCCTTCTTCTCCCCTGCCAGATGCTGCAAGAGGAGCCTGAGCCAGCGGAAACGGTAAGTATACCTATTCTATCTATCTATCTATCTGTCTATCTATCTGTCTATCTATCTATCCTGTTTGCCATAATGTGTAAAAAATGGGATGCTGTCTGCCGTAATGTGTAATAAATGGGACGCTGTCTGCCGTAATATGCAAAAAATGGGACGCTGTCTGCCGTAATATGCAAAAAATGGTACGCTGTCTGCCGTAATGTGCAAAAAATGGGATGCTGTCTGCCGTAATGTGTAATAAAAGGGACGCTGTCTGCCGTAATGTGCAATAAATGGTACGCTGTCTGCCGTAATGTGCAAAAAATGGTACGCTGTCTGCCGTAATGTGCAAAAAATGGTACGCTGTCTGCCGTAATGTGCAAAAAATGGTACGCTGTCTGCCGTAATGTGCAAAAAATGGTACGCTGTCTGCCGTAATGTGCAAAAAATGGGACGCTGTCTGCCGTAACGTGTAAAAATGGGACGCTGTCTGCTCTAATGTGTAAAAAAGGAACGCTGTCTGCCGTAATGTGTAAAAAGGGGACGCTGTCTGCCGTAATGTGTAAAACATGGGACACTGTCTGCCGTAATGTGCAAAAAATGGGACGCTGTCTGCCGTAATGTGCAAAAAATGGGACGCTGTCTGCCGTAATGTGTAATAAATGGGACGTTGTCTGCAGTAATGTGCAAAAAATGGGACGCTGTCTGCCGTATTGTGTAATAAATGGGACGCTGTCTGCCGTAATGTGTTAAAAGGGGACGCTGTCTGCCGTAATGTGTAAAAAAGGGGACGCTGTCTGTCGTAATGTGTAAAAAGGGCACGCTGTCTGCCGTAATGTGTAAAAAGGGGGATGCTGTCTGCCGTAATGTGTAAAAAAGGGGAAGCTGTCCGCCATAACGTGTTAAAGGGTCTCTACATGGTGTAGTGGTAGTACCGTGCGGCGTAATTTGAATAATGGAGACTACTGTGCACCGTTATATGAATTGGTATTATTTTGTGGCCACACCCCTTCCCCACGAAGCCCGCGCACTGCCCCTGTTTTACATAGATGAGCGGGGCTCCGATGCCGTTTCTTGCACAGCACTAAAATGAATAATTACGGCACTGTTCCTAGGTATCCAATTTCCTGGCCCTGAGCAGGTCCCCCTCACCAGATCCTCTCCAGGGGTGAGGCGGTGGACTTAGATGGGGGGGGCCCAAAGCATTTTGTCGCACATGGGCCCACCGCTCGCTAGTTCCGCCACTGCCTTGAGTGTAACGTCTACTGCTGCTGGCGCTGCTGTTGTTGCTGCTGGGAGTCGATCATCATCCCAGAGGGGAAGTCGGAAGTCGGAAGACCACTTGTACTACTTCCAGTAAGCAATTGACTGTCCAACAGTCCTTTGCGAGGAAGATTAAATATCACAGCAGTCATCCTGTTGCAAAGCAGATAACTCAGGCCTTGGCAGCTGTGTTGGTGTTAGACGTGCGTCCGGTATCTGGCGTTAGTTCACAGGGACTTAGAGAATTTCTTGAGGTAGTGTGTCCCCGGTACCAAATACCATCTAGGTTCCACTTCTCTAGGCAGGCGATACCGAGAATGTACACAGACGTCAGAAAAAGAGTCACCAGTGTCCTAAAAAATGTAGTTGTACCCAATGTTCACTTAACCACCGACATGTGGACAAGTGGAGCAGGGCAGAGTAAGGGCTATATGACTGTGACAGCCCACTGGGTAGATGTATTGCCTCCCGCAGTAAGCGGCACCAGTAGCAGCATCTCGCAAAAGCCAACTCATTCCTAGGCAGGCTAAGCTTTGTACCAACGCTTTCCATAAGAGGCACACAGCTGACAACCTCTTACGGAAACTGAGGAACATCATCGCAGATTGGCTTACCCCAATTGGACTCTCCTGGGGATTTGTGACATCGGACAACGCCACCAATATTGTGCGTGCATTACATGTGGGCAAATTCCAGCACGTCCCAAGTTTTGCACATACATTGAATTTGGTGGTGCAGAATTTTTTTTAAAATGACAGGGGCGTGCAAGAGATGCTGTTGGTGGCCCAAAGTATTGCGGGCCACTTTCGGCATTCAGCCACTGCATGCCGAAGACTGGAGCACCAGAAAACACTCCTGAACCTGCCCCGCCATCATCTGCAGCAAGAGGTGGTAACGAGGTGGAATTCAACCCTCTATATGCTTCAGAGGATGGAGGAGCAGCAAAAGGCCTATTCAAGCCTATACATCTGCCTACAATATAGGTAAAGGAGGGGGAATGCACCTGACTCAAGCGCAGTGGAGAATGATTTCAACGTTGTGCAAGGTTCTGCAACTCTTTGAACTTGCCACACGTGAAGTCAGTTCAGACACTGCCAGCCTGAGTCAAGTCATTCCCCTCATCAGGCTTTTGCAGAAGCAGCTGAAGAGATTGAAGGAGGAGCTAAAACGGACCGATTCCGCTAGGCATGTGGGACTTGTGGATGGAGCCCTTCATTCGCTTAATCAGGATTCACGGGTGGTCAATCTGTTGAAATCAGAGCACTACATTTTGGCCACCGTGCTCGATCCTAGGTTTGAAGCCTATGTTGTATCTCTCTTTCCGGCAGACACAAGTCTGCACATGTTCAAAGACCTGCTGGTGAGACAATTGTCAAGTCAAGCGGAACGTGACCCGCCAACATTCTGTCACCATTGAAAGAATGGTGGAGGATTATATGAGTGACAGCATCCAAGTAGGAACGTCAGACAGTCCGTACATATACTGGCAGGAAAAAGAGGCAATTTGTAGGCCCTTGCACAAACTGGCTTTATTTTACCTAAGTTGCCCCCCCCTCCAGTGTGTACTCCGAAAGAGTGTTTAGTGCAGCCGGTCACCTTGTCAGCAATCGGCGTACGAGTTTACTTCCACAAAATGTGGAGAATATGATGTTCATCAAAATGAATCATAATCAATTCCTCCGTGGAGACATTCACCAGCAATTGCCTCCAGAAAGTACACAGGGACCTGAGATGGTGGATTCCAGTGGGGATGAATTGATACTCTGTGAGGGGGGGTTGTACACAGTGAAAGGGGTGAGGAATTGGAGGATGATGATGAGGTCAATATCTTGGCTCTGTAGAGCCAGTTTGAGCAAGGAGAGATCAATTGCTTCTTTTTTTGGTGGGGGCCCAAACCAACCAGTCATTTCAGCCACAGTCATGTGGCAGACCCTGTCGCTGAAATGATGGGTTTGTTAAAGTGTGCATGTCCTGTTTACACAACATAAGGGTGGGTGGGAGTGCCCAAGGACAATTCCATATTGCACCTCTTTTTTTTTTTTTCCTTTGCATCATGTGCTGTTTTGGGGCAATTTTTACAAGTGCCATCCTGTCTGACACTGCAGTGCCACTCCTAGATGGGCCAGGTGTTTGTGCCGCCCTCTTGGGTCGCTTAGCTTAGTCATCCAGTGACCTCGGTGCAAATTTTAGGACTAAAAATAATATTGTGAGGTGTGTGGTGTTCAGAATAGACTAGAAATGAGTGGAAATTATGGTTATTGAGGTTAATAATACTATAGGATCAAAATTACCCCTAAATTCTATGTTTAAAGCTGTTTTTGAGGGGTTTTTGGAAAAAAAACCTGAATCCAAAACACTCGAATCCGCCAAAAAAATTTAAGGGAGGTTTTGCCAAAACGCATCCGAATCCAAAACACGGCCGCGGAACCAAATCCAAAACCAAAACACAAAATCCGAAAAATTTCCGGTGCACATCTCTAGTAGAGATGTGCGCCGGGCCAAATTTTGGGTTTTGGATTTTGCTTTTGTATCTTCTTCGTGTTTTGAATCCGTATTGGTTTTGTCCCAACTCTACCCTTGTGGATTTTGGTTTTGGATCTGTATTTTTTAGGAAAAATCACAGAAATTCTGGGGATCCGGTCTGAAGGTCGACACTGTCTAGGTCGATAATGTTTAGGTCGACCACTATAGGTCGACAGTCACTAGGTCAACATGGATGGAAGGTCGACAGGGTTTCTAGGTCGACATGTGCTAGGTCGACAGGTCTAAAGATCGACATGAGATTTTCACATTTTTTACTTTTTTTGAATTTTTTCATACTTAACGATCCACGTGGACTACGATTGGAATGGTAATCTGCCCGTAGCCATGTGAGGGGACACGGTGCACTTATTTGGGTTCCCAGTCACTTTACGAAAAAAACTACACAAAAAAAACACCTCATGTCGACCTTTAGACCTGTCGACCTAGCACATGTCGACCTAGAAACCCTTCCATCCATGTCGACCTAGGGACTGTCAACCTATAGTGGTCGACCTAAACATTGTCGACCTAGATACTGTTGATTTGATGAACCACACCCGAAATTTTGGCATGTTTTTGTTCCTACAGTATTATTAACCTCAATGACATTCATTTCCACTAATTTCCAGTCAATTTTGACCACCTCACATCTCACAATATTGTTCTAATCTGTTTTAGGCCAAAGGCCGTAGTGAGATGGTTGGTCACTAAACGACAGAGCAGCGGCACAAACATATGGCAGGTTATAGCATTAGCACACAGCAGTGCAGAAATGAAAAGTAGTGCAAGATGGAATTGTCCTTGGGCCCTCCCTCCCACTCTTATGTTGGATATTAAAAAGGACATGCAGAGTCTAACAAACCAAGCACTTCAGTGACAGGGACTGACATTTTTGTGGCTAAAGTGCTTGCTTTATTTGGGTCCCCACAAAACAATTTTTTGGAAGGACTACCAACGATCACTAATGAGGATGTTGATGATGAGGGTGTTAATTACATTATATTCTTGTAAAATAAATTACATGAATTCACCTCAAATGCCGTAACATGGAGAAGGTGCCTAGATGGCTAATGTCCCTACCTTTACTAACTTTGGCCTCACAAATGGAGCAGTTGGCTTCACAATCATTGTCAGGATTTGTGGGGGAAAAATCGCCCAGGCATCACAGTGGCTTTCTTTTTATCACAGGCAAGAACTACAGCCACTAGTGGCTGACTTACACACACAACATCATCAGCATCCTCAGTGTCAGATAGTAGTAGTATACACATATTCCCCCATCCTGTTCCACTTCTATACATGAATCCTTAATTTCTATTATGCCCTCATCACCATCTTTATGTGTACTGCTCCCCCTTGTGACCCATCCCGAGCTCAATATATGTGTCAGGAATCAGAAGTCATAGATCGATTGTGGGAGAATAATCACACATGCAATGGAGTGGTTTCAGATTATTCTCTTTTGTGCATCAGTTTCAGTTTCAGTTACTGTATATAGGCCTGGCGTTACATTGAATGACATTGGTTCCATTACATCCCACAATAAGCCCTCCCATTGGATATTCTGCCTAGCACTAAGATAAGAAACTGCATCTGCTAGCTGTTCCTTGTTTTGGTACAGATTGGTACAAGAATGTCAATATATTATCCTTGAAACTGTTTCAAGGTAAAGGAGAAAGTACCGTATATACTCGAGTATAAGTCGACCCGAATATAAGCCGAGGCACCTAATTTTACCACAAAAACCTGGGAAAACTCATTGACTCGAGTATAAGCCTAGGGTGGGAAATGCAGCTCTAGCCGTACACAGCCCTCATACTGCCAGATATACCCTCATACTGCCAGATATGCCCCACGGTGCCAGATATGCCCTCATGCTGCCAGATATGCCCCACAGTGCCAGATATGCCCTCATGCTGCCAGATATGCCCCACAGTGCCAGATATGCCCTCATGCTGCCAGATATGCCCCACAGTGCCAGATATGCCCTCATGCTGCCAGATATGCCCCACAGTGCCAGATGTGCCCTCATGCTGCCAGATATGCCCCACTGTGCCAGATGTGCCCTCATGCTGCCAGATATGCCCCACTGTACCAGATGTGCCCTCATGCTGTCAGATATGCCCCACAGTGCCAGGAAGGGTACTTACCCTCCATCACTCCCGCATTGTCATCTGAAGGAGGGACACGGAGGGCACAGCGCGCGGCTCTCCTGTGTCCCTCCTGCGTCTCCGTCTCCGGCGGCGTGTGTGTATTAAATGAAGTGCCGGTTTGTGAGCCAATCAGAGCTCACGAATGGGCAGTTCATTTAACACACACACACACACACGCCGCCGGAGACGGAGACACAGGATGGACACAGGAGAGCCGCGCGCTGTGCCCTCCGTGTCCCTCCTTCCACTGACTCGGGTATAAGCCGAGGGGGCTTTTTCAGCACAAAAAAACGTGCTGAAAAAGTCGGCTTATACTCGAGTTTATTTCTCTGAATTGCACATTCCTTGTCTTTTCCATGCCAGTCATGTAGTGGAAGCAGATGGGTTCATTAATAACATACAGTATAAGTATAAGAAAATGGCTGCTAGTTTTACAAAATGGCGACTATAAATGAAGAAAATAAAGTTGACTTTCTCACAGATGGTGCAGAAATGGTGGAAGGAGGTGAAAGAGGCTTCTTTATGAGGACAGTGTGAGAAATGTCAGACTCACACATAGCTCACATGAACACCCCTAAACGTTCCTCAGGAATGTGTGTGGGTTGTGAACAGACAGTTTGTTCTACTGCTTTTTTTGTTTTAATTTTTTTAACACCTTCTAGACTCTGAGTGAAAAGTTCTTGCATCACCATGAGAAGCAGAAGAAGATGTCTCACTGACAGTTGCAGAACTACCACCTAGAAATAAAGGCCAAGGCTTAAATCTTTCCCTGGCACTTTGTGTGGTGAATGGCAGTGCCCTAACTAGACATTTTAGCGCTGTGTGCAAGAAACAGCATCGGCAACTCCCCCCCCCCCGCCAAATATACAAAACAGGGCCGAGGCACACACCAAAAATATAGGGGTGTGGCTTCATGGGGAAGGGGCATGGCCACAAAATACTACCAATTCATATTATGCTGTATAGAAGTCTTCATTATTCTAATTTACCCCACACAGTAGCGCCACTTACACACATTACCCCAGGTAGAGCCCCATTTTACACATTATGGCGGCAGAGTCCCCCTTTTACACATTACGGCAGCAGAGTCCCCTTTTGCACATTAGTCAAACAGAGTCCCTCTTTTTACACATTATGCCAGGTAGAGTCCCCTTTTACATATTACGGCAGTAGAGTCCCTATTTTACACATTACGGCAGCAGAGTCCCTCTTTTTACACATTACGGCAGGCAGAGTCCCCTTTTACCACATTAGGCAGGCAGAGTTCCCCTTTTTTATACATCACAGCAGGAGAGTCCCCTATTTTACACATTACAGCAGGAGAGTCCAACTTTTTTACACATTAGGCAGTCAGAGTCCCCCTTTTTATACATTACAGCAGCAAAGTCCCCCTTTTTACACATTAGGCATGCAGAGTGCGCCTTTTTTTTTTACACATTACAGCAGGAGAGTGCCCTTTTTTACACATTAGTCAAACAGAGTCCATCTTTTTACACATTACAGCAAGAGAGTCCCACTTTTTTTTTTACACGTTAGGCAGGCAAAGTCCTACTTTTTACACATTAGGCAGGCAGAGTCCTCTTTTTTATATATTACGCCAGCATCGTCCCCCTTTTTACACATTAGGCGGCAGAGTCCCCCTTTTTACACATTAGACGGCAGAGTCCACCTTTTTTTTACACATTACAGCAGGAGAGTCCCACTTTTTTACACATTAGTCAGACAGAGTCCATCTTTTTACACATTAGGCAGGCAGAGACCCCTTTTTTACATATTACAGCAGGAGAATCTCCCTTTTTTACACATTAGTGAGACAGAGTCCCCCTTTTTACACATTATGGAGGGGAAGAGGATGGGGATGGAGAGGGAAGATAGAGATGCTGTGGCTTAATTTGAGCGGCAGCAGGCAGCTTCAGTACCTGGATGTCTCTCTGCAGGAGGGGGGAAGGGCACACAGGGGAGAGACATACATGTACCTGTGTGATCAGCAATACTGACGTTCTCTTCTTGTGAGTGCAGGCGGCCATGGCGGCGGCAGGGAATGATGACAGTACATGCATTCGGCAGCTGGAGCTGCCGCCAGTCTATTAAAAAAGCTCCGTCCTCCTGGCTCCCGGCATCCCTTGCGCAGCTCCCTGTCTGGCCTGCGCTGTATGGTGTGGAGAGGAGACCCCACACTTATGCTGAGGGGGGAGAGTGGGGCAGAGACAGAGAGCACATGGAGACTCGGAGAGACAGAGATGACTGCAGTGCCCAGCGCTAATGTAAATTAGCAGCGATGTGTCCGGCATATAAGAGCCGGGCGCAAAGCTGCTATTATTTATTATAGCGGGGAGCACTGCATCTAGTGACGGCCAATAGGGGAGTATGTGGATGGTGCGCCCTCAGCGCAAATGCGCTTTGTGCTAAGCACCATTCGCCCACACCTAGTTACAGGCCTGGTGAATGGCTTATTACCAATTTTATCTTTCTCTGTAGCTAACTTTATTTTTTCTTTTCTTTTTTTTGCCACTGTAAAATGATATTGCTTCTTTGATTTTACATGCCCTGATTCAAGCCATCTATCCCCTTAGTCGTCGGCCTTAGTAGATGACATTGACAGACTTGTATCGCCATGACTGGTAGCAGCACGTGCACCACTAGTATGTACCTCCTGCTCTCCTCTTAACAATGTCACAATATGGTTTAATTTTCCCAACAGTGTCGCACAATACGAGTACGAAATAATATACTGTGATCTGATGGGCAGTGTCACAGTACTTGTGAAAATAAAATAAAAATTGTATAGTACACTGGGGTACAGCACAAAAAAATATATTTTAGGTTTCTTACCTTTTATTATTTTAATTTTACACTGGGGCAGAGCCCCTAGATGGACGGACAGATCACCCCTAGACGAACAGAGCACCCCTTATTAGATACACCAGACGACACAGAGCACCCCTGGACTGATAATGATAGGAGTCAGGCGCACTATACCCTGGATGTACACACAGTATACTGGGTTTTAACACTGGGGAAGAGCCTCTGGATGTATATGGACAGATCACACCTTGTTAGATACACCACCAGACAACAGACAGAGCAGCCCTGCACTGATACTGATATGATACACTAGGACACACCAGCCCCTGGATGTACACACAGTATACTGGATTTTAACACTGGGGAAGAGCCTCTGGATGTATATGGACAGATCACCTCTTGTCAGATACACCACCAGATGACAGACAGAGCACCCTTGGAGTGATACTGATAGGACACACTAGGACACACCAGCCCCTGGATGTACAGACAGTATACTGGGTTTTAACACTGGGGCAGAGCCCATGGATGTACTGTATATGGATTATGTACAGATCACCCCTTGTCAGATACACCACTTAACAACAGACAGAGCACCCCTCGACTGATACACCAGCCCTACAGCAGCCCCACTTCAACCCCCACACCACACAACCCATCACTGAGATAGACACGTCCATTCAGTGCACTCTCCACAGCCGAAGTGAAAACGGTGCCACTCACCAGGACTTTTATAGAGTCTAAAACCTTGTGAGTGTCACAACTGAGGGCCTGAGCTGACGGGAGGCAGCCTCAGTTGTAGGGGCTGAGATGTAACGGAACCTGGGAGGTTGTATCAGACCCCTAGACATGTAAGTAACATGTAGAATAACTGCCCGAAGGCGTGACCACGACAACCAGGATAAAAGTCAATGATGTTTATTATGACAAACTCCGTAACACAGCAGCAGTAAAGGAAACATAAAAGTCAACAGAGGATAAATACAATTCCTGGGTACTACAGGGTGGCAAGGGCCACAGGCACTGGTAGTGTGAGACAGTTCTTATAATCTTCTAGTTGGAAAGTCCTTACCAGGCCTGACTGTAGCAATGGAGAGAACCCAGGATCGTACCAGCTGGTGTTCCAGGAAAGGCTGGGCTGCTGAAGATAAAACGGCTGCTGTGGATACTGGCTGGAACCAGACTGTTGTTGGTACGGAGTGGATACTGGCTGGAACCAGTTAAATAATAAACGAACTTGAGAGCGATGAAATAATAATGAAGTTTGGAGTTTGAGAGCGGTGAAATAATACCACCGGTGGAGAGTGGTAAACTGCAGAAAGGACACCGGCCCTTTAAGAGAAGCTGTACACTGCTGGAAGCTGGGCTGGAAGCAGGTGATTGTTGTAACTGGAAACAGGTGAGTCCAGAATGGATCGGAGAGTCAGGCTACACCGCAGATGGAATGCTGGTGCGGGTCTCTATAGCAGAAGTCTGGAGACAGGAGCTGGAACCTGGAAGACAACAACAGGAGAGAGACAAACTGGAACTAGGTTAGACAACCAAAGCACTGACGCCTTCCTTGCTCAGGCACAGCTTACTTATACCTGCAGCAAGGAAGGGGTTGGCTAGGCAATTATGCAAATCAACAATACAGACAGCAGATTAATGGAAATGATCAGATGACAAAATCCAAGATGGCTGCGCCCATGCAGACACTTGGAGGGAAGTTTGGTTTGTAATCCATGTGAGAATTGAAACAGTAATGGCGACGCCGGCCACAGGAGACAGGAGACGCCAGACTGACAAGCGCACATTTAACCACGCGGGCACAGCGGAGGCCGCGGCTGATGAAATCACCACTCTGACATTCTGCATGTGGAAACTCAGGAACAGCGGGATCCGGTCCTGGAACGCTGAGCCAGCCTTAGGAGGCATCTGAAGGGTAAGTAATGGCATCCAGATACCCGGATCGTGACAGTGAGAATCCGACAGCAGGATGATGATATTTTGTCTCGTTTTGGGATCTGAGTCTGGCGGGAAACACCGATTCAGACACGGATCCAGACTTGGATCGTGAAGTTCTGGTGGGTCCAGTTCTCGGAGAACTGGATCTGCTCATCTCTAGTAATGGGAGTGTCATGGGCATGTAGTAAAATTTGTTGTTTGATTTGGATTTATTTGCAAACCCGATGGTTTACATACAATTCCAATGGTCAGTGTTGTGCACATGCGCGAAACAGGTCTTTTGATATTGCCTGCAGCCCCCTCTTAGTCACAGTATGATTGACATGCTGCAGGGTTTGGTGGGCGATGCGG
Organism: Pseudophryne corroboree; assembly: GCF_028390025.1. Classification (NCBI taxonomy): domain Eukaryota; kingdom Metazoa; phylum Chordata; class Amphibia; order Anura; family Myobatrachidae; genus Pseudophryne; species Pseudophryne corroboree. The sequence continues at coordinate 824,530,741 of NC_086447.1, forward strand.
GGGCAGCAACCAGCACTGTTCTTCAAAAAGGAGGCGTGCCGGACCCAGGGTCTGAGTCGACGAACGCAAACTTCCTGTAGCTAGCTGTCCAGATACTATGGGCAGTAAGCTGCCTGTGCTCTGCTGTAATCACAAGTTGCAACCGATGATCATGATGGTGATCCAATGCTGTGTCCTTGCACGCAGCACTGAGATCTTGCGGATGGTTGCAGGAGGCGTCTATGTCCTACAGACGTCTCCTGCAGCATTTGCATTTAATTTGTACAGAATTACACAGCTTCCCTGTGCTTCCTTGTGGTTGTGCAATTTCATATAAATCAGAATCAGGTCCTCAGACTCAATTGCTCACACTGGAGACCATACTCTGACGGAGATTCTCTTTCACCACTGCTACGGTGTCTGTCTGTTTATGCCTATATGGTTCCATATACTCCCTACAATCCAATACAAGCTAGTCACCATCAAAGCCTTCACTAACGCTCATCCCTCATACGGGTGTAGTATGGTATGCCGGCGGCCGGGCTCCCGGCGACCAGCATACCGGCGCCGGGAGCCCGACCGCCGGCATACCGACAGTGTGGCGAGCGCAAAGGAGCCCCTTGCGGGCTCGGTGCACGCCACTCTATTTATTCTCCCTCCAGGGAGGTCGTGGACCCCCACGAGGGAGAATAGCTGTCGGTATGGCGGGTGTCGGGAGCCCGGCGCCGGTATACTGTGCGCCGGGATCCCGACATTCGGCATACTGAAGACCACCCCCTCATACACTAGACAAAGACAACAATGAGCAGACAATAAAGGAATTTAGGACAGTAGCAGGTAGTCACCGAAAGAGAGTCATATACTGTAGGTTATGTTGAAGAGATTTTTCGAGATAGCTTCAACGATTGGAGTTGGGAGAGAGTTTGGTCATCTCTTCTACCGCTCCTTAGTATTCCTCACTCGGATGCCCAAACTCTCCCCCAACTTCAATCGTCAAAGCTCTCTCGAAAATCTCTTCAACATAACCTACAGTATATGACTCTCTTTCGGTGACTACCTGCTACTGTCCTAAACTCATTTATTGTCTGCTCATTGTCTTCTTGCCCCAGTAGCGAGAAGACAATATATGACCTGCACACTGCATGCAGCCTGCCAGGCAGTTGGGTCTGACTCTTGTCTCTTTGGCCTGTGGAGTACTTGGCACCTTTCAGGCTGAGTGATTTCAGAAGTTGGTGAGGGAGGTGACTGTTGCAGTTGCCTGGAATGGAAGCTTTTTTAGGCCTGGAGCTGTAGTTCCACTGCCCCACTGCTAATGTGGCCCTGCCCTGATAGGGAGGTGATCTAAGGACCGCAGTTAGACTTCTTCCACAGTGGTCCTGAGTATTGTCAAATTGTGCTACTGAAATGTAATATGATCTGCTGCAACCTTGTTTGTCATGTGCCAATGACCTGTATACAGTAAGAGATTAAATATTACAAAGCTGCCAGCAGTTCCTGCAATGCAGGAAAAGATTGGTTGCAAACTCTAGGCAGCTCCCCAGGCTGTTAGATGCCTTCCTGGATGATTCAGTTGGCTATGCAGTAGTGCTACTGGCTGTAGGGCGCCTGCACAGACAATCCAGGTGGCTCTGCAGCAGCACCATTGGTTGTAGGAAGCCTGCCCAGATGATCTAGGTGACTCTGCAGTAGCGCCACTTGTTGTAGGGCGCCATTCAAAGCATTCTGCAAACCATTTACGTGAACCAGCAATTGTGCCACTGCCAAGGACCTGCTCCCTTTCTAATGGCAATGTTCGCATACCCCTAGTTATAGCCCTGTGTGCAGCCCTTTCAAATCTTGTTAAGTCCCTCTGCCCGCAGCAGAAATAATTGCCCTCCCCTGCTCTATAACAGCCCTATGTACCTTCTGTCTCACAACTTTACTATTATTATACATTCACCGTTAATGTAGTACATTTTAGACAGTTATTGAAGTCCTGGTGTCCCCACTACCAAATCACATCTACAGTAGATTTCCCTTCACTAGAAAAGCAATTCTCAGCCTAAACAGGGACTTTAAAATAAACTTAATTAGTGGTCTCCAAAATGCCATTGTACCCACTATCCACATAACCACAGATACAGTATGTGGACAAGCGGAAGAGAGCAAACTAAAGATTACATGACTGTGACAACCCAGGGTGTATTGACTTCAGCAGCACCAACAGAAGCAGCATCTAACAAACGCCAGCTCATTTATAGGCAAGCTACTCTTTGTAGAACCGGTTTCACTAGAAGGCATACCGCTGACAACCTCTTAGAAAACCTCTTGCAAACTGACATACCCTGCTTTGACTCTCCTGAGGATTTGTGATTTCTGACAATGCCACCAGTATTGTAAAAGCATTACAGCTGGGTGAATTCCAACATGTCCCATGTTCTGCTCACACAATCAACATGGTGGTGCAATTTTTTTTTTTAAATGACAAGGGCATGCAGAATATGCTCACTATGGTTTGAAAAAATTTGGGACATTTGCAGGTGCATGTAGAGGATTGCAGCACCTGCAAGAACTGTTATATTTGCCCTGCCACCATCTATATACTTCTGCGGATGGAGGAACAGCAAAAGATCATCCAAGGCTACACAATGAGCTATGACTTAGAGAAAGGAGGGGCAATTTATCTTACTCAAGTGCAGTGGAGAATACATTCTGTGTTGTGCAAGGTGCTGAAACCCTTCAAAGTTGTCACCTGTGCAGTGAGTTCAGACACTGCGAGACAGGTAATTCCTCTAATTAGACTTTTGGAAAAGCAGCTTGAGAAACTGAAGGATGAGCGGAAACAAAGTGATTTCATTAAGTGTGTGGGACTTGTAGATCAAGTCCTTTATTATTTGGAAACCTTTCTTGATTATAGGTTTGTCATACATCATGTCTTTCTTTCCAGTAGACACAAATCTGAAGAGAGCTGTTGGCAAGCAGGTTGTCAGCCTAATTATCACATGACATAGCAACATCTCCGCCTGCTGTTTCTCCAATAACTGAGGCTGCTAGGAAAAAGTTTTCCTAATAGACCCACTGGTGTTGATGCAGATGAGTCAATACAATCTTTTGACATCTGGTTTGGTCTAAAAGAATTGCCTGCAATTAGTGACACCATCTGATATGGTCACCATTCAAAGAATGGTTGATGATTATTTTAATGATTATGTTCAAATAGGCATGTCAGACAGTCTGTTTCACTATTCGCAGGAAAAAAGGCAATGAGGAGGCCCTTGTACCAACTGGATTTTCTTTACCTAAGCCTCCCACCCTCCAGTTTATACTCAGAAAGAGTGTCCAGCACAGCCAGAAACCTTGTCGGCGATTGGTGTAGGAGGTTACTTCCCCAAAATGTGGAAAAGTTGATGTTCATCAAAATTAATTACAAATTCCACAAGGAAGACCATTACCAGCAATTACATAAAAAAATACAGAGGGATCTGTAATGGTGATTCCAGTGTAGCACATAAATATTGTGTGAAAAAAATGATGTACACATTGATGAGGGTGAGGAATTGGATGATGATGGTGTTGACATCTTGCCTCTATAGAGCCAGTTTGTGTATGTAGAGATCATTGCCAGCATTATTCACTGCATATTGGTCGCTTGTTTTGTGGGGACCCAAAAAAAAACAATCACTTCAGCTGCAAGTGGCATTGAAGGGATTAGTTTGTTAAACTGTGCATATCCTGTTTAATATATATATATATATATATATATATATATATATATATATATACAACATACAGTAAGTGGGGGTGGGAAGCAAAAGGACAATTCCATCTTGGACCTCATTTCTTTGCATTATGCACTGTTTGGAGCATTGCTGACTGTCTTTTTGCATAGACAACAAACATTTTTATAGATTATTAAACTGCTAACCTGTCTGACACTGCAGTGCCACTCTGTTTGCTACATGTGCCATGCTGGAAGTTGAACTGCTGTCCCTAAGCTTAGTCAGCTCTGTTCAACCTTTTGGCCCAAAGTGGATGAAAACAATATTGTGAGCTGTAAGGTGGTCAAAATTGACTGGAAATGAGTGGAAATTAATGTTATTGAGGTTAATGTTATACCGGAGAAACAAAAATAGCCCCAAATTATGTGATTTTAGCTGCTTTTATGTTTAAAAAAGTACAGATCCAAAACCAAAACTAAAATACTCACGTGCAGTTTGGGCAAAACCAAATCCAAATCCAAAACACAAAGGCGATATAGATCCAAAATCAAACCTAAAACACGGGGATCAGTGGACAGCTCTAGTTTTTATATGTAATTTGTTTTTATTTCTGATTTATGTTGGCATGGGCCCTCATTCCGAGTTGATCGGTCGGTATTTTTCATCGCATCGCAATGAAAATCCGCTTAGTACGCATGCGCAATATTCGCACTGCGACTGCGCCAAGTAATTTAACAATGAAGATAGTATTTTTACTCACGGCTTTTTCATCGCTCCGGCGATCGTAATGTGATTGACAGGAAATGGGTGTTACTGGGCGGAAACACAGCGTTTTAGGGGCGTGTGGATGAAAACGCTACCGTTTCCGGAAAAAACGCAGGAGTGGCTGGAGAAACGGAGGAGTGTCTGGGCGAACGCTGGGTGTGTTTGTGACGTCAAACCAGGAACGACAAGCACTGAACTGATCGCACAGGCAGAGTAAGTCTGAAGCTACTCTGAAACTGCTAAGTAGTTTGTAATTGCAATATTGCGAATACATCGGTCGCAATTTTAAGAAGCTAAGATACACTCCCAGTAGGCGTAGGCTTAGCGTGTGTAACTCTGCTAAATTCGCCTTGCGACCGATCAACTCGGAATGAGGGCCATGGTTTGCTATACCCACTGTCCAGCGCTGCCGAGCTACAAACAGATGATGATGAGAAAGCTGCTTCTTTTCCATTCTTGTTCCGTTGTTCGGTGTTTAATGCCCTCCTTGTAAAACTATGCTTCAGTGTTACTGCTAATGTGCTCCCTGTTATCAGTGCATCGTATTGCCGGCTAGTGCTGGGATTTGTTAAATGATGCTGAGATAATCTTCCTGAGATTAGTCTCACTTTTGTGCTTTGTTAGAACTATATTTGTGTATCTGGTATATGTTCATCTATAAAAGCCACAAAATGCTTGTTTCCAGCTGGGATGACTGTCCGGCGAGTAACCGCCACCCCCATAACGTATGACTGAATATGCCATACATACAGTAGACATGGTGAGTGACAGAATACATACTGGGGGTGCTGAGGTGCCCACAGCACCCACAGAGCTGGGCAGAGGCATCTTAAACCATTTGCTTTAATATACCAGAGGCCTTTTATAAGTGTTTCTCGGGGAAATGTAACTAAACCAGATGTCTTTTTTATATCCACAGCTCATTTATTGCACCTGAATGCATATTTCCAAGCCACCAAAGCTAGTGCATGCCTGACTGCACTTCTGATGACAGCACTAAGCGGTGACTTTTGCATTATTGTCTCAGCTCATACAGGGGACAATCTGCCTCAGCTGGAATTTCTCAACCAAGCTGAACTGTGACTGCTTTGTCTTTGAAATGGCCTGAGAGCCTTGCATTGGTTAAGCATTTCAACAGAGGAACATAAAGTACATCTTTCACACGTATTTGCATTTTGATCAAAACCTATGACACAGCTCAGATGGTACCGATCAGTTCCTTCCACATCAACACTTTCCCCCACATGCAAGGAACACTTTATAACTTTTTTATTGTACAGTTTTCACATAGATACAGTACACATAATGAAACACGCAACAAAATCACCACAAACATAGTGAAATGTTGAATTCTAGACATCATATCATTAATATCATTAATAGCGATTACATGAAGACCTGTTTGTATCTGAGATAGACTGTCCTTCATAAAAACACAAGATACTTCCCGGTCTCATTTACTGAATATCTGCGTACCTTATAGTCTGCCCCTGATACTCATATTTTATGTAATGGTTTTTTGTCAGCCCCTTTCGTGGTGGGTAGGGGAATGAGGCAAGGATGCCCGCTGTTATCACCATTGTTATTTGCAATCGCTTTAGAGCCTTTAGCCATAGCTATCTGTTCATCTTCACAATATCACGGAATAGTGATTGGTGAGGTAGATTTGCGTGTGGCTTTTTCTCTGACGTCCTAAGTGGATGCTGGGGACTCCGTCAGGACCATGGGGATTAGCGGCTCCGCAGGAGACAGGGCACAAAACTAAAGCTTTAGGATCAGGTGGTGTGTACTGGCTCCTCCCCCTATGACCCTCCTCCAAGCCTCAGTTAGGTTTTTGTGCCCGTCCGAGCAGGGTGCAATCTAGGTGGCTCTCTTAAGGAGCTGCTTAGAAAAAGTTTTTAGGTTTCTTATTTTCAGTGAGTCCTGCTGGCAACAGGCTCACTGCATCGAGGGACTTAGGGGAGAGAAGTTCAACTCACCTGCGTGCAGGATGGATTGGCTTCTTAGGCTACTGGACACCATTAGCTCCAGAGGGAGTCGGAACACAGGTCTCACCCTGGGGTTCGTCCCGGAGCCGCGCCGCCGACCCCCCTTGCAGATGCTGAAGATTGAAGGTCCAGAAACCGGCGGCAGAAGGCTTTTCAGTCTTCATGAAGGTAGCGCACAGCACTGCAGCTGTGCGCCATTGTTGTCACACACTTCACACCAACGGTCACGGAGGGTGCAGGGCGTTGCTGGGGGCGCCCTGGGCAGCAATGTATAATACCTTATTCTGGCTAAAAATACATCACATATAGCCCCTGGAGGCTATATGGATGTATTTAACCCCTGCCAGGTCTCAGAAAAACGGGAGAAGAAGCCCGCCGAAAAGGGGGCGGGGCCTATTCTCCTCAGCACACAGCGCCATTTTCCCTCACAGAAAGGCTGGTGGGAAGGCTCCCAGGCTCTCCCCTGCACTGCACTACAGAAACAGGGTTAAAACAGAGAGGGGGGGCACTTATTTGGCGATATGTATATATATATTAAAATGCTATAAGGGAAAAACACTTATATAAAGGTTGTCCCTGTATAATATAGCGTTTTTGGTGTGTGCTGGCAAACTCTCCCTCTGTCTCCCCAAAGGGCTAGTGGGGTCCTGTCCTCTATCAGAGCATTCCCTGTGTGTGTGCTGTGTGTCGGTACTTGTGTGTCGACATGTATGAGGACGATGTTGGTGAGGAGGCGGAGCAATTGCCGGTAATGGTGATGTCACTCTCTAGGGAGTCGACACCGGAATGGATGGCTTATTTAAGGAATTACGTGATAATGTCAACACGCTGCAAGGTCGGTTGACGACATGAGACGGCCGGCAAACCAATTAGTACCTGTCCAGGCGTCTAAAACAAACGTCCTTTTACCTCAGTCGGTCGACACAGACACAGACACGGACACTGACTCCAGTGTCGACGGTGAAGAAACAAACGTATTTTCCTTTAGGGCCACACGTTACTTGTTAAGGGCAATGAAGGAGATGTTACATATTTCTGATACTACAAGTACCACAAAAAAGGGTATTATGTGGAGTGTAAAAAAACTACGTGTGATTTTTCCTGAATCAGATAAATTAAATGAAGTGTGTGATGATTAGAGATGAGCGCCGGAAATTTTTCGGGTTTTGTGTTTTGGTTTTGGGTTCGGTTCCGCGGCCGTGTTTTGGGTTCGACCGCGTTTTGGCAAAACCTCACCGAATTTTTTTTGTCGGATTCGGGTGTGTTTTGGATTCGGGTGTTTTTTTCCAAAAAACCTAAAAAACAGCTTAAATCATAGAATTTGGCGGTCATTTTGATCCCAAAGTATTATTAACCTCAAAAACCATAATTTCCACTCATTTTCAGTCTATTCTGAATACCTCACACCTCACAATATTATTTTTAGTCCAAAAATTTGCACCGAGGTCGCTGTGTGAGTAAGATAAGCGACCCTAGTGGCCGACACAAACACCGGGCCCATCTAGGAGTGGCACTGCAGTGTCACGCAGGATGGCCCTTCCAAAAAACCCTCCCCAAACAGCACATGACGCAAAGAAAAAAAGAGGCGCAATGAGGTAGCTGTGTGAGTAAGATTAGCGACCCTAGTGGCCGACACAAACACCGGGCCCATCTAGGAGTGGCACTGCAGTGTCACGCAGGATGTCCCTTCCAAAAATCCCTCCCCAAACAGCACATGACGCAAAGAAAAAAAGAGGCGCAATGAGGTAGCTGTGTGAGTAAGATAAGCGACCCTAGTGGCCGACACAAACACCGGGCCCATCTAGGAGTGTCACTGCAGTGTCACGCAGGATGTCCCTTCCAAAAAACCCTCCCCAAACAGCACATGACGCAAAGAAAAAAAGAGGCGCAATGAGGTAGCTGTGTGAGTAAGATAAGCGACCCTAGTGGCCGACACAAACACCGGGCCCATCTAGGAGTGGCACTGCAGTGTCACGCAGGATGTCCCTTCCAAAAAACCCTCCCCAAACAGCACATGACGCAAAGAAAAAGAAAAGAAAAAAGAGGTGCAAGATGGAATTGTCCTTGGGCCCTCCCACCCACCCTTATGTTGTATAAACAGGACATGCACACTTTAACCAACCCATCATTTCAGTGACAGGGTCTGCCACACGACTGTGACTGATATGACGGGTTGGTTTGGACCCCCACCAAAAAAGAAGCAATTAATCTCTCCTTGCACAAACTGGCTCTACAGAGGCAAGATGTCCACCTCATCATCATCCTCCGATATATCACCGTGTACATCCCCCTCCTCACAGATTATCAATTCGTCCCCACTGGAATCCACCATCTCAGCTCCCTGTGTACTTTGTGGAGGCAATTGCTGCTGGTCAATGTCTCCACGGAGGAATTGATTATAATTCATTTTAATGAACATCATCTTCTCCACATTTTCTGGATGTAACCTCGTACGCCGATTGCTGACAAGGTGAGCGGCGGCACTAAACACTCTTTCGGAGTACACACTTGTGGGAGGGCAACTTAGGTAGAATAAAGCCAGTTTGTGCAAGGGCCTCCAAATTGCCTCTTTTTCCTGCCAGTATAAGTACGGACTGTGTGACGTGCCTACTTGGATGCGGTCACTCATATAATCCTCCACCATTCTTTCAATGGGGAGAGAATCATATGCAGTGACAGTAGACGACATGTCCGTAAACCGTGAACTACCGCACTGTACTGTGTCTGCTGCTAATATAGACTGGTTGATAAAGAGATAGTATACTCGTAACTAGTATGTATGTATAAAGAAAGAAAAAAAAACCACGGTTAGGTGGTATATACAATTATGGACGGGCTGCCGAGTGCCGACACAGAGGTAGCCACAGCCGTGAACTACCGCACTGTACTGTGTCTGCTGCTAATATATAGACTGGTTGATAAAGAGATAGTATACTCGTAACTAGTATGTATGTATAAAGAAAGAAAAAAAAACCACGGTTAGGTGGTATATACAATTATGGACGGGCTGCCGAGTGCCGACACAGAGGTAGCCACAGCCGTGAACTACCGCACTGTACTGTGTCTGCTGCTAATATATAGACTGGTTGATAAAGAGATAGTATACTCGTAACTAGTATGTATGTATAAAGAAAGAAAAAAAAACCACGGTTAGGTGGTATATACAATTATGGACGGGCTGCCGAGTGCCGACACAGAGGTAGCCACAGCCGTGAACTACCGCACTGTACTGTGTCTGCTGCTAATATAGACTGGTTGATAAAGAGATAGTATACTCGTAACTAGTATGTATGTATAAAGAAAGAAAAAAAAACCACGGTTAGGTGGTATATACAATTATGGACGGGCTGCCGAGTGCCGACACAGAGGTAGCCACAGCCGTGAACTACCGCACTGTACTGTGTCTGCTGCTAATATATAGACTGGTTGATAAAGAGATAGTATACTCGTAACTAGTATGTATGTATAAAGAAAGAAAAAAAAACCACGGTTAGGTGGTATATACAATTATGGACGGGCTGCCGAGTGCCGACACAGAGGTAGCCACAGCCGTGAACTACCGCACTGTACTGTGTCTGCTGCTAATATATAGACTGGTTGATAAAGAGATAGTATACTCGTAACTAGTATGTATGTATGTATAAAGAAAGAAAAAAAAACCACGGTTAGGTGGTATATACAATTATGGACGGGCTGCCGAGTGCCGACACAGAGGTAGCCACAGCCGTGAACTACCGCACTGTACTGTGTCTGCTGCTAATATAGACTGGTTGATAAAGAGATAGTATACTCGTAACTAGTATGTATGTATAAAGAAAGAAAAAAAAACCACGGTTAGGTGGTATATACAATTATGGACGGGCTGCCGAGTGCCGACACAGAGGTAGCCACAGCCGTGAACTACCGCACTGTACTGTGTCTGCTGCTAATATAGACTGGTTGATAAAGAGATAGTATACTCGTAACTAGTATGACTATAAAGAAAGAAAAAAAAACCACGGTTAGGTGGTATATACAATTATGGACGGGCTGCCGAGTGCCGACACAGAGGTAGCCACAGCCGTGAACTACCGCACTGTACTGTGTCTGCTGCTAATATATAGACTGGTTGATAAAGAGATAGTATACTCGTAACTAGTATGTATGTATAAAGAAAGAAAAAAAAACCACGGTTAGGTGGTATATACAATTATGGACGGGCTGCCGAGTGCCGACACAGAGGTAGCCACAGCCGTGAACTACCGCACTGTACTGTGTCTGCTGCTAATATATAGACTGGTTGATAAAGAGATAGTATACTCGTAACTAGTATGTATGTATAAAGAAAGAAAAAAAAACCACGGTTAGGTGGTATATACAATTATGGACGGGCTGCCGAGTGCCGACACAGAGGTAGCCACAGCCGTGAACTACCGCACTGTACTGTGTCTGCTGCTAATATATAGACTGGTTGATAAAGAGATAGTATACTCGTAACTAGTATGTATGTATAAAGAAAGAAAAAAAAACCACGGTTAGGTGGTATATACAATTATGGACGGGCTGCCGAGTGCCGACACAGAGGTAGCCACAGCCGTGAACTACCGCACTGTACTGTGTCTGCTGCTAATATAGACTGGTTGATAAAGAGATAGTATACTCGTAACTAGTATGTATGTATAAAGAAAGAAAAAAAAACCACGGTTAGGTGGTATATACAATTATGGACGGGCTGCCGAGTGCCGACACAGAGGTAGCCACAGCCGTGAACTACCGCACTGTACTGTGTCTGCTGCTAATATAGACTGGTTGATAAAGAGATAGTATACTCGTAACTAGTATGACTATAAAGAAAGAAAAAAAAACCACGGTTAGGTGGTATATACAATTATGGACGGGCTGCCGAGTGCCGACACAGAGGTAGCCACAGCCGTGAACTACCGCACTGTACTGTGTCTGCTGCTAATATAGACTGGTTGATAAAGAGATAGTATACTACTAATATTATATATACTGGTGGTCAGGTCACTGGTCACTAGTCACACTGGCAGTGGCACTCCTGCAGCAAAAGTGTGCACTGTTTAATTTTAATATAATATTATGTACTCCTGGCTCCTGCTATAACCTATAACTGGCACTGCAGTGCTCCCCAGTCTCCCCCACAATTATAAGCTGTGTGAGCTGAGCACAGTCAGATATATATATACATTGATGCAGCACACTGGGCTGAGCAGTGCACACAGATATGGTATGTGACTGAGTCACTGTGTGTATCGTTTTTTTCAGGCAGAGAACGGATATATTAAATAAAACAAACAACTGCACTGTCTGGTGGTCACTGTGGTCGTCAGTCACTAAACTCTGCACTCTCTTCTACAGTATCACAGCCTCAGGTCAATCTCTCTCTCTCTCAACCCTAATCTAAATGGAGAGGACGCCAGCCACGTCCTCTCCCTATCAATCTCAATGCACGTGTGAAAATGGCGGCGACGCTCGGCTCCTTATATAGAATCCGAGTCTCGCGAGAATCCGACAGCGTCATGATGACGTTCGGGCGCGCTCGGGTTAACCGAGCAAGGCGGGAGGATCCGAGTCTGCTCGGACCCGTGAAAAAAACATGAAGTTCGTGCGGGTTCGGATTCAGAGAAACCGAACCCGCTCATCTCTAGTGATGATGCGTGGGTTTCCCCCGATAGAAAATTATTGGCGGTATACCCTTTCCCGCCAGAAGTTATGGCGCGTTGGGAAACACACCTTAGGGTGGATAAAGCGCTCACACGCTTATAAAAACAAGTGGCGTTACCGTCTCCAGATACGGACGCCCTCAAGGAGCCAACTGATAGGAGGTTGGAAAATATCCTAAAAAGTATATACACACATACTGGTGTTATACTGCGACCAGCGATCGCCTCAGCCTGGATGGGCAGCGCTGGGGTGGCTTGGTCGGATTCCCTGACTGGAAATATTGATACCCTTGACAGGGACAGTATTTTATTGACTATAGAGCATTTAAAAGATGCATTTCTATATATGCGAAACTCTGGCATCAAGAGTAAGTGCGATGTCCATATCTGCCAGACGATGTTTATGGACACGACAGTGGTCAGGTGATGCAGATTCCAAACGGCACATGGAAGTATTGCCGTATAAAGGGGAGGAGTTATTTGGGGTCGGTCCATCGGACCTGGTGGCCACGGCAACAGCTAGAAAATCCACCTTTTTTACCCCAAGTCACATCTCAGCAGAAAAAGACATAGTCTTTTCAGCCTCAGTCCTTTCGTCCCCATAATATCTGCCCAGGGATAGAGGTAAGGGAAGAAGACTGCAGCAGGCAGCCCATTCCCAGGAACAGAAGCCTTCCACCGCTTCTGCCAAGTCCTCAGCATGACGCTGGGGCCGTACAAACAGGTGCGGTGGGGGGTCGTCTCAAGAGTTTCAGCACGCAGTGGGCTCACTCGCAAGTGGACCCCTGGATCCTACAAGTAGTATCCCAGGGGTACAGATTGGAAATTCGAGACGTCTCCCCCTCGCAGGTTCCTGAAGTTTGCTTTACCAATGTCTACCTCCGACAGGGAGGCAGTATTGGAAACAATTCACAAGCTGTATTTCCAGCAGGTGATAATCAAAGTACCCCTCCTACAACAAGTAAAGGGGTATTATTCCACACTATATTGTGGTACTGAAGCCAGACGGCTCGGTGAGACCTATTCTAAATGGAGTCACTCAGAGCAGTGATAGCGAACCAGGAAGAAGGGGACTATATGGTGTCCCTGGACATCAAGGATGCTTACCTCCATGTCCAAATTTGCCCTTCTCACAAAGGGTACCTCAGGTTCGTGGTACAAAACTGTCACTATCAGTTTCAGACGCTGCCGTTTGGATTGTCCACGGCACCCCGGGTCTTTACCAAGGTAATGGCCGAAATGATGATTCTTCTTCAAAGAAAAGGCGTCTTAATTATCCCTTACTTGGACGATATCCTGATAAGGGCAAGGTCCAGAGAACAGTTGGAGGTCTGAGTAGCACTATCTCAAGTAGTTCTACGACAGCACGGGTGGATTCTAAATATTCCAAAATCGCAGCTGTCTCCGACGACACGTCTGCTGTCCCTAGGGATGATTCTGGACACAGTCCAGAAAAAGGTGTTTCTCCCAGAGGAGAAAGCCAGGGAGTTATCCGAGCTAGTCAGGAACCTCCAAAAACCAGGAAAAGTGTCAGTGCATCATTGCACAAGGGTCCTGGGAAAAATGGTGGCTTCTTACGAAGCGATTCCATTCGGCAGATTTCACGCAAGAACTTTTCAGTGGGATCTGCTGGAAAAATGGTCCGGATCGCATCTTCAGATGCATCAGCGGATAACCCTGTCTCCAAGGACAAGGGTGTCTCTTCTGTGGTGGCTGCAGAGTGCTCATCTACTAAAGTGCCACAGTTATGCATTCAGGACTGGGTCCTGGTGACCACGGATTCCAGCTTGAAAGGCTGGGGAGCAGTCACACAGGGAAAAAATTTCCAGGGAGTGTGATCAAGTCTGGGGACTTCTCTCCGCATAAATATACTGGAGCTAAGAGCAATTTACAATGCTCTAAGCTTAGCAAGACCTCTGCTTCAAGGTCAGCCGGTATTGATCCAGTGGGACAACATTACGGCAGTCGCCCACGTAAACAGACAGGGCGGCACAAGAAGCAGGAGGACAATGGCAGAAACTGCAAGGATTCTTCGCTGGGCGGAAAATCACATGATAGCACTGTCAGCAGTTTTCATTCCGGGAGTGGACAACTGGGAAGCAGACTTCCTCAGCACGACCTCCACCCGGGAGAGTGGGGACTTCATCGAGAAGTTTTTTCCACATGATTGTACACCGTTGGGAAAGACCAAAGGTGGACATGATGGCGTCCCGCCTGAACAAAAAACTGGACAGGTATTGCGCCAGGTCAAGAGACCCTCAGGCAATAGCTGTGGACGTTCTGGTAACACCATGGGTGTACCAGTCGGTGTATGTGTTCCCTCCTCTGCTTCTCATACCAAAGGTACTGAGAATTATAAGACGTAGAGGAGTAAGAACTATACTGGTGGCTCCGGATGGGCCAAGAAGGACTTGGTACCCGGAACTTCATGAGATGCTCACAGAGGACTCAGGGCCTCTGCCGATAAGAAGGGACTTGCTTCAGCAAGTACCATGTCTGTTCCAAGACTTACCGCGGGTGCGTTTGACGGCATGGCGGTTGAACGCCGGATCCTAAGGGGAAAAAAAAGGCATTCCGGAAGAGGTCATTCCTACCCTGGTCAAAGCCAGGAAGGAGGTGACCGCACAACATTATCACCACATGTGGCGAAAATATGTTGCGTGGTGTGAGGCCAGGAAGGCCCCACGAAGAAATTTCAACTCGGTCGATTCCTGCATTTCCTGCAAACAGGAGTGTCTATGGGCCTCAAATTGGGGTCCATTAAGGTTCAAATTTCGGCCCTGTCGATTTTCTTCCAGAAAGAATTGGCTTCAGTTCCTGAAGTCCAGAAATTTGACAAGGGAGTACTGCATATACAACCCCCTTTTGTGCCTCCAGTGGCACTGTGGGATCTCAACGTAGTCCTGGGATTCCTCAAATCACGTTGGTTTAAACCGCTCAAATCTGTGGATTTGAAATATCTCACATGGAAAGTGACCATGATGTTGGCCCTGGCCTCGGCCAGGCGAGTGTCAGAATTGGCGGCTTTGTCTCACATAAGCCCATATCTGATTGTCCATTCGGACAGGGCAGAGCTGCGGACTCGTCCCCAGTTTCTCCCTAAGGTGGTGTCAGCGTTTCATCTGAACCAGCTTATTGTGGTACCTGCGGCTACTAGAGACTTGGAGGACTCCAAGTTGCTAGATGTTGTCAGGGCCCTGAAAATATAGATTTCCAGGACGGCTGGAGTCAGGAAAACTGACTTGCTGTTATCCTGTATGCACCCAAAAAACTGGGTGCTCTTGCTTCTAAGCAGACGATTGCTAGTTGAATGTGTAGTACAATTCAGCTTGCACATTCTGTGGCAGGACTGCCACAGCCAAAATATATAAATGCCCATTCCACAAGGAAGGTGGGCTCATCTTGGGCGACTGCCCGAGGGGTCTCGGCTTTACAGCTTTGCCGAGCTGCTACTTGGTCAGGGGCACACCCTGGCTGAGGAGGACCTGGAGTTCTCTCACTCGGTGCTGCAGAGTCATCCGCACTCTGCCGCCCGTTTGGGAGCTTTGGTATAATCCCCATGGTCCTGACGGAGTCCCCAGCATCCACTTAGGACGTCAGAGAAAATAAGATTTTACTTACCGATAAATCTATTTCTCGTAGTCCGTAGTGGATGCTGGGCGCCCATCCCAAGTGCGGATTGTCTGCAATACTTGTACATAGTTATTGTTACAAAAAAATCGGGTTGTTATTGTTGTGAGCCGTCTGTTCAGAGGCTCCTACGTTTGTCATACTGTTAACTGGGTTTAGATCACAAGTTATACAGTGTGATTGGTGTGGCTGGTATGAGTCTTACCCGGGATTCAATATCCTTCCTTATTGTGTACGCTCGTCCGGGCACAGTATCCTAACTGAGGCTTGGAGGAGGGTCATAGGGGGAGGAGCCAGTACACACCACCTGATCCTAAAGCTTTAGTTTTGTGCCCTGTCTCCTGCGGAGCCGCTAATCCCCATGGTCCTGACGGAGTCCCCAGCATCCACTACGGACTACGAGAAATAGATTTATCGGTAAGTAAAATCTTATTATTTGCAGATGACTTGCTTTTATTTATGTCCCGTCCAGAACATACAATCCCAATGGTGTTTGAGTTAATAAAAGATTTTGGAGAATTCTCCGGATATAAGATTAATGTTAGTAAATCTGAATTATTGCCTGTTATGAACTCTAAGGGAGGCATTCCTGAAACTGGTCCTCTATCCACCATTAGAATGGTCCGCTCACATATTAAATGTGGGTATCCGTTCACATGGTCGACCATGTTATGGTCGACAGTCATTAGGTCGACCACTATTGGTCGACATTGACATGGTCGACATGGACACATGGTCGACACATGAAAGGTCAACACATTAAAAGGTCGACATCAGATTTTTTTACTTTTTTTTTTCTTTTGGGGAACTTTTCCATACTTTACGATCCACGTGGACTACGATTGGAACGGTAATCTGTGCCGAGCGAAGGCACCATGCCCGAAGCATGGTGAGCGAAGCGAGCCATGCGAGTGGACGCGGTGCACTAACTGGGGTTCCCAGTCACTTTACGCAAAAAACTACACCAAAAAAAGTTTAAAAACTCATGTCGGCCTTTTCATGTGTCGACCTTTCATGTGTCGACCATTTGTCCATGTCGACCATGTCAATGTCGACCAATAGTGGTCGTCCTAATGACTGTCGACCATAACATGGTCGACCATTCATACCGGAACCTTAAATATGTGGGGATACACATACCGGTGACTTTACATAACTTATATAAATTAAATTTCTCTGGAGTGCTGCAGGATATTTCTAAGTTATTGGAAAGCTGACACCTGTTGCCTTTGTCGTTGCTTGGTAGAATAGCATTGGTCAAGTCTGTGATTTTCCCCAAACTTTCATATGTGATTCAAATAGTGATGAGCGGGTTCGGTTCCTCGGAATCCGAAGCCCCCCGAACTTCACCCTTTTTACACGGGTCCGAGGCATACTCGGATTCTCCCGTATGGCTCGGTTAACCCGAGCGCGCCCGAATGTCATCATCCCGCTGTCGGATTCTCGCGAGATTCGGATTCTATATAAGGAGCCGCGCGTCGCCGCCATTTTTTACTCGTGCATTGGAAATGATAGTGAGAGGACGTGGCTGGCGTCCTCTCACTTTGTTTCAGGGGGCTGCAGTGCAAATATCTTTATTCTGGGGACCAGCAGTATTATAGGAGGAGAACAGTGCAGAGTTTTGCTGACCAGTGACAACCAGTATTATACGTTGTCTGCCTGAAAAATGCTCCATATCTGTGCTGCATATATCTGTGCTCACACTGCTTTATTGTGGGGACTGGGGACCAGCAGTATTATATAGGAGGAGTACAGTGCAGAGTTTTGCTGACCAGTGACCACCAGTATACGTTGTCTGCCTGAAAAACGCTCCATACCTGTGCTCAGTGTGCTGCATATATCTGTGCTCACACTGCTTTATTGTGGGGACTGGGGACCAGCAGTATTATATAGGAGGAGTACAGTGCAGAGTTTTGCTGACCAGTGACCACCAGTATTATATGTTCTCTGCCTGAAAAATGCTCCATATCTGTGCTCAGTGTGCTGCATATATCTGTGCTCACACTGCTTTATTGTGGGGACTGGGGACCAGCAGTATTATATAGGAGGAGTACAGTGCAGAGTTTTGCTGACCAGTGACCACCAGTATTATACGTTCTCTGCCTGAAAAACGCTCCATATCTGTGCTGCATTGTAGTATATAGTAGGAGTACAGTGCATAATTTTGCTGACCACCAGTATATAATATATAGGAGTACGGTACAGAAGGCCACTGCTCTACCTACCTCTGTGTCGTCAAGTATACTATCCATCCATACCTGTGGTGCATTTCAGTTTTGCACAGTTTGCTGACCACCAGTATATAATATATAGCAGTACGGTACAGTAGGCCACTGCTCTACCTACCTCTGTGTCGTCAAGTATACTATCCATCCATACCTGTGGTGCATTTCAGTTTTGCACAGTTTGCTGACCACCAGTATATAATATATAGCAGTACGGTACAGTAGGCCACTGCTCTACCTACCTCTGTGTCGTCAAGTATACTATCCATCCATACCTGTGGTGCATTTCAGTTTTGCACAGTTTGCTGACCACCAGTATATAACATATAACAGTACGGTACAGTAGGCCACTGCTCTACCTACCTCTGTGTCGTCAAGTATACTATCCATCCATACCTGTGGTGCATTTCAGTTTTGCACAGTTTGCTGACCACCAGTATATAATATATAGCAGTACGGTACAGTAGGCCACTGCTCTACCTACCTCTGTGTCGTCAAGTATACTATCCATCCATACCTGTGGTGCATTTCAGTTTTGCACAGTTTGCTGACAACCAGTATATAATATATAGCAGTACGGTACAGTAGGCCACTGCTCTACCTACCTCTGTGTCGTCAAGTATACTATCCATCCATACCTGTGGTGCATTTCAGTTTTGCACAGTTTGCTGACCACCAGTATATAATATATAGCAGTACGGTACAGAAGGCCACTGCTCTACCTACCTCTGTGTCGTCAAGTATACTATCCATCCATACCTGTGGTGCATTTCAGTTTTGCACAGTTTGCTGACCACCAGTATATAATATATAGCAGTACGGTACAGTAGGCCACTGCTCTACCTACCTCTATGTCGTCAAGTATACTATCCATCCATACCTGTGGTGCATTTCAGTTTTGCACAGTTTGCTGACCACCAGTATATAATATATAGCAGTACGGTACAGTAGGCCACTGCTCTACCTACCTCTGTGTCGTCAAGTATACTATCCATCCATACCTGTGGTACATTTCAGTTGTGCGCAGTATATATAGTAGTAGGCCATTGCTATTGATACTGGCATATAATTCCACACATTAAAAAATGGAGAACAAAAATGTGGAGGGTAAAATAGGGAAAGATCAAGATCCACTTCCACCTCGTGCTGAAGCTGCTGCCGCTAGTCATGGCCGAGACGATGAAATGCCATCAACGTCGTCTGCCAAGGCCGATGCCCAATGTCATAGTAGAGAGTATGTAAGATCCAAAAAAACAAAAGTTCAGTAAAATGACCCAAAAATCAAAATTAAAAGCGTCTGAGGAGAAGCGTAAACTTGCCAATATGCCATTTACGACACAGAGTGGCAAGGAACGGCTGAGGCCCTGGCCTATGTTCATGGCTAGTGGTTCAGCTTCACATGAGGATGGAAGCACTCATCCTCTCACTAGAAAAATGAAAAGACTTAAGCTGGCAAAAGCACAGCAAAGAACTGTGCGTTCTTCTAAATCACAAATCCCCAAGGAGAGTCCAATTGTGTCGGCTGCGATGCCTGACCTTCCCAACACTGGACGGGAAGAGGTGGCGCCTTCCACCATTTGCACGCCCCCTGCAAGTGCTGGAAGGAGCACCCGCAGTCCAGTTCCTGATAGTCAAATTGAAGATGTCACTGTTGAAGTACACCAGGATGAGGATATGGGTGTTGCTGGCGCTGAGGAGGAAATTGACAAGGAGGATTCTGATGGTGAGGTGGTTTGTTTAAGTTAGGCACCCGGGGAGACACCTGTTGTACGTGGGACGAATATGGCCATCGACATGCCTGGTCAAATTACAAAAAAAAACACCTCTTCGGTGTGGAATTATTTTAACACAAATGCGGACAACAAGTGTCAAGCCGTGTGTTGCCTTTGTCAAGCTGTAATAAGTAGGGGTAAGGACGTTAGCCACCTCGGAACATCCTCCCTTATACGTCACCTGCAGCGCATTCATCATAAGTCAGTGACAAGTTCAAAAACTTTGGATGACAGCGGAAGCAGTCCACTGACCACTAAATCCCTTCCTCTTGGAACCAAGGTCCTGCAAACCACACCACCAACTCCCTCAGTGTCAATTTCCTCCTTACACAGGAAAGCCAATAGTCCTGCAGGCCATGTCACTGGCAAGTCTGACGAGTCCTCTCCTGACTGGGATTCCTCCGATGCATCCTTGAGTGTAACGCCTACTGCTGCTGGCGCTGCTGTTGTTGCTGCTGGGAGTGTATCATCATCCCAGAGGGGAAGTCGGAAGACCACTTGTACTACTTCCAGTAAGCAATTGACTGTCCAACAGTCCTTTGCGAGGAAGATGAAATATCACAGCAGTCATCCTGCTGCAAAGCGGATAACTCAGGCCTTGGCAGCCTGGGCGGTGAGAAACGTGTTTCCGTTATCCACTGTTAATTCACAGGCAACTACAGACTTGATTGAGGTACTGTGTCCCCGGTACCAAATACCATCTAGGTTCCATTTCTCTAGGCAGGCGATACCGAAAATGTACACAGACCTCAGAAAAAGAGTCACCAGTGTCATAAAAAATGCAGTTGTACCCAATGTCCACTTAACCACGGACATGTGGACAAGTGGAGCAGGGCAGACTCAGGACTATATGACTGTGACAGCCCACTGGGTAGATGTATTGCCTCCCGCAGCAAGAACAGCAGCGGCGGCACCAGTAGCAGCATCTCGCAAACGCCAACTCGTTCCTAGGCAGGCTACGCTTTGTATCACCGCTTTCCAGAAGAGGCACACAGCTGACAACCTCTTACGGAAACTGAGAAACATCATCGCAGAATGGCTTACCCCAAATGGACTCTCCTGGGGATTTGTGACATCGGACAACGCCAGCAATATTGTGCGTGCATTACATCTGGGCAAATTCCATCACGTCCAATGTTTTGCACATACATTGAATTTGGTGGTGCATAATTATTTAAAAAACGACAGGGGCGTGCAAGAGATGTTGTCGGTGGCCCGAAGAATTGCGGGCCACTTTCGGCATTCAGCCACCGCCTGCCGAAGACTGGAGCACCAGCAAACAGTCCTGAACCTGCCCTGTCATAATCTGAAGCAAGAGGTGGTAACGAGGTGGAATTCAACCCTCTATATGCTTCAGAGGATGGAGGAGCAGCAAAAGGCCATTCAAGCCTATACATCTGCCTACGATATAGGCAAAGGAGGGGGAATGCACCTGACTCATGCGCAGTGGAGAATGATTTCAACGTTGTGCAAGGTTCTGCAACCCTTTGAACTTGCCACACGTAAAGTCAGTTCAGACACTGCCAGCCTGAGCCAGGTCATTCCCCTCATCAGGCTTTTGCAGAAGAAGCTGGAGATATTGAAGGAGGAGCTAAAACAGAGCGATTCCGCTAGGCATGTGGGACTTGTGGATGGAGCCCTTAATTCGCTTAACCAGGATTCACGGGTGGTCAATCTGTTGAAATCAGAGCACTACATTTTGGCCACCGTGCTCGATCCTAGATTTAAAACCTACGTTGTATCTCTCTTTCCGGCAGACACAAGTCTGCAGAGGTTCAAAGACCTGCTGGTGAGAAAATTGTCAAGTCAAGCGGAATGTGACCCGTCAACAACTGCTCCTTCACATTCTCCCACAACTGGGGGTGCGAGGAAAAGGCTAAGAATTCCGAGCCCACCCACTGGCGGTGATGCAGGGCAGTCTGGAGCGAGTGCTGACATCTGGTCCGGACTGAAGGACCTGCCAACGATTACCGACATGTCATCTACTGTCACTGCATATGATTGTCTCACCATTGAAAGAATGGTGGAGGATTATATGAGTGACCGCATCCAAGTAGTATACTGGCAGGAAAAAGAGGCAATTTGGAGGCCCTTGCAGAAACTGGCTTTATTTTACCTAAGTTGCCCCCCCTCCAGTGTGTACTCCAAAAGAGTGTTTAGTGCAGCCGCTCACCTTGTCAGCAATCGGCGTACGAGGTTACTTCCAGAAAATGTGGAGAAGATGATGTTCATCAAAATGAATTATAATCAATTCCTCCGTGGAGACATTCACCAGCAATTGCCTCCAGAAAGTACACAGGGATCTAAGATGGTGGATTCCAGTGGGGACGAATTAATAATCTGTGAAGAGGGAGATGTACACAGTGAAAGGGGTGAGGAATTGGACGATGAGGAGGAGGTGGACATCTTGCCAGTCATTTCAGTCACAGTTGTGTGGCAGACCCTGTCGCTGAAATGATGGGTTTGTTAAAGTGTGCATGTCCTGTTTATACAACATAAGGGTGGGTGGCAGGGCCCAAGGACAATTCCATCTTGCACCTCTTTTTTCTTTCATTTTTCTTTGCATCATGTGCTGTTTGGGGACTATTTTTTTGAAGTGCCATCCTGCCTGACACTGCAGTGCTACTCCTAGATGGGCCAGGTGTTTGTGTCGGCCACTTGTGTCGCTTAGCTTAGCCATCCAGCGACCACAGTGCACCTCTTTTTTTCTTTGCATCATGTGCTGTTTGGGGACTATTTTTTAAATCGACCATCCTGTCTGACACTGCAGTGCCACTCCTAGATGGGCCAGGTGTTTGTGTCGGCCACTTGGGTCGCTTAGCTTAGTCATCCAACGACCTCAGTGCAAATTTTAGGACTAAAAATAATATTGTGAGGTGTGAGGTGTTCAGATTAGACTGGAAATGAGTGGAAATTATGGTTATTGAGGTTAATAATACTATGGGATCAAAATGACCCCCAAATTCTATGATTTAAGCTGTTTTTGAGGGTTTTTTGTAAAAAATATCCGAATCCAAAACACACCCGAATCCGACAAAAAATTTTCAGGGAGGTTTTGCCAAAACGCGTCCGAATCCAAAACACGGCCACGGAACCGAATCCAAAACCAAAACACAAAACCCGAAAAATGTCCCATGCACATCACTAGATTCAAATGCTTCCTGTTATATTATCCCCAGCTTGTGTTACTTATGTGAACTCATTGATACACACATTTATTTGGAAGTCGGGGAGGCCTAGGATTTCACGCAAAGTTCTCCAGGCATCTCGGAAAGATGGAGACCTAAATTTGCTGAACATTTCAAAATTCACGCACTGTCTTTTTTCGTTATATTTTAGACTGGATGTTGGAACGCAGTGTTTACACCAATTATGATCTGAAATGTGCATTCTTATTTCCCTTTTCTCTTACGTCCTAGAGGATTTTGGGGTGCATCAAAGAACCATGGGGTATAGACGGGTCCTGTGGAGCCTTGGGCACTATAAAATTTGAATAGTGTGGGTTGGCTCCTCCCTCTATGCCCCTCCTCCAGACCTCAGTTTAGAAATTGTGCCAGAGAGAGCTGGCAGCACTTCCAGTGAGCTCCTGAGAGGAGTGAAAAAAGGAATTGATATTTCTAAGTTTTGCTTACAGGGAAGCTGCTGGCAACAGCTTCCCTGCTTCGTGGGACTTGGGGGGCTGGGGGGGGGGGGCTGGAACCAAGTACCTAAAGACTTTATGGCTCCTGCTCCCGCTGACAGGACACCATTAGTTTCTGAGGGTGTTGATCGCATAGCTCCCAATGGCGAGCGCTCACTCCCACTGCGCCAGCCGCCGCCCCCTGAAATCAGCCAGAAGACGTTGAGTGGCGAGTATAAAAACGACAGGTATCCATAAGGGATAACTGTCATTCAGTGGCGGCTGTTAGGGACGAAGCACAGCTGTGACAGACTGTGCTCCACTGGCTGATTGAGGTACTCCGCTGGGTACAGAGTGCAGGGGGGGGGCTCTGAGCTGGTAATATATATCCGTGCCATTTTAGGGGAGGACTTCTTCTCTTTCATCTCCAGCCCACCAGCGCCATTTTGAGAAGCTGCATCGACCCGCACAGGACACGCTGCAGACGACGCTGACCTCCTCCTGACTCTCGATGGTACCATGGTGTTTTAGAATGGGGGGGGAGGTAGCACATTGGTGAATTATTAAGACCTATATGATCACCATTTGCTTTTATCTGATGTTTGTTTGTCATTAAAAATAATTTTTACTTCAACATCCTTCTCCGATATATTTCTTTTGGAGAAAATGTGCGTGGCCTTTTTAAACTAAGGCGTGGAGAAGAAAAAGACCCACCTTACGTGTATATTGTGTATCAGCAAAATCGTGAGTGCTATAAGAAGGGGGCAACCCCGGTATTCTTTGCTCATATGGTGATGGATGATTAACCACAAAGATCAGATTTATATGTGTGTTCCCTCTGCACTGCTGTAAGTGTTTTGGAAGGGGGGGACTCCCCGTTATTCTCTCATTGGTCTATGGGGAATTGTATAGAGTGAATATCCATAATACCTCACAATAATACACGAGGATCGGGGTGCATGTTCTGTGTTTCCTTTCATATGAATACAACGTGAAAATTGAAAGGAAGGAAACCCCAGATCTACTGCATCAAAAATCAGAGGGAAGTGTACATTTGTCTTGTGAGCGCCTAAGCGCAATATTTGGTCTGTGTTTATATATATATATATATATATATATATATATATAAAATCATCCCGCTTTTTAAGAGACCACCTTTCTGTCCTCCAACACTAAATATTACAATATTTTAAGGTTGTTAGGTTAAAGAGGACAAACCCTTAAAAGACTGTAATATTTAGTGTTGGAGGACAGTTAGGTGGTCTCTTAAAAAGCAGGATCATTATATGTACATATACCTTATTTAAAATGAATGTAGCCATAGTGATCATTGGGGCAGATGTATTAACCTGGAGAAGGGATAAAAAAGTGATAAACCAGTGATAAACACAAGGTGATAACGCACCAGCCAATCATTACGGATTTGAAAAATGGCAGTTAGGAGCAGACTGGCAGGTGCGTAATCACCTTGCGCTTATCACTGCTTTATCACTTCCTTATCCTTTCTCCAGGCTTAATACATCTACCCCATTGTGCCTTATAACCTAAACAGAGAAATGGCACCGATGATCCCATTTGAATGTATACAGTATATCTCTGATTTCATCCCCCCCCCCCCCCCCCAAGAATGTAACAGTTGCATAATGGGAATAAGGTGCAATCAGGGAGATTGTTGGACTATTCAGGGATTCAGGGAGATTGCTACTATTTCAGGGAGTCTCCTGCAGAATATGGGGGAGGCAACTGTGTCTTACCTATTTCTCTTCTCAGCACTTGATGTTTACATAGATAATCCTTAGCATTACTCTTTTTTCATCTTTACTATTGTATTCTTTTAAAGTACTTTTTCTCCTCTATTAACTTTTTTTTGCTTTCTGTGTGTGTTTTATACATCACTGGCTGAATTTTACCTTTCTTCTCATGGTTATACATTAAGGTTTTTGATTTTGATGTGATGTAGTTAGTGGGAGATTATCAGGAATGTTTGTGTGTTCATTATGAGACGGTGTGTGATGAGTAAGTATGGGAAACAAAGTGTTTGTAGATGTGTGTTATACCGGACAACTCTGGAAGTTCCACCACTGACACTGGTGGGACGGGTCAGCGTTCAGGACAACTGTCATTACATTACTACGTCATAACATCAGTTTTATTACTCTTCAGTTTTATGTATGTGCTGTGCCACAAATTGAGTACATGCAGTTGTAGAACACTTTCATTGGGAAAGACTCAACCTTTCAACTTCAATAAAAAATTTTTAGTATTATTGTGCAAAATCTCTGGAAGCAAATCGTACTGCTTTTTTTTTTTTTTTTTGCATTAACTGTCCTGATCTGCCCGGATCAGACAAGCACTGTCCATAATCTTATAAAATAATCACATAATTACTCATCCCCAAACACTGGGCCTGATTCAGATGTGGTTGGAGGTGCTATCACTGTGACTTCCTTGGAAGCCACCGTGATAGCGCTCTATGGTAAAGGAACAGGAGACGTCTATTACAAGCAGACGCTTCCTGCTGCAGTAGTGATCTGAGCTACGTACCAGGATGCAGCATTGGTTCGCTACCTTATGTTTGGGTGGCTTGCATCACCAATTAAGCCACAGAAGCCGCCTGTTGCAGAGACAATGAAATCTCCATCCAATGACAGAGATCCCTGGCCTCTTCCAGACCCTTTAATGGCAGTGACACACCTCCGTTTTCACCCCCTCCCTACTCCCAGGATGGCAGCAGACTGTCAATCACTGACAGTCTGCTGCCGTATTTCATCCTGTGTTGTAGGACCTGTTTGCGCATGTGCAGAATAGGTCCTGCTCAAGCGCAAAGTACCGATGATTGGGAATATGTTTAAAAATCTCTTATTCCCTAATCCTGACCAAAAATGGTCAGGATCATCAAATTTAGGTTTTTTTTTAAATATATATATATATATTAGAGATGAGCGGGTTCGGTTCGTCGAGATCCGAACCCCCCCGAACTTCACGTGTTTTACACGGGTCCGAGGCAGCCTCGGATCTTCCTGCCTTGCTCGGTTAACCCGAACGAAGACGAACGTCATCATTCCTGCTGTCGGATTCTCGCGAGATTCGTATTCCATTTTCACTCGTGCATTGTCGATTGAATGGAGAGGACGTGGCTACGTTCTCTGCCTGAAAAGCTCAATATCTGAGCTCAGTTTGCTGCATTGTGGTGACCACCAGTATAATATAGTAGTACAGTACAGTAGGCCATTGCTGTATCTTGCAGCTCCGTGTCAGACTCAGTTCTAATATCCTGATCAATGCTCAATATCTGCTGCATTGTTGTGTGACCAGTATATACTATATAGTAGTACAGTGCAGCATTTTGGTGACCAACAGTATATAGTAGTACAGTACAGTAGACCATTGCTGTAGCTTGCAGCTCTGTGTCTCTTCAAGTTTCCATATCTGTGCTGCATTGTTGTGAGCAGTATATAGTAGTACAGTGCAGCATTTTGGTGACCACCAGTATATAGTAGTACAGTACAGTAGGCCATTGCTGTATCTTGCAGCTCTGTGTCTCTTCAAGTATCCGAATCTGTGCTGCATTGTTGTGAGCAGTATATAGTAGTACAGTGCAGCATATTGGTGACCACCAGTATATAGTAGTACAGTACAGTAGGCCATTGCTGTATCTTGCAGCTCTGTGTCATTTCAAGTATCCATATCTGTGCTGCATTGTTGTGAGCAGTATATAGTAGTACAGTGCAGCATTTTGGTGACCACCAGTATATATAGTAGTACAGTACAGTAGGCCATTGCTGTATCTTGCAGCTCCGTGTCACTTCAAATATTCATATCTGTGATGCATTGTTGTGAGCAGTATATAGTAGTACAGTGCAGCATTTTGGTGACCACCAGTATATATAGTAGTACAGTACAGTAGGCCATTGCTGTATCTTGCAGCTCTGTGTCACTTCAAGTATCCATATCTGTGCTGCATTGTTGTGAGCAGTATATAGTAGTACAGTGCAGCATTTTGGTGACCACCAGTATATATAGTAGTACAGTACAGTAGGCCATTGCTGTATCTTGCAGCTGTGTCACTTCAAGTATCCATATCTGTGCTGCATTGTTGTGACCAGTATATAGTAGTACAGTGCAGCATTTTGGTGACCAACAGTATACAGTAGTACAGTACAGTAGGCCATTGCTGTATCTTGCAGCTCCGTGTCACTTCAAGTATCCATATCTGTGCTGCATTGTTGTGAGCAGTATATAGTAGTACAGTACAGTAGGCCATTGCTATTGATATAATAATATTACTGGCATATAATTCCACACATTAAAAAATGGAGAACAAAAATGTGGAGGGTAAAATAGGAAAAGATCAAGATCCACTTCCACCTAGTGCTGAAGATGCTGCCATTAGTCATGGCAGAGACGATGAAATGCCATCAACGTCGTCTGCCAAGGCCGATGCGCAATGTCATAGTAGAGAGCATGTAAAATCCAGAAAGCAAAAGTCAGTAAAATGATGACCCAAAAATCTAAATTAAAACCGTCTGAGGAGAAGCGTAAACTTGCCAATATGCCATTTACGACACGGAGTGGCAAGGAACAGCTGAGGCCCTGGCCTATGTTCATGGCTAGTGGTTCAGCTTCACATGAGGATGGAAGCACTCATCCTCCCACTAGAAAAATGAAAAGAGTTAAGCTGGCAAGAGCACAGCAAAGAACTGTGCGTTTTTCTACATCACAAATCCCCAAGGAGAGTCCAATTGTGTCGGTTGCGATGACTGACCTTCCCTACACTGGACGGGAAGGAGTGGCGCCTTCCACCATTTGCACGCCCCCTGCAAGTGCTGGAAGGAGCACCCACAGTCCAGTTCCTGATATTCAAATTGAAGATGTCACTGTTGAAGTACACCAGGATGAGGATATGGGTGTTGCTGGCGCTTAGGAGGAAATTGACAAGGAGGAATCTGATGGAGAGGTAGTTTGTTTAAGTTAGGCACCCGGGGAGACACCTGTTGTCCATGAGATGAATAAGGCCATTGACATGCCTGGTCAAAATACCAAAAAAATCACCTCTTCGGTGTGGAATTATTTCAACAGAAATGCGGACAACTGGTGTCAAGCCGTGTGTTGTCTTTGTCAAGCTGTAATAAGTAGGGTTAAGGATGTTAACCACCTTGGAACATCCTCCCTTATACGTCACCTGGAGCGCATTCATCAGAAGTCATTGACAAGTTCAAAAAGTTTGGTTGACAGCGTATGCAGTCCACTGACAACTAAATCCCTTCTTCCTCTTGTACCCAAGCTCCCAGTGCAAACCCCACCACCAACCTCAGTGTCACTTTCCTCCTTAGACAGGAACGCCAATAGTCATGCAGGCCATGTCACTGGCAAGTCTGACGAATTCTCTCCTGACTGGGATTCCTCCGATGGATCCTTGAGTGTAACGCCTACTGCTGCTGGTGCTGCTGTTGTTGCTGCTGGGAGTCGATCATCATCCCAGAGGGGAAGTCGGAAGACCATTTGTACTACTTCCAGTAAGCAATTGACTGTCCAACAGTCCTTTGCGAGGAAGATGAAATATCACAGCAGTCATCCTGTTGCAAAGCGGATAACTCAGGCCTTGGCAGCTGTGTTGGTGTTAGACGTGCATCCGGTATCCGGCGTTAGTTCACAGGGACTTAGAGAATTTCTTGAGGTAGTGTGTCCCCAGTACTAAATGCCATCTAGGTTCCACTTCTCTAGGCAGGCGATACTGAGAATGTACACAGACGTCAGAAAAAGACTCACCAGTGTCCTAAAAAATGCAGTTGTACCCAATGTCCACCTAACCACGGACATGTGGACAAGTGGAGCAGGGCAGACTAAGGACTATATGACTGTGACAGCCTACTGGGTAGATGTATTGCCTCCCGCAGCAACAACAGCAGCGGCGGCACCAGTAGCAGAATCTCGCAAACGCCAACTCGTTCCTAGGCAGGCTACGCTTTGTATCACCGCTTTCCATAAGAGGCACACAGCTGACAACCTCTTACGGAAACTGAGGAACATCATCGCAGATTGGCTTACCCCAATTGGACTCTCCTGGGGATTTGTGACATCGGACAACGCCACCAATATTGCGCGTGCATTACATCTGGGCAAATTCCAGCACGTCCCATGTTTTGCACATACATTGAATTTGGTGGTGCAGATTTTTTTTTAAAATGACAGGGGCGTGCAAGAGATGCTGTCGGTGGCCCGAAGAATTGCGGGCCACTTTCAGCATTCAGCCACCGCCTGCCGAAGACTGGAGCACCAGCAAACACTCCTGAACATGCCCTGCCATCAGCTGAAGAAAGAGGTGGTAACGAGGTGGAATTCAACCCTCTATATGCTTCAGAGGATGGAGGAGCAGCAAAAGGCCATTTAAGCCTATACATCTGCCTACGATATAGGCAAAGGAGGGGGAATGCACCTGACTCAAGCGCAATGGAGAATGATTTCAACGTTGTGCAAGGTTCTGCAACCCTTTGAACTTGCCACACGTGAAGTCAGTTCAGACACTGCCAGCCTGAGTCAGGTCATTCCCCTCATCAGGCTTTTGCAGAAGCAGCTGGAGAGATTAAAGGAGGAGCTAAAACGGAGCGATTCCGCTAGGCATGTGGGACTTGTGGATGGAGCCCTTCATTCGCTTAACCAGGATTCACGGGTGGTCAATCTGTTGAAATCAGAGCACTACATTTTGGCCACCGTGCTCGATCCTAGGTTTAAAGCCTGCGTTGTATCTCTCTTTCCGGCAGACACAAGTCTGCACATGTTCAAAGACCTACTGGTGAGACACTTGTCAAGTCAAGCGGAACGTGACCCGTCTACAGCTCCTCCTTCATTTTCTACCGCCACTGGAGCTGCCAGGAAAAGGATCAGATTTCCAAAACCACCCGCTGGAGGTGATGCAGGGCAGTCAGGAGCGAAAACTGACATCTGGTCCGGACTGAAGGACCTGCCAATGATTACTGACATGTCGTCTACTGTCACTGCATATGATTCTGTCACCATTGAAAGAATGGTGGAGGATTATATGAGTGTCAGCATCCAAGTAGGCACGTCAGACAGTCCGTACGTATACTGGCAGGAAAAAGAGGCAATTTGGAGGCCCTTGCACAAACTGGCTTTATTTTACCTAAGTTGCATCCCCCTCCAGTGTGTACTCCGAAAGAGTGTTTAGTGCAGCCGGCCACCTTGTAAGCGATCAGCGTATGAGGTTAATTACAGAAAATGTGGAGATGATGTTCATCAAAATTAATTATAATCAATTCCTCCATGGAGACATTTACCAGCAATTGCCTCCAGAAAGTACACAGGGACCTGAGATGGTGGATTCCAGTGGGGACGAATTAATACTCTGTGAGGAGGGGAATGTACACAGTGAAAGGGGTGAGGAATTGGAGGATGATGATGAGGTCGACATCTTGCCTCTGTAGAGCCAGTTTGAGCAAGGAGAGATTGATTGCTTCTTTTTTTGGTGGGGGCCCAAACCAACCAGTCATTTCAGCCACAGTCGTGTGGCAAACCCTGTCGCTGAAATTATGGGTTTGTTAAAGTATGCATGTCCTGTTTATACAACATAAGGGTGTGTAGGAGGGCCCAAGGACAATTTCATCTTGCACCTCTTTTTTTTATTTATTTATCTTTGCATCATGTTATGTTTGGGGACAATTTTTTTAAGTGCCATCCTGTCTGACACTGCAGTGCCACTCCTAGATGGGCCAGGTGTTTGTGCCGCCCCCTTGTGTTGCTTAGCTTAGTCATCCAGCTACCTCATTGCACCCTTTTTTTTCTTTGCATTATGTGTTCTTTGGGGCCTGGTTTTTAAAACTGCCATCCTGTCTGACACTGCAGTGCCACTCCTAGAGGGGCCAGGTTGTGCCGCTCACTTGGGTCGCTTAGCTTAGTCATCCAGCGACCTCGGTGCAAATTTTAGGACTAAAAATAATATTGTGAGGTGTGAGGTGTTCAGAATAGACTGAAAATGATTGGAAATTATGGTTATTGAGATTAATAATACTATAGGATCAAAATTACCCCCAAATTCTATGATTTAAGCTGTTTTTGAAAAAAAACACCCGAATCCGACAAAAAAATTTCAGGGAGGTTTTGCCAAAACGAGTCCGAATCCAAAACACGGCCGCAGAACCGAATCCAAAACACAAAACCCAAAAAA
Source organism: Pseudophryne corroboree (assembly GCF_028390025.1). Lineage (NCBI taxonomy): Eukaryota > Metazoa > Chordata > Amphibia > Anura > Myobatrachidae > Pseudophryne > Pseudophryne corroboree. The sequence continues at coordinate 824,562,262 of NC_086447.1, forward strand.
TTTCCGGTGCACATCTCTATCTAATATATATATATATATATATACACACACACACACACACACACCCATGACTTACAGAATGATATAGAGAGCACTCTGAGCTGGTCTTCTGGGACCGGAGGCCGCTGTGAATTGGCAGGACTCCAGCTATGATGTGATTCAGCTGTCTTCAGCGTGTAGAATCAGCATTCACCGACGGGACACATCTCACAGTCCAGCAGCAGCAGCGGTGGGTGAATGGTACCAGGCGGGAACCGTACTGTCCCCTATTGCAGGTGTTAGCAGGGCTTCTGGGACAGGTCCGATTTACTCTGCAGCATCAGGTGCTCCGCAGGGCTCCATTGGAAGAGTAGCGGTCACACCTGAATCCTGCTGTGAACCACGCAGGTGCTGCTGTACATGCAGGTGCCCCTTCAGGTAAAATGGAAAAAGCTATGCGCTCAGGTGGGTAGCACTGCACTTGGTTGTCAGCAGCCTCTTGAAAAAGGGAATTGCCAATCCCTTAAAACAAAACCAATAAAACAATTAACAAGTGGCGCTGGACAACCAGAGTAAATTAAAACATTTATTTTCTTAAATGCATGTAAAAATTACAACAACCTCCCGGGGGTAATAAATCTTAAAACATCACAATGTCTGGATTAACACTGAATGAGCCTAATTAATAGCATATAATTAGTTTGTAAATAACACCTGGAAGGTAAACAGCCTTTTATGGGTTATGTATATATGCACACTAATATTACTAATTGATAGAACAAAAGTCACTAGCAACTGTTTTCTATTAGCCAATTGCAAAAATGTAAATTCATGACAGTGGGTAGCTATTGCAGAAAAAAGACACGTGTATATTAATAGCTGTGTGCACACAGTTACCACTGGGCAGGAGCTCCTACGGTCTCTGCTCCCTGGTGCTGTCCCACAGTCCGGATAGAGACACTCACCAGAGCCTCAGTGGACAATCTGGAAGCCGTGCCGTGCGGGGTATCTCAATGCGCCGTCCTAGCCCAATTCCCACCGTCTCCGGTACCTCCGTGCTTTGCAAACGGGGGCTATTAGCTGGTATATCCGGAGTTGAATGGGATAAACGTTCCTGGTGTGTGTGACCCACAAGGAGCCTAACTTCTATTGGGCGGGCATCCGACAGGGGCTCCGTTCGCCGATCTGTGCCGGACTTGGAGAGCCTCTCCAAGTCCGGCACAGATCGGCGAACGGAGCCCCTGTCGGATGCCCGCCCAATAGAAGTGTGACTCAGTCACATACCATATCTGTGTGCACTGCTCAGCCCAGTGTGCTGCATCAATGTATATATATATCTGACTGTGCTCAGCTCACACAGCTTATAATTGTGGGGGAGACTGGGGAGCACTGCAGTGCCAGTTATAGGTTATAGCAGGAGCCAGGAGTACATAATATTATATTAAAATTAAACAGTGCACACTTTTGCTGCAGGAGTGCCACTGCCAGTGTGACTAGTGACCAGTGACCTGACCACCAGTATATATAATATTAGTAGTATACTATCTCTTTATCAACCAGTCTATATTAGCAGCAGACACAGTACAGTGCGGTAGTTCACGGCTGTGGCTACCTCTGTGTCGGCACTCGGCAGCCCGTCCATAATTGTATATACCACCTAACCGTGGTTTTTTTTTCTTTCTTTATAGTCATACTAGTTACGAGTATACTATCTCTTTATCAACCAGTCTATATTAGCAGCAGACACAGTACAGTGCGGTAGTTCACGGCTGTGGCTACCTCTGTGTCGGCACTCGGCAGCCCGTCCATAATTGTATATACCACCTAACCGTGGTTTTTTTTTCTTTCTTTATACATACATACTAGTTACGAGTATACTATCTCTTTATCAACCAGTCTATATTAGCAGCAGACACAGTACAGTGCGGTAGTTCACGGCTGTGGCTACCTCTGTGTCGGCACTCGGCAGCCCGTCCATAATTGTATATACCACCTAACCGTGGTTTTTTTTTCTTTCTTTATACATACATACTAGTTACGAGTATACTATCAATTTATCAACCAGTCTATATTAGCAGCAGACACAGTACAGTGCGGTAGTTCACGGCTGTGGCTACCTCTGTGTCGGCACTCGGCAGCCCGTCCATAATTGTATATACCACCTAACCGTGGTTTTTCTTTCTTTCTTTATACATACATACTAGTTACGAGTATACTATCTCTTTATCAACCAGTCTATATATTAGCAGCAGACACAGTACAGTGCGGTAGTTCACGGCTGTGGCTACCTCTGTGTCGGCACTCGGCAGCCCGTCCATAATTGTATATACCACCTAACCGTGGTTTTTTTTTCTTTCTTTATACATACATACTAGTTACGAGTATACTATCTCTTTATCAACCAGTCTATATATTAGCAGCAGACACAGTACAGTGCGGTAGTTCACGGCTGTGGCTACCTCTGTGTCGGCACTCGGCAGCCCGTCCATAATTGTATATACCACCTAACCGTGGTTTTTTTTTCTTTCTTTATACATACATACTAGTTACGAGTATACTATCTCTTTATCAACCAGTCTATATTAGCAGCAGACACAGTACAGTGCGGTAGTTCACGGCTGTGGCTACCTCTGTGTCGGCACTCGGCAGCCCGTCCATAATTGTATATACCACCTAACCGTGGTTTTTTTTTCTTTCTTTATACATACATACTAGTTACGAGTATACTATCTCTTTATCAACCAGTCTATATATTAGCAGCAGACACAGTACAGTGCGGTAGTTCACGGCTGTGGCTACCTCTGTGTCGGCACTCGGCAGCCCGTCCATAATTGTATATACCACCTAACCGTGGTTTTTTTTTCTTTCTTTATAGTCATACTAGTTACGAGTATACTATCTCTTTATCAACCAGTCTATATTAGCAGCAGACACAGTACAGTGCGGTAGTTCACGGCTGTGGCTACCTCTGTGTCGGCACTCGGCAGCCCGTCCATAATTGTATATACCACCTAACCGTGGTTTTTTTTTCTTTCTTTATACATACATACTAGTTACGAGTATACTATCTCTTTATCAACCAGTCTATATTAGCAGCAGACACAGTACAGTGCGGTAGTTCACGGCTGTGGCTACCTCTGTGTCGGCACTCGGCAGCCCGTCCATAATTGTATATACCACCTAACCGTGGTTTTTCTTTCTTTCTTTATAGTCATACTAGTTACGAGTATACTATCTCTTTATCAACCAGTCTATATTAGCAGCAGACACAGTACAGTGCGGTAATTCACGGCTGTGGCTACCTCTGTGTCGGCACTCGGCAGCCCGTCCATAATTGTATATACCACCTAACCGTGGTTTTTCTTTCTTTCTTTATACATACATACTAGTTACGAGTATACTATCTCTTTATCAACCAGTCTATATTAGCAGCAGACACAGTACAGTACGGTAGTTCACGGCTGTGGCTACCTCTGTGTCTGCACTCGGCAGGCAGTCCATAATTGTATACTAGTATCCATCTCCATTGTTTACCTGAGGTGCCTTTTAGTTGTGCCTATTAAAATATGGAGAACAAAAATGTTGAGGTTCCAAAATTAGGGAAAGATCAAGATCCACTTCCACCTCGTGCTGAAGCTGCTGCCACTAGTCATGGCCGAGACGATGAAATGCCAGCAACGTCGTCTGCCAAGGCCGATGCCCAATGTCATAGTACAGAGCATGTCAAATCCAAAACACCAAATATCAGAAAAAAAAGGACTCCAAAACCTAAAATAAAATTGTCGGAGGAGAAGCGTAAACTTGCCAATATGCCATTTACGACACGGAGTGGCAAGGAACGGCTGAGGCCCTGGCCTATGTTCATGGCTAGTGGTTCAGCTTCACATGAGGATGGAAGCACTCAGCCTCTCGCTAGAAAAATGAAAAGACTCAAGCTGGCAAAAGCAGCACAGCAAAGAACTGTGCATTCTTCGAAATCCCAAATCCACAAGGAGAGTCCAATTGTGTCGGTTGCGATGCCTGACCTTCCCAACACTGGACGTGAAGAGCATGCGCCTTCCACCATTTGCACGCCCCCTGCAAGTGCTGGAAGGAGCACCCGCAGTCCAGTTCCTGATAGTCAGATTGAAGATGTCAGTGTTGAAGTACACCAGGATGAGGAGGATATGGGTGTTGCTGGCGCTGGGGAGGAAATTGACCAGGAGGATTCTGATGGTGAGGTGGTTTGTTTAAGTCAGGCACCCGGGGAGACACCTGTTGTCCGTGGGAGGAATATGGCCGTTGACATGCCAGGTGAAAATACCAAAAAAATCAGCTCTTCGGTGTGGAGGTATTTCACCAGAAATGCGGACAACAGGTGTCAAGCCGTGTGTTCCCTTTGTCAAGCTGTAATAAGTAGGGGTAAGGACGTTAACCACCTCGGAACATCCTCCCTTATACGTCACCTGCAGCGCATTCATAATAAGTCAGTGACAAGTTCAAAAACTTTGGGTGACAGCAGAAGCAGTCCACTGACCAGTAAATCCCTTCCTCTTGTAACCAAGCTCACGCAAACCACCCCACCAACTCCCTCAGTGTCAATTTCCTCCTTCCCCAGGAATGCCAATAGTCCTGCAGGCCATGTCACTGGCAATTCTGACGAGTCCTCTCCTGCCTGGGATTCCTCCGATGCATCCTTGCGTGTAACGCCTACTGCTGCTGGCGCTGCTGTTGTTGCCGCTGGGAGTCGATGGTCATCCCAGAGGGGAAGTCGTAAGCCCACTTGTACTACTTCCAGTAAGCAATTGACTGTTCAACAGTCCTTTGCGAGGAAGATGAAATATCACAGCAGTCATCCTACTGCAAAACGGATAACTGAGGCCTTGACAACTATGTTGGTGTTAGACGTGCGTCCGGTATCCGCCGTTAGTTCACAGGGAACTAGACAATTTATTGAGGCAGTGTGCCCCCGTTACCAAATACCATCTAGGTTCCACTTCTCTAGGCAGGCGATACCGAGAATGTACACGGACGTCAGAAAAAGACTCACCAGTGTCCTAAAAAATGCAGTTGTACCCAATGTCCACTTAACCACGGACATGTGGACAAGTGGAGCAGGGCAGGGTCAGGACTATATGACTGTGACAGCCCACTGGGTAGATGTATGGACTCCCGCCGCAAGAACAGCAGCGGCGGCACCAGTAGCAGCATCTCGCAAACGCCAACTCTTTCCTAGGCAGGCTACGCTTTGTATCACCGCTTTCCAGAATACGCACACAGCTGAAAACCTCTTACGGCAACTGAGGAAGATCATCGCGGAATGGCTTACCCCAATTGGACTCTCCTGTGGATTTGTGGCATCGGACAACGCCAGCAATATTGTGTGTGCATTAAATATGGGCAAATTCCAGCACGTCCCATGTTTTGCACATACCTTGAATTTGGTGGTGCAGAATTTTTTAAAAAACGACAGGGGCGTGCAAGAGATGCTGTCGGTGGCCAGAAGAATTGCGGGACACTTTCGGCGTACAGGCACCACGTACAGAAGACTGGAGCACCACCAAAAACTACTGAACCTGCCCTGCCATCATCTGAAGCAAGAAGTGGTAACGAGGTGGAATTCAACCCTCTATATGCTTCAGAGGTTGGAGGAGCAGCAAAAGGCCATTCAAGCCTATACAATTGAGCACGATATAGTAGGTGGAATGCACCTGTCTCAAGCGCAGTGGAGAATGATTTCAACGTTGTGCAAGGTTCTGATGCCCTTTGAACTTGCCACACGTGAAGTCAGTTCAGACACTGCCAGCCTGAGTCAGGTCATTCCCCTCATCAGGCTTTTGCAGAAGAAGCTGGAGACATTGAAGGAGGAGCTAACACGGAGCGATTCCGCTAGGCATGTGGGACTTGTGGATGGAGCCCTTAATTCGCTTAACAAGGATTCACGGGTGGTCAATCTGTTGAAATCAGAGCACTACATTTTGGCCACCGTGCTCGATCCTAGATTTAAAGCCTACCTTGGATCTCTCTTTCCGGCAGACACAAGTCTGCTGGGGTTGAAAGACCCGCTGGTGACAAAATTGTCAAGTCAAGCGGAACGCGACCTGTCAACATCTCCTCCTTCACATTCTCCCGCAACTGGGGGTGCGAGGAAAAGGCTCAGAATTCCGAGCCCACCCGCTGGCGGTGATGCAGGGCAGTCTGGAGCGACTGCTGATGCTGACATCTGGTCCGGACTGAAGGACCTGACAACGATTACGGACATGTCGTCTACTGTCACTGCATATGATTCTCTCAACATTGATAGAATGGTGGAGGATTATATGAGTGACCGCATCCAAGTAGGCACGTCACACAGTCCGTACTTATACTGGCAGGAAAAAGAGGCAATTTGGAGGCCCTTGCACAAACTGGCTTTATTCTACCTAAGTTGCCCTCCCACAAGTGTGTACTCCGAAAGAGTGTTTAGTGCCGCCGCTCACCTTGTCAGCAATCGGCGTACGAGGTTACATCCAGAAAATGTGGAGAAGATGATGTTCATTAAAATGAATTATAATCAATTCCTCCGCGGAGACATTGACCAGCAGCAATTGCCTCCACAAAGTACACAGGGAGCTGAGATGGTGGATTCCAGTGGGGACGAATTGATAATCTGTGAGGAGGGGGATGTACACGGTGATATATCGGAGGGTGATGATGAGGTGGACATCTTGCCTCTGTAGAGCCAGTTTGTGCAAGGAGAGATTAATTGCTTCTTTTTTGGGGGGGTCCAAACCAACCCGTCATATCAGTCACAGTCGTGTGGCAGACCCTGTCACTGAAATGATGGGTTGGTTAAAGTGTGCATGTCCTGTTTTGTTTATACAACATAAGGGTGGGTGGGAGGGCCCAAGGACAATTCCATCTTGCACCTCTTTTTTCTTTTCTTTTTCTTTGCATCATGTGCTGATTGGGGAGGGTTTTTTGGAAGGGACATCCTGCGTGACACTGCAGTGCCACTCCTAAATGGGCCCGGTGTTTGTGTCGGCCACTAGGGTCGCTAATCTTACTCACACAGTCAGCTACCTCATTGCGCCTCTTTTTTTCTTTGCGTCATGTGCTGTTTGGGGAGGGTTTTTTGGAAGGGACATCCTGCGTGACACTGCAGTGCCACTCCTAGATGGGCCCGGTGTTTGTGTCGGCCACTAGGGTCGCTAATCTTACTCACACAGCTACCTCATTGCGCCTCTTTTTTTCTTTGCGTCATGTGCTGTTTGGGGAGGGTTTTTTGGAAGGGACATCCTGCGTGACACTGCAGTGCCACTCCTAGATGGGCCCGGTGTTTGTGTCGGCCACTAGGGTCGCTAATCTTACTCACACAGCTACCTCATTGCGCCTCTTTTTTTCTTTGCGTCATGTGCTGTTTGGGGAGGGTTTTTTGGAAGGGCCATCCTGCGTGACACTGCAGTGCCACTCCTAGATGGGCCCTGTGTTTGTGTCGGCCACTAGGGTCGCTAATCTTACTCACACAGCTACCTCATTGCGCCTCTTTTTTTCTTTGCGTCATGTGCTGTTTGGGGAGGGTTTTTTGGAAGGGACATCCTGCGTGAGACTGCAGTGCCACTCCTAGATGGGCCCGGTGTTTGTGTCGGCCACTAGGGTCGCTTATCTTACTCACACAGCGACCTCGGTGCAAATTTTAGGACTAAAAATAATATTGTGAGGTGTGAGGTATTCAGAATAGACTGAAAATGAGTGTAAATTATGGTTTTTGAGGTTAATAATACTTTGGGATCAAAATGACCCCCAAATTCTATGATTTAAGCTGTTTTTTAGTGTTTTTTGAAAAAAACACCCGAATCCAAAACACACCCGAATCCGACAAAAAAAATTCGGTGAGGTTTTGCCAAAACGCGTTCGAACCCAAAACACGGCCGCGGAACCGAACCCAAAACCAAAACACAAAACCCGAAAAATTTCAGGCGCTCATCTCTACTTTTATGTGCTCAATGCCTTTTTTACTTTGGCCAAAGTGCAACTAGAAACTGTAAGGTGCTTCCTTGTGAAAGAATTGGCTGAAACCAGATCTCTGCGATTTCATAGGTGATGACAAAATCATGTACTTGTGTTGGAAGAAAGGCTAAGCTTCGTGCCGGAATAGGGGGCTTCCCCTCAAAGGGCCTGATTCATGTTTGTAAATAAAGAAAGCAAGCAACTGGGCAACACCATGTTGACCTGCATGTGGGGCAGATGTAATATGTGCTTAGAGATTAGATTTGGGCGGGGTGTATTTAAACAAATCTAAATTGAAGTGTAAAAATAAAGCTGCCTACATGTGGGCTACATGTGAAAGCAGCCAGTATTTACCCTGCACAGAAAATATATAAATATATTTGCTCCCCTTGCGTGGCAACACGGTTTATTCCAGATACAAAGCTACGTGCTTTGTTTGCTTTACTTACAAACATGAATCAGGCCCAATGTCTTTTCCTGATATCTTTAAATGTGTATGCAAAATAATTGCACTCATGTATCATCACTCAGGAGGTAAAAGGGGTACACACGGAGAGATCCGTGCTTAAATTCTAAGCAATTCGACTAAAAAATTAAGCACGGATCTCTCCACGTGTAAGCCGATAGCGATGCGCTGCCCCGCGCGGCGCTATCGCTAACTCTAGATTTGTCATGCATGCCAAATCTAGCAGATCGCTCATTTCACCATTGGGTGAGATGAGCGTCCCTCCCTCCTCGCTCAGCACACATCGCGCTGTGTTGAGCGGGGATAGAGATGTGTGCTGAGCAGTCTGTGCTAGATCGCTCAGCACACATCTCCCCCGTGTGTATGGGGCTTGAGAGCCCAGATCTGTGTGATTCCTCCTATCATATGTAGTCATCTTAGCCTGCAAACCAATTCACTCATAAAGAGTAGACCTTTTACTCAGAACTACAAGTGTGACATCACAGGGCAGATTTTGTGCTGTAGTTTTGAATTTGTGTAATGTACACAGGGGGACATGTACTAAGCACTGATAAAAGTCTAGAAGTGAGTCAGTGTAGAAGTTGCCCATGGCAACCAATCAGCTGCTCTGTATATGTTTATAGCATGCAAATTCTAAATGTCACGTCATTGCTGATTGGTTGCCATGCGCAACTTCTCCACTGGCTCACCTCCACTTTTATCACTGCTTAGTACATGTCCCCTAAATGAGCCTTAGGGGTATATTCATCAAAATGTATACAAAGGGCAAATACTGGTGTTGGCAATAGCAACCTATCAGATTCTATGGGGTTCACATACTGTAATAGCCTGGGAACTTCGTGCTCTGTGGAAATTCCTGCCCGGATTTTTAAAGCGGCAATCATTTAAAAAGCAAGACCAGGTTAGTTTTGCCTTTTAAATGATTGCTGCTTTAAAAATATTTCCAAAGAGCGTGCATCTCGCAGCTCCTAGGTATCATTTTATAGTATGTAGTAAATAAATGATAACTAGTTACTGTGAAAAAAAAAGGTCTACTTATCCACTTTAGAAAGTTTGATAAATTCCCCCCTTAGGGGTTTATATACTAAATGTTAGTTTACAAACTGACGATTTCTGGTAGTTTTTCTCCTGGATTTAAAGCAGCAGTATTATTTTGCCTTAAAATAAAATGCTGCTTTAAATTCCAGTGAAAAATCAGCAATTACTGTAGTAAATAAAGACAGAATTAGTAAAACTGCCATTTAATAACTAAACCCCTTAGTTTTTCTTCAAAGCCTAGTACTACATATATAGTAGATATTTATTGGTATCCACTGTTTTTCATTACATATACGCTTAACCTCAATATACATGAATGTCATTTTTAACTTATATAATTTTAATTAATTGATCCCAAAAATTTGCACTAAGGTCATGCCACTAGAGATGAAAGAGTCTATTTACTAAGCGTTGGGGAGTGATAAAGTGGATGGAGATAAAGTACCAATCAGCTCCTAACTTTTTCAAACACAGCCTGTAACATGGCAGCTAGGAGCTGATTGGCCGGTACTTTATCTCTCTCCATTTTATCTCACCCCAATTTAGTAAATACACCTGCCATTCCTCAAACTTCAAAATGTTACTTTTTTTATTTAATAAACTTTTAAGAACTGGGTGTTTAAAAGCATTGCTGGTATAAAATACATTAGGCAACTGAAATTGGAAACAGCAGATTATTTGCAGCTGGAACAAATAACTATTCATAGAACAGGAGAATAGACAGTTATAAAACACTTTCATTATCCGGTAATGGGAAATCATTATCTTATGATCTATTCTGATGAACAAATTAGGCTTTTTCTGATTTTAAAACTTCTATATCAAGAACTGATTCAGATTAGTGGTCATCATTTTGAAATGACTAACTCATAGACCAGGTCGAAGAACGAGAGTTGAAAGAGAATAAACAACCCGTTAATGGATGGTGTATACTGACAGTAGGTTTCTGCATATATGACTTATTTTGAATCCCATTTATGGTACTCTATTACAAATTTGTTAAGAATTTATTTATTTTAAAAGTATTGGAGAGGATACAGAGATAAAGAAAGGGAAAGGAGAAGAAGGCTTAAGTACTATATGGGAGAAAGATACCCTCCACTGGGGTTGCTCAGATTGCCTTCAGGACATTACAAAGTGCATTAAATATATTTATTAATTTGTCATTAATTAACAGACTCAAACAATATATTTGAGGTGCACAATTACTTAATGAATTTATTTTTTAAGGCAGATTAATAATTAATGATAATAAAATAATAATAACTTTCTACTTATGCAGACAATACAATGTTTAATAAATATTGAGGGGCCAACATTATTATAAATACAATTATTGGACAATAATACTACTTTAATTTCTTATACGATAAATGAGGGAGATTTGTAGTGCCCATAGGCGAAAAATAATTGGTAGAACAATAATTACTTAAAATGGCCTCAAACAATATAAAACTATTGTTGCCAGTTATATAATTGATAGTAATATTTATTGGGAGACTAATGACTGATGCATCCAATTATTGGTTTGTCTCCAGTGTTCAATTCTCAGAGCTAGCTGACTTAACATAGTAACATAGTTTCTGAGGTTGAAAAAGACAACCTATGCTGTATTATTTTTAGGACTAATTTGTCTGTTGCTAATGTCGGCCGTTGTATTTATTCCTCTTTTTTTATAACTATAGTGCGTGACTACACACCATAACCCTGTATATCCTTATCAATTAGGAATTTATCTAGCCCATTCTTAAAAGTGTTGACCGAGTCTGCCATTACAACTTTCTCAGACAGGGAATTCCAAACACGTATTGTCCTCACTGTGAAAAAATCTATTTGCCTCTGTGTGCGAAATATCTTCTCCTCTAACCTAAGTGGGTGTCCACGTGTCCTCTGTGATGATCTTACCAAAATCAGATCCCCCGCAAGCTCTGTCTATTTTCTCCTTATATATTTGTAAATGTTGATCATGTCCCCTCTTAGTCTCCTCTTTTCCAGTGTAAACATGCCAAGCCTTGCAAGCCTTAATATTATATTAAACTAGTAAATTGCTCCAGCACATACCAGGTCACCTGAGTGTGCCTCCCGCTATACCCCATCCTGTTCCCCACTCCACTCGCCCCTCCTCACTCCATCCCCAATTAATGCTGACCCCCTTCCTAGCGCATGCAGTGTGTCCCGCTGCGCATGTCAGAGTCTGGACAGACCTTAGCAGATTATTATATAAAAGTGCAGTTCTGTTGTTTTGTGCTCACTCTGTATATTCAGATAAAATATATATATTTTTTATAAGCAGAGATGTACCTTTTGTTCCAAAATTAAATTTCCATACAGATAATTCCTTCTTTACATATTAATTGGCCGTCGTGCATTCACCATCCATGAAGCCTTTGAAGATTCTAGTTGGCATTTCTCTATTTATGTTCATGTGCAGCTCTAAGGCAGGTATATACACTGCTCCAAAAAATAAAGGGAACACTAAAATAACACATCCTAGATCTGAATGAATGAAATATTCTTATTAAATACTTTGTTCTTTACATAGTTGAATGTGCTGACAACAAAATCACACAAAAATTATCAATGGAAATCAATTTTATTAACCCATGGAGGTCTGGATTTGGAGTCACCCTCAAAATTAAAGTGGAAAAACACACTACATGCTGATCCAACTTTGATGTAATGTCCTTAAAACAAGTCAAAATGAGGCTCAGTAGTGTGTGTGGCCTCCACGTGCCTGTATGACCTCCCTACAACCCACACAAGTGGCGAAGGTAGTGCAGCTCATCCAGGATGGCACATCAATGCGAGCTGTGGCAAGAAGGTTTGCTGTGTCTGTCAGCTTAGTGTCCAGAGCATGGAGGCGCTACCAGGAGATAGGCCAGTACATCAGGAGATGTAGAGGAGGCCGTAGGAGGGCAACAACCCAGCAGCAGGACCGTTACCTCCGCCTTTGTGCAAGGAGGAACAGGAGGAGCACTGCCAGAGCCCTGCAAAATGACCTCCAGCAAGCCACAAATGTGCATGTGTCTACTCAAACGATCAGAAAAAGACTACATGAGGGTGGTATGAGGGCCCAACGTCCACAGGTGGGGGTTGTGCTAACAGCCCAACACCGTGCAGGACGTTTGGCATTTACCAGAGAACACCAAAATTGGCAAATTTGCCACTGGCGCCCTGTGCTCTTCACAGATGAAAGCAGGTTCTCACTGAGCACATGTGACAAACGTGACAGAGTCTGGAGACACCAATGAAAACGTTCTGCTGCCTGCAAAATCCTCCAGCATGACCGGTTTGGCAGTAGGTCAGTAATGGTGTGAGATGGCATTTCTTTGGGGGGCCGCACAGCCCTCCATGTGCTCGCCAGAGGTAGCCTGACTGCCATTAGGTACCGAGATGAGATCCTCAGACCCCTTGTGAGACCATATGCTGGTGCGGTTGGCCCTGGGTTCCTCCTAATGCAAGACAATGCTAGACCTCATGTGGCTGGAGTGTGTCAGCAGTTCCTGCAAGACGAAGGCATTGATGCTATGGACTGGCCCGCCCGTTCCCCAGACCTGAATCCAATTGAGCACATCTGGGACATCATGTCTCGCTCCATCCACCAACGCTACGTTGCACCACAGACTGTCCAGGAGTTGGCAGATGCTTTAGTCCAGGTCTGGGAGGAGATCCCTCAGGAGACCATCCGCCACCTCATCAGGAGCATGCCCAGGCATTGTAGGGAGGTCATACAGGCACGTGGAGGCCACACACACTACTGAGCCTCATTTTGACTTGTTTTAAGGACATTACATCAAAGTTGGATCAGCCTGTAGTGTGTTTTTCCACTTTCATTTTGAGGGTGACTCCAAATCCAGACCCCCATGGGTTAATAAATTTGATTTCCATTGATAATTTTTGTGTGATTTTGCTGTCAGCACATACAACTATGTAAAGAACAAAGTATTTAATAAGAATATTTCATTCATTTAGATCTAGGATGTGTTATTTTAGTGTTCCCTTTATTTTTTTTGAGCAGTGTATATTGTAGAGTATGTAACACATTCTTGTGTTTTTCCTGTTTAACTAATTTTCATTTTCTGCTAATAGCATTTAAGTTTATGTTTGTATATGGACGCATTCATCAATCCCAATATCTGATTTGTTGGTCATATTCTGGTAGGGTTCCAGGTATCCCTCATCTCTTTTTGCACAATCCTACAAAACGGATGAATTGTTTTCAATATGTATATAATGGCCTTTGTAAATGTGTTAGTCAACAGTCCAAGAAGCGATAACAACTTTCACACTTGTTCTTCACACATCTGTAACAACTGTATAAATATTTATATTGTGTATATACAAATATAGCATCAGGCGAATGTCACATGAACAACAAAACAAAACATTCTTGTACTGTAAAAAAGAAACTGTAAATATATGATGAAATATACTGTATCTATTGGCTTGGTAATAACATTTCTGTTGGCGTTAGCTCTTATTTGGCTATATAAACTTGATATTTTTTGTTTACAAGTCATAATGCTGCCAGAACATGAAAATAGCAAAATGTACTTGCAAAGCTATGAAAGGTTCATTGTAGCTGTGTAATCTGCTGCTTTCCCCTATTATATTGACAGCTGTCATTTGCAAAACTATTATGTATCAATATGTTTTCACTACCAAATTTGCTATTAAGGCAGAATACATTGAACTGACATGTTAATGGCTTTAAACAGTTATTTGGCAGCAAGATAATAAACTCGTTGGTTTCATCTGCTCTTGCCAGAGACTAATAATATGCCATATGAGGACACAGAGCAGCCCCTGATCCCCACACTTGCTTGTAAATCATGGTGATATAGCCCATATTTTTAAGACAGGCTGAAAAATATAGCAGGGGAGTGATAATTAAACTCATAGGTGTCCAACTGGCTGCAGTGCAAATGGCTCAAAGTTTCACTGAGTAAACTTTATTGTGTTATCAATATTATTCGATAATAGTTTTCAAAAGCAGCACTACAAGGATTCAACTAAGACTTTTAACTTTAGAAAAGCAAATTTTAACAAGCTGAAACGCGCACTAAAGGAGATAGATTGGGAACACTGCTGAAATGTGGAATGCTTTTAAAATGTTGCTTGATAAATATACTCACAAGTTCATTCCCATAGGCAGTAAACACATGAGTATTAAGGGCCTAATTCAGTAAGGATTGCAAATTTAGCTAATTAGCAGAATTTGCAATCCTTTGGATCGCATGCTGGGGGCCACCCATCCCAGGCCAAGGCCGCCCAGCATGCTGACCGCTACCTTCCCCCCCTTAATGAATTAGAAATTGCTATTGCATCGCAATTTCTGCTTCATCGCAGGAATTAGGGATCCCTCCGCCATATTCCCAATCGCGGCGGCTGCATGTGACGTCACGCAGCCACCGTGATCACACTTCTGCCATGTCCCCGTTTGGCCGGCCCCACCCCTGCAACGCTCCGTCTCCGCCCTGGAAATGGAGCATTGCCCCCGCCCTGCGACCGCCTCTGCCTGATTGACAGGCAGAGGAGATAGCATTTATTGCAGCCCCCGCAGAAAGTGCAGAAGTGCAGACATATGCGCCCGTGGGGTGATTGCAATAATTCTGGTTGCATCTTGATTTTCGATCCAACCTGAATTAGCCCCTCAATTCAAACGATGTGGTTTAATAAGAAGGTTAAGGATGAAATGCATAAAAAGAAGCCAGCATTCAAAGTGTTTAAATCAAATGGGAAGGCGGGGTCAATCCACTACTACAAGGAATGTAGCAATAAATGCAAAAAAGAAATCAGAGCAGCTAAAATAGAAAACAAAAAGCAAATTGCTAAGAATCAGAATCAGTTTTATTGGCCAGGTACTGTGGGGATAATTCAGAGTTGATCGTAGCAGCAAATTTGTGAGACCAGACACAGCAAACCTTCTTGCCACAGCTAGCATTGATGTGCCATCCTGGATGAGCTGCACTATCTGAGCCACTTGTGTGGGTTGTAGGGAGGTCATACAGTCACGTGGAGGCCACACACACTACTGAGCCTCATTTTGACTTGTTTTAAGGACATTACATCAAAGTTGGATCAGCCTGTAGTGTGTTTTTCCACTTTAATTTTGAGTGACTCCAAATCCAGACCTCCATGGGTTAATACATTTGATATCCATTGATAATTTTTGTGTGATTTTGTTGTCAGCACATTCAACTATGTAAAGAACAAAGTATTTAATAAGAATATTTCATTCATTCAGATCTAGGATGTGTTATTTTAGTGTTCCCTTTATCTTTTTGAGCAGTGTATATATATATATATATATATATATATACACACATATACATACTGTATAGTCCACCAAAAATGCCGGCACTTAATAATATTGCATACCTCCCAACATGACCCTCTCCAGGACGGACAAAATGCTCTGTTTCTGGAACCTATTCCTTAATTTACTGTATGATTACTGGCACCTGTTTTGAACAGGTTAATGGATAAGAAAGGTGTTTCAGCACCAATTATGGCAATCATAGATTAAGAAGGTATTCCAGGAGCAGAGCATTCTGCCCCTCCTGGAGAGGGTCATGTTGGGAGGTATGATATTGTATAATCCAACACTCCAGTGGATCTCACGAGGCACAAATTCAATGCAATAAATGCGGTACATTCAACATCTACGTTTCAGGGCCTAAGCTCCTTCATTAGGACTCACCAACAGCATAACAATCAAACAGATCACTTACCCCATAATATACACCCTTAAGCATGTGCTGCCCTCCACCACCGCCATCCACCTGCATTCCACAAGCCTAATGTCCCCTGGTGACGCATAGCAACCACCAGGCTTGCATTCCAGAGTAACTGACCCCGTCGCCACATCTCGGTTGCAAGCGTTAGAGGAAATACAGAATCTATATATAATTTTATTTGTATAGTGCACTTTTTTCCAATAGGACTCAATATTACATCTGTATGTGTGGATAATGAATCTATTGTCTGAAGGTGAATCCATGAATGATCCACCATCTCTGAAAGCCAAAGCTGAAGTTCCACCTCTTACTGTAGATGTTTCCAGAAGACTGCCAGTGTGCTTAAAACAGGAAAGTAAGGTACATATTACAGGAATGCACAGCACGTTACATTAGGGAGTGCACTGACAGGGGGAGGGGAGGTCCAGTACCGCCTGAGGGCGAGTCTAGCACCAGACAGACGCATGTATAATTGAAGAAGTTGTCAACAGCAATCAACTTCTAACAATCATTTGACAGAATGTACTTGATAAATGATAGAAGCTGCTTTACCATCAAGCTTAAAATTATAATTCAGACCTTGTTGGTGTTCTTAGGTCAATATTATTCTGTCAACATTTTGGCAGTCTACATATTAACTACTGTTAATGATCTGGGCAGGTAAACAGCTACATCCTCAAGCTGTTATTGGCTGTAATATGCACTCAGAGAGATGTGCGCTTATGTCTGTATTGTTTTCTTATTGTGCACTGTTTTATATTGTACTTTTTGTACATAAAGTTGCCAGTGAAATTAAACACAAGAAAAACTAGAACATGTAAATGTTATATCGTTAAATCAGGGCATATTGGGAAATGTATAGATTGGAATAGGATCATAAACAAACATATGATAAATCAACAGTATTGATTTGCTAAATAACAGAACCTTGTTAGGATTAAGATAATAAGGATATTTGCAAACAAGTCATCCTAATCCTTTTTGACGTAGTGTCTTGTACAGTATGTAATAAAAAGACATATACACCCAAACAGCATGTGCCCATGAGACGGCATTTAAACACTGAGGTTTGAATTTATTCAACAGTGTCTTGGGTGGTTTCAGCTGCTGGATTTTAAAGGACAATTATATTCATTACAATACACACCTGGTCAGTAATTTATCATTCAACGACGTGCACTGAGTTCACTGTCAATTTAAATACAGTACAAAGGTCCCACTGGCTATAAATATGAAAGGAAAAGGCTGATTGGTTCCTGCCCGTACCCTGGGTGGTGGTATATTGAAATTATTTTATAATATTTTCTCTCCTGTTGGAGAATGTGGATAAACTTTAGAATCAGTAGTGCTGCCATAAAGACTACAATTAATTCAGAAATGAGGGACAATCTCAACCTGATAGACATGGTATTGACATATGCAGTTTGGTCTCCATATTAATATATAACGTACACCTTTATGAAATAGGAAATAAATGTACTTAGTCCTGTATTTCCAATGAGATTTCTTATATACTGTTTTACTTTTTTGTTTTACTTTTTTTTTAATTTCTTTTTTTATTAGGTAACACAGTGACATACAGAACATTTTGTGCTCCTGTAAATACTGAATAGAATCAACAGCGTAAGACTAGAGGAATTCCCATCTTACCTGAGACTGCTGCGATAGCCTATGTGACATACACTGCTAATTATCACAGATGAATACCATGAATGTATAGATAATAGGTAATGAATTGTGGATTTATTATTATTATTATTATTATTATTAGCAGATTTAAGCTGGTTTTATTAGAAGTTATTTGGGGAATGTGTGATGGTTTTGTCCCCACACACCACTTATTTGTGTAAGTTTTATCGCTTCAAATGGGTGATGGGCTAGGGATGGGTCCAATCAATCAATGTGCTTACATACACGTTTGTTGGTCTTGATATTAGTGTGTAGTCTAGCTGAATCAGCTTGGCTGAATCAGTTTGGGTTGAAAGTTTTCAAAGGATGAATGTTACTTTCTAAGGATGTCGTCTGTGATTAAACTGGACGGAAACTGAAATTAAACAACAAACAAATGCAAAAAAACCATCACAAGCCAACAACACTTAGACTGCATCTACAAATGTATGTTCACTTCTAAAATTCTCCAAACCTCACTGACTCAGGAAACTATACATTCACTTTCTGCAAAAAACACCTGTATAGTTAATGAAGGAACACTGACTTGCTGTTTGCTTACACTGTGTAATTTTCCATCTAACATCAGCAAAACATTTGCCTTACTGTTAACCTGTAGACATTAACCACATTTTAAATTCTTGCTAATCATATTTATTTCTGCAATTTCACTGCTCTCTCATTCAGTCACCACTCCTCCTCCTATTCTCATTTTACTACCACTATTTACCCCACCCACACTATGGCAACATCCCCCATTAATGTTTGTCTTCCTAATCCTTTATTCTCTCCCTTGGTACCACCTCTATCCTTCTCTCCCAGTCTCCTACATCTCATCCTCTCTCCTCTCCTCTGTCTCCCATCCTCCCCTCTGCCTCCCTTCCCCTCCTCTTCTGTTTCCCCATTACAATTTACTTCTGTCCCTTCAAAGGCTCTCTACACCACCACTCAACCCTGCTCTCTACCTGCTCTGCCTGTCACCTCACCTCTCCTCCACCACTATCATACTACACTCCCTCCCTTCCTCACTCCTGCAGTCTCCCTTCCTTCCAAATGAATCTTACCTCAACGCTACAGCAATCCTGATAATCTCATTCACATCTCTCCAATGAACTCCTACCCCCTATCCTGTGCCCTCTGGAATGCCAGACCTGTTTGCAACAAACTGGCCCCCACTCATGACCTTTTCATTTCTAACTCCCTGCATCTCCTGGCCATTACAGAAACCTGGATTACTCCCTATGACACCACTTCTCCTGCTGCTCTCTATGCTGGGGGCCTCACATTCTCACACACACACCTGACCCGGGGGTCGCCATGGTGGTGGTGTTGGGATCCTTTTACCCTCTAGCTACATATACCAACTTATACCTCCAGAACCATCCCTTACATTCTCTACATTTGAGGTCCATGCAATATACCTCTAGCAACTTTGTAAGCTTCGAGATGCTGTAATTTACCGTCCACCTGGCATTTCCTCCAAATTCCTCGAAACTTTGCTTCCTGGCTACCTCACTTCCTCTTTTCTGACATTTCCTCCATTATCCTAGATGATTTAAACATCCCTATCGATAACCCCACAAAATCACCTGCCTGTAGACTCCTTAACCTCGCCTCTTCACTTGGTCTCTTCCAGTGGACCACCTCACCCTTCCATGTAAACGGGAGCTCACTGGATCTGGTTTTACTCACCACTGCGATATTTCTGATTTCTCCAATTCCCCTTTTCCCCTCTCTGACCACCACCTGCTCTCTTTCAACTTATCTATCTCTGCTTCCCCATCTCTCCCTCCTAAGGCTACCATCACTAAGCGTAACATTGAGGCTATTGACACCTCATCCCTATCCTCCCTGTTCGACTCACTTCTCTCTCCTCTTCTCTCTCTCTCTCACATGCCCTGAACAAGCCACATCCCTATACAATGCATCTCTTACTTCTGCTCTTGACTCTGTTGCTCCACCAACCACTATTCACCCTTGCAGATCAATACCTCAACCCTGGCACACTAAATGTACCAGATATCTACCAAAATGCTCACATACTGCCGAGCGACAGCGGAGGAAATCACTCTCTAAGGCAGACTTCCTCCATTTCAAATGTATGCTCTCATCCTTCAGTGCTGCCCTTTCCCTTGTTAAACGTTCATACTTCAAAATTCTCATCTCTACCCAGTCTTCCAACCCCCCGCCTCTTTGCCACTGTTAACTCCCTCCTCTACTCACCACCACCTCCTCTCCCTTCCTTATTGTCAGCTCTTGACTTTGCCACTTATTTCACATCCAAGATTGACTCCATACGTCAGGACATCCCATCCAAACAGACCAGCAACAAGCCACCACCCATCCCTTGCCACCCCTCCCCTTCCCTCTCACCAACTCTGACATCTTTCTCCCATGTATCTGGTGAGGATGTCATGGCCCTCATCCATTCCTCTCCCCCTACCACCTCCCCACTTGACCCTATCCCCTCCACCTCTCTCCTTCTGCCTGTTCCCATCTTGCCGACCTTCTCAATCTCTACCTCTCATCAGGCACTGTCCCCTCTGCCTTCAAGCATGCTCTTGTCTCCCCTATTCTTAAAACACCTACCCTTGATCCAAACACCCTCTCCAACTATCGACCCATCTCTCTCCTCCCTTTTGCCTCCAAACTCCTTGAGTGTATTGTCTATAATTGCCTCACTGCCTTTCTTTCCTCTCACTCACTGCTTGACCCATTCAAGTCTGGTTTCCGTTCTCTCCACTCCACTGATACTGCCCTCACAAATGTCTGCAATGACCTCCATGCAGCCAAATCTAAGGACCACTACTCTCTGCTTATTCTTCTTGACCTCTCTGCTGCTTTTGACACTGTGGACCACCCTCTCCTTCTGCAAATCCTTCACTCTCTTGGTCTGCGTGACACTGCCCTCTCCTGGCTGTCCTCCTACCTCTCTGATCATTCCTTCTCTGTCTCCTCTTTGCCACTGTTAACTCCCTCCTCTGCCCACCACCACCTCCTCTCCTTTCCTTATTGTCTGCTCTTGACTTTGCGACTTATTTCACATCCAAGATTGACTCCCTACGTCAGGACATCACATCCAAACAGACCAGCAACAAGCCACCACCCATCCCTTGCCACCCCTCCCCTTCCCTCTCACCAACTCTGACATCTTTCTCCCATGTATCTGGTGAGGAAGTCATGGCCCTCATCCATTCCTCTCCCCCTACCACCTCCCCACTTGACCCTAACCCCTCCCACCTCCTCCGCTACCTCTCTCCTTCTGCCTGTTCCCATCTTGCCCACCTTCTCAATCTCTCCCTCTCGTCAGGCACTGTCCCCTCTACCTTCAAGCATGCTCTTGTCTCCCCTATTCTTAAAACACCTACCCTTGATCCAAACACCCTCTCCCACTATCGACCCTATCACTGACCTGAGTTGGGAGTGTTGAGAACTCGGGGGTTCTTCCGATGGTCGGGAACAGGAACCACAGCTGGGTCGGAGTAGAGATGGCCGGATATAGGTTTTCCTCATGCAGAACTTTAACAGTTACAATTGGTGTAAAACGCTAAAGAACTTTATGATGAGAAGGATTTGAGCATGATGCTGAAGCACATAGAAGAATGGGAACTTGTGAGCGATGTCGAAAGACACGGAAGAATTTGTGAGCGATGTTTAAAGACACTGAAGAATGCAGAACTTGTGAGCGATGTTTAAAGACACTGATGAACTTGTGAGCGGTGGTGAAAGGCACTGAAGAATTTGTGAGCGATGTTTAAAGATACTGAAGAATGAAGAACTTGTGAGCGACGTTTAAAGACACTGATGAACTTGTGAGCGATGATGAAAGACACTGATGAACTCGTGAGCGATGGTGAAAGACACTGAAGCATGAAGAACTTGTGAGCGATGTTTAAAGACACTGATGAACTTGTGAGCGATGGTTAAAGACACTGATTAACTTGAAAGCGATGGTGAAAGACACTGATGAACTTGTGAGCGATGGTGAAAGACACT
Organism: Pseudophryne corroboree; assembly: GCF_028390025.1. Classification (NCBI taxonomy): domain Eukaryota; kingdom Metazoa; phylum Chordata; class Amphibia; order Anura; family Myobatrachidae; genus Pseudophryne; species Pseudophryne corroboree. The sequence goes on from NC_086447.1 coordinate 824,584,117, forward strand.
GAAGCATGAAGAACTTGTGAGCGATGTTTAAAGACACTGATGAACTTGTGAGCGATGGTTAAAGACACTGATGAACTTGTGAGCGATGGTGAAAGACACTGATGAACTTGTGAGCGATGGTGAAAGACACTGAAGCATGAAGAACTTGTGAGCGATGTCTAAAGACACTGATGAACTTGTGAGCGTTGGTTAAAGACACTGAAGAATGCTGGAGACGCAGAGGTCTGTGCGGCAAAGGGGTACCAGAGCTTGTAAGCAGTAGTAGGAGTCACTTTGCCCACCGGAACTCTGGGGTTTTCAAAGCAGTAGCAGGTAACCATACAGGCAGGAGCACTGGAGTCACTTTCAGGGAAAGAGAAGATACTCAGGCGCCGGGGCTCTGCCCAGCGTCTGCTTTTGAACTTCCCACCCCGGTTTGATTGGCGGGGAGGAAGCGAGCCGATGACGTCACCCGCCCACCTCCGTGGACGCTGGACGCGCCGGCGCCGCCCATTCCCCGGAATACCGCCGAGACCAGCGGCAACGGACGCCGGGACCCGGAGCCCACCAGCGGGGACGACCGCCAGGTGACCCAGCGCACCCGGAGAGGCAAGCGCGGTGGCCGCGGCGTTGTGACAGACCCATCTCTCTCCTCCCTTTTGCCTCCAAACTCCTTGAGTGTATTGTCTATAATTGCCTCACTGCCTTTCTTTCCTCTCACTCACTGCTTGACCCTTTCAAGTCTGGTTTCCATTCTCTCCACTCCACTGATACTGCCCTCACAAAAGTCTGCAATGACCTCCATGCAGCCAAATCTAAGGACCACTACTCTCTGCTTATTCTTCTTGTCCTCTCTGCTGCTTTTGACACTGTGGATCACCCTCTCCTGCAAATCCTTCACTCTCTTGGTCTGCGTGATACTGTCCTCTCCTGGCTGTCCTCCTACCTCTCTGATCGTTCCTTCTCTGTCTCCTCTCATGACACTACCCCCCCCCCCCCCCCCACACACTTCCACTAACTGTAGGTGTCCCCGGAGGCTCTGTTCTTGGTCCTCTCCTTTTCTCTCTCTATAGGTCCTCTTTAGGTGAACTCATTAGTTCTTTTAACTTCCAATATCACCTCTATGCTGATGACACTCAAATCTACCTTTCCTCCCCTGATCTCTCCCTGGCTCTCCTCACTCGTACCTCCAACTGTCTCTCTGCTATCTCTTCATAAATGTCCCAGCACTTTCTTAAACTCAACATGTTTAAGACTGAGCTGATCATCATCCCACCCTCCCGAACAACCTCACCTCCCACAATCTCATTATCCATTGATGGCACGACTATCTCCTCTAGCCCCCAAGTACACTGACTTGGTGTAATCCTTGACTCCTCTTTCTCCTTCAAACCACACATTCAGCACCTCTCACAAAGCTGTCATTTTCATCTCAAAAACATTTCCAGGATCCGACCCTTTCTCACCCAGGATGCCACCAAGACTCACTGATTATTTCCAGACTGGATTACTGTAATCTCGTCCTAACTGGCCTCCCTGACAATTACCTCTCTCGACTCCAATCTATCCTCAATGCTGCAGTCCAGGTCATCTTCCTCACCAAATGCACTACATCCACCTCCCCTCTCCTGCAAGCCCTTCACTGGCTTCCCTTCCCTTTCACAATCCAATTCAATCTTCTCACACTCACTTACAAAGCACTCATCCACTCCTCTCCCATTTACATCTCTGACCTTAAATCCCTTTACTCTCCCACCCGTCCTCTTCGCTCTGCTAATGCACGCCGACTCTCCTGTCTTCTGATTACTTCCTCCCACTCCTATCACCAAGATTTTTCACTTGCTTCTCCCTTTCTCTGGAATTTTTTACCTCTCCCCCTCAGACACACCACCTCCCTACTGAACTTCAAACGGGCTCTTAAGACCCACTTCTTTACCAAACCAAGCCAAATCTCATCCTAACCCTCTGTCCCATGCTCGGTTACCCCATCTGTGTCACCCCTCTCTGTCTGCCCCTCCCCTTTAGAATGTAAGCTCTCACGGGTAGGGCCCTTTTCCCTCATGTGCTTATCCTTTTCTTACTGTAATAATCCTCAACTGCCCAAATCCTGCAGTTTTTTTGGGCACCTTGAAATTTATCTCTATGTCATTTACTGGTGTAGTTATGCTTAGTTACCCTGTTCTTGTCCTATATTGTCTTCAACTGTCAGTCACTGTTTCCTGTTTTGATTATGTGCAAATGTACTCTGTAATTGGGCGCTGCGGAACCCTTGTAGCGCCATATAAATAAAGGATAATAATAAATAATAATATACAATATACAAGACCTGAGAACCAGCTAATCCTATTGGTTGGTGTTAGCTATAAAAGGAGATTTATGGTAGACTTACCATTGTTAAATCTCTTTCTACGAGGTACACGGGATTCCACAGGGAATAACATTGGGGTGTAGAGTTGGATCTTGATCCGAGGCACCAACAGGCTAAAAACTTTGACTATTCCCAGGATGCACTGCACTGCCTCCTCTATATAACCCATCATCTGTGCACAGGAGCTCAGTTTTGTTAACCAGTCCAATGCAGTAGCAGGTAAAGAGACGGTAGATGTTTGTCACATAGAACCACGTTCTCACGACAGGAGAAGGGACAGCGGCTAATTCCATACAAACCCAAATAAGCTAAGTGCGTCAGGGTGGGCGCCCTGTGGAATCCAGTGTACCTCGCAGAAAGAGATTTAACAATGGTAAGTCTACCATAAACGTCCTAAAGCAGTTCCTCATGGGAGGGAATGCACTGCAGCGGGCGCAAGAACCCGGCATCCAAAGGAGGTATCCTGGGAGGCGGAAGTATCAAAAGCATAGAACCTGATGAACGTGTTCACAGAGGACCACGTAGCCGCCTTGCACAATTGTTCTGTAAATGCCCCACGGTGAGCCACCCAAGAAGGTCCAACAGACCGAGTAGAATGGGCCTTGATAGCAGCAGGAGCTGGTAGACCAGCCTGCGCATAAGCTTGTGCAATCACCATTCTAATTCATCTGGCCAAAGTTTGCTTGTTTGTAGGCCAGCCACATTTGTGAAAACCAAACAGTACAAAAAGGGTATCTGACCTCCGAATGGAGGCAGTCCTCTCCATATATATACGGAGAGCCCGTACCACATCCAAAGACCTTTCTTTGAAAGACAAACCAGGAGAGATAAAGGCTTGAACCACAATCTCTTGGTTATGGTGGAAAGATGACACCACTTTAGGCAGATAACCAGGGCGAGTACGGAGAACTGCCTGGTCACGATGAAATATCAGGAAGGGCGTGCGACAGGACAAAGCACCTAAGTCCGACACTCTTCTAGCAGAGGCAATAGCCAACAGAAACAGGACCTTAATAGCCATTTCAGGTCCACCAAATCAAGAGGCTGAAAGGGAGATCCTTGCAGGGCATTAAGGACAACAGACAGATCCCTTGGAGCCACAGGAGGGACATAGGGAGGTTGTATCCGCAAGACACCCTGAGTGAAGGTATGAATGTCAGGAATAGATGCAAGTTTCCTCTGAAACCACACTGACAAGGCAGAAATATGAACCTTGAGTGAAGCCAGAAGAAGGCCTAAGTCCAGGCCTTGTTGCAGAAAAGCCAGAAGCCATGGGGTTCTGAACTTGTAAACATCGTAGTTCTTAGCAGCACACTAGGTGAAGTAAGAGTTCCAGACCCTGTAGAAAATCCGAACCAAAGCCGGTTTACGGGCCTTCAACATAATTTGGATGACCGCTGAGAGAAACCTTTTGCCCTCAGGAGTGACTCTTCAAGAGCCACGCCGTCAAAGCCAGTCTGGCCAGGTCTGGGTAGACACAAGGGCCCATGGAATTGCCAGTGCGTCCACAAACGCTGCTTGAGGATTCCTTGCCCATGATCCAAAGACCGGAACGTTGTGATTGTGTCGAGACAGCATCAGGTCTACGTCTGGTAGGCCCCACTTGTCCACTAGGAGTTGAAACACTTCCGGATGAAGGCTCCACTCTCCGGCATGTACGTCCTGACAACTGAGGAAATCCGCTTCCCAGTTGTGGACCCCCAGAATGAACACTGCCGATATTGCTGGCAGATGGCGTTCCGCCCAATGAAGAATTCTGGACACTTCCATCATTGCTTTTCGGCTTCGAGTGCCGCCTTGACGATTTATGTATGCCACTGCCATGGTGTTGTCAGACTGTACTTGAACAGGCCTGTTCCTTAACAGAGGCAGGGCTAGTGTCAAGGCATTGAACACGGCCCGCAGTTCCAGAATGTTGATGGGGAGGAGAGACTTCTCCTTGGTCCAGCGACCCTGGAGAGTGTGTTGCTCAAACACTGCGCCCCATACCCGCAGATTGGCATCCATCATCAGGAGGAACCAGTGGGGAATCGAGAAGGGACAGCCCCTGCCCAACTGTTGATCCTGGAGCAACCAGGACAGGGATAAGCGAACCTCTGGAGTCAGGACCATCATTTGAGACTTGAGCCACTGAGGCAGACCGTCCCACTTGGATAGGATTAACCATTGGAGAGGGCAAGAATGGAATTGAGCATACTCCACCATGTCAAAAGTCAACACCATTAGGCCTAGTACTTGCATCGCCGAGTGAAAAGACACTTTTGGGCGAGAGAGGAAGTATCTGATCCTGTCCTGAAGCCTCAGGACCTTCTCTGGAACCAGAACCGGCCTCTGGCTGTACGTATCCAGCAGGGCCCCCAGGTGCACCATGCACCGTGCAGGGACCAGGGAGGACTTTTTCCAATTGATCAGCCATCCATGGGCTGTGAGGAATTGCACCGTCAGCTGGAGATGACTCAGGAGGACATCTTGGGAGCTTGCCAGGATCAGCAGGTCATCCAGATACGGCAGGATCCTGATTCCCTGTTGACGGAGATGAGCTGTCATCACGGCCATGATCTTGGTGAAAATCCGAGGGGCCGTAGTGAGTCCAAATGGCAGAGCCCTGAATTGATAATGGAGGTTGCCAATAGCAAACCGCAGATATTGCTGATGCGAAATGGCAATAGGTATATGCAGGTAAGCTTCCTGTATTTCCAGGGATATCATGTAGTCCCCAGGTTCCATGGCCAGTACAATGGAGCGCAGTGTTTCCATACGGAACTTGGAAACTCTCACAAACTTGTTCAGTGACTTGAGGTTGAGAATAGGTCGGAAAGACCCATTGGGATTTGGTACTAGAAACAGGGTCGAGTAGTAGCTCTCCCTGTTTGGGAGATAGGCACCGTCACCACCACTCCTGTATCCAGGAGGGATTGGACCACCAAGTGTAGAGCTTGTACCTTCAACAGGTCCGATGGGATGACCGTTGCGCAGAACTGATGAGGGGGACGGCTCTTGATAGAGACCGCATACCCGTGAGAGACAACTTCCTGCACCCACGCATCTGAAGTGGCCCTTAACCAGACCTGGGTGAACTGAGGAAGTCGGACTCCCACCCTGGGGTCCCCCAGGGGGAGGCCCGCCCCGTCATGCTGCAGGCTTATACTGTTTGGAAGAAGGCTGACGGGCAGCCCAGGATTGTTTAGATTTGGGCTTACCGGTCTTGGAAGTACGAGGCTTGCTCGAGTACCCCTGACCCTTTGATTTACTTGAGGTCCGATAGGAACGAAAAGTAGTACTTTTAGCTTTCGGAGCAGGAGGAGCAGTATTAAGAAGGCACACAGTCTTAGCAGAGGCTAAGTCAGTCCCGATCTAATTAAGATCTTCTCCAAAAAGTATGTCTCCCTTAAAAGGGAGCACCTCCAGAGTCTTCTTAGAATCTAGGTCCACCTTCCAGGACTGCAACCATAGAATCCGGCGAGCCAAAATAGACATAGTGGACACTTTGGACGCCAGAATACCTGCCTCGGAGGACGCCTCGTCAATATAATGGGAGGCATGGTAATATGAGACAGACACTGTTTGGCAATGTCAGAAATATCCTAAAGTAGCTCTTCCTCCAGTACATGGACCCACGCATCAATAGCTTTTGCAGCCCAGGAGGCCGCAATAGTGAGCCTGTGAATTGCCCCAGTTAGGGAATAAATACACTTCAGGCATCCCTCCACATGCTTATCTGTCGGCTCCTTCAGGGAGGTGACAGTGGTGACAGGCAGAGAAGAGGAAACCACGATCCGTGCGACATGCGAGTCGACCGGCGGGGCAGGGATAGGAAAACGGGCCAACATCTTCTTGGATAGGGCAAACTTCTTTCCTGGGGAGACCCAAGCCTCTTGACGTATGTCAATTAAAAGGTCAGAGTGAGTTAAAACTACCTTTGAATTGACGCTTGAATTTACCAGGCTTTTTTGATGCAGTAGTGGGATCAGCTTCATCATCAATCTGGAGAACCATTTTGATAGCTTCCACTAATTCAGGGACATCAACCTGAGGTACATGCTCCCCATCAGAGTCCGCTGAGTCAGAATCAGTCAGATCAGTATAGGCCTCATCTTCATCAGAAGAAGTATCTGAAACATGAGTGGATTGAGACGAGGAAATCACATGCTTAGAGGACCCCTTAGCCCCAGAGGGCTGAGATGTAGACTTTTGTTTAACCAAGGATTTATTCAAAACCTGTATCTGGTTAGATAGTGTGTCTGCCCAAGGCGGGTTAGCTACAGGGACAATTTGTGGCTGCAATGGCACAGGCAGTCCACAGGGGGCGTAAGACGTGTTACCAAAGTATTTAACATACAAGAAAAGCGGGCCACGGTGGCTCTTGATTGGCCACAGGGGCCACAGGTGGAGTGGGAGATGTAAGGGACCCAGTACCCATATCCCAAGCAGCAGGTTCCCCTCTCGGTAAATCTGTGGAAGCAGCACTGCCTGATGCAGGTGCGTCCACGGATTTCCCGCCCTGTGTGGCAGACATTATGAGGAATGTAGCCGTGCGGCACACGTTACAATATAGTCAAACAATAGTAATACCGCAATCCCCTGATTTATGTGCTAATAAAAGCAGGACACAAACAGAAAAATTAATCGGTATGGGGTGACTGAAAATATACCGAAAAAATACACTGAGATGTATAGACTGTGGAGCACTATATATTGTTATTTATATTCAAAGAAATGTGGACCCTGATGCACTTATCCTCACAGGGTTCAGAATATAGTGATAGCAAAGTTGTGATACACTTGAAAAGGAGAGCACACACAGTAGCTATATGGCACACTCAGTCACAAACACAATGCAGGAATAATGTACACAACAATAATACTGCACTGGACAGGCAATTTACATACAATAGCAGATATGTATATGCAGAGAGATATAACAATGCAAAGCAGTACTGGATGTATATCACAGAATAATTGTACCACCTATTCTGTCGGTAACACACTTACTTCTTAACTAACACAGTCAAATGACAGGTAGAATACTCAAGTGTCCTGTATCAGCACGGCACTGGAACAGGTGGCTATTCAGAGGAGACAGCACCCAACAATCCCATAGAGAGCAGCCCTTAGCTAAAAATGGCGCCAGCTCTCAGCAGGGAGTGACGGGAAAGTGAAAGCAGCTCCAGGGTGGGAACATCTGCAGTAGATGGCGTCCGGACCTGGGGGGAGGGGCTACAGGCAGCGCTCTATACCCACAGTGCTGGACTTCACCATCAGTACTTAGTGGAGCTTAAAATATATGCCTGTGCTCAGTTTACTGCCCTGATGGATATAGTGGGGTCCCTGAGCAGTACAGTGTCCACACCAGCCGCGCGGTCCGTCTCCCATGGGCCGCGTTCGAATCACGATTTGTACCAGACGGGTCCCCCGGGGGACCCTCTTACCTCCCTCCCAAGTCCTGCAGCCAAAATACCGGTGCATCTCCACTGTAAGTACCCGGGAACCAGGCCGTGGGAGTATACAGCGCCGCAAAAGGGAGGTGATGGAGCCGCAGCATGGCATGTCTCCCAGACATAGAAGTACTGCGGCTCAGTCAGCATAGTAAAAGCTTTCTTCATTTTCCAAAGTCTTCAGGGCTGCCACAGGCAGCCCCCTCTGTTAGTGACCTGCACTGCAGGCACTAACTTTAAAACTGAGCTCCTGTGCACGGAGGAGGGGTTATATAGAGGAGGCGGTGCAGTGCATCCTGGGAACAGTCAAAGTTTTTAGCCTGTTGGTGCCTCGGATCAAGATCCAACTCTACACCCCGATGTTATTCCCTGTTAAATACCAGTGTACCCCGCTGCAGAAATATGTTTAATTAGGACACATTCTTTACAATGATGTGAATGCTGCAGGTAAGAAAATACATAGACTTCATAACTGCTTCAAAAGACTTGGTAAAAGAACTGTGGTGGAATAATGTAAAATGTATGTCTAGAACAATCCTTCCCCTCCCAAATACACCGTGACCGAGTGGGCTTAATCCTGGTGAGTGATAATACCGTTAGGCTAATTGACCTTAAAAACAGAGTTACTCCAAGAGATCTCCTATCATTGTTGTTTCACTAGAGGCAGGGCCGGTGCAAGGTTTCTCGGCACCCTGGGCAAAATTTCTGCCTACACCCCCCCCCCCCCCCCCCCCTCCCGGCCCTCCCCTTCCCCTGTTGCTTGGACAGTGGAGTGATCACGTTATCTAGAGGCTGTGTTAACAGTATGTTGATCCTCCTGAAGCAGCCAAATAACAGCAACAGAAAACCTGACAAATATTATATCAAATACACACAAGTTAAAAAGCATCCAGCCCCACATCCATATATAGTATAATACCACAGTCTGTTGTTTTATACAGTATTATAGATAGGCACCAGGGTTGTAACTAGAACTTTGTGGCAGTGACGTACGGTGAGGTCATTGGCTGGGGAGGCACTGAGATTTTATATATATATATATATATATATACACACACACACATACACACACACACACACACATATACAGTGGTCGAAGTGGACATTTTGAAGTGGGGGTATGGAAAAGTGAAGGTTGCAATTATGCGTGCACCTCTGGAAGAGGGGGTGTGGCTACTCAAATGGGGCGTGTCCTTCAGTGTAGTGGGACCCCTTATACTATCTAGTACTGGCGCCCCTTTCACCTGATACCACACAGTATGACCCGAAATTCACATTACAGCACAAAAAATGAGCCGAAATTCACATTACAGCACACGGTATGAGCCAAAATTCACACTACAGCACATGGTATGAGCCGAAATTCACATTACAGCACACCGTATGACCCGAAATTCATATTTTACCACACAGTATGAACCGAAATTCACATTACAGCACACCGTATGAGCCGAAATTCACATTACAGCACACTGTATGAGCCGAAATTCTCATTACAGCACACGGTATGAGCCGAAATTCACATTACAGAACACGCTATGACCCAAAATTCAGATTTTACCACACTGTATGAGCCGAAATTCACATTATAGCACACGGTATGACCCGAAATTCACATTACAGCACATGGTATGACCCAAAATTCTGATTTTACCACATGGTATGAGCTGAAATTCACATTATAGCACACGGTATGACCCGAAATTCACATTACAGCACATGGTATGACCCAAAATTCTGATTTTACCACATGGTATGAGCCAAAATTCACATTATAGCACATGGTATGAGCCGAAATTCACATTATAGCAAATGGTATGACCCACAATTCATGGACAGGGAGAGAGAGTGACAGCAGGAACTGAGAGATTGACCGCAGGGACTGAGAGAGTGACAACAGGGACTGAGAGCGTGACAGCAGGGACTGAGAGCGTGACAGCAGGGACTGAGAGAGTGACAGCAGGGACTGAGAGAGTGACAGCAGGGACTGAGAGATTGACAGCAGGGACTGAGAGAGTGACAGCAGGGACTGAGAGCGTGACAGCAGGGACATAGGGTAACATTACCTGATATGTGCAGCGGAGGTGCGGAAGGGACTGTGGTTGTCGGTGGCGTATGAGCCCATGGTCTGCGGGGGATGCGGCGGTACTAAGCTGTCCTTCGTCACTGCGGCGTTGATGTCCCTCTGACCACCGCCAGTTGTGGTCTGCGGTGGTCAACTTTCAATGGCGGTGCAGCGTGCAGCAGTGAGCGCTGGTCAGCGGTGGGCGGCGGGCAGCTGTGATATAAATATATAATTTTTTTACATTTATTTTATTTATTTTTCCCTGTCCCTGCGTCCAAGTGATCTGGGGGTGAGCTGGAGTCCAAGTGATCTTGCCCAGATCACTTGGACTGCAGCTCACCCCCAGATCACTTGGACTGCAGCTCACCCCCAGAGCACTTGGACTGCAGCTCACCCCCAGTGATCTGGGGGTGAGCTGCCCAGACACTTACCACCAAGCACAACTCCACCCCCCCCCCCCCCCCTCAGTGGTCCTGGTTCCTCAGTCCCGGAGGAAGCAGATGCTCCCGGAGATGCTGAGGGCACGGAAATAGAGGTAACAGCGCTGCCCGTTGTCTCCGGAGCTGCCGCTGCTGTAGGCAACTCCAACATCGGGTCCCGCTGCCGCTGCCCCCCGCCGCGCTCCTGAAGTGTCAGGCAGCTCCACTGTAGCGTCGGGTCCCGCCGCAGCTTGACCTCAATGCCTATGGGTGATTGGACCAGCGGATCCAGTACTGGATCCGCTGTCCAATCACATCTGCCTCGCTGAGAGGGGCAGGTTTTCCCTGTCAACGAGGCACTGGCATTTGTGCCGCTTCCCCCGCAGTTTTTTAATGGGCTTTTACAACCTTGTGCTTGGCCCCGCCCCCCTTTCTCTCCCATTCCAATTGTTAATGGGAGGTACTGCTATCTGTGCCTACCAAAGTGATTTAAAGATGTAAAATGTTTATCATAATATAAATAGATTACTTATGACACAGAATATGTGTCATAAGTATCTTCTTTATATTATTTTAATCATTAATGGCAGGGGAGGCACTGCCTCCCCTGACTACACGTCCCTGCTTTGTGTGCCCCCGTAGTAGAATCTTGAAAGGGCAGCATCGAGGGGATAGGGAGACACAGGATGATAGGGAGACGCGGGGCGGCAGAGAGTGGATAGGGAGACGCAGGGCGGCAGGGAGGGGATAGGGAGACGTGGGGCAGCAGAGAGTGGATAGGGAGACGCGGGGTGGGAGGGGATAGGGAGACGCGGAGCTGCAGGGTGGGGATAGGGAGATGCGAAGCTGCAGGGAGGGGATAGGGAGACGCGGGGCGCCAGGGAGGGGATAGGGAGACGTGGGGCGGCAGAGAGTGGATAGGGAGACGCGGGGCGGGAGGGGATAGGGAGACGCGGAGCTGCAGGGTGGGGATAGGGAGATGCAAAGCTGCAGGGAGGGGATAGGGAGATGCGGGGCGGCAGGGAGGGAGGGGATAGGGAGACGTGGAGCGGCAGGGAGGGTATAGGGAGACGTGGGGCGGCAGGGAGGGGATAGGGAGACGTGGGGCGGCAGAGAGTGGATAGTGAGACGCGGGGCGGGAAGGGATAGGGAGACGCGGAGCTGCAGGGTGGGGATAGGGAGATGCGAAGCTGCAGGGAGGGGATAGGGAGATGCGGGGCGGCAGGGAGGGAGGGGATAGGGAGGCGCGGGGCGGCAGAGAGGGAGGGGATAGCAAGACGCGGGGTAGCAGGGAGGCTTATCTTGCCTTTCAGACGCAGTAGACATCACCATCCGCAGCGTCTCCCCTCTGCCCAACTATGCTTATCTTGGGGCTTCCGGCAGCAGTAATGACGATAATGTTAGGTGGAGGGATCATCGATGGCAGCTAGGGGAGAACTTGAAGTGCTGTATCCTCAGCATAATGCCGACAGCCCTGCCCCTGCTCCTCCTCTCTAAAAATGATATTTCCCTAGGTAAACGGTAAACCCAGACCAGGGGCGGCCGCGGCGAGGGGCTAGCCTGCCACAGCCGTCCGTCACCTCACTAACGCCAGTAGGTTTGATTTCCCTGCTCCATGATGTCTCTAACAGAAATAGACGGAGCTGCGCGTATGAGAGAGCAGGGCAGGAGACGGGCGCCGCACAGGGTGTTATTCACAAGCGCACGGCATGTTAGTGCTGTGCTGAGTGCTGACGGCGCCTAGGATGTGTCAGTGTGGGCGGCGCCCGTCTCCTGCCCTGCTCTCTCATACGTGCAGCTCCGTCTATTTCTGTTAGAGACATCATGGAGCAGGGAAATCAAACCTACTGGCGTTAGTGAGGTGACGGACGGCTGTGGCAGGCTAGCCCCTCGCCGCGGCCGCTCCTGGTCTGGGCTTACTTAGCAAAATAAAAATGTTTTAGTAAAATAAACTTAAGTCGAGCATGCCGCCCTCCAGTGGCCAGCGCCCATAGGCAGCTGCCTAAAGCTGCCTAATGGTAGCGCCGGCCCTGACTAGAGGAAGCATTCATTGAAATCTCCTGGGGTGTCCTGATTCTAAACTTCAGGTCCCCGGGCTGGCTGGAGTCCTCCTTAATGGTATCCTAGCCCTTCATGCTCATCTTTAAGCTAAAGTAATAGTTAATGGTGTTCCCTTGTGGCACAGACTTCTATTGTTTTTGCTACTTTATGTATTTTTTACCTCTACCACAACAAGCTGTCGTAGTCCTTGGCTCCAGACTCAAGCATAGACGACTGCAGATTGTTTTACTATGTACTTACCTGTTGTCGCCAGATAATTGGAAACAAGCAGTTAAATTGATCAGCATTCACCAGCATCTTGGTTACTTCCTTATGGGTAAATAACATAGGTGCACGAAGAAGAAAAATTTAGTGGGTAAAAGAGATGGGGGGGGGGGGGGGGGGGTTTGGACAATATAAGGCACTCCCTGTTGAAGCCAAGAAAGTTAAATAGGTTTGAGGCCTGCCCAAGTCATTGGTTAGTACTAACAATAACATTTTAAACCTACCGGTAAATCTTTTTCTCCTAGTCCGTAGAGGATGCTGGGGACTCCGTAAGGACCATGGGGTATAGACGGGCTCCGCAGGGCACTCTAAAGACTTTAGAATGGGTGTTCACTGGCTCCTCCCTCTATTCCCCTCCTCCAGGCCTCAGTTAGAGAAACTGTGCCCAGAGGAGATGGACAGTACGAGGAAAGGATTTTTGTTAATCTAAGGGCAAGATTCATACCAGCCGACACCATCCACACCGTATAACATGGAATATACGAACCAGTTAACAGTATGAAACAAAACAGCATCAGCCTGAGACTGATCAAAACTGTAACATAACCCTTATGTAAGCAATAACTATATACAAGTCTTGCAGAATTTTGTCCGCACTGGGACGGGCGCCCAGCATCCTCTACGGACTAGGAGAAAAAGATTTATGGGTAGGTTTAAAATCTTATTTTCTCTTACGTCCTAGAGGATGCTGGGGACTCCGTAAGGACCATGGGGGTTATACCAAAGCTCCAGACCGGGCGGGAGAGTGCGGATGACTCCGCAGCACCGGTTGAGCAAACATGAGGTCCTTCTCAGCCAAGGTATCAAACTTGTAGAATTTAGCAAAAGTGTTTGAACCCGACCAAGTAGCTGCTCGGCAAAGTTGTAATGCCGAGACACCTTAAGCAGCCGCCCAAGAAGAGCCTACCGTCCTCGTGGAATGGGCCTTTACCGAATTTGGTACCGGCAATCCAGCCGTAGAATGAGCCTGCTGAATCGTGTTACAGATCCAGCGGGCAATAATCTGCTTAGAAGCAGGGGCGCCAACCTTGTTGGCTGCATACAGGACAAACAGTGCCTCTGTTTTCCTAACCCGAGCCGTCCTGGCTACATAAACTTTTAAGGCCCTGACTACATCAAGAGACTTGGAATCCTCCAAGTCCCCCGTAGCCACAGGCACCACAATAGGTTGGTTCATATGAAACGATGAAACCACCTTAGGCAGAAATTGAGGACGAGTCCCCAACTCTGCTCTATCCACATGGATAATCAAATAGGGGCTTTTGTGAGACAAAGCCGCCAATTCGGACACCCGCCTCGCAGATGCCAAGGCTAACAACATGACCACTTTCCAAGTGAGAAATTTCAACTCAACTGTTTGAAGAGGTTCAAACCAGTGTGACTTAAGGAACTGTAACACCACGTTAAGGTCCCATGGTGCCACTGGGGGCACAAAAGGAGGCTGGATGTGCAGCACTCCCTTTACAAAAGTCTGGACTTCTGGGAGAGAAGCCAATTCCTTCTGAAAGAATATAGATAGGGCCGAAATCTGTACCTTAATGGAGCCTAACTTCAGGCCCATATCCACAACTCCTGTCTGTAGAAAGTGGAGAAAACGGCCCAGGTGGAAATCTTCCGTAGGAGCATTCTTGGCTTCACCCCAAGAAACATACTTCCTCCAGATACGGTGATGTTTCACCGTCACCTCCTTCCTAGCCCTTATCAGAGTAGGGATGACTTCCTCCGGAATACCTTTCCCAGCTAGGATTCGGTGTTCAACCGCCATGCCGTCAAACGTAACCGCAGTAAGTCTTGGAACACGCAGGGCCCCTGCTGCAACAGGTCCTCCCTGAGAGGAAGAGGCCATGGATCTTCTGTGAGCATCTCCTGAAGATCTGAATACCAGGGCCCTTCGAGGCCAATCTGGAACAATGAGTATTGGCCCTCATTCCGAGTTGTTCGCTCGTTCTTTTCCTTCGCATCGGTGCGATTTTCCGCTAACTGCGCATGCGCAATGTTCGCACTGCGGCTGCGCCAAGTAAATTTGCTAAGAAGTTTGGTATTTTACTCACGGCATTACAAGGTTTTTTCTTCGTTCTGGTGATCGTAGTGTGATTGACAGGAAGTGGGTGTTTCTGGGCGGAAACTGCCCGTTTTATGGAAGTGTGTGAAAAAACGCTGCCGTTTCTGGGAAAAATGCGGGAGTGGCTGGAGAAACGGGGGAGTGTCTGGGCGAACGCTGGGTGTGTTTGTGACGTCAAACCAGGAACGAAACTGACTGAACTGATCGCAGTGGCAGAGTAAGTGTCGAGCTACTCAGAAACTGCTTAGAAATTTCTATTCGCAATTTTGAGAATCTTTCGTTCGCAATTCTGCTAAGCTAAGATTCACTCCCAGTAGGCGGCGGCATTGCGTGTGCAATGCTGCTAAAAGCAGCTTGCGAGCGAACAACTCGGAATGAGTGCCATTGTCTGCACTCTTTGTCTTCTTATGATTCTCAATATTTTGGAGATGAGAGGAAGAGGAGGGAATACATAGACCGACTGAAACACCCATGGTGTCACCAGGGCGTCTACTGCTACTGCCTGAGGGTCCCTTGACCTGGCACAATACCTCCGAAGCTTCTTGTTGAGGCGTGACGCCATCATATCTATTTGAGGAAGTCCCCAAAGACTTGTTATCTCTGCAAAAACTTCTTGATGAAGTCCCCACTCTCCTGGATGGAGATCGTGTCTGCTGAGGAAGTCTGCTTCCCAGTTGTCCACTGCCGGAATGAAGACTGCTGACAGAGCGCTTACGTGATTTTCCGCCGAGCGCAGAATCCTTGTGGCTTCCGCCATTGCCACTCTGCTCCTTGTCCCGCCTTGGCGGTTTACATGAGCCACGGCTGTGACGTTGTCTGATTGAATCAGAACCGGTAGGTCGCGAAGAAGATTCTCCGCTTGTCGTAGGCCTGTAGTATATGGCCCTTTAATTCCAGTATGTTGATGTGTAGACAAGCCTCCTGGCTTGACCATGTTCCCTGAAAATTTCTTCCTTGTGTGACTGCTCCCCATCCTCGGAGGCTCGCGTCCGTGGTCACCAGAACCCAGTCTTGAATGCCGAACCTGCGACCCTCTAGAAGGTGAGCACTCTGCAGCCACCACAGGAGAGACACCCTGGCCCTGGGGGACAGGCTTATTTTCTGATGAATTTGAAGATGGGACCTGGACCACTTGTCCAGAAGGTCCTATCATAAAACCTGCCGAAGGGGATGGCCTCGTAGGTCGCCACCATTTTTCCCAGTACTCAAGTGCATTGATGGACTGACACACTTTTCGGTTTTAACAGGTCTCTGACCATGTTCTGGAGTTCCTGGGCTTTTTCCATTGGGAGAAAAACCCTCTTTTGTTCCGTGTCCAGAATCATGCCTAAGAAAGATAGCCGAGTCGTTGGAACCAACTGTGACTTTGGTAGATTTAGAATCCAGCCAAGTTGCTGCAGCACTCTCAGGGAGAGCGACACGCTTTTCAGCAACTGATCTCTCGATCTCGCTTTTATCAGGAGATCGTTCAAGTACGGGATAATTGTGACTCCCTGCCTGCGCAGGAGCACCATCATTTCCGCCATTACCTTGGTGAAAATCCTTGGGGCCGTGGAAAGCCCAAACGGCAACGCCTGAAACTGGTAATGACAGTCCTGTACAGCGAATCTCAGGTACGCCTGATGAGGGTGATATATGGGGACATGTAGGTATGCATCCTTTATGTCTAGTGACACCATAAAATCCTCCCCTTCCAGGCTGGAGATAACCGTCCGGAGCGATTCCATCTTGAATTTGAACTTTTTCAAGTACAGGTTTAGGGATTTTAGATTTAGAATGGGCCTGACTGAGCCATCCGGTTTCGGAACCACAAACAGGGTTGAATAGTACCCCTTCCCCTGTTGAACTAGGGGAACCTTGACAATCACTTGCTGTTGATATAGCTTTTGAATTGCAGCTAAAACTATCTCCCTCTCTGGGGGAGAAGCTGGTAAACCTCTTCGAATTCCAGCTTGTATCCTTGGGATACAATTTCCATCGCCCAAGGATCCACGACTGATTGAACCCAGACGTGGCTGAAGAGTCGAAGACGTGCCCCCCTACCGACAGTGTGGCGAGCGCAAATGAGACCCTTACGGGCTCGCTGCGCTCACCACGCTACGGGCACGGTGGCGAGCTACGCGCGCCACATTATTTTATTCTCCCTCCAGGGGGGTCGTGGACCCCCACGAGGGAGAATAAGTGTCGGTATCCCGGCGCCGGTATGCTGGTCGCCGGGAGCCCGACCGCCAGCATACTGAAGACCACTCATGTAAAACATCTTTTATTGCAATAATGAATACTTTTGGCCACCCTTGGGAGTAACCTCGCATCATCGTAGTCGACACTGGAGTCAGAATCCGTGTCGGTATCAGTGTCTGCTACCTGGGACAGGGGACGTTTCTGAGACCCTGAAGGGCTTTTACACAGTCAAAGCCATGGATTGACTCCCTGTCTTATCCCTGGACTCTGCTTTGTCCAATCTCTTATGTAATAAAGACACATATGCATTTAAAACATTCCACATATCCAACCAATCAGGTGTTGGCGTTGCCGACGGAGACACCACAATCATCTGCTCCACCTCTTCCTTAGATGAGCCTTCCGCTTCAGACATGTGGACACACACGTACCGACACCCCCACACACTCAGGGATATATCTATATGGAGACAGTCCCCCAATAAGGCCCTTTGGAGAGACAGAGAGAGAGAGTATGCCAGCACACACCCAGCGCCACCGGACACTGGAATAAAATCCCAGTTAGTACAGCGCTTTTATATAAATATATAAATACACTCGCTGCGCCAATTAAATGTGCCCCCCCCCCCTCTTTTTTGCCCTCTGTAACCGTTTTCAGCAGGGGAGAGTCTGGGGAGCGAGCTTCTCTGCAGTTGCTGTGGAGAAAATGGCGCTGGTTAGTGCTGGAGGATCAAGCTCCGCCCCCTCAACGGCGGACTTCGGTCCCGCTCAAATTATTTATACTGGCGGGGGGTTTTCAATATACCGCCTCTGCAGTGTCTAATCTATTTGCCAGTGTCCCTTGAGGTTAATATTGCTGCCCAGGGTGCCCCGCCTGCACCCTTACAGTGCCCGCTGTGTGTATATGTGTGGGAGCAATGGCACAAAGCGTTACCGCTGCGCGTTATCTCAGTGAAGATCTGAAGTCTTCTGCCGCCTTTGAAGTCTTCTTTCTTCTTAATACTCACCCGGCTTCTATCTTCCAGCTCTGTGAGGAGGACGGCGGCGCGGCTCCGGGACGAACGGCGAGGGTGAGACCTGCGTTCCGACCCTCTGGAGCTAATGGTATCATTTAAGTAGGTCTGCTTCTCTCCCCTCAGTCCCACGATGCAGGGAGCCTGTTGCCAGCAGTGCTCCCTGAAAATAAAAAACCTAACAAAAAGTATTTTTCAGAGAAACTCAGTAGAGCTCCCCTGCAGTGCACCCAGTCTCCTCTGGGCACAGGATCTAACTGAGGTCTGGAGGAGGGGCATAGAGGGAGGAGCCAGTGCACACCCATTCTAAAGTCTTTAGAGTGCCCATGTCTCCTGTGGAGCCCGTCTATACCCCATGGTCCTTATGGAGTCCCCAGCATCCTCTAGGACGTAAGAGAAATTATATTCAGCGCTGCATGGTCTTGTGATCACTGTTGAGTGGTACTTGAAGGTGATAGTAATATGTCATTCCTATGCATTCATTTAACTTACATACCTACGATTTCTTACGTTTCTAGAAGGTTGCTCACAATCTCAGCATAGTTTCCAGCTCTTCTGTTATCCAAATAGCCATGCACAACCATGGGCGGATTAGGTAGCAGAAGGCTCTTTTTAAGGCTTGTTTGGGACGAAACGCGTAGAGAGTAAACTAATCTTCATATGGAATGTTATACCCCTCACCCAGCCTTTCTTTAAAGGCAAGTCTACCATTGTTAAAATACACCCTTACTGTATACTGTATGTAACTGTTCATTAGACATACTCTCTACCAGTAGTGGGTGTAACTAATGGAGCAGATTATCACTTGTCAGTGGACTAATTGTAAGCAGTAAATTGTCTATGCCTGGCCTCCCAATGCCACATAACATACACAATGTAACACAATGATCATCCCCACCCAGCCAATAAACAGTCCACAAAGAAAATGAAACTTTGATAGGCCAATAAATATAGAGCGTAATGTAGACCAGTCGGCCAATTATAGAATACTATTGCTATAGACCTTTCCTTGAAGGGGAGAGTCATGCTGAACACTGGAAGGGTGAGAGTCATGCTGAACACTGGAAGAGGGAGAGTAATGATGAACACTGGAAGGAGGAGAGTCATGCTGAACACTGGAAGGATGAGAGTCATGCTGAACACTGGAAGAGGGAGAGTCATGCTGAACACTGGAAGGGGGAGAGTCATGCTGAACACTGGAAGGGGGAGAGTCATGCTGAACACTGGAAGAGGGAGAGTCATGCTGAACACTGGAAGGGTGAGAGTCATCATGAACACTGGAAGGGGGAGAGTCATGCTGAACACTGGAAGGGTGTGAGTCATGCTGAACACTGGAAGGGGGAGATTCATGCTGAACACTGGAAGGGGGAGAGTCATGCTAAACACTGGAAGGGGGAGAGTCATGCTGAACATTGGAAGGGTGAGAGTCATGCTGAACACTGGAAGGGTGAGAGTCATGCTGAACACTGGAAGAGGGAGAGTCATGCTGAACACTGGAAGGGGGAGAGTCATGCTGAACACTGGAAGGGTGAGAGTCATGCTGAACACTGGAAGAGGGAGAGTCATGCTGAACACTGGAAGGGGGAGAGTCATACTGAACACTGGAAGGGGGAGAGTCATGCTGAACACTGGAAGAGGGAGAGTCATGCTGAACACTGGAAGGGTGAGAGTCATCATGAACACTGGAAGGGTGTGAGTCATGCTGAACACTGGAAGGGGGAGATTCATGCTGAACACTGGAAGGGGGAGAGTCATGCTAAACACTGGAAGGGGGAGAGTCATGCTGAACATTGGAAGGGTGAGAGTCATGCTGAACACTGGAAGAGGGAGAGTCATGCTGAACACTGGAAGAGGGAGAGTCATGCTGAACATTGGAAGGAGGAGAGTCATGCTGAACACTGGAAGGGTGAGAGTCATGCTGAACACTGGAAGGGTGACCATTTTAAATGATTTTCTTTCCTTTATTGTACATTGGCCAAAGAGCTCAGGGCATAATTAAAAGTGACTTCTTGCACTCATCAATTGTATGATTTAATATTAATGTATGATTTAATATTAAACACTCTTAAAGTAAATACCCCCTGTAATATGTTTTTTTTCTTCCATAATTAAGGCCTACAAGCTTATGTTACACTGATTTTACATCGTAGCAAAGCGTAATATTAATAATACAGAATCATTTTGTAAGCAAACAGCACATGACACACGATCCTCTTGAACAACTTTATTATTCTGCATAAACGAATATAGTATAAAGGCATTGTATGTCAGATTAATCAGACATATGGCACAAAGAAATGGAAAGTAACAGATTATTACAAATGAAGAAAGGAAATAATTTGTAGACCATAAAAGAAAGTTCAGCATACTGATATACTAATTCATTTTTAATTGACATTAATCTGTAACTGGCAAACATGCCATTTTGTTAACAAGTAAAATTTCAATGAGAACAATGAAAAAAAGATTAACAAGTCTGTTCTTTTCTATACCTGGTTCTCTGTGGGTTCATAACTGCTCTGTGTTACTTGTCTGTTCTTTGTTACAAGTGTTACTATACTATATTGAACCTTGTACAGTGGTAATGGATTTGTAAAAGTTGGCAGTACAACCACCACCAATAATTATAATCTCAATTGTCCTATTTATGGTGTAAATCTTTAATGTTTTCATGTAAATACTTAGAAATAATCATAACGATAATGAATATTTACTTTGGTGGAAATCCGAATACATTCGTTGATTTAAAAGGATTTCCTCACCACTATCACCAGACACCTTTATGTAGCTACAGCTCGTGGGGATCAAAGACTATTTGGGCGACTGTATAGTACCTACCGCCCAGATCGTCAGCATTTGGCAGTGTTTGCCGTGTCTGCAGTGCTGCTAGCTGCCTATAGCATTAGTAATAAGTTAGGAAACCCTATAACGTCACACACAGATGCACATATGAGATTGAAGACTTTTCTTTTAGTACTCTGTGACATTATGTACACCAGATGGGTTACAATAATGAATATGTTGTCTTTACTTGATGTTAGATTACCATGGAAATATGTAACTAAAGTCGCATGCTCTCTGATACACACAGTACATATGTCAAATGTGGTCAAACAGTTGTGGCTGTACATAGTGAAACGCGTTTCTTGCACGTAAAGCAATTTATATGGGAAATAATCATTATTAGCCTGAAATAACTGTTTATACAGTGACAATTGGAATATTTTCATGTACTTACTAAGCCCTTTTCCTCCTTGGTGGAGTTCCTGGCCTGCAACTTTCACCCTCTGTGTTGTAGGGCCACCAGGTAAAATTGGGCCTCCATCAAGGAGGAGTTTACTGTATTTACTCTTTTGGTTGTACCTTGGTGATCGTTGGGTTGGCTCCCTTGCTATATCATTATGTTGTCTATGCACCAACACTGTATTTAACCAACATAGGGATTTTCATGTCATGAAATCAGCATACACAAGAAGAAACTCCCCATCAACGGACTCACACCAAGCCGGAATAGAGGTTGGTAAGTACTTTAAAAATAAAAATAAAATAATAATAATAAAAAATGGAATTATCCTTTTAAGCATCCAAACATTATACAGTTACAGTCTGTCACTGAATCAGTAAAGTATTGTGTATCCACTGTTTTAGGTTGGACCCACTCAAAAATGTTTATATGCAAAAAAACACCAAAAAACTGTATACAGTATATATTATTAGCAATAAGATTAACTGGCGGGGTACAAAGTATATAATTTCTAATCCTGGTTCTTTCTCTTTTTTTTTTTTTTCTTTAGATAAAAAAAGAAAATAAAAAGCTTAGAATTGCAGCTAATTCAGGAACGAAAGCTAAAGCTTCAGCATGCCAAAAATAAATGAATCTATCACAGTGGGATGGGAATGTTTGAATATTCAAGAGAAACAAAAATGCAAAAAAACACATTGTAATCATTTCCCACAGTAATTGGAACGTGTTTGACACAACATCAACCACCGACACATGCTGTGCCTCCTCTCAGAGTCAGGGACTTGGTACAAATTAAAATGCTACTGTGTACCCCCCTTTTATTTTTTTGAGAAAAAAAATTTAAATCTATAAACTCCTTTGTGTTTTCCTGAACACATGTGCGGTGATGACAGATGTGGTACAGCAAGTCACTGTCTGAGTACAAGGACACAATGCACAGGAAGTAGAAAACAGGACAAGCGCTGACACTGCTCTTCAAAACTAGTTAAGCCCATAGGCCAGGACCATTTACAAAGGTGTTGATGTGTCTTTAATTCTTTCATGCATGCTTACATGACAAATGCTCGATCCCGCGTGCTTTTCCTCAATAGTTATGTATATATATATATACATACTGTTGGGGCATATTTACTACGCAGTTTGCAAACAGCCAATTTTCTATGATTTTTCTTGCCTGCTTTAAAGGGCAATACTATTAGATGTAATATCAGGATAGTCTTGCATGTAATACTATTGCCCTTTTAAATGTGGCAGACAAAAACACTGAGTATTGGGAGATTTTGAATAACCTGGCTAAGTACATATACTATTAAAGGACAACTCCAGACATAACTTTAGTTTACCCCCATCTCATGGACCCTCAGTATACTTTGTTATCAGCAGTTACTCAGCTCCATCGGAACATATGTTGGTTTGTTTATCTGGCCATAGCAACCTGGATACATGTAACATAAACAATACTGAGGTGTAGCTGATGCGGCTGATTGGACGACTGAGTGACTTGTCCAATCAGCTACAATAACTACTCAGTGTAGACTGGGTGCTTATCCTCTTCTCCTAGACCTCCAGCATTACCATCACTGACACTGGCTGGAGGTCTAAGAGAAGAGGCCTATGGCCTAAGCCCTGGTCCCTCTATGGTACATGAATGAAGGAGGTTTAGTAATAACATGTCTCTGGTTCTGGAGTTGTCCTTTAAACATGCAACTTACATTTAGGCCATAATGGTTTCAAAAACTCAGTGGACCATTATTTCAGGTCAAACGACTGCATTTAATTCATTTTTTTACCAATTTTCTTTTCACACTAAGAAATGTTCGTCGGATTACTCATTTTAGCATTAGATGTCGCATGGGATGGCTGTATTCACTATTGTACTTGTTCACATGGAATGGCAAGTGGCAAAATTAAATCATATGGAGAATTAAAAAAACAAACTTCAAATCATATACAGTATGCAGACTAAGTATTAGCAACACTTTGAGGACTCTTATTTGTGAAGGATCGTCATCAGAAGACGTTAAGCAGACAGAAACTGCAGTTAGATTTTTAATTTCAAAGAAGAAGAAAAGCTAATCCAGAAAATGAAAGTAATGCATAAAATTTTTGTTATGCAACTAATAATCAGAACAACTGAAATCAAGTCACACCCCTATCATATAACCCATTAGCCCTGTAAGCAACACTCTAGGCGTAGTCTTGTTCACTACTGCTGGAATGATGTCACATCTCTCTTTTCATTTCATCAATTCGATTTTCATTTTTCTTCTGCAACTAAAAAAAAATAAAAACATTTTTTTATGTTTTGTTGAAAAATCAGTTGGATTAGCTGTCCTATACAGTACGTATCGCCCGTCAATTACTCTATTGCTAGTGGTAATACTGTAAAATGCAATCTACCATATTTGTCTGGCAGAGGTTCAGTCAATGATTCCAATATCACATATTTGTCCCCGTCAATGGCTCCATAAAGAAGCAATGCATTCAGTAGATGCTCTAAACCAGTGGTTCTCAAACTCGGTCCTTAGGACCCCACACAGTGCATGTTTTGCAGGTTACCCAGCAGGTGCACAGGTGTATTAATTACTCACTGACACATTTTAAAAGGTCCGCAGGTGGAGCTAATTATTTCACTTGTGATTCTGTGAGGAGACCTGCAAAACATGCACCGTGTGTGGTCCTGAGGACCGAGTTTGAGAACCTGTGCTCTAAACCAATTACATAAAGTTGTCTAAAGGTAGAAACTGTTGAAAGCACATTGGATTGGTATAAGCTCGTATGACAAATTCTATATTTGTGCTATACATTAATGTAAATATATATGAATTCATGCGTTCTTGTTGCAATTTAGGACTTAAGTATATCTCCCAACTAATATGGGATGTGCATGTGTCACAGTAATGCCAATTTGCATATGATTTATGGCTCACCAATCCCTACACTACCATACCTCTCCTGTTCGCAGGGCTATCTTAATGTATAGGCACACTGGGCAGCTGCACAGGGCCCCACAATTCTAGGGGCCTTCGAGCAGGGGTGGGTGGTGGTCACACAATTAGAGTGGGGAGGCAGCATTCACTACCTGTCTCTCAGCCTGCAGCCAGCTTCAGCTGGCGTTATCACAGGGCAGCACAGCAACATGCAGCTTTCAGCACAGCTTTCTCTGCTCCTAGGCAGAGAAAGCTGTGAGGGGACCGGGATCTGGTGATCGGCTATGTGTGTCTGATGGATTTGTAGTCATGATGAGGGGGATAACCCGGCGGCGTCAGTAGAGGTGATGTTGGCGGCAGCGCAGGCACACAGGCGGCGGCACATGTGCAGCACATCCCAACGGTGGATAAAATAGTGCTGCGGAGTGGCATCGCATGCACAGAGCTTGCTCGCAAACTCTGTCCCTGCATGCGATAATTGATACATCCGTGCAGATTGGGTCGATTTTATCACATCCCATCGGCATCCTCAGATGTGGATGGTGATAAATCGGCCCCATAGTCTGGTATGATCGGGATGGGAATCTGGTCAGGATACTGTGCTTCCAGATCTCAATATCAATCTCCGCCTACCAACTATGAGACTCTCTTCTCCCGCAGTGTTCCCCCAGTGGGTGTCTTGCTGGGATGCTATGTGGAAGCTGATAGGGTGGGACACAGGATCTGATGCTGGGTTATCCCTAAAACCACTGAGATCTACCGATTAAAATACTTCAATTCACCTTCTCAGGAGAAGAGAGATCTGGCTTAAGTATTAGGAGGGAGTTCTACATTAAGTTCTCCTTTACTAAAAGACAACACAAATAATGTATATGGCAGACAGGGCTAATACAGGGTCATCTGACTAAGGTTTCAAATGTACTAAGCCTCAAAGAGAGACAAAATAGAGAGAGATAAACTATCACAAAACCAGCTCCTGTCATTTTTCAAACACAGCCTGTAACATGATAGGGATCCTAGGGTGCACACCGGTAATGAGAGGTGCGACCCTGCGGAGACCTTTCAGTAGAACTGCACACAAAGAAAAAGGTTGAAGGTGCACAATTCAAAAATTACCAATTTATTAATAATAATCATTGCAATAAAATTTAGCATTTTGAGCGAGGTTCTTCGCATAGTTATGGCCATAAGTTCCGGCTTTCCCACTGCGTCTAGGTGACCTAATTAGTCGGGCAAGTCCCTAACATTTTGGCGGTACAAATCTAGGGCGCGGGACCCGCTGCAATCCCCGCTCCACGGTAGTTTCCCCGCTGCTAGTGAATATCAGAATATACATTTCTTATTGGACCAACTTGTAGTTATGATCACTGGTCCTTAAAAAAATGAATGTTACTCCTCAAATATATAGTGTTGCACAAGCTGACAAATATAATTTGATCAGTAAGGCCTAATGTTTTCAAGCAGGTAATGTACTACTTAAATGTGCATGCTTCATCTCAGGTGATAAGTGAAATCGTTTAAAAACTTCACAAAATGTAAAAAAAAAAAAATGTAATAGTGGACCAGGATTTCTGTCACCAAATGCTAATAGCTCATCCTGCTGGAATGTTACCGATATACTGAACTAGACAGGGATGGTGTGTATGTTAATTTTCCAAGACAGAAATTAATGGATGCTTATCAAAA
Source organism: Pseudophryne corroboree (assembly GCF_028390025.1). Taxonomy (NCBI): domain Eukaryota; kingdom Metazoa; phylum Chordata; class Amphibia; order Anura; family Myobatrachidae; genus Pseudophryne; species Pseudophryne corroboree. Next base: position 824,609,823 of record NC_086447.1, read on the forward strand.
TAAGTATTTTACGAGTAATGAGGATCAGGAGCGGATCCAGAAGAAAATGATAGGGGGGGCACCATGGAAGGGGCAAGTGTATTTGCGTGCGGCTTCGGTGCATGCGCTTCCAGAAATGGGGTATGTCCCCACTACAAGGGGCAGCGTGTGAGGGGCAGGGGGCAGCATGTGAGTTGCAGGGGGCAGCGTGTGAGGGGCAGGGTGAAGAGGGCAGTGTGTGAGACGCAGGGTGCAGGGGGAAGCGTGTGAGGGGCAGGGGGCAGTATGATAGGGTCAGGGGGCAGGGTGTGAGGGGCAGGGGGCAGCATGTTAGGTGCAGGGGACAGCGTGTGAGGGACAGTGTATAGGGGGCAGTGTGTGAGAGGCAGGGTGCAGGGGTAAGCTTGTGAGGGACAGGGGGCAGCGTGTGAGGAGCAGGGGGCAGGGTGTGAGGGGCAGGGCAGCGTGTGAGGTGCAGGGGGCAGCGTGTTAGGGGCAGGGTGCAGGAGGCAGTGTGTGAGGGGCAGGGGCCAGGAGGCAGCGTGTGAGGGGCAGGGTGTGAGAGGCAGGGTGCAGTGTGTGAGGGGCAGGGGGCAGTGTGTGTCAGTGTGGGGTTGAAGAGACACACACTCATATGTGGGCTACTGCCAGGGTAGTGAGTAGTGAGCTGATCACAGGGGCTGCCTCTCAGAAGCAAAGCTGGCCAGCCCCCTCCTGCTTACCTAAGCCTGCTTCCTGGCACCAGTGTCCAGGCTCAGCAGCTGAGGTCGGAAGCTGTTTCTCAGCCATCATACCTGCACTCCGCAGCAGCTCCGGTCTTCAATGAGGCAACGTGGTAGGTTGGACTAGTACCAGCAGGAAGGATGCCGTCCACTATGTAAATACTCCAGCCGCAGCAGCGCAGTGAGAGGCTGCCAGCCTGGATATGTGGGATGCGCGGACCCTCACTGCTCTGGCTGCGGCTGGAGTATTTGCATAGTGGGCGGGCGGCAGAGGCGGATTTAGATTTCATGGGGCCCTGAGCAAGATACCGATTTGGGGCCCCCTCCCTCAAAAAATTCACATTACGCCACATGGTATGAGCAGAACTTCAAAATACGCCTCATAGTATGAGCTGAACTTCATGTTACGCCGCACAATATGAGCCGAACTTCATGTTACACCACACAGTATGAGCCGAAATTCAAATTATGCTAGACAGAATGAGCCGAAATTCACATAATGCCACACAGTATGAGCCAAAATTCACATAATGCCACACAGTATGAGCCTCCCCATTGTGTCTCTGAGCCACACCATTCTCTCCCCTCCCCCGTCATCTCTCAGCCACATCATCATCTCCCTCGTGAGGCCAACAATCAGCGTGTGTGGGGGGGGGGATGGGTGCCTGCCAGGACAATGCTGCTGGAGGTGAGGCCAACACTGGCAGGCACACTGCCAGTGACGTCTTAGTGGTTACTGATTCATTCACCACACACCAAGTGCCGATTGGGCCCTCGCCGCCCCCGGCAGGCACATACCACCATATACTACATATAAACCGGATCGCACCCCCTTAGTGCCCGCCGCACAGGCTGGCAGCCGCGATACAGCAAACAGCATACTCATTGTGACAGGCTGATATACACAGTGAGTCACTGTCTCCGTCCTGCTGCTGCTGCCTCTGCGGCTCTGCCTGCTTCGATCGGCGCCTCTGTCTCCTCTCTGTGTGGCCGCTGGGGAGCCTGGGCTGGCTGGAAGTGAAATCCAGTCCACGCGGTCCAGGGTCCACCACTACGCGCTGTCTGACTCCTTAGCCTGTCCCGCCTCCGTGCGCTGCTGCCTGCTGGTCACATGCACTGCAGCAGGAGAGGAGGAGGGAGGGAGGGCTGCACTCACTGTGGGCGTGAGCCGGCTCTGGTCCCAGCGGCAGCTGTCAAATCAGCGTGCGCTGACAGCCTGCTGTGGCCGGGCCGGCACAAATGGAAAAAAAAATCCTCTGCCACTGAGCGCAATCCGAGGCCGCGGCCAGGGCCCCTGAGACTAAACGGGCCACAAATGACAGGGGGGGCACGGGCCCGAGTGCCCCCCCCCCCCTGGATCCGCCACTGATGAGGATGCAATTTGAGCTTTAACAGGTTTTTGTCGATGTGCATAAACACAGTGTGTAGGAAATATGTCGCACTTTCATTTTACTGTCGCTTGAGGGGAAGCCGGGATGGGGGAAAAAATAATACTTTGCGCTTTTTTGTTTTGTTTTACTGTTCTCTTGCTACAAATTAATTTGGACAGTCTTGAGCCAAGAGCAATGAAACCACCATGAAGCTGTTGTTTCCCAGAATCCAGGGATTTCAGAGGAAAGAGTCACATTTCAGATTAAACCGTATACGCTGTACATCATTTTTCTAGGGAGTTACTGTATAAAAGTCAATTCATTTAGTGATGTAATATGTCTTCATGTCGTTCCCTTCTACTAAGTGCTGGGAATGTATACTGGCAAGTTCAAGTGAAATCTAGCTACAGTATTTGTTGCTGTTTAAGTGATTTATTATATTGTAAAACGAGTCTGTATATTGAACACATCTATTAGTTAAGTGTCTGAATATTCAGCGTCTATGGCTCATTTATACCTATTATAGCTTAATTTTGTATTTGGTTAGATCGCTACTTTCTCTCCTTGCATGCGAGAAGTATTAAATTATATTTTTTTTATATAATTATATTTTAGAGCCAAACGCAATCCATAATAAAACTGTATGCATTAAAAGACAGAGAATAATTGCAATGACAAGAAGAGATCACTGCAGAACACAGAAGACGTCACTATGCTCAATTCCCAATGAAACCTTTTCTTCTACTAGTATATTAGTTATTATAAATGTATTGTATTAGTAATACATATGCTTAATATCATAAGATTTCAAATATTTGTTTCTATAATATTTCTTATTGCTTATTAAAACATTCCCATCTCAAACATTAGCTTTAAGGGTGTTGTCCTCTCACAACTGGCGCTATGAAGATTTGGCCATGGAACGTCTTAATGATGTCACTGGTTTCTAGAGATTTGATAAGCTGCAATATTAAATCAGGTAACAAACCGGCTGCTTCCATCGAACGTTGAAGACGAGTGCCTTTTAAAGTTTTATATTACTGTAATCACCAGTACCAGGGCCGAAACTAGGATTTACAGCGCCCGGGGCAAAGCTTTAATTTGGCAAAAAAAAAAACCACCCCCCTTCACCCGGGGAGCAGTCCTCACCCACAGCCGACTGCTGTTGACCGCACCGCCTCCTCCACACTGCTGCTCGCTGCACACGAAGCCCGGAGTGAGCCCGAGGCAGCCAGTGCTGATTGGCTGCTGTCATCACCCAGGCCCAGGGCGTCACTGCGGAGGCGGCGGCTCTCCCAGGCAGCAGCTGACAGTCAGTGCTTGGTGCTGGCCGTAGCAGTGTGTAAACTGTGCTGCCAGTCTCAGCAGTTAATTCAGTCCAGTGCGTCCGGCTCCTTGCAGCCGCAGGGGGAGGGGGGTGTTAAGGGGTTAAAGTGACTGTCCTGTCACCTCCTCTGATCCAGCGCCCGGGTCACACGCTCCCCTAGCCCCCCCTTAGTTGCGGCCATGCCTGTACAATCGCCCAATAAAGTGCATGCATCTACATTGTTGGCATAACTCCCAACTGTCCCAATTTTTGTGGGACAATCCCATTTTTGGGCGCTGTATCTCTGTCCCACCCACTGGCCGCAGTTGGCTGTCACTCACTGCTCTGCTTAGCCACTGTGTGCAGTCTATTTCATGGGAGAAAGGGACAGAGCACTGGGCATATCAGGTCATCTAAGAGCAGGTGGAAGTTGATTACACATATTAGGACAATAGCAGTCGCCTGCCAATGTATTGTAGTGAATGTGAATCTAGTGAGAGACACCTACTTTTATACAAGCTGAAAGGGTGCAATTAACGAGATTAT